>NC_086373.1:66158168-66783168 GCF_036588685.1 Mytilus trossulus
TCTTTGAAGTGGCTACATATAAGTGCATATTTAACATTTCGGTGGTCTATTTATACATCTCCTTAAGAAAAACAGACGTGTATGTGTACTCATGTTTCTGGCAAACAAAAATGAAGTTTTTTGCGTATACTCTCAGATTTTTACTTTATGTCTTTTTATTGTTGGGATGTACAATTACCTGGGCACGTGTTTTCGTTATATGATAATCATTTCTATTTGTATCCATCTGATGAGTTAAGCTTTTTTCAACTGATTTTTCATAGTTCCCGATTATACGTTTTATCCCGCCACATTATGTATGTACATGCCTGTTCAAAGTGATGAGCCTGTAATTCAGTGGTTGTCGTTTGTTGCTGTGTTACATATCAAATTTCGTTAATTTTTTGTACATTAATTAATATTCTCCTTTGAATTGTTTTACATTTGTGATTAATAGGTCTTCTATAGATGACTATGCGGTATGGGCTTTGTGCATTGTTGAAGGCCGTAAAGTGATTGATAGTTGTTAATTTCTGAGTCATTCAATTTGGTCTATTGTGGAGAGTTGTCTCATTGGCATTCTTTCCACATCTTCTTACTAGTATCTTTATTTCTGTTAGGCCGTTAGTTTATTCTTTTAAATTGTTTTACATTTGTCATTTAGGTGCCTTTTATAGCCGACTATGCGCCTTTGGATCATCTCTTTGTTGAAGGCCGTACGATAACCTATAATTGTTAACTTCTATGTCTTTTGGTCTCTTGTGGAGAATTTTCTCATTGGTATTCATATCATATATCATATTATTTTATATTATCTGTATACATGCAGCCTACAAACTTTAAGACAAATTACAAAACCATAGATGCTTTTAACCAATATTATAATTTATCTTCAGAAGAAATCATGTGTGTAAGATATATACGCTCTATAGTAAAAAAATACAATTAGGATAATACCAGAGCTTTAACATAGAACATATACACATGTTGTTGAATATCTATGAGGTACCACTGAAACAAGTGAAAATGTGTTTGAAATACCAATGCTCATGTTTTAAGAAAATTCACATTTTCATGTTTATATGAAAAAAAGCCTCTTATTTTTTTTGCTGTTTTAAACTTATATTGTTTTTTAATTTCATAGGTTTCAGACCCTAAATCTTGTCCATCACTGAATTCCAAACAAGGTCAACGTGCTTTGTTGATCAAAACAGAGGAGGGGGACTGGGGAATTCTGATTGGACAGTGGACTGGGTTCCGGAGAGGAAAGCCAGGAACCAGAGGTAATGCTGAAAGTTAGTTTGTACTTATTTAAAACTATTTACTGATAAAATCTATGTTTATTATCATGGTAAAATAAATCCAAGTTACGTAATAAACTTTTCATATTGAATGTTATGATGCAATACTGTTAAACCATGGAAGTATTATATTGACAGGAACTCCAACAAGCGGACTTCATACGTTTATAGTGCGATGCCGCAAAATCGTTAAGTATCTGTTAATTAACTCGACATGTCTTATGGATGCATGGGTTCCGATCAAAATTTTGGAACGTCGTGAATGATCGTAATTACGGAACATACCGAAATAACCGGATGTGTACTAAAATTGTCAAGGAAATGACATTTACCGACCCTGTGAATGACAAATATATCAGTTTTTACGGGTATTGCTGCTTTAAAACAATTAAAAAGAAACGAAACGAAATCCCCGCGACTGTTTTCACCAAACATAAAAAAACAAAAAAAACTCTGAAGAGTAAAACTACTGACAATCCATAAACATTTCAGTTTTAGTTGAAATTTTAAAATAGTAAGATTTTTATTCATGAAAGGGCCGTTGGCTAAACACGCGTTACTGTTATATAATATACATGTTAGTCTTGCAAATCATAAAATTTTCATGTAAAGTAAACGGAAAAGTTTTTGATCAGTTACTAATTATTATCAGGTTTTACTGCTATCTTTGACAAATATTCTAATGAAGTGTTTAAGGAAATTCTTTCCAACAAAAATTTAATCCAAAAGTTGGCCGAGAGTACGGGGTTAAAGAGCTTTGATCCGAAAAATATCAAATATATTGATTTATTGTTTACTGATCTTTACTGAAAGTCCAATGGCAAATATTTCATGCAATTAAACAAGAAATAGAAAAATAAATTGCGTAGCATACGGTGTAAGATGTTTCAGAACTGTAAAAGCTTTTAAACACAAATAAATTCTAATTTGGTTTCCATGATAAAAAAAACTTAAACTGCCAAGTAAGGGACCATCATGATGATCGATCTTTAAATGCATCAAGAAATATTTAAAGCCATCCGTAAAAATAAATCTGTCAGACGTCAGAGTAATCTCGGACTAGATTGAATGTTTAAGGTTGTTTGCAACTTTGGAATTATCATAAAAGGTGTAACAATTCATCTGTATGTCTCGTAACCTGATATTGCTTTGTATTATTAACCTCTTTTAGTCTTTAAAACATATTTGATAAATAAGTTTACATTTTTCGATATTTTACGATATTTTACGATAGAGAAAACCATAAATATTTGTGTTACACTCGATAAAGTTTACAATCTTTAACTTAAAATTTAAGTAATCTGGCAATATCTGGCACACAACACGCGCATCCCATTATTTTCTGCTAACACTCTTCTTCAGAATCATGTAATTTTCAAAATCGGATATTTCCCGATTTCCAAGTTCCAATGATTAAAACATTCTCAACAAAACTAAAAATAAGCTTGCCCTCTTTCCGAATGCAGTTAATTTTCTTATGTCATTCTGTTAAATGTGGACCTATTTTTTCGATCTTTTCAGCTTTGTTCTTCATTTATTGAACGGACACAGGTGTTGTTATTCATGTGGCGATTCACAAATAACCACGGGAGTTTCCGTGTTTATTTACATTGGTAGGTAGATAAGACAATCGATACCAAATCACGTGATAAGACCAGCTTCAGTTAAAGGAACAGGCGAAGGCGGCATCACAGATACCCCACAAAGGAGTTATCACGTACTTGACAAACTGAGTCGGAACCTTTTATTTTCTTAAAGAAATCAGTGGGATGGGAATGTGCTAATTTTTCGTTGGAGTTCCTGTCAATATAATACTTCCATGGTTAAACATATGTTCGTGAAGAAAAATGAAATGCAGACAATTATAAGCTGATAACTAAATAAACAAGCAATTACAAAAAAAAATCCGTCGATAACATCATATAGATAAAATAAAAACAAAATCTATCAAATGATGACAAAAAAAGCAGATAAGTAATTGGAAAATACTACTTCCAACAAAATATTCTTAAAAATATCTATAGGCACTCATCTCTTTTACAGCTCAAAAGGGACTTAAAGGAAGTCCAGGTACATTGACGATCCGATTCTTCCATATAAAGAGTGGACACTGGAACCATTTAGCCTTACCTTACTTGGAAAATCTATTCAAGTTTAATCTTGGCGATTCAAATGTGGACCTTCAAAATGGCGTCCTTACCATATCTTCTGAAAACGGAGAAGTCGCTGAGAATCTTACTATGGCTTTTGGTGTTGCATTACTTCATGTTCTCTGCCAACCAAGGAAGAAACTAAAGAAACTAGGTGAAAATACAACGCCAATGAGAGGAATGAAACTAATACGCTCCATTCCCTCCAGCGATCTAGGGCTAGTAGTCGCTGCAGGGTATTCGGTAGAAGCGCCAACCAATCAATTCATAAGAAAACTTCAACTGCGGAATAGAAATGGTCCGTGTTCATCAAAGGACGAAACTGAAATGGTTGGATACGGAATGGGTGTCGATTTTGGTGATGCTATAGCTGAAGAACTTGGTACAGAACCAATGACTGAGGCTCAAAACACGATAGAAGCACCTGGTGAAGCGTCTGCTGGTGACATCGGTGATACTGGTGCTGAGGTTGCCGCCGAGGCGGGAGGCGAGGCAGGAGCTTGTGGAGGTTGTGGAGGGTGTGGTGGTTGTGGTGGCTGTGGCGGTTGTGGCGGAGCGTGTGGTAGTTGTGGAGGATGCGGTGGATGTGCAGGTTAATTGTAGAATGTATGTTTGCGTGTGGATGTTTTAAGAGGATTGAGTTTCAGTCATTTCATATTAGGATTAAACGTTGTAATGTATGCAAAGTATTTTTTGACGGGTGATAGTGACAGTACAACTAAAATCCGACTTTCATTTCAGACAATGAATATTGCAAAACCCGTACAACTTATTTTATTATGTGTAGTTTCATCTTTAATTTGGTACATATATTGTTACTTACATAATGTATATTTGAATCAAATGTATGTATAGGAGTTGCATTTACATTTATATTTACACCACTGCAAATATATTCAGATTGAGTATTGAAATATGTATTTGTAGTTGAATTGACTAATAGTGACAAATCAAATGAGAGGTTGAAATGCTAATTTTTATACATTCTATCATCAGAGAGAACATATAATTTATTTCATATTTCAAAAGCTTTTTTAATCTCTGTAAAAATTCACAGAAACATTGCTCGTTGCATGTGTACTTCAACGGTCAAACATGGCTATTTCCAAACGCATCACCATATTTTTCAAAATGCCTTCTGAAGCGCAACATGTAGCTCTGAATACCGGCTGCAAGTAAAATTATTGAAGAATGTTTGAAATATATAATATAGACTCTCTAAAATACTATTTCTTTTAGATTTTGATCATTTGTGAAATAGCGAATCAAATACAGTAGAAATTGGCCAATATACCTCTTAATTTAAAAACTTAATTGATCTTGACAGTTGTTCCTTGAAAACTGTTACAATGTTGAAAATTCATCATCTATTCAATCAATTAAATGTATTATTTCTGTGTTGTGAAAAAGGAAATTAAACACAAGGAATATTGCTATAATCTAATTTTGGCAAAAAGATATTTTAATTGATTAAGCAATTTTGAATTTGTTCAATGCAATTTAACTATTATGCAATCTGAACGATTTCATGCCACATCTCATTTAACACATCATGCAATTTATATTTTGTGTATTTCAAATTCAAAGACATTTAAAAGTGCTCTCGATAAAAGAGATAACAATGTACAATTCTCCTCATATTGGAGAGATGATTTTGTTAAGGATGCACTGTAGTGTCAGATCCTGGAGGTTTCAGAAAATGTATAATAAACGATATAAATATGTGATAAGTTCTTTGTTTATTGCTTTCTTTTACGAACAGTATCGTTTAGTTATCACGACAAATCCACCAGTCACTATAATAAGTATCTAAACTTCAAAATCGGTTGCTGAAACTATATACAATACAATAAATCTGCTTGATTTATGAGAAGTAAATTTATTATCCTTCAGTTTGTGTCATATCTTGCTAGCTTTCTTTAACTTGGTTATTTAAGATATGGATGTGTTTAATAATACGTTCATTTTCACATTAAGTTTTGTTAAGTACTTTACTATTTTCTTAGTCGATTTACATTGATGATTCTGTCACACTGCATATAATCAGATGTGACGATTTTGAAAAATCTTGACAGGCCTTGCATGCATATTTTTAGCAATATTTAAGAAATAACATCTACAAAATATAATATAAAAATAAAAAGATGTGGTACGATTGCCAGTTAAACATCCACTACGTACAAAAATGACACAGAAATTAATATAGGTCACCGGTCTTTAAAAATGCGAAAAGAATCCGTAGTGCATACTAGTCAGCTATAAAAGACCCCGAAATGACAAACGCAAAACAATACAATAGAGAAAACTAACGGCCTGATGTATGAACAAAATAATGAGCTAAAACAAATATTTTATACAACAACAAAAGACAACCACTGAAATACAGGCTCTTGATTTATGACAGAAACAGACAGAATGAGGCGGAGTAAATATAGTATGGAGGCGCCAACCACCCCCTAACATCGGACAGTAGTGTAACAGTACTGTATAGGGACAAACTATAAAATATAGCTAAAACAAAGGCTTCATTCATCAAATCAATACATCTAACAAAAACATAGAGGGACGTGGCAGGGTACTTACACATCCCCACATCAAAACGACACTAAGTACATATCTAAAAGTACTCTCAGTTACCGACAGCTAGTTCAAAGCCAATAACAACTAATAAAAATAATCATGCATCTTAGACTAAAATATCAATCCCCAACATCTAAAAGATTAAGATGAAAGACGTAATTTCGAGAAAATTAAACATGACAAAGCGCAATGCCGAGATACAGCTATCGACAGATTGTAGAGCCAGGAATATGTGTGCACATGCAACGAAATAACTTGAGATATTGCACAGTTTAAAAAAAAGGAATTATGTGATGGACGTAAAAAAACCAAAACTAAATCTTCTTCCCTCGCGAAGTATCGTTTCTATGATTGCATGGTCACAATTCAAATGTGGACACGTTCGCTAGAGTAGCTTGTTGCGGTAGGTTCGTGAACCGTTAAGTGTAACAGTAAGATTTTAAAAGGAGCGAGATTCAACTATTGCACAGCAGAAGTTGCCTATGTTGTGCAATAGGAATAAACAATATCCCGAATACATTTGTGATTGTAATTAAACACTGTTTGGGGAATCAAAAAATATGCTTAACCACTTAAGTAAGCCCTTATTGGAAAATATACAACCACGAGGAAATTAAATTTAAATGGATATTAAACGAAATAACATTTTTTCTTTATTTTTTTCTTCTTTTTTTAAAATTAAATGCGTTTGAAAAGCTTTAATGGATATACGTTTCTCATAACGCACAAAAAATTAAAAACTGAATGAGTAGGACGCAGAGTACTTCAATACACAGATGGCTGTCCGACTTTTAAAAAAGACATGACAAAACCATCTACTGTCGATTTTGCCTAAGGGAGTTAGACTCTTAATTCTAAATGATGTATTAGTTTATCAACGAAGAAACTAGTAAGAACTGAAGCACTGGATTCTGAGCTGACAGTTATATATATTACGTCGGAGGCACATGTAGAAAAGTTGAAGAATTAGAACTAAGATCAACTTAGTGTGCAGCTTGGGTATACATTTTCTGATACGATATCGTCCATAGCCTTGTTTGGTTGAGTTGTGTTTTTAGAGAACAACTCGGTTGATGAAATCTTCATAATGAGACCACGTTGCACGATGTGAAATACTGAGTCAGCGTCATAAGCTAGATAATTACTACGTTGAACGAAAAGATGACCATTATAGAAATACTGAGTTTTGTTGACCATTGTACCATCAGTTCCAAACCATATTTAGGATATGACGCAAAAGCACATGTACCATTAATATCGTTAAATTCAATTTCATCAGATGCGGGCGTGTACACACAAATTAATTTCGTGGAATATAAGTCTGGGAATATTGCTACCAAGTAAATGATAAAATCAATTAAACAGCGTTTGTATTGCCTTTTTGTTCCTAATTTCTCACACGTTGGTATTCAACTGAAAGATTTAAGTTTATATGTACTAGAAAAAGGAGACGAGGCGATAAAAGTAGCACATCTAGAAAGGTATCCAATAAGCAATTAAAAAAAAGCAGCTTTGAAATGAGTATTAATTATTGATTTAGACATCAATTCGGTGAGAGATAATCAAGAAGAGACCGAAAGCTAGACTAATTTTCTTTGAAAACAATTAAACAACTGTAACCAAACGAGCAAGCCAGACGTAGGCAAATGTTTATTTTCAGATCAATTAAACTGTAAATTTGAAGACTGTTAATATAAAAAATAACTAGAGTAAACTAGTTAACTTCAAATTAAATTTTTAAAATTTTAAGTAAATTTAAAGATCATTGTCAAAACGAGAAGAGTTACACCGTTTCAGTTTCAGCTGGTGGATCAAATACACTTAAATAAGTAGCGACTTTGTAATATTTTTGTCTTACAATGGCAACGTGATGGGAAAGTATAGAGAGATCAGACTCTGTATAACCGAGACGTATGTTAGTTATACATCCTTGATATAACAAACAACACCCCTCCTCTTCAAACAAAAAGGGGGAGAATAAAGAAAAAAATAAAGTTGATATTTTGGTCCTTTAAAAACATAGTAACACTTTAAAACCCATTTACCGAATTTTATTTTTTACCCTTTTTTGTTTAATGATCTTTTATTCATGACACCAACAATAATATGCATATATGATAGTCCTTTTGTGATTTAGTCAAATAAAACTTCGGAGAAAGAAAAGTACGAAGTTTACACGACTCAAAGCGATATGTAAAACCTACAGTTACTGTAAAATTAGGCAAAAATATAACTTCTAATGAATGAAGTGAAATGAAAATAATTCTGTGAAAGATGTTCAAATTCAAAAAACTATTTTGATCACACTACATCTGTCACGAGAGAGACCGTCAATTAATGAGTTGGTTGGCAATTCACCATATAAAGCGAACAATCGTCTTTCCAGCATATATGTTAATTTTTCTACCTCACTTGTCACTTTTTATCTGGTTGATTACATTAAGCTTCATCATTTAACAGTAAATTTAATATGCTATTTACGAATAAAGTATATATGTATCACAGGATTGATAGCCATATTGGACGCCATCACGAGTTGGTTGACCGTTATGGAATAACCGTTTCACAGATGATATTGGATATGTTCCGTATGTCGTAACTACAATTCCCCTTCTCTTTTCTCGAATGTGACCTACCGAATTCGACTATTTACCGGATTTGTATTAACACAAGCAACACGACGGGTGCCACATGTGAAGCAGGATCTGCTTACCCTTCCGGAGCACCAGAGATCACCCCAAGTTTTTGGTGGGGTTCGTGTTGCTTAGTCTTAGTTTTCTATGTTGTATCTTCTGTTCTATTATTTGTCTGTTTGTCTTTTTATTTTTAGCCATGGCGTTGTCAGTTTATTTTCTAATTATGAGTTTGACTCTCCCTCGGTATCTTTCGTCCCTCTTTTAAGTTTGGTTTCGGGCATACTTCGTCCCTGATTTTGCCGTTTAACTGCTTTTAAAAGTTATTGATTAGAGCGGTTTTTTCGACGCAAGTCTAGCGAACAAAAACTATAAGCCTAGTACATTTAGGAGTGTTTTAAATGACGCTTGTTCAACATTCTTCTTTTTTAAAAAGATCTTCAACTTTAAACGTTTAGCTTTCTAACTTTTTTTTTTATCTGAGCGTCACTGATGAGTCTTCTATAGATTAAACGAGCGTCTGGAGTTTCAAATTATAAACCTGCTACTCTTGATAACTATTAATATGAAGGTTATGGTTACAAAAGTTTTCCTACAAATTAAATGCAATATTCAAATGTGTATAGTTGAATCAATAGTTTCAAGTGAAGCTTAAAAAGATGTTTAAGAAATATATTTTACTTTTTTACACAAACACTTATGTAACCAACTACACCAACCTAAATAAACAAAAACGGTACAATAAGTCAGCTATATAAAAGCTGCTTTACTTTAATCAATTATCTACGATATTCTGACTTTTAGAATATTCATTTATCCCAGGGTTTTCTAAACGTTTTTGAAATGTTCACATTAGTATTGAAATAGTTGATTATCTCGATTGCAAGGAAGAGCATATATAAATTTTAAATTCTAATGTGAAATTCTCCCGTCGTTGCAGAGAGTTGCTAACTTCATCGACTATAAACGCGACAGAGTTTAAGCAAGTTCTGAACACTTCTGATTTATATGCAATTACTATCATGTGATGCAATTGTTGCACAATATAGAGACCTGATTAGGCTCCACGTGTAAGGCAAATTAGAAATTACCTACATTGGAATTGTTAGACAGTTTTAAAAGTACGTTTTTATTTTCCCTTTTAATGTAAAAACAGTATTTTGAAGATCAAAAGCGAAAATATAAACAAAATATCATGGCGTTTCAAAACATATGAAAAATGGAGTTCGTCTATATCGTATATAAAAATGAGAGTCATCAAAATAATTCGAAATAATGTTCTTGAAATTATTATAAGTAACAACACTGGATGTGTCGTGAAGACCCATTGGTTGCTTCCGTTTTTTTTCATCTCGTTCGTTGGTCGGGATGTTGTCTCTTTGACACATACCTGGGTTTCCCCCCAATTTTATGTAATAGAACATTTTATAATACGGTATTTAACTGTATACATCAAATACGGATTTAGAGATATATATCAGCGATACTTTATGCAAACATGTTTGTGAATCAAAACATTAACTTAATACAAACGTTTAAAGTAACCAAAAGAAACACTTTCGGAAAAGAACAGAAGTTACGGAGCGAAATTCAGATCAAGTAGCGCTGGTGGAAAAGTCCACATTGAAGAAGCCGATAACTCTTGATACTGATTTAAGATAGTAGTATACATGTACATGTATGAACAAGATGTGATAAAATCGGTTAATGGTTTATTTCTTTTTATCTAATATGAAATATATGGGACTGGACGTTTCGCACGGGGGAAATGGAGAATATGCCCAGAATCTTCTATTAAAAATGTATAAATCATATCATATTTAGGAAGGTACTAGTTAATAGCATCGCAATGGTTTGTATTTTTCACACTTTCAGAATAATATATCCTACACCTCTAACAGAATGATCGAAGTCTGCACATCATCTTTTACAGTATCATTAGTTTTACACTTTGTATTCATTTTTCAGCCTTATACTATTCCTTAAATTACAAATCAATACCGTGACTTATCCGTGTGCATTACAGAAGTAATATAATTGTAATTAATCAATTAGCTTCGACAGGCGAGACACATTACAATATTTTCCACGAAAGATGTTTGATTAATATATATTGCTTCAAAGTTGTAATTAACCGAATACCAACATTACTATCATGTTAGACGTAAAAGATTATGATCCATGTATATTTACGTAGCAGTAATATGCAAAACTATGAAAAGCATTAGCTACAAAAATTGCATTGAGATTTTTAGACGAACCTTATTAGTAGGGAAACCCGGGTTGCGTTCAATATCGTAGCGGATACATAGGGCTACGTAGATGTATGACTATTGAACAGGTAGCTAGCCTATAGCTGCTACGTAGTCTAGATATTGATAGCAGCTAGGCTAGCTACACGTTCAATAGTCATAAATCTACGTAGCACTACGTAGCATTACTATATGATTATTTAGCTGCTACGATGTTGAACGCAACCCGGGATATACAAGATTACTATACCGGGATCTGTAAATTAAAAAAATCCGAAACAAATAACAGAAAACAGATTTTTTGGCAAAAAAGGAGTATTGGGATCAATCATTAACTTACTTGATAATAAAAAAGATATCAATTTTCCTGTCACTTCAGTCTAAAGTAGTGGCTTTTGAATTAGTTTTCCATTATACAAGGAAATGAAATATTAGATAATGAAAATGCACCTATAATCAAAACCAAATGACAAATCTGTATTATAACACGCACTTTTAATTAAACCTAACGGTTATTATATAACTCGTAAAATTTAAATATAAATTTACTATTAATGTTATTAGACATTTTAATTTAGTAAACTGTTACAAGCAAGTCTTTAATCTATTGATCCCGTTAATCCGACACAAAAACGGCTCAAGTAACATTTAACTATAACTAGATCACCTCCGACATGTCAAAAATTAACCGCTAAAATTTACAAAATGGATCATGTTAATCGGAATATGATATCATACATATTCTAAAATGATATGTGGTTTCAGTATGATAAAAGTGGTGACGGAGGTCGGCGCTGGTGGAAAAATTGGCCAAATCGTCAATCGTATGATGTGAACAAACGCGATCAAGACGGATTATGGGACGGTGATATTCGAAAATTTAGCGACCATCCATTCAATGGATACTTTAAAGACATCAGAGAAATTGCAAATAGAGCAATCCCATCGTCAACAAACATCCATTCGTCTAATGTGAACAAACCTAGGATAGACAAATCGCTTGCGGTTACACCACGAACGGCCATAACGTTAGACAAAGTCCAGAGATATTTGACCCAGACTGAAAGTTTTGAGCCGAATTTAGACAGCCCGAAGACTGTGGACACATTCAGATACCCTCCTCCGTCAAACAGTCGTGCTTTATTGTCACTGAAAAGCGAACAGGACTATGCAGTACCTAAGAAATCTGGAGGCTGCACCATAGCAGAAAAATTTCTCGTCGGAACATCGATGTATTTAGCCATTGCAGTTTTGATTATGTTAATTGTGATTGGTGTTATGGTTGCATCACTAAAGGATATAAATAAATCAATCGACAATATAAATGTGGTAAGTATTCTTATTAAATTAAAAAGCAAAAAAAAACCCAACAAAAAAAAACCCACGGGATGTCTTAAAACCTTGCCACGCACGGTTAGTGTTTTTGTTAGATGTTTTATGATTTGTATCGATCTGATTATTTATGCCTTTTTTAACAGATTTTAATAGCTTCATTTTATGTTGTACTGTATCACCAGTGTACCTGGTTGTTATAAGGCTTGACACAAGCAACCATATGTAACCCTGTCGTATTATGTATGTGACTGTCCTATTTAGGAGCCTTTAATTCGTTTTTATTGCTGTATATAGTAGTTTTCGTTTTTTTTGTACATTTATCTGAAATTCTAAGCCAATTGGTCTCTAGGGTAGAATTGTCTCATTTGCAATGTCTTCTTATTTTCATACATGTTTTTTGACTGAGCAGTAAAAAAACCCCTAATTATTAGCCTGATCCACGCATGCCTTATTCATATCCCTAATACATCAACTGCTATAAATATAACGAAATAGTATATTTTCGCGGGTAAATTATGGATAAGCACTGCCAATAGTTCAGTGAGAAAATGCAATTTATTTCATCGATGTCATTTTTTGTTTATGCTTGTAAAAGGTCTTAATTGATTCCTATTAATATGATCAATATTGATAAATGATAAAATAATAAATGCACGCGTTAAACTTAAAAGTTAACGTTATTCCCCAGTGATCTTCGCAGTCTTTATATTCATATCCAACTTGCTGACTCAAAATTCAAACTTTGATTTTTTTTACAATTTTCTTTTCAGGATGGCTCTTCGGGAGATACTTATACACAGAAATCAATAGGAGTATTGCCCTCATTTTCTCCATTGTCTACTTCGTTTATAAACATAACACCGCCTAATATAGCTTCTACGTCTAAGCAGCTTATTACTACTTCTGCTAAACAAACTAGTTTTAACACTGGTTCTACCATATTTAAATCACCTACTACTACTCCTCGGTCAGTTACTTCTACGTTTAAGGCGATAACTATCTCTGCTCAACTAACTTCTTCCACGAAACAGCCAACCACTACGACTGCTAAGCCTACCACCACAACTTCTCAGCCTACTACCACTTCTAAACCTACTACCACTCCCCAGCCAACAACTACCACTCCTAAGCCTACTACTTCTCCAAATCCAACAACTACTACTACTCAGCCTACTACCACTGCCGAGCCGACCACTACCACTCCTAAGCCTACTACCACTGCCAAGCCAACCACTACCACTCCTAAGCCTACTACCACTGCCAAGCCAACCACTACCACTCCTAAGCCTACTACCACTGCCCAGCAAACCACTACTACTACTAAGCCTACTACCACTGTCAAGCCAACAACTACCACACCTAAGCCTACTACCACTGTCAAGCCAACAACTACCACACCTAAGCCTACTACCACTGTCAAGCCAACAACTACCACACCTAAGCCTACTACCACTGCCCAGCCAACCACTACTACTCCAAAGCCTAAGCCTACTACCACTGTCGAGCCAACCGCTACAACTCCAAAGCCTACTACTACCACTGCCAAGCTAACAACTACAATTCCTAAGTCTACTACTCCTCAGCCAACAACTACCATTACTAAGGCTACTACTACTACTACTACTCTTAAGCCAATTACAACCACTCCTCAGCCAACCACTTCAACTCTTCAGACAACCATAACTATCCCCATGACAACTACGACAACACCTAAACCAACAACTTCCACTGCAGAGCAAACTACTACCATTTCTAATACAACCACTACTCATGTGCCAATTGTAACTACGTCCAAACAAACTACAACAGCTTCACAACCAACAACAACTTATACAAATATGAAAACATCAATTTCCGAAACCACGGAAAGCACTACTAAAAAGACAAGCACAGAACGTGATGGCACATTATGCAACTCTAATTATTGCTCGTCCTTAGCTTACAATATGTACGGATATATAAATCAAACTGCAGATGAGTGCAGCGATTTTTACGAGTATGCTTGTGGAAATTGGGTGAATGCAAGGGAAGAAGCCATCGAAGGAGGATTTATAGATCCATGGAGAAGATCTGTTGAGGGGGATAAGAAGACAGAGTTCCATTCGAAAATCAGAGGTACTGTTATTAGAATATATATGGAAAGTCAGGAGACTTCCAATCGTTTAGATTGAGAAAACAGTTAGAAAATCTTAAAAGCAAATAGAACATTTATATAACATACAAAATAAAGGCATAGTTTTAAAAATGAATTTCTGCATTAAAATTTTAAGTCCATATAATGTAGATTTTTATCGGTATACTCATAGAAACTGATAGAATAAAAAAAAAAAAAATACACGTCACCCCCCGTTCATTGAATCAACACAAACCACTTCACAAATAGGTAGAACGCACAGATACATAGGAAGGTTAAGTGATCCCTGCTACACATGTGGCATCCATCATATCAATTTTGTAAGAGAAATTAAATTTAGATTTACCTATTTTTTTCCAATGCAATTGCATTACCTTTCTTTTAGATACATCTGGTTTCTACACAGAGGGTTATAGGCATAAATGTACTCATTTTGTTAGAATAAGACCTTTCAGCTGGTTGAAGTTTATGTTTAATTCAAATGTTAAAACTATTTAGTGTCCTCTTTTATTTATAGATGTTTTAGAGATACCCATTTCAGATGATGCCCCATCCTATTCAAAGAATCTCAAGCAATTGTATTCTGCCTGTTTGAACAAGGATTCTGTTTTTGACGACACTGCTGGTAAGAAACACATTGCTGCTTTTAGGTAACTCAGCATTCACCATATGACTATTTGAAAAAAATAAATTAAAGTAAAAATAACATAGGTGGAAGATACAACGGGGACATAAGTTGAAGGAATCTGACAACCTAATTGGAAAAAAACAAAAATCAACGCAGAGACAAACAATTTCACAATACGATACTTAAAACCGTAAGACTGAACCCTACAAATATAAGGAGTTTTTAGGTGCTCGGGAAGATTAAGGTGATCATTATCCTCTCGTGGCACCCGTCATGTTGCTAATGGTAAGTACAAATTCGATGATAAGTTTCATTTTAAGTTTATAATTGATCTGGACCCTGCACTGTTATGTGTTTATTTTTTAAGAGATGGGTCTCAGCTTTTTTTTTAATTGTTCTAATTTATTAATAAAACAGTTTGTATAAGTTTTGTAACATAATTTAAACTGCTGAAATGTCAATTTAAGAATGAAATTGAAAACCATATCTTACTGGTATTGTACAAGACTAGTGAAATTATTTGTTTTTATTAAAAAAAAAACAACTTTTTTCAGTCATGTCAGAAATTCGTTTCTTCCTGCAAATTCTCGCATTTGATTCGACAATGCAAACAACAAAATCCATAGAAGAAATACAAAACTTTGCCATGTACTATTTTGGATCTTACCCGCTCTTTCGTTACGACGTGGCTCCAGTTGTGAAAGGGGAAGATACAGTATATACTCTGACGGTAAATGTATATTTTTTAAATCTAAACATTTTTTATTGTTTTCAATCAGAAAATAATAAGACTTCTAGAAGTTTTTAGTTAATTGATTGTTGATTGATGATGATTTGTGGATAAACAATCGCATACATGTTCCTTATATTGTCAAATGTACACCAGAACATGTTGAAATACATATTTCCTTATTGGAACATATGGAAGGAAATCGGTTAAGTCTGTATTATCAGAATGATGTTTACAAGGATGGTCTTGATTGAGTTCGTGTTTACGCTATGAAATAAATTTCTGTAACTGTTTTGATTAGTCTATCTTCTGAGTTCTGTTTTAAAATCTCTTTACCGCGTAAATACACGGCCGTTATCGAGTGCTATGTAACACTCTTTACCTCTTCACATATACATTGTATTAATATTATTTGGTACTGTTTTGTAGTTATTCCCACCTTCAATGTATCTGCGTCGTGATATTTATGATGGTAATATTGATGAAACAATTGTAAGTATTTGTACATTGTTATATTATGAACTACTGCCTCTATGGTCTCGTGGTATGGTGCTCGGCTTGATTTTGGAAGGTGGACGGTTGGTTCAAACCAAATATCTGTTTTCAGCTTTTTTTTTGCTTCTAGGGGAAGTACTCGTTTACGAGTAAGAGCAAGTATTCGTTGACTGGAAAACGAATAAATGTGTATAAAGATGTTTGATGTGTTGAAGAACAAACGTTGGCTTCTCTTTTATCACTCTTCAGAAGACATTCTTTTAATAACTGAACATTACAAACTATTGTCTTAGCAATAACAATGTATCAGCGACATTCAAGGCTCATTCAAGCCCAGTAGTAAGCACTTCCTCAATGCTCTCCAATTTCGTACTTTGTTTGGCCTTTTAAACATTTCTTAATTCGAGTGTCGCTGATTAGTCTTTTGTAGACGAACCGCACGTCTGGCACAAACATAAAATTTCAATCCTGGTATTTATGATGAGTTTATTTACAACCAAGGGTTCGATGCCACTACTGGTGAAGTTTTAATTCCCAGAGGGTATAACCAGCCAAGTAGCCAGCACTTCTGTGTTGACTTGAGTTATCATTGATATGTTCATATAACTATAAATTAACTGTTTACAAAACTTTGAATTTTTGAAATACTAAGGCTTTTCTAACTCAGGAAAAAATGACGTTAACTGAATTTGGCAAAACTTACCGTTCATGTACATGTAAAAGAAATACTTTTTTATTCAACTCGTACTGCCGAAATCGTATCTACAGCTGATTTAACATCAAAGTAAAACAGAAACCACTATAGATATAAGAAGAATAACTCTGTACTTCAAAATATATTATATCTATTATATTAACAACGACAAGTGAGCCCTACTATAGACATAATGTTTTAATCTTTTTTATAAGGACGGACTTGATTATTTGCACCGTGTTCCTACTGTTCTTGATTCAATATATGGAACCGGTTCTACTGGCTCTGGGGGTGAATTTAGACGGCGCAGGGATGCAGACATTGTGAATGACGACTTTGATTATTTTGATGACGAGAAACAAAATAAAAGACCAGAGATAATTGGCCGGAAGTTATTGCAAGAGGATTATTATTATGGTGAGTTAATACTTGTATAATGTAGATATATTTGAAACTTTTGCAAGAAATATACAACTTGATGATATATTTTTTTAATGATTTTTAACATGTTAAATAGTAAAGTAATAGACTTTAAAATATGTCTAAGTCTTTAATTTAAATTGACTTTTTCAGTTAAGTAGCAATTATAAAGTATGTAAAAGTAATGACTTTGTTACATACATATAGACCAATGACTCTCTTATGGACAGCAACATCACAGTCATATAATCCTAGCTGTCACAATAAAAAAACCACCGAACGTGTTCACATAACATTGATTTAAACCATGTACAATAAAGTATCAAATGTCAAAATCAATTTGGATGAGTTTACATTAAGGAAAAAATTTATAAAGTTATTACTCAAGCAGTTCATTGAAAAAATACTACTTTTCGACTTACGTATAATCATATTCATTGTAATTACCAAATTTCAGAGGATGAAGGCCAATCCGTATATGCTACTGCAAGAGAAAAATTGCTCGATGTCTTCAAATTCGAAAGGCAGCTACATCAGGTACAATATAATGATTGATTTTTTTGCCTAAAATCTGTCCGAAAACAAAGACGTTTCGACACCTCACCATTTATGTACACAAAATCTATAAGCTTACCACTTTTTCTTATATAATGCCCCCAAGGGTGACTGGGATATAGAAATATGGTCATTTGGTCTTCTCCCAACCGGCAGTAAAACGCTTGCCGAAGTGGGGCATCCGTTTGGCTGTGCGGGATTTATCAAGTTCACAGTCACGTCCGGTCAGAAGGGGGACGTTAAATCCGATGCCTCGTGTAAAGAGAGTGCCACGCTCTTTGCACGTTAAGAACCCTTGCAACAACTCTTTGAGGGGTCCGTAGGTGGCCTGTTACAGGGCAAAATTTTTGTCCATATCCAATATTGCCTCATTTTCCAGTGGCAGTCCAAATTTCTCCTACCATCATCCCAGATGGCCTCTATCGTATCCACCTACCTATTGTCTTTTTGTGAACTTGTTCTCGTCCTGAATATGCATGAAATAATTGCCACTAGACGTTAAGCAACCAACAATCAATCAATCAATCTTATATAATGGTGTTGTTATTGCAATGAATTCGTTTGCACTAAGTAGTTGTATTCAAAGCGACTGTGTTACGTGGACAACCATATTTAAGGTTTCCTAAACACACGTATAATCACATTTCCTTTTAGTGATCATGACATAGTTACTTCAAAAATAAAATTAGATGACATTGAAAGAGGACCGGGATTGTGGATCATGAATCTAAATACAATTAAGACTGATGAATTTTCAAATGCATTTAAAACGTTTTGGGAAAATTGGGTTAAAAACAAGAATCGATTCAATAGCATTCAAGAGTGGTGGGATGTTACAAAATCAAAAATTAAATTTTTGACCATGGAAATTAGTCAAAAACTAAACCGTTTATCAAAACAAAATAATGTCATTGATTTAGAAAAACAGCTTGAAAAATTGAAACTTCAATTAAACGAATCAAATAAATCATGTGACAAAATTTCAGAATTAGAAAATAAAATTAAGGAATACTATACTAAAAAAGCAGTCTCTGCAAAAATTAGATCAAGAACTAAATGGGCCGAAGACGGGGAAAAGTCGACAAAATACTTTTTTAATTTAGAAAAGAAAAATGGGCAGAACAAACTATGGCAACGTGTAAAAACAGAAAACGGTGAGTATAAATGTGACATTGATTCAATCTTAAATGAACAAGTAAAATTTTATACTAAACTTTTTGCCACGGAAGGGTGGGACAAAACAGCGGGCGAACAACTTTGTCAATTTATCGTAGACAAGGTAAGTAAGGAAGATCAAGAGATGTTAGATAGAGATATAAATATCTCTGAAGTAGAAAAGGTACTAAAATTACTTAAACAAAACAAATCACCTGGCGAAGATGGTATAATATCAGAATTTTATGTTTTATACTGGGATATAATAAAAGACGATTTCTTTAGTTTATTACAAGAAATTTTTAATGATAATATATTGAGTAACTCTCAACATAAGGGGGTCTTAACCTTATTACATAAAGGAGGGGAAAGGGAAAATATAAAAAATTGGAGACCACTAACTTTACTAAATTGTGATTACAAAATTATTGCAAAGATTCTATCTGAAAGACTTAAAATAGTATTGCCTAAAATTATTCATACCGATCAGAAGGGGTTTGTTAAAGGTAGTAATATAAGCGAGGCTAACCGAATGATTCAGGACATTATAGAATATATTGACAACGAAGATGAAGAAGGAATTATATTATTTTTGGATCAACAAAAAGCTTTTGATAGGGTTGAATGGGAATGGATAGATTTTGTATTGGAGAAATTTGAATTTGGCGGGAAATTTAGAGCATGGATAAAGATGCTATTATATAATGCTACTACGTGTATCAAAACTAATGGGTTTGTATCAAGATACTTTTCTATTACTCGCTCCGCTAGGCAAGGGTGTCCAATAGCGCCTCTGTTGTATATCATACAAGCTGAACCCATGGCATGTGCAATAAGGGGTGACATTAAAATAGAAGGATTAAAATTACCAGGAGGGGGAGGGAACTTTATAGAAACCAAATTATGTATGTTTGCAGATGACACCCAGGTATTTAATAAAAATGAAAAATCTGTAGAAAATACTTTTAAAGTTTTGTCCTTATACGAAAAAGCTTCGGGTTCTAAAATAAACTATGACAAAACAAAAGGCTTACTATTAGGGGCTTCTAAAAGAAAACGATTTAAATTTGATAAAATCAAATGGATCACAGGCAATGTTAAAACTTTAGGGGTGTGCCATGGTTATGAAATAGATGACAATGATATTTGGAGAAAAATAATAGAAAAGGTTAAAAACTGTGTACATGTATGGAAAAGTAGGAAGCTTACATTTAAAGGTAAAACACTTATGGTAAAAAATATGATACTTTCTCTTTGTTCTTACGAGATCGAAATACGAGGAATTCCGGATAAATATACTAAAGAGCTAAATAATATAATTTGGAACTTTATATGGGACGGTAAAGTGAACCAGGTAGATAGAAATGTCTGTTGTTTGGACGAAATAAAAGGGGGGATGGGAATGGTAAGTATAGATACGTTTATAAAAAGCAAACAAACAAAACTAGTATATCGTTTAATTCATGAGCCATTGGAAAGCTGGAATGCGATCGGTAAGTATTGGCTTCGGAAATTTGACGAAAAATATAATGACACTTTTTTTGTATGTAAATGTTCAAGTTTAAACGGTTTAGATATGAACCAACTACCACAAATTTATCAGAAAATTATAAATACGTGGTCAGGATTTATTCAAAATGTTGAAATACCTCCCTATAAAAGTGCTATTTTAAATACGAGGTTATTTGGAAACTCTTCTATTCGTTTCAAAAATAAATCATTGTTCTACTCTTCTTTTTTAAAAAGCGGTTTCACAACTATCCAGGACATTTGGAATTTAGAAACTACAGATTTCATCAGCTGCAATGAAATTTATAAGAAGTTGATTGATCGAAGAAATTGTATTTCCGATTTTTCAAAAATTAAACAGGCAATTCCTAAAGATTTCGTGCAAATTTTGAAATCTTGCGGAAACCAGAATTTGCATCATGAAAGTAAATTAAAGATTTCAAATGACCTTGAGATCATTAATTTAAACAACAAAAAAATCAAACCATCAAAGTTAAAACTCAATTATATTCGTACGGTTTTAAATAAAGATGTATCTCCAAAATGTCAAATTAAGTGGGAGGAAATATCTGGAACAAATTTACCTTGGGAAAATATGTGGTCGGGACTAAATTTTTTGAAAATTGAAAATAAAGTAAAAGAATTCCAATGGAAATCCTTGCACAATATTTTATATACTGAAGAAAGATTAAAAAAAATGAAGATATCAAATGGAAAATGCCACATTTGTCAAAATGACAATAATATAGAAACCCTGCAACACTTATTTTTCAGTTGTAGTACATCACAGTTAATTTTAAAAAACCTCCAAGAAATACGTATTAAGTCAAAAATAGGAATAAGTAATCCTTTTGGTGAAAAGGAGGTTCTATTGGGTATAAACACGAAACAACTAAAATATGATAATTTTTTAAACATAATAATCATATACTTTAAATGGACACTATGGAAAATTAGGAATTCAATAAAATTTAATAAAACGCCTAAAACACCACAAGATATTTATAAAATCTGGAAACAAAACTTGAAATATAATCTAAAATTTGTTCTTCTTTTGAAAGGCGTTGATATCATTGATAAGACAAAATTGGAGTCTGTAATAATGAGAATTTAGACCTTTTTTATACAGCTTGAGTCAAAGTACATTTTTTATGGTTTATAGTATTAGAATAATAATTGTATCAAAAACAAATGATAAAAAAAAAGTATTAGCCTATCATGGTTATTGTAGTAAATGCACATCTTTTATGTGGGTATCTTATAATTATTTACTTACTATTTTGAAATCAAAGTGTAGAACTGTTAGATGCTTCTAACATTATATTGATATTATATTTTTTACACTAAATGTATTCCAAGGTTAAAAGTGGATAACTTTTTTTTATTGCCTTCTATTTCCCCTGGATAGATGGTTTCATTTTGTAAACAGGGACCCTTAGCCTGATCCTGGACGACTAAGGTAATTGTACACAGGAAATATTTAGAAATAAAACGTTTGTATGTCTTAAAAAAAAAAAAAAAAAAAGGTTTCCTAAAATAAAGCAGGATAGAAGAAGTCGATCAAAGTTAACATCATCCATTTTGTGTTCTTATTTACATTTTTATTGTAAAACAGCTGATCTCAGCATAAGAAGGAAAGTTTTGATGCTCAGGTTATTAATAAGACACTTAAACATGTACTTTTTATCTATCTTAATGAAAACGAACTATCACAATAATCTGGTATGATATCAAGTGCTCTGAGTGGGTGAGCATATTCAACATAATTTCATATGTATTCAGAATTGAAAGCATTTTACGTGTTATATATTCCAGATCATCCCTTCTAGCAATATTGATAGCCAGACAAGTAGTATCAATATACAGTTTAGTGACCTACAAATAAGGCACCCTTTATTGAATTGGACAGATATATTCCCAGATGTAAAACCGAACACACCAGTCAAGATTACCCATCCAACTTATTTCTATGGTTTGGATAGACTTGTCGCAGATACAAGTGCAGATACCATAAAACTATATGAGCTGGTAACAGTAATCGTTCAAGGATTATGGAAATACCTTCCATATAATAAGCGGACTGATTTGTATTTTAGTGACATCAGAGAAGAGCGATATAATTGGTTAAGTTGTGTCAATTTTACCTTTGACCTTTTGAATTCTGAACTACATAAAGAATACTCTGTAAAGATGTCGACCGATATAGCTAATGGAGTAGATTACACTAAAACTATGATTGATAATATAACAAACGTTATGCAATTTAATATAGACAATTCAACAGACCTCAGTGAAGAAACTAAATTGTCACTCTTTAATAAATTATCTTCACTTCAAGTGGAGGTTTTACCACAACCAAACATAGATTTATCATTCAAATTAACGTCTTCAATTTCATTTGTTCTTTCTGCAACTGAATGTTTGAAGAAACGTTTCAATGAAGACATGGCAAAACTGGGAAAATCAACGAAATCAACAGTGATTGAATGGTCAGATCTCAAACCTCAATATAACGTTAGGTTCAATGAAATAGGTAAAATTTTATTTTGAATATTAAAAATTAAAATCGAAGAATAATTTCACTGAATAGTGTGGTTTGAGATATTGTTTGTTATTTACGAAATTATATATTGAAAAAAAGAAATATTTTGATGTTTTACCTTTCTCAGCATAATCTTTCCGTTTAATTGATTTGTGTCTAAAACTATCGAGCAAAAGTATTCATGAAAATACTGAATGAATCAATTATAAATCCCCCTAAACAAAATTGAAAAAAACCCGAACATCGTCAGTGATAAAGATCATAAAGAAAATAATTCCAGAAATCAGTTCATCAAATTTGATAAAATGAATTTTTACTACTTGTTGTTCTACTATAAAGTTGTCGTTTTATTTTCCAGAACTGCCACTTGGACTAACCTCTTTGACAATTGAAAAAGAGCCCTTGTTTCCTATTTTAACAAGTGTTGGATTTAATATAGCATCGAACATTGTAAAGGCGTTATATGGTAAGGTTACATCTGTCAATTCGAAGACTGGAAAGCCGACAAATTTTAACCGCCTATGTGGTTTTGTGGTAGAGTGTTCGTTCCGGGTGAGGGATGTTGTGGGTTCGAACAGCGACACGATAAAACCAAAGGCTTCGAAATGGGTTTACTGAGTAAAAAGTAAAAAAAAATCCCAAATTGTACCAATAGACTAACACGATAAGCCATGTTATTACCGTACTAGTTCACAGGGTAACAGTCAGGACACTATGGTCTGACTCCGAGCTGACCAGTCTTTACACCTACTCCGTCATGCCGCGTGCTAAGTGGAGAAGCAGCAAAAACCCATTTAAATTCCTCAGATGAAAAATAGCTTGTGTGCAAGTTTTTGACCAAAAAACATCGTGGGATTGAAACTGTATCGTTTCCCTTTAGCTAAATACATTTTAACCTACGTAGAATGTTTTTATATCGAAAGTGTCAAACTATTACTTTTATTTACAGGTTCCATGGAAATAGCTTTAGCAGAATCATGGTGGAGTTCATCTTCATCCTCATTTTTTCTCAATACATGGAATTGCTTTGACAATCAACTTTCATCCGACATTACTGTAAGATATTTCTGAGAATGTCTGATATTCGTTTCAATGACGAAAACTTGAAAAGAATCTTTCAAAAATCTATTTAATTTAAAACCAAAACGTTTTCTTTTGCGCGCTGAAGTGATGAGTTATTTCTTTTTAGCTATTTACGAACCAATATCGTTTGATTCAAAACCTTTCCTTTTACAGAGACTTATCATGCTATTTATGTTAAATAAAAATTGAAATTGCAGATCAACATCCGTTCAAGTACAGGAGAAGTAATGAATGCGGACGGAGCACTACACCTCATTTATCAGGTAAAACTTATGTCAAAATAAAATTCAACACATATTGTAAAATGTATACACATTACAGTTGTCATGTTGAAATGTGAATAGGATGATATATTCAAGCAAACTACATTTTTGAGTTCTAAGGGAAGCAAATACAGAATTTCTATATTTCACAAATTTAAGGCTATTGGATTAATTTTTTTTTTGAGTACCGTATTTATTATCATACACAGTTGATTTAAGAACATATGCTCGCTATAATATACAACAGAATGTTTGCCTGCCGTTCCAGAGGACCTGAAATCGACCCCAGTGTTTGGTTGGGTTCGTTATGCTCTGTCTTTAGTTTTCTATGTTGTGTTGTGTGCACTGTTTGTCTTTTCTTATTTAGCCATTGAGTTGTCAGTTTATCTTTGAATTATGAGTAAATGTACCCTTGGTATCGTTCGCCTCTCATTTTTTCAGTACCTTAACATGCAGGCCATATTCACAACTAGACAATATGCCAACAGCAGCTGATGAATCTAAATATGGCAATTTAACGTACAAAGTTTCTTGTATATTGTTTTGTTAAAAAAAATATTAAATTTTTTTTAGCCAGAAAATATTTTTAAAAGTATCACTTATCAGGTTCTTTTGTTGCAATCATTCATACGTGGATCTTACTTGCATTGTCCCGTTGTCCTATCCACTGCTGTGACATTTTAATTTTCAATGTAAAACATCAACATCATTCATTATGCCAATCTTCCTACTTCGACAATAGCTTAATAGTGGACGTGACTTTATTACGTGACATAGAATGCATGCATAGATGATAAATTTATATCGTATTGAAGCGCATAGTGGCACTCCGTTAGAAGTTTATACCTAGACCTTTTTATTTAACTAAACATCGGTTTACCATTATATTTAAAGGAATATGAACGACAGCTGGAATCTGCAACTTCAGAGATATATTATCTTCCAATATTATCTGCAACTCCGGAACAATTGTTTCTTCTACATTTTACACAAGTAAGTTGACTTCAGAAGTTTGTACATCCGAGTTAGAAGAAACTTTGTTTATCAAGTAATTTTTTGTTTAACAATCTGGTCCAACTGAATTTCATGAACTCTGCTTTGTAGGTTGCATTATTTGCTTTTTAATTTGTGTTGTTTTATTTTTATTTTGTTCTGATAATCTCTATCTCTTGAAAGCGGCCATTTCCACCATAAATTTAAATGAGTGTCTGATACCATTCATACTATTGAAAACATCATTATGACTATGCATTTTTATTTTAGCCATGAACTCTGATGTTGATAGCGTTTAAATTGATAAACTTTGATTCGTACATTGACTGTTTAGCTTATATATAAATTTAGTTGATGTCAATTTAAAACACAATTATATTTTTGTGAATTAAAAGAGTTTAAATCATGCATAAATGAAAAAGGCAGGGTAGGATATAGGGTAGGATATTATATCGACTTTCTCATTTCTAATAATATATGAATTCATTTCTATATTCAGAATTTTTGTGAAGTTCCATTTGGAGACACAACATCAATGAGTAAACATAGGTAAGAGATATTCAAAACTTGAATACCTAGGTATGCTTCCACCAGGAACTCTCAATCATCATAAAGTTTATATTAGTACATCAACTAAAATTTTAAAGAAGTTATCTTTATTTAAAATTGGTCCTGATGTATTTTCAGTGCCATTTTGTTTCAAAAGCAGAAGTTAAGAAGAATAGTGTTTAATTTTATTGACTGTACATAACGCAAAGTGACAAATGTTTTTAATGTTTATAAATGATACGAAAAAAACCCGCACAACATGCGATAAGGTTAATTCTAATATGACGCTCTTCTTTAGCTTTGAGTACACAGATATGTTCTAATTCGAATAGAACATGGGCTGCACGTGATTGACGTCACAATTGAAATTGCAACGTCAGATGAATTTTTAATAACACCAGAGATCAAAATGGACATTTTTGTTGGTGTTGTTCGCTAGGAAATTAAATAAAAACATTTTTAAAGTAAGTTTAAATGTTTCTTTTCTTGTTTTATTGACAAACTGTTGAAATTTTTAAAACGTTTTTGTTCATCAAATCAAAATGGCGACATTTCGAGCATCTACAAGAGGTCTGCTTCGGAGTACAAAAGTTCAAAATATTCCTATTAGAATCGAAATAATTCTATAATGCCATGCTCTATGCTCGCTAACGCTCGGTATTAAGATATTAACAAATATAATGCCTACCCATGTTAAAATGAGCATAGAGCATGGCATGAAAGAATTATTTCTTAATTCTACAGAGTAACTCTCCTGTCTCTCTACCACGATTTATCGAATACAATGCATGTTTTTGTACGTATTGCTACACTTTATACAGCCAAATGCACTCTTCACTTTGGTATGTGTTTTAATAACGACATAAATTAAAGATGACCGTATATCTAAATACAATCTTGATTGAGCAACAAGTGCACGAACCGGAAAGAGTAAATGTCACATGTGCACTTTTCGGTTGAGCAGTATATATTTACGTGTGACCCTCAAACAATTGTTTGTTGCAAATAAAGTCATTTATTTACATTTTTTTGCTTTATATAATTATATTATATCATTCAATTTAATTCTTTATTCTGTATCTTTCATGAATGATATCAAGTTTTGATTTACCTTTTCAGAATAAATCACGTGCTTAGAAACAGTGATTTCTTTTATAAGGCATTCCAGTGTTCTTCTGATAAAGACATGAACCAAAAGAACAAATGCTCTCTATTATAAGTCATTGACCATGAATGTTCACCTATGATTCATTTAGTGACGAAATTACATGTTGTAAAGACTTTTTTTTAATAAAACTCAGTCTTGAAAATGATATTCATGATCTTAAGTAAATGTATGCGTAGATAGATGATTTTAAATTTCGTAATCTGCATGTAATGTTTCTCAAAGACATTAAGCAGGAATTAATAATAAAGCACACATTTCTTAATCTACTTCGTCCCAGGAAGACCACAGGTACCTTTCCTGTCCTTGGCATTGCTTCTTCAAAGTTTTCCCTGATTTTCTGTAGATCAGATGTTATATCCCTGAGCCAGGTTGTCCTCTTTTCTGTAGGCCATGAGGAATCCACTATAACACCTGTGTAGTTAAAAGTTAAATCACAAAAAAACTGAACTTCAATTCGGAAAGTCCATAATCACATGGCAAAATCAAATAACAAAACGCATCAAAACGAATGGACAAGAACTGTCATATTTCTGACTTGGTACAGGCATTTTCAAATGTAGAAAATGGTGGATTAAACCTGGTTTTATAGCGCTAAACCTCTCACTTTGATGTCAATCTCATCGAATTCCGTTATATTTACATCGATACGTGAACTAAACAGAAACAATAAATAAAATAGTCAAAATATGGGTACATCAGTCATCATCGTATAACAATTTTAAAAGGAACAATTTAACAGAACACAAAAACATCTACAAACACATTCATTGATTTGTGTGTCTGACGTCAGAAAATTTTATACGTTACATAGATTTGGGCATACAAACAATTTAAAAATTTATCCCTTTTTGACCCCAAAATATAGCAGTTTTACAAAATTGTTAAAATATAAACTTTTAGTTATTTATTGAAAAGAAGAATGCCTCTGCTACATAAATGGGCTGTTTTTGACAATACAATGCACATATATCGGGTACTAGCATCATAAGGTCATGCTAAATTACTGAAATCTTCACAATTTCAGCATTTTAGATAAATTTTAGACGGTTTCCGTCTTAAATGAAAGTGGCCGCATTCGTGTTCATTCTTAATATTGAAATGTAAGTTGTATTTGATGATAATACATAACATATATAAAGGTTGTGGATGAACACGGATGCGGCCACTTTCATTTGTGACAAAAACATTTGTAAAGTGACATTTGTTTGGCATATTTGATATTTTTTTTCATATTTAAGATTGAATCGGAGCGTTTTTAATGACTCAATCTGTTAAAATATTTTACATAAGCTAATTGAATCAACAGAAATAGACGCTTTAGTGTTTAAAAAGTGTTAAAAATCATTCGTTAGATAAACCTGAAATGTGAGGCCAAAATCGGCCCGTACCGGACCTAATCCTTTCTATCTACGTATTGTAATCGGTCTTTCTATTAGTTCTTGTCTTGTCCTTTATCATAATTCTTTGTAGCTTACGGTGTTTGAAAACTTATTTGCAATGATGTTTCTTGTAATGTTTTTTGAAGACGCAGCTGTTAGTCTCCAAGTATGGATTTTATATTGATGATATATAGCGTCCTTTAACAAATAAATATAACCTTAAATGGTTATCACTTAAGAATTGAATGCTTCTTTTTGTAAATTTATTGGGGTGTAAAAGCGTTGACCGAAGTACATTTTGTATGAAGCGCGGAAGCGCTTCATTCTAAAAATGTACGCACGGTCAACGCTTTTACAACCCTATAAAGTTACAAAAAGAAGCATTCAATACTTATAATTACATTTTTAGCTAGGATTATAATAACACGATTTTCATGAAGTTTAATTTTTAAATTCACCTGTGCACTTTATTGTGGGACCTCGTGTGATCATGAATGAAATGTTATTGTCTCATGCAATTGCTTACGAAATAACATGTGATGTGCAATTAGCCAATCAGAATAACGTATTATAATGAAACATACATCTAATGTGATTATTTATTAATAGAGGTTTCCAGATTTGCTACCGTACCAACCGTAGTACGAAGTGGGAGCCGTCATTTAACTTTTGAAAATTATTGATGTATACACTTTATATCAACAAATGTTTTAGGAATCAAATGCATAACTGTTTAGAGAATTTTTAGCTGTAATTTGGGACTAATTTCATGTGGTTTCTTCTTGTATTCGTAGAAAACAATAGTGTGTGCACTCGATTATGCTTTCAAGTTACCGTTGCAAGTAACCGTCGGTACGAAAGGTTTATAGTTAAGAGTTATTTCCCCGTGAAACTACATAGATACAAAGAAGCTAAATTACAAAACAAATCTAAAACTTTATAAATTTTGTTTGTAATAACTTTATGTATCATAATAAAATGTTAAAGTTTTGTATTTATTTTGGTAAGTTTTTAGAAAACATGATCAAATAAAATGTATTTGAACAAAATAAATTGACCTTGATAACAAAAGAAAAATGACAAAATTAATATAAAACCAAATCTTTGTTAAGTCAGTGCGCGAGAGGTTTATGCCTTGTGATAATTTTGTGTAATATGTTATATAGCTGTTGTATATATATGTTGAAGAATTGAATAAAGATAAAAAAAAATAAATCAGACATCCGGAATCGGAATGAAGTTATAAAAAAGACAAGGTCGTTTACATCTTCAATTTGAACAATTATGCAAAGAGATATGGCTGATATCGTATTTACTTGGCATCCTTTCTTTTTGGACAATTATCTTTACCGTCGGGCTTAAAGTTTTTCTTTATAAAAAACCCCTCATAAAATCAATATGCTCTATAAATTTTAGAAACATGCCCTTTTTTAATATCTTTTTCTCAGTAAGCCGAGAGAGAAAACTCAGAAAAACTGGGGTTAAACTATTTTATTATAAGTAATATCGTTTTCATGATACTAGTACATATAAACCTGAACCAAATTACAGAGAAACATTTACCAACCGATGAAAATGATCATAAATTTTGAGTCCATAAATCAGTTGTAAATGGTGCAAAAGACATGATATAGCAACACAGTATTTTTCTGTAGAACATTACGGAGAGTTAGAAAGACATATTCATATTGCATTAAACTAAGTGTAAATATAGCGTCAAACTATTGCCGTTATCAGTGAACAAAATACGCTGTGTTGTATGAAGTTTTTCTGGCAATGCTGTATGACAAAAGGATTAATGGATGGATACTGGTTTAATATTACCCCTCGTAGATTTTATTATACTACTCGCAGGCATGTGCAATTTTACTCGCGACAATATTGACAAATATTAATGTAATAACAATATCTAGTGACATAACAATAATAAGCTAACACGATGAAGTAACATCGTGATGATAAATATTTCTACTCAAAAAATGGTTTTCGTTAGTGTCATAAAATTTATATTCATTCTTTAAGTAATTAATATAATCAACAATTTTATTAAAAGTTCAGTGACAAAATATAAGGATAGAGATAGATCGATAGTTTTACAATGTGTGTTGCGTTTTATGAAAAAATGTTGCTAAAATGATCGAAACGATAGCTTAATTAATAAAAAATTATTTAATGAGAAATCAATACAATTTTGAACTCATTTTTGCCATTAGCACGTGCACTAGTTCAGTGACGCATCCAGAACTTTTCATAAAGGGGGGGGGGGGCGCTCCATCCATGCTTCAGTGATTCCCTATATAATCAACCAAATTTTTGCCACGAAAAAGGGGGGGGGGGCGGTCCCCAAGCCCCCTTCCCCTGGATCCGTCTATGTAGTCATTAACGAAACCAGTAAGGTACAAGTAAGATATTATAAATAAGTAGTTTCTAATTATTCCAATTTATATTTAAGTATTAGAAAACATTCTTTATTCTAATCCTTTTCTTAATATACAAAAAACAGAAATATAGCCATACAGAAACGCAAATCTATATTTAGAATATAAAGGTCGAGGCAAATCAGTTCCAGTAAGGACTGTTTGGTTCATTCTCTTGTGCACAAAATAAATTTTATCGTATAATATCACGTGCAAGGTTTTCTTGAAGCAGTGAAATCGTAATAAAATAAAAGATAACAGTTTTTATCACTGATATGCAATTTTGTTTCTCTATTTTTATCATGATACATACAATAATCTCATGCATTAAATGAAACCTCCCAAACAGCACCAACGGTTGTGTTACGTACCAACCGTACCTGATACGTAGCAAATCTGGAAACCTCTAATAAACGTATCCGTGAATAGAGCTATGTATGCATGATATGTGAAAGGTGAAATAAATAAAATACCGACCGCCGCGGAAAATTCAAAACGAAAATTACCCAACCAAATGGAAATATCGAATTGTCAAACACATCAGACGCATGGATTACAACTGTCATATTCTTGACTTTTTACAGGGATTTTCTACGTAGACATGAACGAATGTAGAATACATGTTAGTCAAACGATAATCGCAAAACCGATATATGCTATATCATGAGACAACTAATCAGAATCAACTTTTGTTAATATTCGGAGTTGTTTAACGGATTTCAAATTTAATATAGGCTTTGTATTTCGGGGCAATTTTGGGGCCCTTTGTAGCTTGTTGTACGGTGTGAGCCAAGGCTCCGTGTTGAAGGTCGTACTTTAACCTATAATGGTTTACTTTTTAAATTGTTATTTGGATGGAGAGTTCTCTCATTGACACTCACACCACATCTTTCTATATCTATTTGTATGCATAGATTGACAAAACCTCGAAATCAAATATTCACGATAATGCAAGTGTTGCTAAATGCACAAAAAATCATACCCAAAAATGCAAAATGTCACTGCATGTTTTAAGTCTTGTGTACATCCTATATACAAATTATCTTTAAATTTAAAATTTCATAAACCTGAGGAGAAAGACATAAAAACGACATTTAAGATCAATATGCTCGATTTCTTGATTGACAACATATTTGTTATGTTTGAAGATCGTGTATGTCAACAAAAAAAATCGACATTCCAATGGGAACCAACTGTGCTCCTCTTCTTACCGATGAGATGATTTAAGTTTCCCAATTGTGAACTTTCCTATTCTATTGAGCACCACTCCAGCAGCGCCTGCATAAGAAGTATAAATCTCCAAGATGATACGATAATCCAGAGCTTGTGTTTTCTATGATGATTTTCTTTATAGAGAGTTGTAGCTTACAAGAGAGCTAGTAAATCAATGGTCTGTTATGGAATACCTGTATCACTAATGACGACGAATATGATCAAATTATTGTAACTAAAGTATCGCTCCCTTTCCCGCGAGTGTGACCTACTAAATATCACCGTGTTTGTACTGTCATGAGCAACACCAAGTGTGCCCCATGTGGAGCAGGATCTGCTTACCCTTCCTCATGCTATTGCGTTGTCAGTTTGTTTCTGACTCGTGAGTTTAAACGTTCCCTTTTGAATCTGTCGACTCTCTTAAGTAAAAAAAGGAAAAAAAAAAAAACCAAAACAAACAGGACCAAACAAAGAAATTGAAAGACTTGAGAACTTAAAAAAACAAATATATTAGTATTCAAACTTGGTACCTATATATGAACTACAATGTACACTATTAAAATTTTAAACACAACACGTCGCAAAGGAAAATCAGTTTGCAACAATTAACGTAGAAAGCTTTAATTACGATATAGTAATCCCTTACATAATTATCAAAACCCCGCCAGTATATCACAGTGGAACCTTCGTCGGGAGCAAGGTAGAAAAAAAACTAGCCTGTCGTCTTTTATTATTATTAGTTGATAGTGTTCTAATGTCCACGATTGCTTTCCTTATTACACGACTATAACTTGATGCGTGCACATCGTTGAAGTGATAATAAGTCAATAAACTTTGACACCGAATATGTAATGTCCCAGACGCATATTTATCTATCTGCTGTTTGTCTGTCAAATATATTAATATAGCATGTGTAGTATGACCTTTAATGATAAGGAACGTTATGTTAGAAGTCGTAAAGTAAAATTAAAACTTCTTATCTGGGGTTCAAACAATTCATGCATTTCTTCTAATACAATGGCTACTAAGTATGAAGAAAAAAACTTTGAGGAATTCGGACAATTCAAAGACTTATTAACTTGTACTATTTGTCGGAATATTTTCAGAGTGCCAAGGCATTTATCATGTCTTCACAATTTTTGCGAAAACTGTTTAAATCAAATGTTATCAACTCTCTTGAAAGATTGTAGCGAACATATTTTAAAATGCCCTATATGTTGGAGACCAGTTTCAATGGAAAAAAGGATAAACAATTCTGAGTCATTAGTCATGCAGTTTCCTCTGAACAATGTACTTATGAATATAATAGAAAGAAAGGCTACCAAAGTTTCAGTGAGTTCCTGTAATTCGTGTGAGCTGAATGGAGATAAGACTGATGCATTATCATGGTGTACTTATTGTAAAGAGGCATTTTGTAAAAATTGTGAAAGATGTCACAGGGCATTTAAAATATCATCGACCCACAGCATAGTTTCCCTCCACGACATGAAGGGTGAAGAAACAAAGTGTGATATCGGTGGAATGATGTACTGTTATGAACATCCCGATAAAATTCTTGAAGTATATTGCATCGATCATTCTAAACCATGTTGCTGTTTATGCGCAACACTTTCACACCGAACATGTAGTAGAGTTGTTCATATTAAAGAGGCAGCAAAAAGTATAAAGAGCTCAAATACTGTGAAGGAAATATTTATTCATCTGGAAGAAAAAATCAGGAAAGTTGACGAATTGATGAAAAATCGTGCAGACTGCATGGACATATTCCATAAGGAAACCGATGTTGCTATAAAACAAATGAATGAAAGGAAAGAAATCTTGATAAATCATATACATAGAATATCGGACGTAACATTAAATCGATTGACTGCATCGAAAAAAGACATATTTGTGTCTCTTACTGATGAAGTTTCTAGTTTGTCAAGGTACAGAGCTTTTCTTGACAATATATATAGGTTGTCCATTGCCTGTGTAGAACATGGTTCAGATGAACAATGTTTAATTGAAATTGAGAAAATTAAATCTACGTATTTAGAAGTGAAAAACGAGATGCAAAGCGTAATATCACAATCGCGAAAGCCCTCGGTATCCATCGAAGTTAATGATTTTATTAGAAATTTCATTCAAGACTGTAAAACGTTTGGAAATATTTCATTAGATCTTTTGACAACCAAAGCCTCTTTCGGACTGTCCACTAAGAATTTTAATATCGGAAACATTGATGTCTTGAAAATCGTCCATATCAATGATGGTGGTTTTGGAAGCAGACAAATTAGCGGACTTTTCATGGATGACACAATTATAATTACAGATTCAGTGAACAAAATGATTTTAAAATACGATGAACAATATGTTTTACGGACAAGAATGAAATTATCGAAGGAGATAAGTGATGTTGCACGCATAGATTCGAACACTCTTGCGGTTGCATCTTCGCTTTGCACCGAAATCTACATCATTAACATTGCTAATATGAGTTTAATAGAGACAGTTGAAACACTTGCCCCTGTCTTCGGCTTAGCGTATGTAGATTCACATTTTATTACCGCATATAACGATACACTGACTTGGACAACATTATCTGGACATCAAATTAAACAGCAGAAGACTAAGGGCGATACATGGTATGTTTCTGCATCAAAAACTAATTCGTATATTTATGCGGACGGCACAAATTCAGTTTCGGTTGTCGAAGACAGAGGGATATCTACATCGTACAATTGTAAGACATTAACTAATCCAAGAGGAATAGATACTGATTCTGAAGGAAACATATACATTTGCGGATTTAATTCTTCTAATATTCACCAAATTTCTAGCGCAGGCGAACTTATTGGCAATTTATCCTCAATTAAATTAGGAATTGAAAGACCTTGGGTAATACGATTCAAACCTCAATCGGGATTTTTTTTATTGACATCATATGATAAAGGAAAATTTGCAATTTGCCAGTTCAAATGAAAATAGTCAATAAAATTCAGAATGGAAATGGAGAATGTGTCAAAGAGACAACAACCCGACCAAATAAAAAAACAACAGCAGAAGGCCACCAACAGGTCTTCAATGTAGCGAGAAATTCCCGCACCTTGTTTTAAATGAAGACAATACTACATCGTTAATTTTGCAGACGAAAACACCTTGGGCTTAATGCGCGATCGACGACTGCAAAAACGTTTTGCTAGTGATTTGATTTGTGACTATAAAACATGTGAATTGTGGATCTCGGTCGTTATTATTCAGGCACTCAAATTAGGTCTTAATATAGCTTGACCCTTTTTAAAGCGATAAAGAAAATCATTTAATCCAGTCAAATGCAAAACAAATTTTCAAGAAATCTGAATACTACTGTGTTTAACCAAATGGGTGTCCAAATTACTATCCGATAAAGAGTTGGATGAAAACGAAATATTTAAAAGTGTAGTAGAATGAATTAACATTGAATAAATAAAATAATTGCAAAGCTTCAAAATTGTTTTACACCTGATTTGCCGATATTCGTTACCAGTCTGGCATGAGGTCTTGGTAACACTACATGTCTTCATGTCGGCGTTTACGTAGTGAATTGGCATGTAAAAGATCTTGTTAATAACCAATTTAAATCAAGATTCATTATTATTTGACATAAATGTATTCTTATCCTGCTATGTTTGTAATATTTGAAAGCAATCATAAATCCGTCACTATCACGGAACATTTGTTTGATAATTTAACGTAAAAGTACTATCAATTATTTGCCATCGACAAAACAACTATGTCTAATGACCTGACAAAACATTCGCAATAAATAATTAGATGACAAACAGTGTTCCTGTTTAACAATGTTAAAGATGTTTAAATAATGAAGAGTATAATATCAGCCTCAGAATGTAAGACTCTTCCGCATTCAGAATCTGATGTACATTAGTTGTCGTCTGTTTATGCAGTTCATTCGCAATGATATAAAGTTATTACCAAAATATCGTTGCAATTGTATGTTTAGTGTAAACTGTGCATTGTCAAATTCCATACAGCGACTTAAAACAATTTGTTACTGATTTGAACATGTGTCTCATGTTACTTTTACCGGAAATTAGGGTTATTTCAACTTTTAAAAACTTATTCATAGACAGTATACATGTACAATGAATTCGAGCAAAGAAACAAGATGCACGAAATATTAAAAAGTCAATTAAACAGCAATCTTGCCTATAATGATAGGCAATAACTTATTCGAAAAGCGTCAAAACTTATTGTTGCTCTTCTTGCTCGCCAAAACGGGTTTTACCTATGTACATGTTTACCGTCATTGATTACCAATGCAGGTCTGATCTCATGCGGATGACACGATGCAATTTAGAACAAATAAAAATGTGCATTTGTCTGAATAAGTTTGATCTGAAGTTTAAACTTCTGAAAAAAGCTCAATGAATATCAATAGATCATGGCGTTGTTTATCATTCAGTCATCCTGTCAATTATTTATTTTTTAACACCAAGAAAAAAATGAATCTTGCGTCGTTAAATAGATACATAAAAGGTAGATAAACGTGTAGGTGGATGTGCACTAATGCAGATCAACAGTTGTAGATAGGGACACTAGTCATCGGTTAAGATACTCTATAGATTGGACATTTTTATAATCAGTCAGTAGTCAATTCTTCTTTACAAATACAGGTTGACAGATAATACGAGGCGATACACGTAGTGTACGTTTATATGTTTCTGGTATATGGCTGATGGCTACTGTTATAATTTGCAGAACATTTCAATTTGAAGCCCCTATCGACTTTAAACGATATTCGAACACTGATACAATTTATGAAACAGGAAGCTACACTAGCAGTGCTTTTGTTCCTTGTCCTCGTTTGTTCATGTCTCTCAAAGTTTCGAAGCTCTGAAACATTTTATATTATTTTACCTTCCAAAATATTTGGTCTCAATCTCTATTGGAAGGTGCAGTGCCAGTGTTTTGCATGAACATGCATTTGTTTACAGTTTTTGAATCTTTTTATTAGACAGAACTCACACAAAATAAAACACACGTCATACACACTAGAATTTACGTGCTTTTAAAAATAATGGTAAATCTTAATTTTTTTTTGCTAAAGTGTGCCATTGACTGGTCTCCTTTTGTCGCTTTTTTCTTAGTCATTGCGTTGTCTGTTTTTCTTCGATTCCTTGTTTATATTTACTGCATTAGTATTATGTCCTCTTTTGAAATCAAATTCCCAAAATATTGTTTTGAATATTGATTTCCTTATAAACATCCGATATTTATTATTGTTTTATGCAATTCATCATCCAAATTTTTCAACGATGCAATTATCTTTCATTTAGCTGCAAACGTATTAAATGTATACCCTGAATCATCCCTCTCAATTTCAATTTTCAATTTGTTTTTATTAAAATGTATTAATATCTCAACATTTTGCAATAGTTCTTTCAAATTTAAATCCCTTATTTAACTTAAAAGTTATTCCGTTATTAAATATTTTCCTTTATGACAGACGGGAATTGGCATTTATATGAAACCTAGTAGCAATACTTAGTAGCATGGGAATAAATCAATTTAGTTCTTTAAATTCAAATTAAAAACGTCCAGCTAAAATATTTGCATTAACAAGGTAGACTTATTTTGAATCGATTCTATTTCATCCCATGACAGTTGAGATCAACTATCCCAAAGTAAATCCATTTAATATTATCATCATTTCATATTACAAACATAGAATGATTTTCCAATCAGTTTTAAAGAATACCATGCATAATACATCTGGACAGGTTGACCATCTAACAAGAAATATGAAGGCAATGCTTCTTCTGCTCATAATTCTCCCTGTTGACGCTGTTTTATACTCTGACGGAAAACGTTTGAATGAATATCTATTAGCGAATTACTCAAGACGTTTACACCCTAAAATCAACCTTAATGAACCAGTTACAGTAAAAGTTGATCTTTTCTTGAACTCTGTCGTCGATTTTGATGTTTTAACTGGAATTTTGACGTTTGCAGGAACATTTTCATTATCATGGGACGATGAACAAATTGGTACGAGATGGAATAATTCTGAATTCAGTGAGATTACTAAGACACAACTAAATGTACATGAAGTATGGGTTCCAAAGATTTATATTCGAAATATGGTTGAACAAACTTCAATCTTTCAGTTCAGCAGCACATTTGATAGTGAGTCAACATTTGTATCATTTTCGCCAAATGGAACAGCTAGGACACAGCTTGTTACAGTCCTTCAGACAAGTTGCATCACAGATATTACATTTTATCCGTTCGATCAACACAAATGTGATCTTTCGATCATTACGCTTAACTTGTACAGCACCGTATTTCTTAGAACGTCTATAACTACAATATTAAATATGTACACCGTTGAAAATTCCGAATGGACTATATCGTCTTCGGTATATAGTGGCATTTCACATGGTCCTTTTTCGAACGACATCTATGAATTGTTTTTAACTCGAAAACCATACTTTTTGGTTCTGAATTTAGTGTGTCCATCTATTATTATATGTACAGTAAATAGTTTGTCGTTCTTGATACCAGTAGCATCAGGTGAGAGATTGTCATTTTGTGTCAGTCTTCTGTTAACATACATCGTTTTTTTAACAACTGTTTTGGATAAGCTACCATCAACAGACACGGTGTCTTTGTTTAATATATTTTTGTTAGTACAACTTATCTATAGTAGTTTGACAGTCTTTGGAATAATAAAAACACTTGAATACTATCATTTCGAAGGCAACTCAGTTGTTCCAGTTGCATACAAAAACATTGTTAGATTTGTACTTCGTAACAACTGTAAAATTAAGATTTCACCGAACACGACGACTACGTCAAAAACATTAACTGAAAATCATTCTTCTTTTAGCACATGTAAGAACAATGATGAAAACAAAATGAATCTTACAAATGAGGATTTGAAGGACAATAAGGATGACACGAAGGTTCTTGACAGTGACGACGATAATATTGCTTGGCGAGACGTAGCAAAAGCTTTAGACAGGATTATAAATATAATAGCTACAACTGTTGCTATTTTGAACCTGATTTTGTTTTTAATAATAATGATCGGATTGCATACAGAATGAATTGACGCGCCACGAGGGGTTTTGTATAATACAATAGATTTAAATGTCTAAATAATGAAATAAAATTCAAAAGAATTATTTGTTTTTAAATTTAATTTTCAGTATGTTGATCATGTTAAAGATGGATTAAGAAAAACATCTAAATATAAATGAGGAATTAAATTTGGATATGATTGGTATGTCTACAGAAAAACTGTATTAAAATTATGCACACTTACTCTTACGGGCGGACTTGTTTGTACAAAATCGATACAAAACCTTTTAAAAGACAAAGAAAATGTCATATTCTCAAGTCCTTTAAAAGCTTTGATTTCATTTTGAGATATATTGATGATGCTGAATCAATAACCAAAACTTATAACAGGTACCAGGCGTATAATATAATACGCCAGACGCGTGTTTTGTCTGCATAAGACTCATCAGTGATGATTAGATCAAAATAGTTATAAAGCAAAGAAGTACAAAGTTGAAGAGCATTGAGGACCCAAAATTCAAAAAAGTTGTGCTTGAAAAGATTTGCTGAGACGTTACGTACCTAGGCAGGATACTGTCCATAGATTTTGAATCTTGTTTGACGTTTCTCATAAGGTACCACTATACAGTCAGGACTGCGGTTTACAGTTCCAACTCATAACTTTTCATAAATGTAAATTATTGTTATAGGTAGGACAACTGAAATCAATACTACATAATATATAGTATATGTCTGTGTTTAGACTCACTAGCGATATGTGTTCTTTATCTCAGATCTTTATAAAATTGAAAATTTGTTCGATCTGAAATTTAATATATTGTATCCTACATGTATACTAGAGTGTTGATTCGTTTGACAAGTGTTTCAAACAAAATGGGGGAATTCCTACTAAGACAGCGTATTTAGTTTCACTCCTTTTGTTTTTGCTGAAATTTCTTTGTATTCTTTTTGTAACCTTAACGTAGCCATAATCGATTTATAAGCTATTAATGTGGGAACTCAACTGTTGCTTATATGTATAACAAATAAAAAAAACAAAAATAAAAGAAATATTATAATATTCATCATTTTACTGTCAGAAACCAAATTTATGGAAATCTTTTCTTATGAGTCTTATGTAGATGAAACGCGCGTCTGGCGTACTAGATTATAATCCTGGTACCTTAGTTAACTATTTACACCACTGGGTCGATGCCACTGCTGGTAGAGGTTTCGTCCCCTAGGGTATCACCAGCCCAGTAGTCAACACTTCGGTGTTGACATGAATATCAATAATGTGGTAATTTTTTTTTATTACAAATTTCCTGTTTACAAAACTTTGAATTTTTCGAGAAAAAAAACTAAGAAATTTCTTATCTCAGGCATAGATAACCTTAGCCGTATTTGGCACAAGTTTTTTTGAATTTTGGATCCTCAATGCTCTTCAACTTTGTACTTGTTTGGCTTTATAAATATTTGATATGAGTGTCGTATGTAGATGAAACGCTAGTCTGGCATACTAAATTATAATCCTGGTACCTTTCAACATTTTACTGTAGGAAACCAAATTAGTTGAAACATACTGATTGTATACAAACAACCATTGATGATTGTATAGAAACGAAAATTCGCTTAGCTGGTAAAAACTTGAGAATGTTGAATAGGTAAGTAAAAAATGAGGGCTGATTCTAGTTTTTTTCATAACTGTATTGAGGTTGGATAAATTTTAACTTGAAAGTCTTTTCTATAGAACTGTCAAATATTTCTGTCACAAAACATGTTTTAAACAGTCTTAAAACAGTTCTTACTTAGAACTGTTTAAGACAGAACTGTTAGAGTTAATTAAGTATGGCATCGAATTTGAATGATCAGTTGTAAATTGTAAATATCAATTGCAGATTTGTCTAGATAAAGGCAACATTTGAAAACTGATGTTCAAATGTAGTCATAACAGGTTCTTCAGTATAGCTGTCGGGTTTTGTTCCTCGTAACATTAATTGTAATTGTCGCAATTGACGTTAAACAGAAGGTCCAGTTTTTTGTAATTCATTCATCAGAAAAAATATAAAATCGGAAAATTGTTAATAGCCTCGATTGTATATTAGTTATTTTCTCGAAGATTGATTTCAAACCGAGTTTACCTTACACTATACCATCTTTTAAAATTCATATTATTTAATCTAGAATTTACGTTTGGTTAATTAAAACATCACTTAGTATGTGTTGATTTGATTTTTTGAAAACGTATTGCTCGCCATGTAGTCATGTCGACATTATTTGCCCTTTATTAAGGTATTGCATAAGAATAAGGACTAAAGACTATGTATGACGTCCGTTTATTCATTTGCTGGAAGCGTACTAATTGATACTTCAGTCTGGGAGAACAAAATTTATTCATTAGTTGTAATTTGGTTTTATTAACTTTAACTAACTGTGACTATTGTTAGATCTGCAATTTGTTTCTTTTTTTTTTTGCTACTGCCGATTTGTAAGACAAACTATATTTTACCATTTTCCAAGTTATATGGATTGTTGACAAATATGTGAACCCTAATAGATTATGTTCATGTCTATGCTAAATTAGGAGCCTGTCATTTCTTGGATAATTGTCTGTTAAATCTGATTTTTGATAAATGTTTTTTTTTCACAAATCAGGCCGTTGATATGTTTATCTAAATTGCATCTCATTGTTCATGCCTGGTTCTTTTTTTTACTAACTATAATGGTATGAATGTGTCTCAGAATAAATGAGACCCTACAGTGATTTTAACTGCTTAATTTTACGTCATTTAAACCTTTTTTTGTTTGATAAAGGAGCCATTAGTAAGTTTACTAATTTTTTTTTTAATGGAATAATAATAATGCGGAATAGTATTCTTTTTAATCTAAAGAAGGATTTGAAAGGATAAAAATGTCCAAATCTGGTCTACAACTGAAACTGTCATGATCTGTTTTAATAAGCAACTGGAAGCATCTGTTTTTTTATATGAACTGTCCAACACTTTTCTATGGTATAATATTCCAAATATGTCTTTCAAACATTGTCTTTCACGTCCGTTGAGAGTTAAATCCATGTTTATTGCTTTTAACAAATTTGTATCTTTTTATAATGCTTGCTAGGTGCAAAAATACGAACTTACAATAAACGTATTATCTTTTATGTTTAAAAGAAAGTTATACCATTACGGGGTATAATGTTAAACGAATGATTTGAGACGGGATAATTCTTTTTTACTAGTCCAATATTACTAAAGTATGGAATTACATCCTGATGAGACAACAACAAATGGAAGTTATTAACGACAATGACTGGCTATACAGCCCTTGCACGGTCGGCCCTGGCTTGCGCCTTTTTGGGCATTTGATAATTTTATTTTTACCATATGGTTATTGACATAATTTAGAATTGATAAGACAAAGAACATGTAGAATCAGATCTAGATATCACATGACATATAGCCTGCTAATATGGATTTTAGTTTTAAAACAAAATAAACTATATACCTAACAGCTTTCAGTGTACGTTCAGAGAAAATGTTTTTGTTTCGTGTTTATATTTTATATTGTGTAATACACACGAATATACAGTTTCATTTTAATTACCACTACATGTTTTTGCCATAATCATTTCTGATACAGAAGGTGTTATTTCGGTAAGAATAATAATACATGTAGTTATTTATATATTTATTTTTTTACAGAATTATTTTGTGGAACGTTATCTTCTAAACATTTTAACCCATGTCATGCAATAAAATGTAAAATACATGTATTTTGACAAATGAGGCACTTCTCATCTTCTGATTTAATACAAGACCCCGTCACAGAGAAATTCATGTCTATTTTTAATTACATCGAAGTTATGTGAAAGACATTATGAATACAGTTTAAACATTTTCTATATTTGTTGCGGTGTTTCTTTGATTTGTTTTATTTTCCACATTTTTTGTATAAGTAGTAGTAATGTGAGTTTTCATTCTTTAAAATCTAACTTACTTTCAAGATATTAATTTTAATCAATCCACTTCATATTTGACCCCATGAAGTAGAATAACTTTTTTCATGTTTTATGTTTCTTACTGCTTAATATAAATTACAAAATGTAAGTAAGTTTGCTGATTTTGTATTCTTTGTTGTATTTAATATAATGGCCAAAATGAGTTACTAATTTTAAATTTGACGAATCATTCTGAATAGATTTGTGAGTTTAAGTTAATTTGATGGTTATGGTTTCATAACATAAGAACGTTTGTGTTGCAGAATTGTCCGTTTTATAATTTCATGTAATATATGAACTATAGACGTACACTTTATGTCTTCGAAAGTTCAATAACTATCCAGTTTGACGTAGCTTCATATATGAAACCGTTATACTAGTTTACGTTGTACGATTTCTGTACATTTATCAATTTCTATGATAATATGTTGCTATCAGTTACGAAGTATGATTTCTAAAACATTGCTAGTGGTTATGGTTTTTAGTAGAAGGAAAGTTGGAACGTATATTTTGTCATGAGGTTTGTGTATGACCTGATTGGGTTAAATGTCTTCGTTTACCTGTAACCCTCCACCCCACCCACCCCCTTTTGTGAGTATTGTGATTACGTGGAATTCTATTATGGAACCATACTGTAAATACAGTGATGTCAACTTTCACTAAAAAGTCACAAATTTGACAATCTATCATCTGAATTGTATGAAATTTACTTTAACAACCTGAAAAGTAATAATTTCTACAAATTGTTCTCAACATTATGAATATTTCTCAAATTACCCTATCTATTCTTAACATTTCTTGACAATCTCAACATAATCTCAGCAATCTTGTTAGTCTGAACACGTTTTTAAGATCTTTAAATGCCCCACCTAAGGGCATTATGTTTGGTCTGTGCATCCGTTCGTTTGTTCGTTCGTCCGTTTGTCCCACTGCAGGTTAAATTTTTAGTTAAGGTTTTAGGTCAAGTTAGTCTTTTATGAAGGTTGAGTCTAATCAACTTGAAACTTAGTACACATGTTCCCTATGACATTATCTTGATATTTTCAAGGTCCGTTAGACATGGAAAATAATAATGCGAGTAGAGCATCCGTATACTACGATCACATTCATGTTTATAGTCTTTAAATTAGTATCTTAACATGCAGTTTAGATGTTTTGCAATATTTTACATAGTATTTTTGGGAGCTCTTTATATCTTGCTGTTCGATGTGAGCCAAATCTCCGTGTTGAAGACCGTTATTTGACCTATAATGGTTAACTTTTATAACTTGTGACTTGGATTAAAAGTTATCTCATGGGCACTCAAACCCCATCTTATTATATGTCATATCTGTTTTCATTGTGTTTATGAAAGACAACATCGAGACCTAAATAAAAAAGTGCTCTATCAAAAATGGAAAAAATCTCATAACTATTGTTTGTATATGATTTAAAAATTGAATCATAAATGTTATGTTGTTTTATTTGTGTTAAATTGACCAACAATACAAATCGGTTAATTAAAAAAGCTGAATACATGTAAACTTGTTGTTTTAGCTGTAACATTTTTGTGTAATTCGTTTTTATTTTTGAACTAAATTACTGGAAAAATTTTATAAATTATCAAAACAGATTTATAATGTTTTTTTCTCTCACTCTTCATTAATGCAACATTGTTTTGTCGTTATTTCGCTGATTTGTTAGGTCAAAATCTGTTTATCACTTATAAATTAAACTTCTTTAATGATCATAATTTTGACTTTCATTTTAAATCTCATTCTTCTTACATAACATATAGGTAATTATTGCCATGATATTCTATTTGTGTATATAATGATTAGACAATTCTATCATGACTAACTAAAATATAAATATATAAGCTGAATACGGAAAATTGATGACAATTGTTATTCAATTCTTTTATAAATATATTTATTGCATAGCAATATAAAATTTCCCACAGAAAGTAACCAAAAGTTAGCGTGCAATACATTCAAATATTGCACTAATAAATATTCAAAATGCACGACGTCATCAACGACAAATCTTAGTTTAAAACAATTTTTACCAAATGGAGATATAAAACCTTTTTCCCAGAATATTAATATAAAAATGCTGTTATATATAACGTAGTTTAAAAATCTTGAACACAGAATGTTATTGTTTTTTTATATTTAAGCCAAAACTTAAATGTTACTCTCCAGTAACAGAGTAATAATCACTCCCTGGCAATGATGAATAGTTGGAAAAAATGTAAATTAATGATATTTCCTTCCTAATAGGCAGATACCAAAACTAAAGATAGACAACAGCCTTATTCTTGCTACAAAAAATATTTTTGTTTTCAAATTATTAATAATAATTAACTTTAATTTATACACAGTTTAAGACAGGATTTTTTTTTTCATTTTTTTTTTATAAAACAATTATGTTGACGGTGTGAGTTGGTAGTTCATGCGTTTTCTTACTTTAAAAAGGGACAAAAAATAAAGATTTAAAGCAGGTCCTCTCAAAATAAAAGTGGGCCAAATAGCTAGTACTAAACTGGAAAAACAATATTTGTTTAAAAATTCAATGTATATGCTGAAATAAACAAAATCGTATACGTTACTTGTCTTTGTAAATTCTGAACTATTTAAAAGATACAAAACTGCATGATATAAAGAAGAATCTGTGTTTCTAAATTCTAACATCTTTTTTCATAGATTAATACCAAATCGTTATCTTATATAATTATGTACAACTATTGAAAGAAAAATAAATAACTTTATAAATGCAGAAATGGTAGACATTTTTATTAAATTTATAAGAAATGGTATAGGGGATTTACATTGTGAGATAATTATTCAGGCTAAATATGATTTATTTGCAGATATTTAACAGGAGAGACTATATTCATCTAAAATAATAACATTATAGATATGATTTATTTGTAGATATCAAAATGATTTTCATTTTGTTAGTATTGATAGCAGCTACACATATTGCTACAGGTTAGTTTTAAAACAAATATTATTCTGATATTAAATTTATTATATTTACACAAAAAGCATTATTTAGTTAAAAATGACCCTTTTTGTATAAATAGGTCATATTGAACTATCAAATTTCTGTAATAATTATAGAAAAATAATCGTGGCATTCTATTCAACTGTCACACAAGTAAGAGGTTAAGTGAGTTATAAAACCATGTTTTATCAGTCATTTTCTATAAAAGGGAGTGCCAGTACTAAGACAGGAACATGACAGTTGTTTTCCATTTGTTTGATGCGTTGACCCTTTGATTTTATCATTTGAAAAATCCCGTTTTGAATTTTCCGTGGAGTTTGGAATTTTAACATCTGTGGGTTTTGTTTTTGTGTTAGTGTTTTTTTCTCATACTTATTGTTTGAATTCAGCCAATTGCAAACTGATTTTTTTTATTATTGCTTGTATCCACTTCATTTGATTTTTTGTCTCCTTAACATTTTACATACTTTTACAAGAACTATATTACTTTAAGAGAGAGTGAAACTTTTGATTTAATGTTCCTATTTCTACCGGACATTACTGAAAATTCTTTTTGTCCGCACAGCCAAATAGAAACGAGAGTGTAGAAGGGTTTTTTACTGCCCGAAAAGATGCCAATATTCTTTTAAAAATGGTATTAAAGCTAAAAAAAAAATACTGAACTGTAAAGGCAATTCAAAACAAAAAGACCCTTATTATCCATAATTGATCTGGTTAGGTATAAACCTTTTTATATAAGTAATACGTATATATCTGTTAATTAAGATAACTGAGATAAAAGAAAATACACACTAATTATATGAAACATTTTTAATATAATTTTCCATGCATACTTTTTAGGATGGAATCGTTATTACCATCGAAATAATTATTACAACAACTATGGTACAACTGAAATGTCAACAGGACCTACAACAGAAGATACTAGTAACAGTTCGGTTACTACGAATCCCTTTACAGATTCATTTACTACTGAAATGACAACAGGACACACAACAGAAGATATAAGTGCTAGTACAGTTACTATGAATCCCTTTACAGATTCATTTACTACTGAAATGACGACAGGACACACAACAGAAGATATAAGTACTAGTACAGTTACTATGAATCCCTCTTCTATTGGTACTAGTAATTCGAATTATAGAATACCAGTAACTGTTCGACCAAGCAAAATTGGTAATATTATATATATGTTTACAACTATTTCTTATCTCTCATCTTTTCGATTTACTAATTAATGATGGTAAGGATTATGGAATCCTACGAAAAAAACCTAAAATCTTAACAAAGAACTTATTTGACTTTAAATTCCGAAATGTACAAAATAGTATCGTTTATATTATAATAAGCGGTAGTAATTGTATACAGGGAACCATTATAAATTTGCAATAATAGCATCAACAGGTAAACTAGTTCAGGAGTGTGTAGAAGAAAGATGTGTAATACAAAGATTAAGCACACTATTTATTTATGTCAAAATCACGACGAGTCATTTGGTTAATGAACCCTATGTATGTAAACCAATTTTGAATATAAAAAAAAAACAAAAAAAACCAATAATCAAAATCTTTGGATATTATGAAACTGAAGTTTGAAACTAAACGACAGAAATTTTAGATAAAAGATGAGAAAATTATTACCATAGGACCGGCGTAATACCACCATTAATTTTCTCATATAAGTCTTTGTTGATTTTGGAATTTAAAAAAAAATGTGCTGAATTTATCTTTGTTTCAAATAACAAAAATACTTGACATGGGTAAAATCTTATCCCTTCCAGTACTACGGATAAAATTTCACATAAAATTTCATTTCATAAAAGATAATAACCATCAGTGGAATTCATACAATCAAATATTCACTCCTTATTTTACTCTGTACAAGCTTTAGTAATCATGTAACCTCAAGATTCCAAAATATTCTCTAGAAACAACAAATAATAAAAAAGGACCGTGCTTTGAAACAACAATGATATATGTTTATGACTTAGAAAATATTTGCTGCAATGAAATATGGTATTAATTTCCTACAACTATCAAATTCAAGGGAACAATTTTTTTCGACCTTTTGTCGTTTGCAACCAGATCTGACGTAAATTCAGTGGTTGTCGTTTGTTTATGTGTTACATATTTGTTTTTCGTTATTTTTTTCCCTTAAATAAGGCCGTTAGTTTTCTTGTTTGAACTTTTTTACATTGTCTTATCAGGGCCTTTTATAGCTGACTATGCGGTATTGGCTTTTCTCATTGTTAAAGGCCTTAGGTGACACATAGTTGTTAATGTCTGTGTCATTTTGGTCTTTTGTGGATAGTTTACTCATAGGCAATCATACCACATCTTCTTTTTTATATGTCGTTCTATGAATGGCGGTATTACATATTTGTGTGCATTATACGGAAGCCGTTTTCTTGCTACTCAACCATTTAGGTGAATTCCTAGCACATTCCCTTAAAAAGTAAGTATATCTTAGTTTTCTAATGGGGAACAAAATTGATACTGCAAAACGTGGTTTATTTTTTAAAAACCTTTAATACAAAAATCGTAGCCTTTATTTAGAAGAAAGATGTTACTAAGAAATTACTTTCCACTCAAATTGTGTAATTCAATTTTTTTCCCGATGAATTTCTAATTGAGTGGTTCTCCGAGTGTCATTAATCAAAATTTACCATGACACATCAATATTTTTTTATTTTCTATTTTAAAAACCAAAGGATGTGGGAAGAAGGGAGACATAATATTTGTGTTAGATTCATCTGGCAGTGTAGGAACATCAAACTGGAAAGTTATGCTGAAGTTTGTGCAAGATGTCATCAATATTTTTACTATTGGTAAAAATGATGTTCAGGTTGGGGTTGATATATATGCTAATTCTGCTTCTACACGCATAAGACTGAACTCTTACCAATCAAAGACACAGTTGATGGATGCTGTGAAAAGTATTTCCTATACTAATGGTGGAACAGCTACAAACCGAGCGATACATCATTTGATAAGCAGCAGTTTTTCGTCGTCACATGGTAATGATTTATAAATGATTAGAGATCAGAAAACTTCATTTATTGTTTGTTTAAAACCAATGGTTTCAGTAACGTCTTTTAATAAAAAACAAAAAAATGATTCATTTCACAACCGTTTTGGAAGTAATTTATTGTTTTGATTATTTTTGCGTAACTTCACATACATCAAGTAGTGTGCGTAAGCTTTGGTCGCATCATACGTTAGTCATCACCTAAATTATATTCAAACTAGGTACATGATAATATAAATACTCAGTTAGTTTCTAAAATCCTTTAAAAATAAAGGAATGATAACATTGGCGAAACATGTAAATCACTGAATGATAGTATTGTAATCGTAAGAAGAGTATGAACTTTTGCAATGTAATACGAAACTTACTCATTGAAGTTTTTTTCTGATTTTCAGGTAGCCGGGTTGGAGTTCCGAAGATTGGTATCATATTAACAGATGGCAGATCAAATTCTCAATATTCAACAATAGCTGCTGCCAACGCCGCCAGAAGGAAGGGAATCGAGTTGTTTACTATTGGAATAGGTAGTAGTGTCAATACTATAGAACTGAAAGGAGTAGCAAATGATCCGGACAGTATTTTTTACTTCAGTGTCCACAATTTCAAAGCGTTGCAGTCAATTGAGAGTAGATTAGCATCAGAAACATGTCAGAGTATGTAAATATGCATAAAGTGTATATTAATATTTTAATCTAAGATTTAACTGCTCTTTATGTAAAAGCGAAATTTTGTTTTTTATTTCCTTGTAAAAATCATTATTACTTTTGCAATGGATCTAATCTCGTTTGTTTTATGTCTGAAATTGGTTTAAGAAAGTCACAGGCTGAGTTGAATTCATATTTTGATATGAAGCAAAATATACTTCAGTACACTTTTTGTTTGTGATGCTTTTGAACGTTTATATATTTTTTTTTTTTTCTCGAGTTTGACTTGATGATTGTTACTCAAAGAAGGGGTCTGCTGTGATGCGCATATACTTTATTTTATTGTTATCAAATAGAGACGAAAGATACCAAAGTGACAGTTAAACTCATAAATCTAAAACAACACTTGTTGTTTACAGAAGCTTTAGGTCTGATAACAAAAGAGTGGCGAAAGATACCAGAGGGACAGTCAAACTCATAGATAAAAAAAAACCTGACATTGCCATGGCTAAAAATGAAAAAGACAAACAGACAAATAATAGTATACAAGACACGACTTGGAAAACTAAAGACTAAGCAACACGAACCCCACCAAAAATTTGGTTGATCTCAGGTGCTCCAGAAGGGTAAGCAACTACCCCCTAAAAGAGTAAGTGCTATGATACTTTCAAGAATGAATATTAGATTTTTCTTCTGTATCATTGAACACATTTACGATAATTAACGCTAAACCAAGTTCCTCAATAGTTCACCTTTTGTTTGGATGCAGTGTATTCATTTTATCACGAATATGATTTTGAATGTATATATTAAGCTGTTAAAGATGATTTTAATGGTCTTGTCATACCACATCTTCTTTTTTATATTGCAAAAGTAATTCAACAAAAAAACAACCCAGCAGTAAACATTACATAATAAAATCAATACTTGTACAATAAAAATATCAGCAACAAAAATGATGATCATAATAATTCGAATGATTACAATTCTGTTTCAGATCTTAACCCGATAGTTGGTAAGTGTTTTCTTTTAATATATATATACATGTATCATTACAAACATTTTTAGGTTCCGACTGTTTGCATCTTACTTCACGCTTAAACGTGATAAATAAGGTTGAAAACTATATTCATGTAACTCCGGCTTTCATATTTTAATTTTGGGCCTTAATGGTGACTGTAAATTAAAACAAGAACAACGTCTCTGTATAAAATTTCATTTTCATTTTAAAACATCGCCCTTGGAATCAATAATTTTAACATAATACAAAAGAGGTTTAGAATTTTCAAAACATGTCATGAATTGAATTTATTAAATCATCTCTTCAAAATGAGCATAATTATATCTTTTCAACTAGTAGGAGTTTGATAGTTGCAATTCTAATTGTGGTATGCTTGAATATTTGTCATTTTAAGTTTATTAATTTTCCTCTTATCAAAAGGTTGCAAAGCGGGTGCTGATATTATTTTCCTCGTTGATAATTCTGGAAGTGTTGGTTCAAGTAATTTTAATACCACCTTGACGTTTATTTCTGATATTGTTGACGGTCTAAATATCGGCACAGACAAAGACAAATTTCAATTGGGAGTACTAACATTTCATACTCCAGTGAAGGCAGAATTTAATCTTGACGCATATCAAGATAAACAAGACATACAGAAAGCCATCATGGAAATCAGATACGAAGGAGGTGGGACAAATACAGGAGGAGCTATTAAATATTTACACACAACAGCATTCTCGAGAGCGTCGGGTATAGTTACATATACTTAGCAAACCACGTTCTAATTCATATTCAAAATGATCGTGTAATTGAATTTAATTTCATGTCATTTCTAATTATTTTCTTTTTCGCCAAGCTTAACCGAACATAAATTATTTAGTCAATAAAACTCAACACATGTATACAATAGGAATGATGTCTCATACTTATACTTTATTTTTTCTTCAAACAACAAAACCATTTCATATATATTCATATTTCAATAGTCATTTAAACGTCCATCTGCATCAAATTACCCATCCAAGCAAACTGGTTATAAAGATATCTTATATTTATAATGAGATTTTGCACGAGAATCACGATCCTACCCTCGTACAAACGGATAGAATACCTGCATTGCGACATACAATAGCTAATCAAATCATACAATAACAAACCAGGTATGCAATCATGTGCTCATCAACATGTGTTGAACATAAACAAACACAGACAAGTCATGTGCTCCCGATACTAATAATAAATATATTTGTATGTTCTTAAACAGGTCGAGAACTCTAGATATTCTGACGTCAGAATATATTTGCATAGTAATTTCCAAAACACAAGGCCAAAATGGCCTTGAAAAACTGACCAATCGACTCAATGAACTACAATGCATTGTGGGCTACTACGAGTAAACTACTACTTAAAACACGTGAAATAAGTAGAAAACAGTCAACTAATATATTGTCTGGGACTCTCATTACCAATGTTTTTATTCTGCAAATATATTTAATGTAAAATATATAACGTAATCTTCAATTTGCATGCTCAGATTAAAAAAAAATTGTTTACTGGCTTCACGATTCGACTTTCTTTTACGCCTTGCCAAAGTAGTTGAACCGGTTTTGTGCATTGTTATGAATTGAACCTGCATTAATTTCACGACATGAAACAGTGAAATATCAAATGAAGTGACCACTGTCCAGTAAGAAAATCATTTGAGCTCTTTTAAACCGGTATAATGTCATTCCAAAATCATTCTGCCTAGAAAAACACGAAACTTTCATTGAAACACTTCTTTCTGTACTGGAAGTGTATTTTCTTTTTGTCAGGACCTGATCTAAAAGTAAGAACATAATGATATTCAGTATGCTAAAAATAAGTGTTATGAAAGCGGCAGGGGCGGATCCAGCCATTTAAAAAGGGGGTCCTAACCCTGTACAAAAGGGGAGGGGGTTCCAACTACATGTCCCTATCCAAATGGACTGATCGTCCAAAAAAAAGGGGAGCCCATTCCCCCCGGAACCCCCGCCCTCCTGGAGCGGGTACGGTATATAGCTCAATACATTTTTTTATAGTTTCATCCATCGATAATATCCGTTTGTTGCTAATTTTATCACAAAATATACCTCAGAGGTTTTTTATCGTTCGGCCGCTGTCCTGTTGACATATGTAAAATATCTCCAATATTAAAAGTCTCTTGATCATAGTGGGTGCCATATTACCTATTATTTTTTTTCTCTAAAACGTGCTATGTATATAGAAATAAGAAGATGAGGTATGAGTGACATCTTTCCAACAAAGACATAATTCAGTAAAGTAAGCATTGTCATATCGGGGCCTTTCATAGCTGACTATGCGGTATGGGCCTTGCTCATTGTTGAAAGCCGTACGGTGATCTATAAATGTTAATTTCTGTGTCATTTTGGTCTCTTGAGGACAGCGTAGTCATTGGCAATCATACCACATCTTCTTTTTTTATTATAGATCCAACGCTGCAATTTTCAAAAAACATATCAAATTTTCAAACTTGTCAAACTTGTCGCACATACATATGGATAACATCATTACAGCTTATTTCCTAATCAACGGCATGTAGAGCAAAACTTTGGTTAGCTTGCTTGCTTTGTTTGTACATTGTACAAAATATAGAATATACAAGTTAAACTATGCCTATACATGTTGTTAAATATGTCAATTTCAGTTATACGGAATCAGCTGTAATGATTTTTTCAGTTTGGCAAAAGTCCGAGCCTGTTAAAAAACAAACAAACTAAAACTACAGTTGCTGACTTCACTACCTTCAAAACAAAAGGGAACAGTTTGGAAGTCCCATATACTGAAATGTGACAAAAATAAATACTTATAGATTTTGTTAACATTGCCATGTATGTAAATATTACTTCGCCTTTTTTACGAACACAAAATTCAAGGATCACACATTTGCCTTTAATTATCTATACGAACATGGCTGTACTCGTGAATATCAGCACCGGCTGTTATCGACGGCTTACTTTACACTAGTAAGTTTGTCTCATGGGTTATTGTGTTTTTTCGCTTTTGTTTCGTTGCTGTCTGGTTGACAAATACATGAAATATCTGTGCCACCGTCAAACATGTTAATGGCTATATAGGGTAATTCAAACCCTGTTTTATTCGCATAGAAACAACTCTTCGTTAATCTGAGCATGGAAGTAATACTTTATATCACGAACTATAAATGAGGATACACAAAATGAAAAACTAAGCGAAATTGTGAATCCCGCATTGCACGAAAAAATGTGTTGTATTTCAGTAAATAACACGTGTTCTTGGTTGATTGTAAACACGTAGTAGTCCATCATGCATTGTGACTCATTTAGTGGATTTGGTTAAAAACCTAGGTAAAAATAAATTGCGTCACATGTAAATAAACAATTACATGTGCGAGAACATAAGTATGCTAATTTTTGCATTTCCATATAAGGTAGTGGTCCCGACCTGTTAAAGAAAGAAGGTTTAAATGAATGATTAATTTTCTCGCACACAATATACAATCAGTTATAGTTATTTTAAACCAGAGGATAGACTTTCATAAGAATAGATTTGATAAATCAACAGAGTTTCTAAAGCTCAACAGAATTTCGGGTTGAATACACTTATTCGGATTGGATATCATTCTCTTATTGACATTCGTTAAAGTGCTCTTGATTGATTTTCTTTATAAAACAAAATGACAATGCTTTAATTTTGACATATTCTGTTTCTATTTCAAAAGAAAAAGGTGAATGATTTAAAACAAAGACCAGCAGCAAAAAATCAACACTTGTTTAAAATATGTAAATTGAATTGAGCCGTTATCATTGTTATTGATTATACTTTTAGTACTCACCTAATAAACGGTTAATGTTATCAAAAGTTCTAGGCTTATAACTCAATTCACCAGACGCGTGTTTCGTCTACATAAAACTCATAAGTAACGTGCAATTCAAAACAGTTGTAAAGCCTAACAAACTGTAAAGCTAGCACACCATGATTTAGTCAGCATTATGTAGAATATTTCAAAACTCCTGCAGACAAAAGAAAAGGTATACTGTCACCTTATCAATGTCTTTATGTCCCATTTATTAGCATTATGTTTTCTGGTATGTGCGTTTGTTCGCCTGTTCGTTCGTCCGTCCGTTCGTTTGTCCGTCTGTCGCGCTTCAGGTTAAGGTTTCTGGTCTATGTAATTAAAGATGAAGTTGAAGTCCAATCAACTTGAAACTGAGTGCATATGTTCACTATGATATGATCGTTCTCATTTTAATACAATATAATGCCTCGTTCACACGTACATTTAATTCGAATTGAATTCGTATCTAATGCGAATCGAATTCGCTTATCGCGTTCACACACTCTTCTATTTTAATTCAAATTGATTCGAATTGGCTAATTCGAATTATCCAATTCGCATTAGAAATACGCTTTTGTTAATACGAATTAAAAGTTAACGTCGTTTGGACAGTAAAGCGAATTTGACTCGTATTGCAATTCGAATTAGAATTGACGTTTGGACGTAAAACGTTTCGAATGCGAATTAAACTAATTCGAATTAGTTAATGCGAATCAAATTCGAATTACGTGCTCAGCATTACACTTTTTACCCCGTTTTCATTGTCCACTGAACATAGAAAATGATAATTCGGATGGGGCATCAATTTAATATGGAAACATTCATGTTCTACCTGAGTTTTGATTAAACATTCAAATTGAAATGAAATTGTGAAAATTGGGACTCAAATGCCTTTATTTCATATTCATGTTACGTTTTCGTTTTATTTTTGTATTAGGTCATAGGCCTGGCTATCCAATGATTGGAATATTAATAACAGATGGGTATTCATCAAACAAGGCAGAAACTCGAAAGGAAGCAATGAACGCGCGGTTGAAGGGTGTAAAAATGTTTTCCATAGGAATTGGTAATGCCATTGACACGACCGAACTTGAAAGTGTTGCTAGCGAACCAAAAAGTCAGTTTGTTTTCACTGCTGCCAGTTTCAAATTATTGAAATCTATTGAATCATTATTGCTGAGTAAGACATGCGAAGGTACGTGTTTAAATGATACGACAATGTTTACATATTTGCCAGCTATCAGAAGCTGAACAAGAAGTCAAATCAACAACTAGTATGTGTTGTGTCAGAATCTGAAATACATATACAAAACAAGTTACATAATTAAGTTAACTATTTTTTATTATTTGTGGTAGATAAAAAAAGTTCAAGCGTCGGTAAATTTTTAATATATTAAAGTTCTCTGTTGTTCAGATAAAATTAGCATAGTTAAACACTTATACTCCTGAAACGATTGAAAGTAAAAAAAAAATCAAGGAGCATTGAAAATAGAAGTGTAAATTTGCATCTGAACGTGGTCTGGTATATTTGAATTAAAATAATTAGTTTTTCTTAGTTTTGGAAAGTAATTTATGTTCAGAGTTTTAACTCAAGCTTGCTGTTGATTCAGATTTATTTGGTCACTTTCAAGCATTGTGGTTCTAGTATTTATCACATATAACCAATATAAGAACACTCTGAACAAAATCTTGAATTTGAACACAATTATTGAAGTGCAGACTAATGTGTTCACTTGATTGATTGATTATAAATTGGACAATATAGATTTTAGCATAAACAAAACGTCAAAAATATCGACATCAACATTTAATTAAAAACGTTTATACAATATTGTTTCATGAATGATATTTTTAAATAGCCAATCGTAAACTAAATTTGAGATTCATGGCTGATTTATTTAATTTCAGTTGCTGATATCAGTGAGTATTCATAAATTATAAAAATGAAACGATTGCATACCGTTGAAACATTTTAAAAAAATGGTTTTCAATATGGCAAAATTATGTCTTTAGCTGATAGACAAAATGTTTACAGCCAATCAAAAGATGTGTTAAGCAAAAGTATCAAATTGTTATAAATTTACTCTTCTGATAATTTTAGACGATCCAAATGTATAAATTTTATACTTCATTCTTTTATTCTTTCAAGTGATGCACATTAATATATGTACGACTTAGTATTGACTTTCGATTCAGCTTGTTGGGGGAAAACAGACATTGTTTTTCTACTCGAGGATTCCTGTCATATCGGAGAGACGAATTTCAATAAAATGTTACAAATGGTTGTAAACCTTGCGGAAGAAGTCCCAATTGGTAACGGAAATATTCAGATTGGTGTCAATACTTTCAAATGTACTGCTAAATCCGAATTTGTACTTGGAAAGTACAAAACTGGAAATGATATCATTAAAGCTGTCCAGAGAATTAAGTACACAGGTGGAAAAGTGTCTATTGGCAAGGCTATTGAATACACCAGAAAGAACAGTTTTCCAGGTCTTTATTTAACTCCTCTATAAAAGACTATCTCAACTTTATGTGATTAAACTCTTTATCAAGACATGATCTCAAAATGCATTAAGGAACATTATATATAACATAACATTTGAAATCCGAAGCAACTGTTAAGTTTATCAATTTATTTCAATGTTTTTGGGCGATTAAAATATCAATAATTTCCCTAATATATCATTACAAGTATTTTTTCTAGATAGTGATACACATTTGGTTCATATTGTCAAATTATAATTGTTACCCAATTTGATTAGGGACTTTCTTTTTTGAATTTTCCTCAGAGTTCAGTATTTTTGTGACTTTACTTCTTTTTTCAGATTTGTTAGTTCGTCGAAATGACAAAAAAAAATCCAAATCATAGCTCGTGACAAGTATGTTTTCTTCTGATAAAAAGAAATTGCTGATAACCATTTTCTTCTTTAAACAGGAAGTCGCAGTAAAGCGAAGAAGTTGATGATTATTCTTACAAATGGATCTGACAAGGCTCTATCAAAAACACTAGGAGAAGCCCAAAAAGCCAGAAACAGTAACATAAAGATTATGGTAATAGGAATCGGCGATTATACCCATCAAGATTGTCTCCAGGGAATGGCAACAGTACCTCATGATAAATACATATTTTCCCAAGACAGTTTTGATCCTCTAAGAAACATGCGGGATGTTTTAATACAAAGAAAATGCTCTGGTGAGTACTAAGTCCTAATTTTTAGCGTAAAGGACTTTCTTTTTTTCATGTTTTTGGCATATCTATGTATATATTAATAACGACCGTATTGGTTACAATGTTCGTTTCTTTCCATTTAAAGACACCAGGAGAAAACTGGAAGATGTGGAGTAACATGTGCTAGCGAATGATTTATATGCATGACACTTGTTTCGGGACTAACTACGTTTTTAAATGCGAAAACAATCTGTCTTTCCCATTGGCTTATTTTTAACAGCTTTTAAATCCCTACAAAGCTGTAACATTAAACAAAGCTTACACGTATTCGGAACATTGTACGATATATAATATGCTTATATATATATATATCAAACACATGTATCGGTAAAAAAATTGAAATCTCTACCTTACGTTTACGGTGTTTTTAATCACTGACATATTAATCATAATATAATGCTATATATATATAAAGGCAACAGTAGTATACTGCTGTTCAAAACTCATAAATCCATGGACAAAAAACAAAATCGAGGGTAACGCTTTAAATATAAGAGGAGAACAACGACACAACACCGAAACGCAACACACACAGAAACGGACCAAGCAACAGACAAAAAACCACGAGAATAACAAATATAACATCAAAATCAAATACATGAATTTGGGATAGACAAGTTCCGTGCCACGTCTATATAATATATATAATCTGATTATGACATTTTTCTTTATTTCAGCATAACTTTTACTGTTAGAGGTTAAATGGATGGTTTGACCTATGTTACCAGAAAAAATTAAATATTAACGCTGTGAAAATAAAAATCTATTTTAAAATTATGCTTCTTTAGAATTGTTTATTTGTTTTTTTTGGGGAGGATACGGAAGTAAATATGACATGTGTCCATTTTATCATCATTTATAAAATGTCCAAAACATCACAATGAAAAATCTTGTAAACCACCTATGACGGAACTCTACATGTACCTACCAATACAAATACATTTAACGTTTTACATAAAAAAACAAGTTAATCCATTTCGAAATTTTATAGCGTGGCTGTTTATGTTGTAATGTTACACTACTGTCTCAGGTTTGAGTGAAAGGTGGCGCTTGTAAACGTTGAAACACGCTGCTTATTAATACACATGTCTCCAGTACGGAGCCTACTGTTCAGTGGTTGTCGTTTGTTTTTGTTGTTCATAAGTCGTTCTTGCATCTCGTTTTTCATAAAGAAAAGACAGTTGGTTTTCATAGATATAGGAAGATGTGGTGTGAGTGCCAATGAAACAACGCTCCATCCAAATAACAATTTAAAAAAAAGTAAACCGTTATAGGTCAATGTACGGCCTTCAACACGGAGCCTTGGCTTACACCGAACAACAAGCTATAAAGGGCCCTAAAATTACTAGTGTTAAACTATTCAAACGGGAAAACCAACGGTCTAATCTATATAAAAATCGAGAAACGAAAAACACGTATATATTACATAAACAAACGACAACTACTGTACATCAGATTCCTGACTTAGGACAGGTGCAAACATTTGCAGCGGGATTAAACGTTTTAAGGGATGCAAACCTTCTATTTTTTTCTGAAACAATAGCATAACATCACAACATAGAAAAACGCACGATAAAATATCAATTGGCAGACTTAACTCAATAAAAAAAACGTAAATAAATACACAAAGAACGAATAAATTTGATTTTTGATTTGTGTTACACTTTATAGCTTATTCTTTGGTGTCAGCCAAGACTCCGTGTTGAAAGCCGTACTTCGATCTATATTTGTCTACTTATTATCTCTTTGTCGATTATCAAGTGATGAGACAGAATCACAACGACAAGAAGAACCAAAATATATATCAATAACCGTTATATATGTCTACATGACAACATACAGTCTTCGCCATCATGTCAATACAATAATCCCGTCTCTTTTCCTCGATTGTATCATAGACAAATGGGACATTTCACTAGATTCGTACTTGCATGATCGACACAAATGTGTTACATGTGGCGAAAAAACTGTTTATCCTTCCGGAACACTTTAGTTTTCCCCGTTTTTGTGTGTGGTTTGTATTGTTCAATTTATAGTTTTCGTTGAAGTGTTTTAAAAACTTGTTCGCCTTTTCATCTTTTTCATTAGATGCCAATGCGTTGTCAAATTGTCTTTAATTTATTAGCTTTTAACATATCTTAAGGAGGCTCGAGGGTACAAAATATTCAGCAAAAATTTAAACATTTTTTTTTTCATTACAAATTTCATTTACTTTATTAGTTTTTACTTTATCATATGGTATAAAAATTAACCAAACAAATCAATTTCTTTTGGCCGAAGATGACTTTTCATATGTACATATCATTTTAAAAAACCCTCCAAATTACCTCCCTTTGGTGCAACAATCCCACTGTTTGGCATTAAAATTAAAATATCTTTTTCAACCCATCGCTGACCTATATTTTTATTGTTTTTTTTCTTCAAATAAGCTGCACTTAAACTAAACTATTGTAAAATTTAAATGATTTCTGCAATTATTTTTTTTTTATTTCAATATTACCTCTTTTTCTCCTATTAGTTTAACAGGAAAAAAATGACCTAAACAAAAATGTATGCTTCTTTCGGAGGCAGATTGTAAGCTTAAATGGGCGGTGATCCCGTTTTTCTTATTTCTTTTTTTAATTAAGTATATGATAAAGTTCATTTAGAGAAAAATAGAGCGAAATCCTATTTAAAAAAAAAAGATTTATACCCGCGAGCTCCTTTAATATCATCCGCCTCTTGTTTCACCCTGAAACATGTAGAAAATACAAGCCCAGGAATATTATATCAAGAAGGAGATACATACTCCGTATGCAGGCGCTGCTGGAATGTTGCTATATAAAAATGAAAACACCACAAGTTGGAAGCTTAAAAAAATTCTAATGTCGTAAAGTTTTGTTTTCAACCGACCCTCATTGTCAAAATCTAGATGTAAGTCAAGATATAAGGTAGACTTAACTGTATCTGTTGTATACTGTATCTCTATAGCTAGTTTGAGGGGATAGATGCTTTCAACAAAGTAAACAAATTTTGAATAATTCAGTGAGTGAACATCATATATATATATAGCAGGAAAGAAAAGTATTTTTTTTTTGTTTCGTCCTAAGAGGTTCTTGTATGTTGACAGCCTAATAAGAATAAAGGCTCAGGTCGGCAAATGCGAGAAGAGGGTATAATTGGTTTCTCATATTTACGACAATAGTTTATTGGAAAAAACGTCCTCAAAACGTAACAAATATGTTGTCTAACAAGAAATCAAGCATCTTGATAATGTTAGTTTCAGAGAATTTTTTGTTTTTATCAGATTGATTCTTTACATAATAGATGTATTCCTCCAGATACAAGATAATTGTATTTAGGTAGGCTATTTTTCATGAAACAAAGCAGTACCAACTCTTTCATTTTGTCTTTTAGATTGGAATTGGGAATACTTGTATAAAGTGTAGACAAGTCAAATGATGTAATACTATTGCAAGATGAAAGACTATTAGATTGTTTGTACTCTAAAAGATCTTTGGAATTTTTTAATATCCACATATGATTCAGGCCACCTCAAGAATATGCAGTTTCACAATACCATTGAAGCTCGGCTTTGATTGCTGATAAAATAAATGTTAATAATTTAGAAAGAAGTTTCTTGTAGCAATTGGAAGACCCAGCAATATACCGTTGTTTGTCAGGACACTTATGTAATGTAGGTACCCAATTCAGTGATGTAAGTTCTTCTTGTTTGAAATGTCAAAGGAACATATAACAGACCACGATTTCCTCTTTGGTATATATCGTGGGGGTATATAGTGAGTTTCCATGTGAATTATCAATATCTAATTCATTTATCATGCAGTTTATGTAATGAGATTAACACATAAAAACGATGTTGGGAAGGGCTTTCTACAAATATAATGCGTAATTCAAATATGTTCTTTTTTCCAATCTGGATCAGTTGTCTTATAAAAGAAAACAAAAAATATACAAACAAATAAAAAAACTAAGAACATGCGAATTTACCCAACCAAATTCAAAGTACTTGAAATGAAGTAAGACTTTTTTGCATACTCTAATAGGGAGGTTTTATACATCAGTATCTAAATATCCTTATATCATATCGAGCACACGCTTAATTCTGGGCTATGCAAGAACCAATTAAAAGGAGCACATGAAATTAAGTTTATTCGTCTGGTATTCAACGTTCAAGTGTACAGTTTAATGTAGTATTTTTAATGTATTCTTATTACAAACAAGCACAAGATTATTCAAAAAAAATTCCCAAAGAATATTGTTATTATAACAAGATGTTAATTTACTTTAGTTGATGCAATTTTAGTTTTTGCTTTATTTGTGAATTGACAAGTTAAACAGTTTATACATGAATTTGGTGTTCGACTTGCATTTGTCTTTCAATTATATTGTATTAACAATATTGATCCATTTATTAATCGATACCAACCATATGCGTGTTAAAAAGATGTCTTGGAAAATAATATTGAGGCTGTTACATATATCATCTGTGATCGTTTGTTTAGTAAGATACATTTCGAAAAATTGTAATCCGGGTTACAAAGTTTACTAAAGTCATATGGCACTTCAAATTAATAAAAAAAAAAAAAAAGTTTTTATACATGAATGAATATAGGAAGATGTGGTGTGAGTGCCAATGAGACAACTCTCGATCCAAACAACAATTCAAAAATTAAACCATTATAGGTTAAAGTACGGCCTTCAACACGGAGCCTTGGCTCACACCGAACAACAAGCTATAAAGGGCCCCAAAATAACTAGTGTAAAACCATTCAAACGGGAAAACCAACGGTCTAATCTATATAAACAAAACGAGAAACGAGAAACACGTATATATTACATAAACAAACGACAACTACTGTACATCAGATTCCTGACTTAGGACAGGTGCAAACATTTGCAGCGGGATTAAACGTTTTAATGGGCCCAAACCTTCTCCCTTTTTCTGAAACAATACCATAACATCACAACATATAAAAACATACGATAAAATATCAATTGGCAGACTTAACTCAATCAAAAAACCATGTTTTACTTTTAAACAAATGCACATGAAAATATTGTTAATGATCTTAAGCTGTTCTAACACAATTATGACCTCGTAATGTTTAGAAGCTCTATGATCGTGAGAACAGAGTTCGCTGGATTTTTGTTTACTAGTTTTTGTAAATAATATTTCAGCAATGTGATGTAAATGAAAATTACGTCAACATTAGTATACCTGTGTTCAAAGGACATGAATCTATTGAGAGAAAACAAATCGGGGTAACAAACTAAAACCACGGAAAACACATCAACTTTATGAGAAATAAAAAATGAACAACAAGAACTCTGCAGTGAACAAAAAAAAAAAACCAACCACAACCTAAAAATTTTATGCAAAAAGAATACCTTCTATCTACACGTATACAGGTCAATTAGCATTATGGGGATATATATCATGGTTAAACGATTTGGATTACATCAGACCATACCTTCACATATTAGTGTGTTTAAACATTATAGAAAGAAAATTAAGAAAACAAAAACTCATACATAAATATAATATATTTTCTTTACAACAATGCAATCATGATGCATAAAAAAATAAAACAATCTTTTAATTGATTTAAGAAGTATGATTAGTTATCAAAGGTACCAGGATTATAATTGAAGATGCCAGATGCGCGTTTCGTCTACATACGACTCAAGTATAAAACAGATGGATCTGTTAGGACACGCGTAATCAGTTGTAGTGTACAACTGTCAATCTATCAAATAGGACAGTACTACCTTTTTTAGAAACTGTTTAAAGGAGCCAGAAAAACTGTTTCACATATAATAATAATAAGATGTGGCATGATTGACATCCGCTATAAGAAATAAAAGTTCCAATAAAGGGTATGTGAGCAATCATAGACTACCTTACGACCTTTAGTTGTGAGAGAATACCATACCGTGTAGTCGTCTATAAAAGACTGTTCTTTTACATTTAAAAAAAAATGCTTTTCTAGATACTTTGAAAGTACTTTTGTTGGTTATGATTTTTTGTTTGTTTCAGCAAAAGTTGCATAATCGTAGGTTATTCAATTCGTGGACTTTTATTTTTATTAATAACAATAGTAAAAACGTGAAGCCTTCAGAAATCAAGATTCATTAACATAATCAAATCTTGTTTAATAGTGATTTGTGTCACATTAAAAAATAAGTGACGTGTTCGTCTTTCATTACTGACAACATTTATTAACATTTTTCTTAAACTTCTGCCTTCGGTAATTAGCTGGCTCATCTATGCGTGTATATTGTTTCGATCGAAAAATAAAATAAATGCAGAGTTAACATTTTAAATATTACACATTTGTAATAAGAGGTAATACCAGAGATCAAAATGTTCAACAAATTAGCTATCGTTAAAGTTGTTCTTTTCGCCATAGGTATGTCACTGTAAGAAAATATTTACTCGAAAAATGCTACAAATATACTTCAATATAGTAAAATATATGCTTGTGAAATTAAACAACAGCTAGTCGTAATATCATCACTGGTGAAAATTTATTTTACATGGGAATTAAAAGTCTAAAAGTTTTTTGAAAGATTAAAGGAGAAAACAAAAGAAGATTATGTTCAAGTATCAAAAAGGTCAAACCTACATGTTGATCCTTCCATGTCTTGTTTTGGACAACAGTTTTTTTCTATTTTGTAAGACATTCAAATTGGTGGATAAATTCAAACATGGAAATTACAAAATCTGGTATCCAACGAATAAAGATCCGTCTATAGCTTTTTTTTAAGAGACGTTAGAACTTATCTAAACTGTTAAAATTATTATACACGGTGATTTTATCTTACACAATTACTTTGATATAATGTTGTGTTTTCATATTAATTGACTTTTACATATTTTTTTTAGTTTCGTCCATTTATTTTTTCTATTATTTAGACATCGGGTTGTCTCTTAATGTCCTTAATTACGAATCCATTATTTTAACTCTATTTTATTGTTCTGGAAAGTTTTAATTAGACAACATAGCTGTTTTCAAAAACTCTCAAATTTCCGATAATTATTCTATAGTTAATCAATTATTTTTCTTTGTTTTTGTGACGACAGTTATCAAATATTGTCTATTTGATGTGAGTAGTGAATTAACTGCTAGACTACTTTAGTTAACACTAGGGGACAGCCATCAATACTGACTAATGATATCTGAATGAAATAATTGCATTGAAGTTATACGCTATTGTCAATCGACTTAGTTTCATCCGATTTCATTTGACATCCGTTTTTAAAAAAAAAAGTGACTACAGATTAGTATTACTAAGAGTAATTATATGTATCGCCGCACTGTCCTTAGTTACAACAAATTAATTCTGGACATTAAAGTTTTTTACTAGAAGCATGAATGTACTGCTATTTGTGTTCGTAATTAATGCAGTAAAGGCTGCTACATATTCGGACGAGAGACGGTTAAAAGAGTATTTGCTAGCCAATTATTCAAGGGGTGTGAAACCAAAAACTAACCTAAGTGAATCAATTACAATAAATGTTGATCTTTACTTAAACTCAGTCATCGACTTTGATGTTATAACTGGAATTATGACCATTGCTGGAATATTTTATATATCATGGGAAGACGAACAAATTGCTACAAGATGGAACAATTCGGAATTCTCTGATATCGCTTTGACGGAATTCAACGTACACGAAGTATGGGTTCCAAAGTTATATATTCGGAACATGGCGGCGGAAACATCAATTTTTCAGTTTAGCAGCACGTTTGATAGTGAGTCAACATATGTAACGTTCTTTCAAAATGGAACAGCTATGACAAGTTTATTGACTGTTTTTCACACTACGTGCAGCACGGATATAAGATATTACCCTTTCGATAAACATACATGTGATATAACAGTTATTCCACGGGACATTTTCAGTTCCCTAATTCTTAAAACGTCAGTTACTACTGTTTTAAATGTGTTCACAATTGAAAATTCGGAATGGAGTGTATGTTCTGCAGTTCAACTGGACCTGAAAGGTCCAGTGTCAAACGTCAATTTTGTTCTATACTTAACTCGTAAACCATATTTCCTGGTTTTGAATTTAGTATTACCATCTATGATCATATGCACAGTTAATAGTTTGTCGTTCTTGATACCAGTGGAATCAGGTGAAAGGTTGTCATTCTGTGTCAGTCTTCTGTTAACATACATTGTTTTTTTAACAACAGTTTTGGACAAACTACCATCAACCGACACGGTGTCGTGTTTTAATGTATATTTGTTTTTACAACTTATTTATAGCAGTTTAACAGTCTTTGGAATAATAAAAACTCTCGAGTACTATCATTACGATTGCAAAAAAGTCGTTCCTGTGTCATACAAAAAATTAGTGAGATACTTACACATTATCTTCTGTTATGTAAAAATTGCACCTATCAAAACGATCATGGTGACGACAAAATCATCAAAACAAGACCATTCTCCTTTAGGCAATAGTCAGAACGTTGATGAAGACAAAGGAAATCGCAAGAAGAGGAACATGAAAGATTATGACCATAAAGAATCATTAGATAATCTCTACAATGGACGTCATCATACTACATGGCGAGATGTAGCAGAGACATTAGACAGGGTTCTCAATGTAATTGCTATAATTGTTGCTATGTTTAATTTTATTGTGTTTTGTATAATCATGACTGGATTGTAAAAAAAGGATACAGTCTATTTATAGTTTACCCTTCAGCATGTTCAGCTTTTGTAATTCATATAACTTCTTGCATCTCTTTTTAAGTATGCTGAATTCTTTATTTTCATAATGTATAAAAAAAGAAACAAGCGATCAACTTACAGTCGAAGCTAGCCTGAAAACCTTGATATAAGCGGACACATACATTTGTCTTTTCAATTTATTAACTCTCCACTTTATAATTTAATTTTATAATTTTATTGGATGAAACCGAGTAGGCAAACATCTAAATGGATAAGTGATAAACTTTGTTTCTATGGGGATTATTTGTGTTAAATCCATAATTACGATATTTACTCAAAATTGAATGGTCCTGCGTTACATCAATTTTATTGATTAAAGGAAGAACATTTGATTGTTGAATTGTTGTCATGTTTGTTGAGAAATCCATGGCAAATTGTGTAATTCAATTGTAACATTTGTACGTATGATAGAAAAAAATCAATATTTTGAAAAATCATGGCTTGTCATTTTTTCTTCCTTTTATTGAATTCTTTATTCTAGATAATTAAAAAAAAAGAGCAAGTGATAAACTTATAATCAAAGATAGCATGAAAACCATGATATTAAATTTTATATAAATTTATTAATACAATTCATTAACGCATAAACTTATAATTTTAGTTCATTGCATAAAACCGATAAGTGATAAACTTTATTTGTATGGTGATTAATTGTAGTAAATCCATAATTAATGATATTTACTTATAATGGAATGGTCATGAGTTAGATAAATTTTTATCATTAATGGAATAATAAACATTTAAGATGGTGTCCATGGAAAAACCAGACAGTGGATGGCACATGACATATTTTGTTTTCAAAATGTTTTCATCTATTCCATATCTCAAATTCATTCTTTCTCAAAGTTAAGTTTTGATTTTATTAACTGCAACAACTAAAAAGAAACAAAATACATAAAAGCACTGAAAATTCATTGAAAAGGGGAGATAACTCTTCATTTTGTACAAAATTTTGTTGCGTTATTAGTGAACTTTAAAATCATTTTCTGAGCCATACACTGTAGATTTAAAAATATCTTTGACATATATATCCTTTGTATGATATAAACATTGCATTGGAACCGAAAATTCAGTGGGAAAATATTATGTTGTGTCACCATTATCATAGAATTGTCTGATATTTACTTGGACAGCCTCTTACTTGTTAAAATGTTAATCATGTTTTTTGAGATTGCAATACCCATTTGTTTAATTTGATTGTTAGAGTTATACGTTTGACAGAAGACATTAAATATTTCGGGAAATCATGGCTGAAGATTTTTTTCTGTATACTAAATTCTTTATTCTAATGAGTATAAGAAAAGAACAAATGATTAACTCAAAAAGCTAGCATGGAAATGATGATATAAGTGGAGACATAAATTTGTTAATACAATTCATTTAGTCATAAATTTATAATTTAAGTTCATTTCATGAAACCCATTATACAAACATTTAAATTGATATTTAAACTTTATTTGTAAGGTGATTAATTGTAGTAAATCCATAATTAATGATAATTACTCACTATGGAATGGTCATTTGATAGATCAATTTTAATCATTAAGGGAAGCATTAATCTCCGGCGCAGAGTTCATGTCCGTTCCGTACATGTTCCGCAATACTGCACTTAGTAGAGGTGTCCCAATTGCAACCGTACCACCGTAGTACGAACTTGGAGCCGTCATTGAACGTTTGACATTAATTCATATATGTTTGGGATATTTAGGTTGGTTGGCATGTCAAATATTCATCTTAACATGTCTGCTATTTAAGTTGACTTGTTAGATAATTATACTAACTTCTAAACAACAACAAATAAACTAGCATCATACATAATGGATATTCGTATCAATTAAAGTATTGAATAAGAAAGTTGAAGGTTGTGTATACATATATGAATACGGACACACGGACACATCTATATGTAAACAATCAAATACGGAGATATTTTGTACGTGCAGCTAATTGGGTACACTTAATTTCAAATACATTTTGTAAATGGTATAATGATTAATACTCCCAAACATAGGTTTTCGGTTCTATGATTAATATTTTAAAAGTACAAATGTATCAAATAAAAATCATTGATACTTTATTTTGGCCATTGTAAAAGCAATGCAAGCTCTTAAACGTCATATAGAACACAATATTATACTAAAATAATCTGTAGTGTGCCAAAATGTATAAATAAGGAGATGTGGTGTGGTTGACAATTAGACATCTATCCACTAGACTTGAAGTTCCAATGACGACGACAAATGCAATTGTATGTCACCATAACAATCCGAAAAAGAAGAAATTCCTGGAAAGAGAAAATCGTTTAAACCAATAAAGGGGATACGGACCATACATCGAGTAGAAACAAAAAAAAAACACACAAACGGTACTACTTCGAACCGTGTCGTGCTATTGCGACGGATGCCTTAAGGGTGACCATTGTTTGTTTCCTGATAAAGTTGGTATTTCGTTGGAAGTCAAAATAGAAGCAGAGAAGACGAGACATTAGAAGATGATAGTTATGACACAGTAGCTGTTCTAATAAATACTGGTAAAAATTTTGCAGTTTTATGTGATGAGGAAAATGATTTCTTCCTCATTAAAACCACATCGGGGAGTCATATGTTAACAGGAGAAGAAACTGATGAGTGCCCCCTCCCCCGGGTTTGACTTTCCTTAAAGGAACACATGTAACTAATGGACATTATTACATGAAGAAAAACATCACGTTTTACAGTACAGTCTTTTTGAAAAATTAAAAATTAATGGTCCCGAGCGCGTCGGTGTTGTATGTTGCCAAGACAGTCAGTATTTTGAAAAGAAATACGTTCGTTTTAACCGAAGAGGAGAACAATAATATTTTGGAATGTTCTAATTTACCGTATATCGGGTTATTTTCGCGGGGTGCAAATTTTCGCTTATTTTCGCGGACAGAACTAAATCGCCAAAATAAATTCCTCCAAATTAAAGGTGTACATACAAAGGTATTAATAAAAGTTTTTAATCCGCCAAAAAAAATAACCGCCAAAATATTTCGTATACCTTGTTCAATGAAAATCGCGAAATTTTACACCCGCGAAAATAACCCGCTATACGGTATGTGAACTTATTCATTGATTATCATTTGAAATTTATATTGTGTCACCGCTTCATAATGTGTCACGGCACAGAATGAGAGCACTACATAAAACTTTCTCAATATTAAAATTCAACATCTATCACATTGAAGAATTTTTTATTATTATTTTATTTCTCCAATTGATATTAAAAGAAGTGATTTAGAAATATATGAAGCGTAATTTATCTTTTTCTCGCTTTAGTTAAATATTGCATTATACAATCATGAGTATTTTGATTGTGATAATTTAGAGAACTGCATAAAACAAGAAATTTACTCTAGAGATAATCACACGACACGTAAGTACATCTTTACTAATCACTAGAATTGTATTCTAAGGAACAGAAATCATTTCGTTGAGAATAAAGATTGGCAAAACAAAAACATTTAAATAAGATACCATCAACGACAAAAAAAGGTAACTGAGAGACAAAAATAACAGCAAAACAAATACAGAACAAAGTAAAACATAAAATATAAGAATGAGAATGGAAAGGAGTAATGTGTCAAAGAATCCACAACTCGACAAAGAGCAGACAACAGCCGAAGTCCACCAATGCAGCGAGAAATTCCTGCACCTGGAGGCGAGCCTCTTACAACCATCCCATTTCCCAAAAAAACAAACTTGGCAATCAAGTATATTGTAATCATAGAATTTTGACAGACATTAAAATCTTACAATTATTTAAAATTGATTTGTTAAGGTTGACCTCAAAAATATTAAACCGTTCCTCCCTACAACTGAACCATAGTAAAGGTAAAAAAACGAAATGAACAAGTGTTAAAAATCATCTAAAAAGTGAAGGTGTTTTTCCTCTTCAGTAGGATTTTCATTCTCCAAAAGGTAAACATTATTTTGAAACAAATTGTGCATGAATGCATAAAAATGGACTTGAATGTAGCGTATATCCGACATTTCTGTCCTTTCACAGAACACCATAGATATTCCTTATATTTCCATTTGTCTAGAGGCCACCTGTCATACACCTTTTATTAACAGAAAACCTAGTGTTTAACGTATATACTGGACGTCAATATCATGATATTGCAAAACGTCAATATATGTGATTTTGACGTTAACATAACACGTTACCAAAAGTGACACCAACATCGAGCGTAACGTCTCTGCATTCTCATGGCAATAAAGATTGAAGTTGATAGCACTTGTGTGGGATTCAAAATCATAATCTCAATACTGGCTAGTGATACAGTTGTTACACACAGCAACCGAGGCTCTCTGAATAGTAGAAGATGTGAGGGATTTGTCAATAATAAAAAACAAAGGACCTAAACACACAGACGAAAAGCGGTCATTAATTTTCCATAACATAGGGCAAACCCCTAATATACAAATATAAACATTATATAAAACCTGAAGTAACAGCCAAACCACGAATTTTTCAAAAGACTAAGATCACCGCTATTGTAGTCGCCCATGAATTGGATTTGAAAAGTTTTATAGTAATGCTCATCGTTTAGGTGAGTAATATTTGTATAATCTATAGTTAAGGTATCAATTATTAGGATGGAAACGGTAAAATAGACATTAAAACCATTGCTTTATGTCATATAATGATAGTAAGTTAACGTGTTAAGGATTTTTCAAATCATGCATATATATTTAAACTTGTCTTATATGTGAATTTTTCGTCCACGTTTGTTTACTTGTTTTTCACCTGGACATGGTGACGCATGATGGTGCGTTCACTGCATACGCACGAAATCGTGATGCTGGTAGTAATGGTTTATTGTTTTTTTTTATGTTAATATCTAACTGCTTGTTAAAAATAGACCAACACAAGGATCTATATGACAAACTAAAGTGTGAAAATAACAAATTATTTAACTTGATTTTTTTTTCTATTTAGTTCGATTAAACCTTTTATGATTACTCCATTTTTCATTAAAAAAAATATCGTTTCTTCTATATACAAGTCTTCCTACTGGATGGACTTCAAACACAAATTCTGTTCAAAACAAAGTACATATAGTCGGGCTTGGTTAAGGCATAACCTATGTTGCACATAAAAAAGTTTCAAAGGTACATATGTAAGGGTTTATAAGTAAACATGACTTGGCGATTTCTAATGCAACTAATGTAAGCATAGTAAATTTGGATGTACTTCCATTTGAGAAAAACCGTGTTGTTTTGTAAACATGTATTGGATTTTGTTTTGCAAATTTTCCGCTAGAATTTGGCTATAAACAAAAAGCCATGTGTTAAAATCATTATTCAATAATTCTTCTTTGATTTTTCAATTTGCCTAGTAATATTTTCTTTTTTCCATTTTGATAGCTAACATATTTACTTCATTACTAGTCCCTTTGGCAATATTCATTGTGCATGTTCTGATTCGTGTATCAGTAGTTTTTGTGAAATTAAAATGTTCTTATATCATTTCCTTGTATTTGTTCTTTAATGCATGAAAATGAAAAAGTATCTGTTTCTCACAGATGTAATTTATTAAGCACCAATGTAAACAACAGTTATAACCAGGGACGAAAATCAATTTGGACATTCAAAATGTTATTCAAAGTTATTCCGATAAAAAACTTAATTTCAAAACAGAACATAATTGGAAATTGATTTGCCCCATTAAACTCAGCGTCCATTATCTAAAGTAAACCCATTTGTTAAATTATCCATAAATAAACAGGATTTGTCTTTAATCTTTTTAATTTTACATCACAATACGTCTGGATAATAAAGTATTAAACAAACAATATGAAGGCCCTGGTACTTTTGTTAATAGTTTCTCCGTATAACGCAGTTTTATATTCTAAAGGGAAACGTTTCACATTTCAACGAGACAAAAGTGTGTCAGAAATTATATATGTTATTCTTCCTCAGTTATAAAAACCTTCAATCATTACCGAACTGTACAAAGAAATAACACGACGGGTGCCATATACGGTGCGGGAAATGCTTATCCTTCCGGAGCACCTGATTTCACTCCCGGTTTTTAGTAGAATTCGTGTTGTTTCTTGTAAATGTCCTTTGATTTTGTGAGTTTTTGTTTACTCCTTGGTTTTGATTGTTATTGTCTTTCAATAAATAAATCTTTAAAAAAATATTATTTCCATTGAGACAACTCTCCAATAGAATGACATTAACGCTATCAAATGTAGATTGCTGTCAGATCTTCAACTATAGGCAAACAACTACCAAAAATTATCAAATCAAAGTAGATGTTTAATCTTTTCTTGAATTCAGTCATCGATTTTGATATTCTAATTTCAATTTGATACCTTTGCTAGAGTATTTTCTTTAAAGTGGACACATGAAGATATTACTACAAAATGTACTAATTATGAATTCACTAAAATTCAATGTGACTCATTCGAATGTATATGAAGTATGGGTTCTAAATATTGCGGAATATTGAGTTCAGCACTACATTTGCTACATTGTGTGGTAAACATTTGTATATTGTTTTCAAAGATGGAACAATAATTGCGAAGTGTGTTACGTTCCTTCGAAAAAAAATTAACGTTGAATATTTAGAATTAAATTTCGACAGAGACAGGTGAAATATTTTGGCGATTACGTCAACCAGTATAGAGTTATCAAAAGTACCAGGATTATAATTTTATACGCCAGACGCGCGTTTCGTCTACATAAGACTCATCAGTGACGCTCAGATCAAAATAGTTGAAAAAGCCAAATAAATACAAAGTTGAAGAGCATTGAGGACCCAAAATTCCAAAAAGTTGTGCCAAATACGGCTAAGGTAATCTACTCCTGGGGTAAGAAAATCCTTAGTTTTTCGAAAAATTCAAAATTTTGTAAACAAAAAATTTATAACAAAAAGGACCATATAATTGATATTCATGTCAACACCGAAGTGCTGACTACTGGGCTGGTGATACCCTCGGGGACGAAACGTCCACCAGCAGTGGCATCGACCCAGTGGTGTAAAAAGTTATCAAAAGTACCAGGATTATAATTTTATACGCCAGACGCGCGTTTCGTCTACATAAGACTCATCAGTGACGCTCAGATCAAAATAGTTGAAAAAGCCAAATAAATACAAAGTTGAAGAGCATTGAGGACCCAAAATTCCAAAAAGTTGTGCCAAATACGGCTAAGGTAATCTACTCCTGGGGTAAGAAAATCCTTAGTTTTTCGAAAAATTCAAAATTTTGTAAACAAAAAATTTATAACAAAAAGGACCATATAATTGATATTCATGTCAACACCGAAGTGCTGACTACTGGGCTGGTGATACCCTCGGGGACGAAACGTCCACCAGCAGTGGCATCGACCCAGTGGTGTAAAGCACCGTAATTGACTGCGATTGACCACAATATTCAATATGAACACAATTAAACGATCCGAATAGATTGCGACATCTTTCAGTTCAAAATAACCTTGAAAATCCTTCACCAAAAATTGTTACTTGTCGTATATCTAGATCGGCACAATTCTCGTGGTTCCTTATAGATTTCCATCTTTCATTATATGTACAGTAAATGATAAAACTTCTTGAAACCACAAGAATCAGGTGAAAAGTGTTGTTTTTGTATGTTTCTGTTTACGTATACTTTCTTCTTCATAAAAAAACCCCAACAACAATCTTTTCCTTTTAGCACATCATCATTTCTTTGTTTTTTATACCTGTGTTTTTATTGTATTTCTGTCACGTATACGTAGGGTTGTCATGTTAGTGATATTTTTAAAATATTATCATATAAACGGGAGGATTTGCTATCCATAAAACCAGGTTACTCTCATTTTTTCTCTTACCAATGCAAGAACATGGCAGTTGTTATCTAATAGTTCGTTTCTGTGTATGTTACATAGGCGTCTGTTATTTTTTTGCAGCTCAGTGTTCCCATTGTCCCTTTGTTTTCCTCTTATAAATTAAAATGATCAATTTGTTTGCAAAGTTATATCGACCTTTTTTTCGGTATCGGTATATTGTCATTCTGTTTCTGAGGTAATTTCGATTCGAGGATTAATTTTAGTTGCATTTATCGGTCTTTTATAATCTAAATAAACAGTTATAAATATGGTTGCATTTTGGTCAAGGTTTACATCGTTATAGCATGTAGATGGCGGCGTTTTGTTAAAGAATATGGTTGAATTTCTGAAATTGTTTAATTTCCCACCCCTATATTTTATTGATTTATATGAACATTGTGTCATAGATTCGTGCAGTGTATTTTAAAACAGAGCTTTAAAAATCCTGACTAATATACATTATATATCTTTTGCTTTATTTGACATTTTATAATATACTCTTATTTCAAGTAACACTCAGTACAAGCAGTACAACAACAACAAAAAGTTGGCATGTTCATATTGTTACAATTAAAAATGTGAGTATATAATGTTTTTATAATATAAATATTGGTGTGGAAATATAAACAACAAATGTGGGAACTAAAATATAAACCAATTTAAATGTGGGTTTGTAAATAATAACAAATCATGATTTATTTATATTGTAAATACTTGCTGAATGATTGAAATAAATCATACTATAGACATATATTTCATTTATTATGAATAACATGCATAATCTCAAATGTTAAAATGTAAATAAATAATTCATACCAACATTTTTATAATTAAAAATGTATTGTTGTATGCTTTAGTATTGATTCACTTATAGGGTCTTTGCATCGGAACTACAAAAAATAGTTGTTGGCATGACACGGGTTAATTTCTTCTCATATATTTTATAATTGTATGTTACCAAACCCCTAACGGGAGAGGTTGTGCCTGATATTAATATGATTAAGACATATTCTTTCAATCAGTCTAATTTAGGACTGGAGCTGGTATGTCAGTTAATAGTTATCAAAAGTAATAGGATAATAATTTTATACGCCAGACGCGCGTTTCGTCTACATAAGACTCATCAGTGACGCTCAGATCAAAATAGTTGAAAAGCCAAATAAAAACAAAGTTGAAGAGCATTGAGGATCCAAAATTCCTAAAAGTTGTGCCAAATATGGCTAAGGTTATCTACTCCTGGGGTAAGAAAATTCTTAGTTTTTCAAAACAATTAAAATTTTGTAAACAGAAAATTTATAAAAATAACCATATAATTGATATTCATGTCAACACCGAAGTGCTGACTACTGGGCTGGTGATACCCTCGGGGACGAACTGCTAGTAGTCTGTTGTTATTTATAGATATAGGAAGATGTGGTGTGAGTGCCAATGAGACAACTCTCCATCCAAATAACAATTTAAAAATTAAACCATTATAGGTTAAAGTACGGCCTTCAACACGGAGCCTTGGCTCACACCGAACAACAAGCTATAAAGGGCCCCAAAATTACTAGTGTAAAACCATTCAAACGGGAAAACCAACGGTCTAATCTATATAAACAAAACGAGAAACGAGAAACACGTATATATTACATAAACAAACGACAACTACTGTACATCAGATTCCTGACTTAGGACAGGTGCAAACATTTGCAGCGGGATTAAACGTTTTAATGGGCCCAAACCTTCTCCCTTTTTCTGAAACAATAGCATAACATCACAACATATAAAAACATACGATAAAATATCAATTAGCAGACTTAACTCAATCAAAAAACGTATGATTACACAAAGAACGAATAAATTTGATCTGCGATATCTGAATACAAATGCACAGTTAATTAAATATTAGAGACAAACAGTCATGACCAAAAGGCTATCAAACAAATTCAAACACACTGAGAAATATTTAACCAATCAATGTTCACTTTAGAAAAAAACCGGTTTTTTATAATCTTGAAGTTTATACAAATGTTGTAAGAATAAGTGAAAAATTGAAGATATTACAAATAATCAAAGCTGGTATACAGCCAAGATCCATATAAATAAAAAATGACAAAAAAGCATTATAAACAGTATCAACAGGTCGAATTAACAAGAAAATACGATTTGAGAGTTCTCGCAGTTACTGACAGCTAGTTAAAAGCCAAAACCAATTAATAGTAAAAAATCATGCATCAGAGACTAAAATCGACTAAAACACATCACAGGGATTTAGTATTTTAACGTCATTAATAGTCAAAGAAGACATGACTTGTGCAATGCCAAAAATAAATGTATCGACAGGTAGTAGTATAGTGAAGAGCGACTTCTATAGAAATAAAAGTTAACGTGGCTGTGTCCCCTATACATCTCGCCTCAAAAGATAATGAAATTTAGTTATGTTTTAATTTGCTAATGACAAAATCAATATTAGTGCCAATGTGAACTATATTCAGAGATCTAATTACAATATTGGTACGATAACCCTTACTTATAAGTTTGTTTAAAGGTTCGATGAGTTTACAAGGATCACATAGTGATTTCCTCGCTTTAAGTACAATATTACCATAAAATTTAGGATGAGAAATACCATTTTTAATAAGCTTTCTACAGGTATAGCCAAATTTACTAATCGAATCTTTGTATCTATGAAAGAATTTAGTAAAAGTTTTAAGTAATTTATGGTATCGAAATCCCTGACACAACAATTTACCAGTGATGCATTGATTACGTTCGTTAAAATCTATGACATCAGAACACACACGGGCAAACCGAACGAGTTGCGATATATAAACACCGTATGATGGAGCCAAAGGCACATCGCCGTCTAAAAAAGGAAAATTAACAATAGGAAATGAAAAATCGTCTCTTTTGTCGTAAATTTTAGTGTGAAGTTTCCCGTTTGAAATTGAAATGTCTAAATCTAGAAAAGGACAACTGCTGCTGTTTATGTTAGATTTAGTTAAAGTAAGTTCGTTTGGGTAAATTTCTGAAGTATATTTAGAGAACTCTGGATTATTCAACGAAAAAATATCATCCAGATAACGGTAGGTATTTTTGAATGTATCAACCAAATGTAACAATGATGGGTCTTTACTGAGTTTGGTCATAAACTGAGATTCATAGCAATATAGAAATAAATCTGCTATTAAAGGGGCACAGTTGGTGCCCATAGGAATACCTACTACCTGACGATACACTTTATCGCCGAAACGTACATAAATGTTATCAAGCAGAAAGTTTAAAGCTTCAATCATATCCTCACATTTCCAGTAAGTGTATCTAGCATACTTTCCTTTTTCGTTACAGAAAAAGGCCTTAAACGAGTTACAGCAAATAAAATTACAATGAGATTTTTCGAAAGACCATTTTATCAAATACAAAAACTTTTTCTTTATAAGATTGTGTGGAAGTGTAGTGTACAGAGTAGAAAAATCATAACTGTCAACAGAATTGTAAGGACCATTGAAAGCATGTATTTTATCTAAAACCTCTAAAGAATTTTTAACACTCCAAAAATAATTAATACCATTATTTTCATAAGCTTTATTACAAAAGTTAATAACCAGTTCTTTGATAGTAGTAATGGAGGTGGTTAGAAGCACTGAAAGATTAGTAGTAGAACACTTACTCGAAGCGGAGATGAAACGGAATTTAAATGGTTTTTTGTGTAATTTCGGTAACCAGTACATGGTAGGGACTGTCAAATGTTCGGAAGATGCTTTAAGCTGGGCAGTGGCAGTGGTATGCTTGTTAACGATTTGACTCTCTGTGGTGCGCACTGACCTGAATGTAGAGGAATTTATTATTTCGTTTTGAAGAACTTTCGTGTAGTATATGCGTCACACCACCACTACATTATTTGCTGCCTTGTCTGCCGGTACGAACACAAACCGCTCTGCGAGTACCTTGAGTTTGTTTTTTATTCTAGAAATGGGTATATCATGGTTCCTATTATTAATTTCAGAATTGTTTTCTAAATGAGATATTCGAATATCAACAGTATTCATAATTTTATTCAAATAACTGTCTAAAGATTTTTTATCGGATTTTTCACGTTTGCACCAATTTTTACAATAGGCAGACAGAGCGTCTTTAATGACCTGACGACACTGTTTCCAATCTATTGTTGATGGAGGACGGTATTTCGGTCCTTTCTTTAGAAAAGTTATGACTTCACGGTCATCGACTATGTTGAGGTCTCCTTTGATAACATGACCATAGGGAACATATTTAAAACTAGATGTTTCGCAATCTCAAGTGGAAGGAACATTATTTTCTATATTGACGTCTGTTGTAATTGACGTATAATTGAAAATCATTATGTATTGTTGTCATTTTGTTTATTTTCTTTTGTTATATCTTTTGACATCAGACTCGGACCTCTGTTCTGAATTTTTATGTACGTATTGTTATGCGTTGACTTTTCTATATTGGCTAGAAGTATAGGTGGAGGGTTGAGATAAGATAACATGTTTAACCCCGCCGCAATTTTGCGCCTGTCCCAAGTCAGGAGCCTCTGACTTTTGTTTGTCTTGTATAATTTTTAATTTTAGTTTCTTACGTATAATTCGGAGTTTAGTATGATGTTCATTATCACTGAATTGTATACATATTTTTGAGGGGCCAGCTGCAGGTCGCCTCCGGGTGCGGGAGTTTCTCTCTACATCGAATACCCAATAGTGGCCTTCGGCTGTTGTCTGCTATATGGTCTGATTGTTGTCGCTTTGACACATTCCCCGTTTCCTTTCTCATTTTTCCTTTTCTTCTAAATTTATTCTAGCGGTAATAGATGTTAGTGTAAAGCAGCAAAATAAAGTGTTATAGACCGTCAGGAATGTGTCGAGACATATTCAGTGATCTGTAAACTGCCAACAAGGTGTCAAGACTTATCAAGATAACTTAAGATAGTCCTAGAATTGGTTTATATAATAAAGCATTTTTTTAAACTGTCGAGTATTTTTGTACAATGTTAATACGGTCAAGACATACATCGAGTAAAATCAATTAGTGATAAAGATAGTCGCCAGCAATGCCTTATCTTGAGTAAATATTTAAGACAAATTCATATTTTGTACAAAATTGGTCTTTTCGGACTGTTGGACTTTTGTAGTGAATGAAATTGCCCTGTACTTGATTTATTTAACTCAAACTAATTTGATTTAAGTTCGGTATACTCCAGTGATATATCATTTATCATAAAAAAAATGTGCAATCATCACACAAAACATATTTTCTTGTAACGTGTGACAATCTTCAATGTGTTATTTGCATTCAAATCAAACCAAAGATTTTACATTTTTGAAAAAATTTAGCATGCATACCAATTAAACGCACATTGCAAATAACCAACTTAACATGGAAATTGAGAGATCATGTTAATAAAAGTTATTCCTAGATCAATTACCTGTGAACCGAAACCACACGAAATGAACCACGAGACGCTACAGGTACTATTGACAAAAAATTTGTTCTGTTACTGTAATTAATATAAAACGCTTTATTATACATTTCAAAACACTTTTAAAAATAATTTTGTCTTTTTCTAAAAAGAATTCAAATATATTTACAATTCAACAGAAGTAAAAATATATTCAAAGTACCAACTTTTAAATTAAAATACATCAAACATGAAGTTATATACACAGTTTTATCAAGTTTACGATCTTCATTCAGTTCATCGTCAGACCACAGCGCCATGTTCATCACTCTGCATATACGATTCTTAGCCATACATCGAAAATAACAAAAACTAAAAATAGGCATGCAGTGAAAAACGTTGTTATCGATCTAAGAACCTTATCTAACGCTATGCTAACATCTCTCCATTTAACCTTCGGTGTCACTATTTCCTCTTTCGCAGATTTTATATGGTTTTCCGAATCAGTTTTCTCATATTCTTGATCATAAATGTCCATCATTTTAGTACTATCTGTATTTGGTGTGTTCAGTTTTGAAATGGTATCCAAGTTATCTGAGTCTATTGGGAGCGTTTTGTGTCTTTTGAGAACAATCAAAGTAATTTTTCTAAGAAAATTTGGAACTTTCTTCGTAGTCGAACGATGGTATAGGAAGATAGTTATTATTATACCAAGTACTATTAAACAACTATATATCAACTCTAAAAATACGAAAATATTAAAATAAGAAAGTTTATTATCTGTTGATGGTAGAACTTCAAGAACCGTTGTTAAAAAAACAATTAACATTAACAAAAGACTTGTTCCAAAAGACAATCGTTCACCAGATTCGATTGGCACAAAAAATGACAGTCCATTCACAACAGTTATGATCATGATTGGGAACACTAAATTTGTTACAAAAAATATAGGTTTTCTTTTCAAAATCACCGCAAAATTTACTTCAGAAAAGCTGTCATCTTCCCAATTATGTGTGACAAATGATGAAATAGTCCATTCTGAATTGGGATACGTATATTCATTCACAATAGCTTCATCTGATTCAGTTGTTAGTATATTTATACCATGAAAAGCATCAATGGTCACAACAGTAATATCACAAGTATGCACATCTAATGGGTAATACGTCACATCCGTCTTACAAGTTGTCTGTAAGACAGCTAAACACGTCATGATTGCTTTCCCATACCGGTCATAAGTAACGTATGACATTTCACTATCTAATGTACTAAGAAACTGGTAGATAGAGGCAATATTTGCTATGTTTCGAATATATATCTTCGGAAGCCATACATGGTGCATACCAATGTTTGTATCCTTAATATCTACGTAACTGGAGTTTTGCCATCTCGATTCAATAATTTCGTCTTTCCATCTAATTATAAAAGCTGCACTAAATGTCATGATTCCAGACACAGGATGAAAATCAATAACGGAGTTTAGAAATAAATCTAAGGTAACGTCGACAGGCTCACTTTGATTAAAACGTGGCGTCAGTATCCTGGAATAATTTTTCAATAAAAGCGCGTGCAAATTTTGAGCATCCTCGTATCCAGAACTTTCTGTCCCTGAAAATGTAGCGACACACAGAAAAATATAGATTGAAACTACTTTTAGTTTATCTGATTTTGATAGCATTTTAGAGTGATACACTAACAAAGCCATATGCGCAGAAACTGTTCAGACAGTCTTATATACGTGATGCAGGACAGCATCAGAAGGTATTTGACTTTATCAGGAATTATGTTGACTTAATCTAAATCAAGCGTTAATGGAGGTAAATATTTATCGTTCACAGTTTTATTGCTCAATAAACATAATCATGCATTCCTCTTTTTCCTAATGGACTTCTTTTATTCAAATTGCAAAATGCAGTTCTCTATCTTTAATGAATTATTTACAACAGAGAGGAAAAAAACTCACACAAACGGATAACAAAGACTAAGCTTTGATACGCATGCCCACTCCAGCATATTCGACGTAGAAAACTAACGGACTAAAGAATGTACAAAAAAAAATTAATGAAAAAAATATATGATATACAACAAACGACAACTTCAAAATAACAGTCACAATACTTTCGACAGGCACATACATAATGGTGCGCGGTTAGACATGTTTGCTATAACTAACGCCTTCCATAACTTGTGAACATTTTCGATTATTATAGAATCGGCTGATTGTTCATAGACCCAGATTCAGTAGGAAGGGATTAAGATTTGAACATATGTTAAATGCATTGCCTTCATGTTTAACCTCGTCTAATTCTTTGTGTGCTGATCCCAAGTTCAGAAGTCTGCAATTTTAGTTGTTGTTTCTTAAGCATATTACTTTTGATTTGGGCTTATCTAATGAATCACGATATTAAGATGACAGGTACTGATTGCTGTCATATTGACATTTAAGTTAAAGCAACACGACGGGTGTCACATGTAGAGCAGGATCTGCTTACCTTCTGGAGCACCTGAGATCACCCCCAGATTTTGGTAGATATATATAGGAAGATGTGGTGTGAGTGCCAAAGAGACAACTCTCCATCCAAATAACAATTTATAAAAGTAAACCAGTATAGGTCAATGTACGGCCTTCAGCACTGAGCCTTGGCTCATACCGAACAAAAAGCTATAAAGGGCCCCACATTACTAGTGTTAAAATATTCAAAGGGGAAAACCAACGGTCTTAACAATATAAAAATCGAGAAACGAGAAACACGTATAAATTACATGAACAAACGACAACTACTGTACGTCAGATTCCTGACTTAGGACAGGTGATCAGAGTTCGTATTACTTAGTCTCCAGTTTTCTATGTTATGTTTTGTGTACTATTATTTTTCTAATTGTCTTTTTCTTTGTAAGCCATGTTTTTTCAGTTTATTTTCGATAAATGAGTTTGACTGTACCTCTGTTATCTTTCTCCCCTTCTTTTGAGATCATGCATCGTGGATCATTTTCATAGTATCAGAATAATGCAGATTTTAGGGAATGGATTGAGATTTCAAAACCTAGATTTACGTATGTTAATATTCATGTTGGAAGTCAAGAGTCGCGTCAATGTCATTTTATATTATCCAAATATGTTTATTTAGGAATTCGCCGAAGCTAGGAAATCATTTTAAGCCACTGCTGATTTTTTTAACTTCTATTTTCGGACTATTGAAATAGACACCTATATACTGAATATATTTTGTATTTTTGGCCACTGTCTCATTGAAATTGACAAGTGACATTTGAAGTAGAATTTCAATCACAATTATCAAATTTCACTAAATATTCACATACCTGTTTATAGTGAGGATTTTCGTCAGTTTTTAGTCTAAATATCGCGGTTTCTTTTGACATTGAGAAAAACAGACCTTTAACAAACTTTTTATATTATTCATATATTTTAATATCAATGGCTATTTTACACTTGACTTGTAAAAAATTTTTTCTATTAAAGCTCGTTTTCTCCTAACTACAATATTTGTCTCAAGTAGAATCAGTATGTATTACAACATAAATTCTCATTAAAACCAAATAAGACTGATATATTAATATAGAATTAAACCAGTTTTTGAAGGAATTTATTACCAATTCGCCCAAAAACAAATAAAAGTCCGAATGACTTAAATGATATGTTTGTGACTTGGTCCAGTTTGTACACCAATAAATTACTTTAAAAATGCGTTTAATCCATATCTATACTATTAAACGTAAAGACCTCAGTTTTGGTGTCGCTTCTCTTCCTTCCACAATAAATCAATCATCATGCCTCTGTGTCCTATATGTAACATGCATAGTCGCGTTTGTCATCCTTCCTTATGATTATACAGATTGAGTTATTTTGGGAGAAAAACGACAAAAAGGGGTCCGGATATGATTCCGTCATCACACTGTCTTTTAGTCATAGATAAGACTTCCGGTTTGAAACATGCACAAATACAACCAATCGTATGATAGATAACAAAAAGGAAAAATAGATAAGTCAATCAGAGCGTTCTCCATATCATGGTGTTTAGATCGCAAGAACCACAACTATTATTATACCTCCTTAGAGAGGACAATTAGTTTTCGCGTTTATCTATATGTAAACTACGATTATGCTACTTTAATATAAAGACACTCTCTGTATTCTGTCTACTGTCTATTTTTTTAAATGTTTTCTATTTAAATTAGAATAAGTAAAACATGTGACACAAGTACAACCAATCGTAGAACGTTCTCCATATCATGGTGTTTAGATCGCAAGAATCAAAACTATTATACCTACTTAGTCTGAGAGAGGACAAATATTTTCGCGTTTATCTACATGTAATCTACAATTATTCTACTTTAATATATAGAGACTCTGTATTTTGTCAGGGAATTTCTATGTTAGTATAGAAAGTTCCTGATTCTGTTTACTGTTTTCTTTGAAATGTTTACTATTTATAAAGGGGTCATACCACTTGCATATATATTAAATTAGGTAAAACATGCTCAACATCATCTAAAACTACCTCGACCAAAAACTTTTACCTGAAGTGGGACAGACAGACGATAAGGACGGACGACCGAAAAACCATAATTATAATTGTCAATAATTGGGGCATTCAAATTTATTGTTAAAAGGGAAAATAGTAATTTGGCAAAAGTGAAAGTAAGGTAGAGATTAGAAGGAAGCAAGACCTTTTTCGGGGCGGTGGGATCGGGTGTTTTAAAGCTCGGGATTTGGGGATTGATCCTTACGGGATCCGGGAACATATTTTTCGATTTCGGGATATGAATTTTTTAAAATTCTGTATCTCGGGATTTCATGGTTTTAAGCCCGGGATTTCGGGATCAGGACCCCTCCAACATCCCCTCAAATTAGCCTTAGTCGGTATTAGTCATTTATACATGATTCAAATCCTACCATTGGCATGCTTAAAAGCGGCGTTAAAAACAAACCCCAACAAAACAAATATTATTTAATTTGACGATGAAAGCGAAGTGAAAATAAATATTTAAAAACCGGCGAGCCTTTTTTTTTATATTACCGCCGCCATCTTGTTTACTTTGGTTGCAAAAAGTAGTTCTGTCATAAGTTCTGTCTGTTATCTATCGAATTCTTCAGAATTATAGTTAAGTGGAACTTATTCAAACTTTACAAGCACGAAAAATTTATCCTGACGCGATTATAGTTGTTTACCGACGTTATGAATATCTTTATTTACGGACTGGAAGAAAACAGAATGAGTAGGTCCAAAAAGAGCTCTTTTTGGCCTCAAAATATAGCAGTATTACGAAACTAATAAAAAGTAAATTTTTAGTTATTTATTGAACAGTAGAGTGCTTCTGCTTATACAATGAACATATATCGGGTACTGGCACCTTAAAATTATGCTAAATTACTGAATTCTTCACAATTCTAGCATTTTAGTGAAATTTTAGACGATTTTCGTGTAAAACGAAAGTGGCCGCATTCGTGTTCATTCTTAATAATGAAATGGAAGTTGTATTTTATGATGATACACAACATATATAAAGGTTGAGGATGAACACGGATGCGGCCACTTTCATTTTTGACAGAATCATCCGAAAAGTTACATTTTTCGGCATATTTGGTTAATATTTCATATTTGAGCTTCAATCGGATCGATTTAAATGACTAAATCAGTTCAAATCTTTCACATCAACTGATTGATTCAAATGAAATAGACTCTTGAGTGTTTGAAAAGTGGTCAACATCTTTTGTCAGATGAACCTGAAATTTTAGTCCAAAATCGGTCCTTACCGGACCTTGTTCCTTTGATATCTACTGGCTCTGCGAATTATTATCATATCACTGTTTGTAATAGCTTTTGCACAATATGTTTTTTTGTTAAAAACGTAATTTTAAAGAAAAAAAAAGAAGAAAAATATGCATCACAGAGGAATGGGTGATATGTTTGCTAGAGTTTCTTATTTACAATTTCTTTTTTACCTATTAAGTAAAAACACTTTATACTGGATACATTTTTTTTTAATCGATGTGATGAAATTGGAATGGAAGGAAATCTATTTAAAAAACAAAAGCATGGTGTACTGTTTCAAAACAGAAAAATGTCAGCCACTTATTATCAATCATTTGATGTAGTCGTTAATTTGTATCATATAAATATACGTTTTTTTTTGTGTGATTCTAGATGATGTTAAACCAGGATACGATAAATAAGTTATACAAAAATTAAAGACATACTTTTAAACGGGCCAAACTACAATTTAGTCAGATTATTTGCAAAACTTCTCTGATGACTCTTCTGGTGTTTTGCAGGTTTCCCATGTATTAATCTCCATTATTTTATTTGTTATTTAATCCCACATCTATAAATTGTCCATATATAATCTTGTGTGATGTTATTGCTTAGAAATAGTTGCTAAGTGACTACCAGAAATATCTTTGGGACTCTTTCAAGATATTATATTTAAGAGAAATAAATACAACTTTTCTTAGTAACATCATTACTCTAGCAGATTTAAACCACATGGTCTTAGATTATAGGTTACAATACACCATTAGATTTTATGGGTGCAGCCATTTTATGAGCATAACATGGTATTCAGAATTAAGAGTATGGCTAATCCTGATTGGCCGATATGTTCTATTTTTTTTTATAATTTGAGACTTCGTGCACTCCGCTTTATACAAAAGGCAAAATAAAAATTATTCTGTAGCCCTAAAGGCACTGAGATGACTTTCGACGCTAGGACAAGACACGTATTTTTAAGGGCAAAATTGATAGGCATGTAGATAATTACAAAATACGCTAAGAAAAGCAACGCGAACCTATATTTTTTGGACCAAAAAATACTGTCCTAAATTTTTTTTTTTATTCTAGCCAGGTTTCGTTAAAAAAATCCACTTTTAAAGTCTGTATCTCGAAAAAGGCTACCATTGTCGCCTATGGGGAAATTAATTGTTTATTTCAATCTAAATCGTTCACCCGCAGATACATCACATGACAATATACATTGTATCGCAATCTACTGGAGCTATGGCACTTTAGATATTCGAAATTTGGTTTGCCTCCCTTTGCACAGAATCCTAAGTTTTCAGAGACCATTTGAAATATGGGATTTCTGAAAAAAAACCCCAATTACTGTTTGTACCATGTTATTGTAGACAAGAGCTGAACTTCTTTAAATTACAAATACATCCACAAACATGACAAATGAATTTTCACAAAAGATCTGATAAACCTTCTTTTTATCGTGTTAACATCGTTTAATTTTTTTTTATCAAATAATAAGTATTTTCCATTGGCTTTACATTGTCTTCGTTGTATTTTCAAAAATAGTATGTAAACTATAAGCTACATGAAAATGATGTTGTTTCTATTCTAAATATTTTATATATCAGACCAAATAATAGAGTCTTGCCTGATGCACGCATGAAGGAAGGTTTGGATGGGGTGTTAAAAATATTGAAAATGAACAGACTACACTATGTACAAAACAAGGAGTATGGAAAAATAGGATAAAGATATAGAACTCTATGTGCTTAAATACAATTGGTTGGTTTTAGCTTTACAAAGAATCAGTTTAAACATATTTTATTTCCTGAATTAAAGCAAAATTGATTCGACACAAGTAAATCAAACTTGATGACGTGAGTGTTGATAATGATGTCGCTTGTCAATATCAATAACGGTTTTTCTACAGAACCTGCATTTTGAATAAACGAAGAAGTAGTGATGGACATCCACAATATCTAACCCACATTGACAAGAAGGGTCATTATAATACTAACTCGGGAAAGGTAATAGTTCAAGAATGGAGCGAAGCGTTACAAATGCGTTAAGATAATATTAAATTCACTCGGGCCGTAAAAATATAACGTTTCAACTTTACTTAGTAGACTATCTTTTTAATTAAATCTCAAATTAGGATATAGCATCGACACTGCAAATTTTTGGATCAAGCTTATTCAACTCACGTTTTGTAGAGGGAATAAAAGATTTAGTAGTAAAGGAAAGTCTGAAAAATGGAACAATAACGTGACCATTTAGCAACGTTTAGGTTGTACTGTGTACTTGTTACAAATAATCAGTAAAATAAGGATAAATCGCGGATACGTTAACATAGAAAGAATATAGACTTTTAGTCGACATGAAAGAAAAAAATGAAACATTTGGTAATGAAAAACAAAAATATTTTTCATTAAGTGGTTGATAGATGATGTTTAATGCCACATGTAAACTGGCAATTTTACTCAATTATGAAGTTTATATGCGCGCCACGAGAACTCACAAACTCAACACAGACAGACTTGTGACATTTGTAGTGGCTTATTAATTAGATCACTATACTGCAACAGTCCCTACAAATTGGTTATCCTCCCCTAACTAAAATCACACGAATACAGCGACTACAAGTGGGTGTGTCTTTTGTTGACGTTGTTTCCCTACCTATAGTTATAATGACTGTAATAGTACAGGACTTTGCAACAACATTGTTGTTTTTCATTTAGGCTTGATAGCGAATTTCGCAAAGTTTATAGCCGTAGTGACTCTGCAGCTTTTGCTTATTTAACAGAACATGATTATCTGTGTACACCAATTTGAAGCATACTTATTGCCTGATAACAAATGACATTATTGTTTGTCATCGGTACGGCAGATATATTTTAAAGGACATTATCCTACCTTTTTCGCATTTTCTTCTCTGGAGGAATCTGCTCTTTTTTGGTCCTATGGCAATAAGACTAATAATTGGTATATTGCCCTTTTGATATACCTTAGTAAATAAAAATATATATAATGAATCACTATTGAATAATTATCAGATTATTTCAGGGCAGTAAAGAGCATGAACAAGATTGTGACAGTAGCCCAACATCATATATCAGCAAAAGTTGAAATTCAGAAAATAGCAATTAATTATAATTCATACAAAGCAAACTTCTAAGCAATGCATATCATTTTAAATGCAATGACTCTTTAAAAGAATACTATTTAATGAAAACATACAAGCAATTAACAAAATGACATACATATATATATAATGTGTATTACTCACCATCAAAACCGATCATAATAACACAGAGGAAAGCGAATATGAAGTTGGTGTAAAAGGCATAACGAGGCAATAGTATACATTTTTTTCAAAAACAGTCACATTGGCAATTTTACCACATCTCCTTCTTTGTATACTGATATACTATCTTAAATGTGGAATAAATGAGTCATTCATAAACAAGTTTAAAGCAAAAAAATCTGAAACTGTGCAAGTTGCACCAATGCCTCAAAGAGTTGCGCACTTTGAATAGAACTATATCACATACATTCAATTTACATTGAAAAAAGATTTCATTTTTGCATGAAGTTGAAGTAAAACTACAAATAGCTACTGATATTGTGCTGCTGGCTTGATGTCTCAATAAAGTTTATCCCAATGTTCATATTCAAAATACATTATAAAGAATAATTGGATTTATTTCAATCTTAAGCTACAAATGTAAATGTTTATTAATGGGATGACTCTCATTCTTTATTCACTGTTGTTATTTAAATATATAAAGCTTAGATTATAATCAATACAACAAAAATCAAATGGATTAAAAAAACTTTGACTCATCCATAGTTGCTATCTTGCAATTTGTCTAGTCTATTTAATTAATATGGTGGTATGTTAAAAATCGTTTACTTATCCATCATTGTCTTTATAAGCCTGTGACGTTATTCACAAAAACAAAAATCTTACAATTAGAATAATAATATAAATCTTGATGTAGGTATACCGAAATCTGAATGAGTTACAAGAATTTTGTAAAACCTGAAATAATTATCAGTTTTCTCCCAGTCAAATGAACTAGTGAATAATTTCAACATAATTTAACAACATACATGAATACAACAACTGAGTAATTGTTAAGGCCATTCAAAGTTATTTATTGAAATATATCTATCAAATTGTTTTTAATTTTGATTATATGATCATGTTGTTTTGTTGTTGTTTCAACAGCATATGACCAATTTCAATGTTGTGTTTATAACATATTTGTTTTATGAAATGTATTAATAACAACCTACCTGAAATAAACATCTGCATACTTTGCATTTTAGTAGAGCCTAGTCTAACTATGCAACAGGATAATTCTCCATTCTACTTACCAATAAAAAAAATATTCAATTGAAATAATTCATATATATTAAATGAGTTTCAAAGATGTATATAAGTTTTTTATGTATGTGTGTTCTCGAATACATGTCACAAAAAGGACAGGCAATAACCAAATAAAAATATCAATGAAATAATTAAGGATGGGTTTAATGATATAATATATCAGAAATGAAGAATGTATGGGGTATACAATATGAATGTAATAACAAAAAAGCAACAAGTACAAAAGTTAGTTGACAATTGTTCTTGAAGACTGCATGTTCGAAGATGATGATAAGGTCTTCATAACTGAATATAATGGGGGAACCATAAGAAATGATAGGTAAAAGGAAAGAAATAGAAGATAAATGTGATGTTAAAATATAATGATGAGTAAAGAATTATAGTTCAGTCAATCTAAGTTTGAACCTCAAACTAATTTCAGCAGAAAATGTTTTGTTCTGTTCTATAGTTTTTAGACCCAAATACACACAGAAAAAAAGTCTCATAAAATCTAACTTCAGGAAAACTCAAAATCAACATTGAAAATTTCTTATAGAAATAACCATTGGAAAGGGAGATAACTCCGCAAAAATGTGTATTTTTTTCAGTTTTTGTTTGACTTTTGTTTTAATTCATGTAAGTATGGTACTTTGATGGGGTCGTAAGTTCGTATTTTACTGTATTATATAATCTTCTGCTAATGAAATGTACAAAATCGAAGTGTTATGGGTATTTTATTTTTTTTGTACATTTTTCATTCAAGAATTCGCAAATTTATAGCTTTAAGACCATTTTGAAAAAAAAAAATGTGAATATTTGGTATTGTTTATATCTGTAAATTATATTTGTTCAACATCTACCTTGTTTGAAGAAACTTTCAACCACAAACATAGGAATATATACTTAATTAGTTTTATTCAATTTAAGATTCTTTACCTTGACATTGTGAAAAATGTAATAAATGGTCAATTAATGAATTATAAAATCTATGTTTTAGCTTAAATAAAAGATACGAAAACACCTTCAGAGTTGTTTGTACTATAAAGACGGCTACACTATCAAAAGACAATACATTCTTTTAAATAGATGCGGTTAAACTTTAATTTTGTATCAATTTTTATTGATGTTTCTGCCTTTTTTGCAGAGTTATCTCCAATATCAATGCAAATCTCCATAGGAATTTTAAATCGTGATATTTTAGTTTTTCTCAGGTTCGATTTTATGGGACTTTTTTTTCTGTGAATATTTGGGGTATAATGCTAAAGATTAAAACTTTAAAATTCTGCCTTCGAAATTAAGGTAAGGGACAAATTTATGCTAGATTGACTGAACTATAAGTAATAATGTCAAAAATAATACTGATTGTACACATTTGCGATAAAACAAAATTGTGCGATTTATGCACACACAATTTATAGTGGCTAATTGACAATAGACAAGCAGATCATATGGTATCCAATGTTGCAATAATCGAACTTGGAACTTTTCATTAATCTTAGTCTTGCTATTTCTATATATTTGAAAAAACATCGGTATTTTTCTTCCGAAAACATGATCTTGCATCAGCTTTCAAACAATTTCGAAGTATCATTTGGTCCGCGATTGCAAATGAAGTTATCTATATATTCTTCTCCTGTGTTGTGTCAACAATTAATACATAGTACAACACCGACAGTGTATGACTGATTTTTGACTAGCTTCACCATTGCCAACAAAAAAGCACTGCCTTATAATGAAATTGCAAAGACACAAAATCTCTTTCGCAGGGATGATTCCTCTGTCTAAGTTTCAATAAAAAATGAAAACAAAACAAAACAAAACGGCAAAATTTCCACACTTACCATGGTACAAAACAGGTACCGATGTTATTGTCCTTGATTTTTTGTTAACTGTATAATTTGATATTTGTTGTAAACGTAAACCGCTAGAACTGCCTGTATTAGTCGTAAAGAGCATTTATGATATCATAATTCTTAAAGAATTTGCATATTATGCAATGAGTGTATACATTGTTATAATTGGCTGAGATGGCTTCCGGTAGTGTCTCTAGACGTTATTTACATTTCGAAAGTCGACATCGACAGAACTCCTTTTTGTTACCAATATTTACAAGATGGCGGCGACGTTCAAAATATTAGTTTTCACTTCGCGTTCAATGTTACATATAATAATGTACACAAAACCTTTATTTGAATGATAATAAGATATATTTGTATTTTTTTTTATCAGATAAAAGATTTCATGGACTACTTTCTTGTTTTGTTTTGTTTTCAACTAACCCTCATTGTCAATTTCTAGATGTAAGTCAAGATATGAGGCCGACTTAACTGTATCTGTTGTATCCATTATCTCGAGTTCGATGGGATAGTTGCGTTAAACATAGACACCATATTTTGATGATTTCAAGTTATCAATTATGAACTTTCTCTTTCTAAGTAGCAACATTCCAGCAGCACCCGCATAAGGGTTATATATCTCCCAATTGATACGTTATTCCCGTGCTTGTATTTCCTATCATGATATTCTTTATAGAAGGTTGCTGCTCACAAGGAAGTTATTAAACCAGGATATCCAAATTCTGAAGTTGAAATTATCCCTTCGTAAATTTTACGGACGCCATCACAAGTTGGTTGACCGTTATTGAATTACCGTTAAAAGATGATATCGGATATGTTCCTAACGTCGTAACTACAATCCCATTCCCTTTCATGAATTTGACATTCCGATTTTTCCTATTTACCGGATTTGTTATAACATGATCAACATGACGGGTACCACATGAGGAGCATGGTCTCCTTATCCTTCCGGAGCACCTGTGATCACCCCTAGCTTTGGATGCTGTTCGTGTTACTTATTATATTTAGTTTTCAAAGTTGTCTCATGTGTACAATTGTTTGTCTATTTGTCTTTTTCATTTTTAGCCATGGCATTGTCTGTTTATTTTCGATTTATGAGTTCGATTGTCCCTCTTTTTCTTCCTTCCGAAGACTTGAAACATCTCTGACAAATTAGTTACAACTGTTTTAACATTTGATTATGTTAACGTTGCTGTGCAAATAATTTAAACACCATTGCGAAACGATAAAAAAAAACAAATGACTCCATACTTTAGATCATGAAGATGTCGATGGAAAAGACGGGAAAAGGTAAGGAAAAACATACTTTGGGACATCAAACTCTATTTTTGTCATAGATCTATATCTTCAATGGACGTTAACAATTTACCTAACTTATTTTTTGTAAATTAGATAAATGATCTTAAACGTTATCCTATTTAATAACATAGCAGCACAAGTGAATGTACTATGATCTGCAAGTTTCTGAATTACATCATATTTCACCAGGATCGACGCTCAACCAATGAACAGATTTCTTTGGGGTTTTGTTTGGAATGTAAATTGGTTTTAATTTTTGATATTTATTAAGTGTGCAAAATTACATTGATATATTTATTTATATACACATTTTGGTAGATTAGTGAAAGAACGCATTATCAAATTTAAATCATTAAACTTTAAAAATAATTAACCACAAATGCATATATCCTTTAAGGATGTATTCTCCTGATTTTCACAGTCTTGTTGAAATCTCGTTCGGAAATTATTTCCAAACATTTGATAAAAGTAGAATATACCAAGGAATATCTAAAATATCATAATCAAACAAAACTCTGTAAGATATTTGTACATACAATACATATTTTTCAAGAACTTAAATTTTCAAATATTAAAATCAATCCGGACAGTCTCATCCGCCAAAGTATAGCGAAAATTGGTGAGGGTACAAAGAAACTATTATTACCAAAAACGTAATTCCCGTAATATTTTTTTTTTCATTTCGAACTTTTTAGATATGTATTTTTTCAAACCATTTTAGACAAATTATTTGAAGTATAATGCTTTTTGTACTTAGAAAAAGAAAAATCCCAAGTTTTGAAAAATGACAGCATTGTAAATTCAACACGATAAAGCAAAACGTTTTGATCAACTTTGTAATATTCACACCAATCTATCTTTTTTCGTAAATTACATTCATTAAGAGTGGTCTCTTGAATATGAAAATAATGAAAAAACATTTAATTGTGAAACTGCTATATGTTCATGATGAAAACTTAAAATAGGTTGAATTTGATAACAAAAATGGAAAATCGTAACTTTCTAAAAATCCATAGATAAGAACCTTTTTTACAGACAAATAAATTCCAAAAATTAGTTCACAAAAATGTAATTCTCGAAATTTTGGACTCCTCGAAAATATACATTCTCTTAATATGTTTCTGTCATCATATAACATGTTTGTAACACATTGACCAAAATACAATCGTTTAAATAAAAGATACAAACAATGTTAAAGGTTTTAAAACTGTATCTAAAGCTTAACTAACGTCTCTCCAATTTAGTCTTTGTGTATTGTCTAGTAGAAATTCATCTTCGTTCTGATTTTCCGAATAAGTATTATTTGTTGTGTTTATATTTGAAATTGAATCAACTGTTGAAAGCTTTACGCATCTTTTGCAAACAAGCAAACAAAATTTTTGAAGCAGTATCGGTACTTTCTTCGTAGTTGGATAATGATACAAAGATGATGTATATATTATACCAGCAATTAAAATAAAACTATAAAACATTTGATAAAACACAAACATATTAAAGTTTGAGATTGTCTCTGCTGTTGACGGTAAAAGGTCAAGAATTGTTGTCAGAAACAATATAAACACTATAAAAAAACTTGTTGTAAAAGACAATAGTTCATCAGATTCAATAGGTATAAAAATGAAAATCCATTTAACCAAGTTAGGATCATGACGGGGAATAATAAATTTAAAAGTAAAAAAAATGGTTTTCTTGACAAAATCACCACAAAATTGACCCCAGGAAAGTGAGGAGAAGAACCGTTTTCCACTCGGAATTTGGATACGGTGGCCAATCATAAACGCGTACACAAGATGCTTGTAAGTTAATAGATGGACTATGATCAATGGTAACAACAGTTATATCACCAGAATAAACATCAGATGGGTAATTCGTCACATCAGTTCTACAACTGGTGGTCTGTAACACCGCCAAAAACGTAATGAGTGCTTCACCAGTACTTTTATAGGTCACATATGACATTTCGCTATCCAGTGTACCTTCTTGGAACTGGTAGACAGATGCACTATTTGCTGCGTTACGAATATGTACGTTCGGAAGCCGTACATTGTGCAAACCAATCTTTGTCACATTTAAATTTACGAAATCGGAATCTCGCCATCTCGATTCAATTATTTCATCTCTCCATTCAATAGTAAAATCTGCACTGAATGTCATTGCTTGAGATGCAGGGTCGAAGTCGATGACAGAATTGAGAAACAAGTCTAGGTTAACGTCGACAGACTCACTTTGATTAAATCGAGGTGTAAGTGTCTTAGAATAGTTCTTCAACAAGAATGCGTGCAAATTTTGTACATCATCGTAACTAGAACAATCCGTCCCTGAGATAATCATGATATAGGCGACTAACAGCAACATGGTAGTTGAAAACATTTTTGGTTTAGCTGTATTTGATGATATGTTACGATGGAACTATAATAAACATGCACACATTATTGTTCAAAGTGCAGTCGATTTATAATTCTATAAAAAAAAAATCCTACTGTTCCAAGTTGATTTCTGAAACAAAACAAAAAGTTATGTGAAACCTTCATCGAAATCTAAAGATTCCACAACAAAACGACACAAACACGAAAAAACCACAAATGAAATGAAACGATCACAACAAAACATTAAGCCTCTTGAAGATAATTGTTTAATGATAATTATCTTGCAAGCATTAAGCAAAACCAAAATCAAATGCTATTACAAAAAAAAACCAAATAAATAGATTGCACTCTCATATTAGGAATATGACAGTTGTTATCCATTCGTTTGATGTGTTTGAGCTTTTGATTTTGCCATATCATTATGTACCTTCTGTTTTGAGTTTACATCCGAATTCGTTGTTTTTGTCATTTAAATCTTTCTTATGAACTCAATGGATAGAAAGGTTTTTTTCGAGCATCATATTATCAAACCTTTTTGGGACGAATGCACGCTATAGAGTATATGATCATAATGATTATAGTTAACCCTTTTCCAACTTCATAAATATTTATAACTGGTCTTAATTTTCCAGTAAATGATGATTTGATAAATATGATTTTAATCTTGTTATAAAATTCCTTTATACAATAATCTTTTGTAAAATCAAAATAAAAAGATTAATCGTCACCATTGATATGTAATCATAAAGGTTAGTAAAACAAAAAAATGAATAATGTCAATGTGACAACAAAATTCACTAATGGGAAAAAACTTACCAGAAAAGAAGTTGGATGATTAGCAAAAACTGTAAACACGTTAATTGTTACAAAGTCACCAGTATTTATATAGAGTTTAAAGCACCTCTTCAGTCAATTCACGGAAACATACAATCAAAAATGATGTATTTCTTTTAAAACGTACGTCGACCATTTTCTTCGAAAAGAAGTGTTGATCATTGAATTTTACTTGATCATAGCTATATAGATAAATGCAATATCTTACAAATAAAATTGAGAATGGAAATGGGGAATGTGTCAAAGAGACAACAACCCGACCAAATAAAAAAACAACAGCAGAAGGTCACCAAGAGGTCTTAAAAAAAACATATTTTGATTATGCTGATTTTATTTTTTGACATTAAAGAAAACAGGGAGTGGGGACATGTAGAATTGATTTTTAGAAAAGGAAATATGGCAACAAAAATACTTGGGCGTTTTTGTATTAAGGATATCAATATATATATTATACTTAAAGGCAATAGTATTATAACCGCTGTTCGAATCTTAAAAATCGAAAGAAAAACAAATCCGGTTTTACAAACTAAACCTCATGGAAACTCATGAAATATAAGAGGAGAAAAAAGACACAACAGAAACAACATTAAATGTAACACACACAGAAACGAACTAAGTATTATACAAAATCCTATGAGAATAACAAATATAACATCGAAACTAAATGCATGCATTTGGGATAGAAAAGTAGCGTGACACGTCTTTTAGCAATGCGAATTCACATTCAAATATAAGAGGAAACAAACGAAACAACAGACACAAAACGTTAAAAAGTAACACACACAGAAACTAACTATAATATAACAATGGTCATTTTCCTGACTTGGTACTTAAAGTTTTCCCGTTTGTTAGCGATGGAAATTGATGATTATAGGTTTAAATCAACGATTTTATTGCATAAAAAAACAGTGAAACAGGGAAGTTTTAATATGTATATAAAAACTGCACTTCATCTTTGATTGCAATATAACATACTATATTTTCAAACCTTGAGCAGGTTTCCCTACAAAAAACAAGACCAAGACTTGATTTTGTTTAATTGTTAACACCCTTTATGCTCAAAATGTACCATACCACGTAACTTGTCAAGAAGCCAAATAATATCGAACAAATTCAAATGGGATGTTGTTTTTCTCATTCTGAATATATGTATATCTGTATTTGTCCTAGTCTTTTGAGGTTTTATCGTCTATAAGATAAGATAAGATAATATATACTTTAACCGGAGAACATCTTACATCAGTAGGTCATAGAACACATTGTGTTACTCACATGTTATATGGCCTTTTCTGGCATTTTAACTAATCGGTCCTTCGATGTGATACAGATGCAACAGCTTCTTGATGTTTTACTTACAATCACGATTTGTAGTGTGTTTGATTTGTTCCGTGGTGTTCAGAACTAGTATCTACAGAGTAACTGAATTGGTGACAAAAATAATTGCTGTTGACTGCATTTGTTACATATTATACCATGTTCAAAAACGGTTTTGAAAAATTGTTTGTTTGTGTTGTTTTGAAACTTGTATACAATGGCCTTATTTTATGTTATGTGTATATTACACACGCATTCATTGCTAAAGAATCAATGTTCTTGTTATTGGTTATGTACAGACACCTACATCAGTTTGACGGCAGTTGTTCCTTGCATATATGTTATATATGTCTTCCAAGTGCTCCACGAAACCCCTTTCTAAATTATTAACATCCATTTTATCAGCAATCAAAGACGGGCTTCAAAGTTATTGTGAAACTGCCTATTCTAGAGGTGGCGTGAATCAGATGTGGATACTTAGAAATTCCAAAGATCTTTTAGAGTACATACAATCTAACTCTCTTTCATCTTGTAACAGTATTAAAACATTTGACTTTTCTACTCTTTTCACAAGTATTCCACATTCCAAACTAAAAGACAAATTAAAAGAGTTGGTATTACTTTGCTTCATAAAAAAGAATGGCCAACGTAGATACAAGTATCTTGTCTTAGGGAGGGATAAATCATACTTTGTAAAGAATCATTCTGATTCAAACAAAAAATTCTCTGAAACCGATATTATCAAGATGCTTGATTTCTTGATTGATAACATATTTGTTACGTTCGGAGGACGTGTTTTTCAACAGACTGTCGGCATCCCAATGGGAACAAACTGTGCCCCTCTACTTGCTGACTTGTTTCTTTATTATTATGAGGCTGACTTCATGCAGGAACTTCTTAGGAAGAAAGATAAGAAGTTAGCAATATCCTTTAACTCTACTTTCCGCTATATAGATGACGTTCTTTCACTAAAAAATTCAAAATTTGGTGACTATGTGGATTGCATCTATCCCATCGAATTGGAGATAAAGGATACTACAGATACAGTTAAGTCGGCTTCATATCTTGACTTACATCTAGAAATTGACAATGAGGGTCAGTTGAAGACAAAAGAGATGATTTCAGCTTTCCAATTGTGAACTTTTCATTTCTAAGTAGCAACATTCCAGCAGCACCTGCATACGGGGTATATATCTCCCAATTGATACGATATTCCCGTGCTTGCATTTCCTATCATGATTTTCTTGATAGAGGGTTACTGCTCACAAGGAAGCTATTAAACCAAGAGTTCCAAATGGTGAAGTTGAAATCATCCCTTCGTAAATTTTACGGACGCCATCACGAGTTGGTTGACCGTTATGGAATAACCGTTTCACAAATGATATCGGATATGTTCCTTACGTCGTAACAACAATCCCCTTCCCTTTCATGAATTTGACCTACCGAATTAGACTTTTTACCGGATTTGTAATCACATAAGCAACACGACGGGTGCCGCATGTGGAGCAGGATCTGCTTACCCTTCCGGAGCACCTGAGATCACCCCTAGTTTTTGGTGGGGTTCGTGTTGTTTATTCTTTAGTTTTCTATGTTGTGTCATGTGTACTATTGTTTTTCTGTTTGTCTTTTTCATTTTTAGCCATGGCGTTTTCAGTTTGTTTTAGATTTACGAGTTTGACTGTCCCTTTGGTATTTTTCGTCCCTCTTTTATGAATTTTAACACATGAATAGAAAGTAAGTCAAGAGTATGGACAGTCATAGGACTGAACACAATAAGCGATAAAGTATTTTTTTCTTGAATAAAATGATTTATACTATATAGTCTAAATGAACCAGAATGACTCTATGAATTAAGCAAACATCCGAACAAATATTTTAGAAACATTAAAATTTAATATAACAACACAAAAAATGCAAAAAAATCTGAGCGAGATTCGAACCCGATCTTGAAAACAATCTTTCATTTGTAGTACTATACTCTACTGATTAAGCCACGGCGTAGCTGCGGAACCGTAGCTCTTAGGTCCTTATGTTATTTTTTGACTATTTGTGTGGTCCGCAGATAGTCAAAAAAATAACATAAGGACCTAAGAGCTACGGTTCCGCAGCTAGCCACGGCGTTGCTTGACCATACAATTCTTATGACGGAGCTATATATGTACAATTTAGCGATGTTACAATGTTTTCATTAAAAAGTTGTTTTTTATATATTAAGGACACACTTAACCAATTTTCTTTTTAAGTGAAAAACCAGTCTAAATTGCCACAGTCATGAACAAAACTTTTTTTGGGGGTTTGAAATGTTCTTCTTGGGGGAGCCTGTGTTTCCCATCTAAAAAACCCCTAAATTCGACTTTCACCTTTTTCGAGGGTCGAATTAAAATATTCATCACACATATCATAATATATGTAAATCGAGATGTTGATCTAAAAGCATTTTAATGTTTTGTTTTTATAGTCAATTATATTCTGGCGGCACTTTTTGAAATTGGCCCTTCTGTAAAATACACCAGGACAAGTTGGTCCTTTTTTTTTCTTGACCGTTAATAATTTTGTTGAGGCAACACTTATGGTTTTATAATAAATTCTCCGAAATGGGAATCAGGATTCTTCAGACGTTACTCTATTTGAAATTACCAAAATACATTTTAAATGGGAAGTGATAATCATGTTTGACCAATTTTGGGGTCAAATCTAAATTTTATCATGAAATAAAGATAATAATGTTTTGTCAGGTAATACTGACCCACACCAGCTGAAGTATAAAGTTCTGATACTTAATTTAATCTTTTTAGCTGTAAAATTCCTTAAACGTATTTGACCTCAATCCTTGAATCACGGATACTATTAGGACCATTCCATCCATGACATGAACTGCGGCAGAAGTCTTTGTTTGTTTTATTTTCCTTCCTCTAAAACTAAGTGCTGTGTTTAAGGAACGCGAGTCCTGGACAATTAACGACATAGTCGACTTTAAAGAGATGGTGGAATAACAATAGGTACTTTGAGCTAGGGTCCAGTTGTGTATCAAAATGCTGATCGAAGTCATATTTTGTAAATTTGTATTTATAAAACAGTCAAATTAGGCTTTGGTTAGTCAATGTTGATACGACTCGCACTTCTGGATCAAAATTCTAATCTCGAAAATAGGTATGTGACATTAATGTCAGTAAAACAGCAACCCATCAATATTCGATATGTTTGTATTATCGGACTAATGGCATACCGCTGGCAAAAGAAAGTATATGGAAGTTGTTGATATCACGCTTTATTACACATGTCCTTCAATGGGGAAAGTTCTTTTGTAGATAAATACCATTCTTAGAACTCTTCGTCCATAGTTAAGGCATGAAATAAACAAAAAATAAAAATAAAAATAAAATGATGGATAAAATTAAATTCCCATTAGAAAACAAACTTGGTCTAACTCAAGGACCACAAACATAACGCATGTTAAGGAATACTATGCGATAATTGAATTATCATTGTTTCTCTTCTTTAATAATTAACCATTAAACAGAAAAGTTGTTTTATCATATATTAAACAAAGAGTATGAACTTTAAATTATCATCAGTATATATTATATATGTCTTGTCCAATGTTATTTTTATTAATAAATCTAGTATATAGAAAAAAGCAAACGACCTTACAGTGCATAAGTATCGGCATAAAAATTATCAATTACGTTCATCGCAACCCAAACTATATCATGTACATGAATTGTACTAATAAAGATAATAAAATAATACAATAAAACATGTATTACAAACTGACAAACATGTAAATCTGGCTACATGTATCAAAATACTGGCATTTTTTTTTATGTAGTTAAAGAATTGATTACAAAATCAATTTATTCCAAATCAATCACCATGACGAAATAATAATTAACAGTAGTTTAGCATGAGTTTCATGACGAAGCATAAAACAATGCAGAGATCATAGACCAAGCTACTACGACCTCTACAAAAATATAACATGCGTTTTATGACGAAGCATAAAACAAAACCCACTACATATTAACTTTACAAAAGCAAATACACAAAGGTCATAGACCAACCTACTACGACCTCTGAAAAAGTAGCATGAGTTTCATGACGAAGCACAAAACAATACAGAGATCATAGACCAAGCTACTACGACCTCTGCAAAACCAAAGCAGCATGAGTTTCATGACGAAGCATAAAACAATACCCACTACATACTACAATATTTGCCAAAGTAAATACACAGAGGTCATAGACCAAGCTACCACAACCTCTGAGAAAATAATACACAGAGGACATAAGTACAAGCAACCACGCCCTCTGCGAAAATTTAAATATCGTTCACATTACACAAACAGGCAAAGACAGGTAAATTGGTTCGTAATAAATAAGCATTGGGTTACGATAAACACAAGGTAAGAGACATATCCTTTTTATACCGATTACATAAAGCAAACAAGGTACAATTGCAAAAAATAAAATACTAACAATTATAGCGATTAGGCTAACTTGCAAAATTATAATAATCTCAAACCAAACTGCCGTGACGAGATTTACGAAAGTAACATTAGTTCCGTCTTGCTCTTTCATATAAGAGTACTTAAAGTGTTTGGAACCGATAATAACATCATTTATAAATTAAAAGTGTATAACTTTGCATTCTAACATGTATGGTATTATTATCGTTATGCAATAATCCAATTTTTAATTGTAGTTAAATTTAAACGAATCACGTATCTTACAAAAACATAAGGCGGATATACGTTCCGAAAACATGATGTTGCAAAGGATGCAGTGACTTGTAAAATTACAGCATCACAAGTTAACACATCAAATGCTGATGATAAAAGGAAGTGACCACAATGCACCTACACGTGAACTCGTGCTGACCCACAAGGTAATTGACCAATAAGAATGATGATATCCAATCATGCATTGGTCATAAATGAAATTGCTCTGCACGTGAAAACAAGTTATCTAATTTCAACAATTTATCGTATAATTAAGTAGGACACTCTGACCCTTTGACCAGACTGGAGACATCATACATTAACAGTATTAATAGCTAACTCTTTTATTTAAGTCGGTTAGTAATAACCAATTAAAACAGAATGATCTTCTCTGCTGTCTTAAATTATTTTAGTCGGCTTAATTTTCAATTAGCAAATAAAATTGGTTATATGAATACAGAAAATCGAAAAATCTGTCAAAAGTAATCCAATCTGCCCACGTTTCAAGGAATAACGATTAACATTTGTTTAAGTGATGCTTGTAAATCAATAATTGATCAACATAAATTTTTATAAGTGTATAAACATATTTTGAAAACCTTTTAATTTATTTTACATGATCCTTGATCTATTTTCATATGTTTCAGTTTAAACAATTTCCGTTACAAATTTTCCAAAGTACTTCAAGTATGTAATGATACGTTAATAATGAGTTCCCATGTATCTTATCTAAACTATACATGTGTGTCAGGTTCAATTATATGTTCCCGAGTACAGAAAATTGGCAATGATAACCGATTATCAGATTCCGTTTATCTTAATTGATCCGGAACTTATGAAAACGTGAATGCGTTTCTGAAATAAAAAAAACGAACGTCTTTTATCCACGCCTAGACCCTGTCCTGATTAAGTTCATCTGACTTGCGCTTAACCCGTTTTCGGAAATCTGTAACCTGAAGTTTTTCTAAAAGGTGTGTTAGGTAAATATCAATAATATTCTCGACAACTGTTTCCGAGTACATCAAATAGGTTACGATAACCGTTTTTCAATTACAATTTCTCTTAACTGATCTAGAATCTACTTACTCATGTTCATCAATAATGATTACAAATTAGTTTTCATTTTACTAGCCCGAGCTTTGATCTACTTACAAGTGTGCCAGATGAGCATAAAACAATTTAAGCCCCTCGCTCTAAATTTCATATTATATACCTTTCGATACACTATCCAATTTATCAAATATTTACCTATTAAGCATTCCTGTAATTAGTCTATTGATTTGTTTTGGCTAACTAGGTGTAACTCATTTACGTAGGCTTGTAATTCTACTCATTTATAGTATTATTGTAAAATATGTGATTTCAAAAGGTGTGGAAAACGCCTTTTGTGTTATGATCAATGCTTTTGAATGTGGACATACAGTTGCCCCCCCCCCTATCTTGGACTGGAACCCCTTTTAAAAATTGCTTGATCTGCCTCTGGAATGTACCTATAGGGAGTCTAGTGGATAGTTTACATGCATGCAATATTTGTCACTGGTCATTTAGCAACTACTTATCAATCAATTTACGAAGAAATAGATCAAATTGCTTTAATTTTCCTTTACAATGTTTCATGGTTCACTCTATTTTGTGTACAAAGTAATTGCATGGATGATACAATCTTACCATTGGGGTCATTCGTGCAGAGTTACTCATAACATCAAGCAATTTGATTGGACGAGAAGTAGTGCTAAGGGGACAACTGTCCCCGAGGACATCAAGTATATATTGATTACTAGTTATCCGTTTTCTTTTATCTTATCTGGTCCTTTAACTACTTACATATGAGTCAGATAAGTTTAAAACATTATTATGTTACAGCTGTTTCCCGAGTTCATTAATATAAATAAGAAGATATGAGAAAACTCTTGTCCTCCTTATCTTGCTGTTTATCTTTTGATGAATTGTTTTATTCTCCCTCCTCCTAATAGGTGGATACGGTAAATATAAACTAATTTCAGGTGACAAATGTTACAGGTAAAAACTGTTCACGAGTGTCTCATAACATTCAAAAATGTACGAGAATCAATTAAAATTCACATTAAAGTCATAAGAAGGTCCGAGACCACCATTGTCGTCTCTTAATTTTCGTTGTTTACAAATATACTCTCTAGTGTTGACAGTGGGTTACTTACCATTTATTTTTATACCCCTTCCAAATTTATTTCTCCATGTTTAATGCCTCAAATTGCAAGTAAGTGGGAAGTGGGGTGAAATACACTGGAAAAAAATTTAGGTCCAGAATTTTAAAGGAAAGTAGTGATTAGGTTCAGCTGAAAAAGGTTTAAAATTAGCACTTTGGAAGTTGTCGAAAGATTTCAAGACGCCCTAAACATAATGATTAAATTTACACACGGAACATCAATGGACAAAACCTCTTTGCCACCATTTCGAGTTACATCTGGAATTATGATAACAGATCTCAATTCGAAGTATAATAGACAAACATCTCTGTTTAAATGTTTGCCATTAAAACTACCGTCCTGTGGTACCCCAATCAGTCAAGCATTGCGAATCAATCGAATATGCTCAATTGAAAATAAGAAAAATGCTAGAATTGGACAACTACGAAGACAATTAGTTTTTCGAGGATACAATAACAACAGTACTCGTATAGTAACAGTTCGAAAACGCAACAGAATTGAACGAACAGAAGTTCTAAGTACAATGATGAGAATCGATTTGTCTACATAAAACATTTTGTATGCACTTAGGGAGCAACATTTTAATTTTAAAAAGGGGGGAGGGTATGGTTTCTTTTCTGATACACTAACTTTTTCAAACAATTTTATTTAGGTTTTCAACGCTATCAATAACAATTATTAAAAAACGTGTCGTTCACAATTCGAAAGCAAATAAGAATTACTAAAAATGACAACAATTTAAAAAAAAAAAAGGATTTATCTTACTAAAAGTCATGGCCTTCAGAAGACTTGAAACATCTTTGACAAATTAGTTACAGCTGTTTTAACATTTGATAATGTTAACGTTGCTGTGCAAATAATTTAAACACCATTGCGAAACGATAAAAAGAAACAAATGACTCCATACTTTAGATCATGAAGATGTCGATGGAAAAGACGGGAAAAGGTAAGGAAAAACATACTTTGGGACATCAAACTCTATTTTCGTCATAGATCTATATCTTCAATGGACGTCAACAATTTACCTAACTTATTTTTTGTAAATTAGATAAATTATCTAAAACGTCAACTTATTTAATAATATAGCAGCACGATTGAACGTACTATGATCTGCAAGTTTCTGAATTACATCATATTTCACCAGGATCGACGCTCAACCGATGAACCGATTTCTTTGGGGTTTTGTTTGGAATGTAAATTGGTTTTAATTTTTGATATTTACAAAGTGTGCAAAATTACATTGATATATTTATTTATATACACATTTTGGTAGATTAGTGAAAGAACGCCTTATCAAATTTAAATCATTAAACTTTAAAAATAATGAATCACAAATGCATATATCCTTAAAGGATGCTTTCTCCTGATTTTCACAGTCTTGTTAAAATCTCGTTCGGAAATTATTTCCAAACATTTGATGAAAGTGGAACATACCAAGGAATATTCTAAATATCATAATCAAACAAAACTCAGTGAAATAATCTGTACATACAATAAATATATTTTAAGAACTAAAATTTACAAAATATTAAAATCAAGCCGGACAGTCTCATCCGCCAAAATGTTGCGAAAATTGGTAAGGGGTACATATAAACTATATTTTTTTTCATTTCGAACTTCTTAGATATGTATTTTTTAAAACCATTTTTAAGACAAATTATTTTAAATAAATTGCTTTTTGCACTTAGAAAAGGAAAAATCTCAAATTTAGAAAAATGACAGCATTGTAAATTCAACACGATAAAGCAAAATGTTTTGATCAACTTTTTAATATTTACACCAATCTATCTTCTTTCGTAAACTGCATTTATAAAGAGTGGTCTCTTGAATCTGAATCTTAAGTAAAAGTACGAAAAAATATTTAATTGTGAAACTGCTATATTTTCATGATGATACCTCAAAATAGGTAAAATTTGAAAAAAAAGGGAAAATCGTTACTTTCTAAAAATCCGTAGAAAAGAAACTTTCTTACAGACAAATAAAAATTAGTTCAGAAAAATGTAGTTCTCAAAATTTTGGACTCCTCGAAAATATACATTCTCTTAATATGTTTCTGTCATCATTTAACATGTTTGTAACACATTGACCACAATACAATCGTTAAAATAAAAGATACAAACAATGTTAAATGTTTTAAAACTGTATCTAAAGCTAAACTAACGTCTCTCCAATTTAGTCTTTGTGTATTGTCTAGTTGAAATGTATTTTCGTTCTGATTTTCCGAATAAGTATTATTTGGTGTATTTATATTTGAACTTGAATCAACTTTTGAAAGCTCTCTGCATCTTTTGCAAACAAGCAAACACAATTTTTGAAGCAGTATCGGTACTTTCTTCGTAGTTGGATAATGATATAAAGAAGATGTATATATTATACCAGCAATCAAAATAAAACTATAAAACATCTGAAAAAACACAAACATATTAAAGTGTGAGATTGTCTCTGCTGTTGACGGTAAAAGGTCAAGAATTATTGTCAGAAACAATATAAATACTATAAAAAGACTTGTTGCAAAAGACAATCGTTCATCAGATTCAATAGGTATGAAAAATGAAAATCCATTCAACCAAGTTAGGATCATGACGGGAAATAATAAATTCCAAAGTAAAAAAAATGGTTTTCTTGACAGAATCACCACAAAATTTACCCCAGGAAAGTGATAAGAAGAACCGCTTTCGACTTCAGATGTTATTGTCCACTCGGAATTTGGATACGTATGCCAATCATAAACGCGTACACGAGATGCTTGTAAGTTAATAGATGTATGATCAATGGTAACAACAGTAATATCACAAGAATAAACATCAGATGGGTAATTCGTCACATCAGTTCTACAACTGGTGGTCTGTAACACCGCCAAAAACGTAATGAGTGCTTCACCAGTACTTTTATAGGTCACATATGACATTTCGCTATCCAGTGTTCCTTCTTGGAACTGGTAGACAGATGCACTATTTGCTGTGTTACGAATATGTACGTTCGGAAGCCATACATTGTGCAAACCAATCTTTGTCACATTTAAATTTACGAAATCGGAATCTCGCCATCTCGATTCAATTATTTCATCTCTCCATTCAATAGTAAAAACTGCACTGAATGTCATTGCTTGAGATGCAGGGTCGAAGTCGATGACAGAATTGAGAAACAAGTCTAGGTTAACGTCGACAGACTCACTTTGATTAAATCGAGGTGTAAGTGTCTTAGAATAGTTCTTCATCAAAAATGCGTGCAAATTTTGTACATCGTCGTAACTAGAACAATCCGTCCCTGAGATAATCATGATATAGGCGACTAACAGCAACATGGTAGTTGAAAACATTTTTGGTTTAGCTGTATTTGATTATATATGTTACGATGGAACTATAATAAACATGCACACATTATTGTTCAAAGTGCAGTCGATTTATAATTCTATAAAAAAAATACCTTCTGTTCCAAGTTGATTTCTGAAATAAATAAAAAAGTTATGTGAAACCTTTATCGAAATCAAAAGATTCCACAACGAAACGACACAAACACAAATGAAATGAAACGATCACACCAAAACATTCAGCCTCTTGAAGATAATTGTTTAATGATAATTATCTTGCAAGCATTAAGCAAAACCAAAATCCAATTATATTACTTAAAAAAACCAATAAATAGATTGCACTCTCATATTAGGAATATGCCAGTTGTTATCCATTCGTTTGAAGAGTTTGAGCTTTTGATTTTGCCATTTCATTAGGTACCTTCTGTTTTGAATTCACCTCCGAGTTTGTTGTTTTTGTCATTTAAATCTTTCTTATCAACTCAATGGATAAAAAAGTTTTTTTTCGAGCATCATTTTATCAAACCTTTTTGGGACGAATGCACGTTATAGAATATATGATCATGATGATTATAGTTAACCCTTTTCCAACTTCATAAATGGTCTTAATTTTCCAGTAAATAATGATTTGATATATATGATTTTAATCTTGTTATAATATTCCTTTATACAATAATCTTTTGTAAAATCAAAATAAAAAGATTAATCGTCACCATTGATATGTAATCATAAAGGTTAGTAAAACAAAAAAATGAATAATGTCAATGTGATAACAAAAATTCACTAATTGGGAAAAAAACTTACCAGAAAAGATGTTAAATGATTAGCAAAAACTGTAAACACGTTAATTGTTACAAAGTCAGCAGTATTTATATAGAGTTTAAAGCACCTCTTCAGTCAATTCACGGAAACGTTCAGTCAATCTTCATATCAGCATACAATGTAAAATGATGTATTCCTTTTAAAACGTACGTCAACCATTTTCTTGGAAAAGAATTGTTGATCATTTAATTTTAGTTGATCATAGCTGTATAAATAAATACAATATCCTACCAAACATATTTTGATTTTGCTGAATAATTCTATTTTTTGACATTAAAGAAGCCAGGGAGGGGGACATGTAGAATTGATTTTTAGAAAAGGAAATATAGCAACAAAATACTTGGGCTTTTTTGCATTAAGGATATCAATATATATTATATACTTAAAGGCAACAGTAGTTAAACTCATAAATCGATAGAAAAAACTAATCCGGGTTACAAACTAGTACTGAGGGAAACTCATTTAATAGAGGAAGAGAGCAACGACACAACGTAACAGAACATTAAAATGTAACACACACAGAAACGAAATAAGCATTATACAAAATCCTCTGAGAATAACAAATATAACATCAAAACTAAATACATGCATTTGGGATAGAAAAGTACCGTGTCAAGTCTTAAAGCAATGCGAATTCACATTCAAATATAAGAGGAAACAAACGACACAACATAAACACAACGTTAAAAAGTAACACACGCAGAAACGAACTATAATATAACAATGGTAATTTTCCTGACTTGGTACTTAAAGTTTTCCCATTTGTTAGCGATGGAAATTGATGATTATAGGTTTAAAATATCAACGATTTTATTGCATAAGAAAACAGTGAAACAGGGAAGTTTTAATATGTATATAGAAAAATGCACTTCATCTTTGATTGCAATATAACATAATATATTTTCAAACCTTGAACAGGTATTCCAACAAAAAACAAGACCAAGACTTGATTTTGTTTAATTTTTAACACCCTTTAATCTCATAAGGTACCATACCACGTAACTTGTCACGAAACCAAATAATATCGAACAAATTTAAATGGGATGTTGTTTTTCTTATTCTGAATATACGTATATCTGTATTTGTCCTAGTCTTTTAAGGTTTTATCGTCTATAATTTTATACGCCAGACGCGCGTTTCGTCTACATAAGACTCATCAGTGACGCTCAGATCAAAATAGTTTGAAAGCCAAACAAATACAAAGTTGAAGAGCATTGAGGACCCAAAATTCCAAAAAGTTGTGCCAAATACGGCTAAGGTTATCTACTTCTGGGGTAAGAACATCCTTAGTTTTTCGAAAAATTCAAAGTTTTGTACACAGAAAATTTATAAAAATGACCATATAATTGATATTCATGTCAACACCGAAGTGCTGACTACTGGGCTGGTGATACCCTCGGGGACGAAACGTCCACCAGCAGTGGCATCGACCCAGTGGTGTAAATAGTTATCAAAAGTTATCTTACTATAAGATAAGATCAGATAATATATACTTTAACCGGAGAACATCTAACATCAGTAGGTCATAGAACACATTGTGTTACTAACACATGTTATATGGCCTTTTCTGGCATTTTAACAAATCGGTCCTGCGATGTGATACAGACGAACAGCTTCTTGATGTTTAACTTCCAATCACGATTTGTAGTGTGTTTGATTTATTCCGTGGTGTTGTCTTGTCTTCTGATGACTAAGGTGCCGGTGCAGGGACAGAGGTAAAAATTCAGTACTAGTATCTATAGAGTAAGTGAATTGATGAAAAAAATGATTGCTGTTGACTGCATTTGTTACATATTATACCATGTTCAAAAACGGTTTCGAAAAATTGTTTGTGTTGTTTCGAAGCTTGTATACAATGGCCTTATTTTATGTTATGTGTATATTACACACTCAACGTTTGGGATTCATTGCTATAGACTCAATGTTTTTGTTATTGGTTATGTACAGACACCTACATCAGTTTGACGGCAGTTGTTCCTTGGATATATGTTATACATTTTCACACATAATTAGAAAGTAAGTCAAGAGTATGGACAGTCATAGGAATGAACACAGTAAGCGATACAGTATTTTTTTCTTTAATAAAATGATTTATACCATATAGTCTAAATGAACCAGAAAGACTCTATGAATTAAGCAAACATCCGAAAAAATATGATAGAAACATTAAAAGTGAATATAACAACACAAAAAATGCAAAAAGTCTGAGCGAGATTCGAACCCAATCTTGAAAACAATCTTTCATTTGTAGTACTATACTCTACTGATTAAGCCTCGGCGTTGCTTGACCATATAATTCTTATGTATAATTTAGCGATGTTACAATGTTTTCATTAAACAAATGTTTTTTATATATTAAGGACACACCAAACCATGTTCCTTTTTGAGGGAAAAACTAGTTTAAATTACCACAGTCACGAAAAAAACATTTTTTGGGGGTTTGAAATGTACTTCATGGGGGATTCCCTGTGTTTCTCATCTAAAAACACCCTAAATTCCGCATATTGGACTTTCATCTTTTTCGAGGGTCAAATAAAATATTTATCACACATATCATAATATATGTAAATCGAGATGTTGATCAAAAAGCATTTTTATTTTTTGTTTTTATAGTCAATTTCATTCTGGCGGCACTTTTTGAAATTGGCCCTTCTGCAAAATAAACCAGGACAAGTTGGCCCTTCCCCTTTATTGACCGTTAATAATTTTGTTGAGGCAAAAACTATAATTTTATCATAAATTCTCCGAAATGGGAATCAGGAATCCTCAGACTTTACTCTATTTGAAATTAACAAAATTCATTTTAAATGGGAAGTGATAATCATTTTTGGGGTCAAATCTAAGATTTTATCATACAATATCTGAATACAGAAAATCGGAAAATCTGTCAAAAGTAATTTAATCTGCCCACGTTTCAAGGAATAACGATTAACGATAAACATTTGTTTAAGTGATGCTTGTAAATCAATAATTGATCAACATAAATTTTTAAGTGTTGAAAAATATTTTGAAAAACTTCTAATTTATTTTACATGATCCTTAATCTATTTTCATATGTCTCAGTTTAAAACAATTTCCGTTACAACTTTTCCCAAGTACTTCAAGTATGTAATGATACGTTAATAATGTTTCCCATGGATCTGATCTAAGCTGTAATTTATGTACATGTGTGTCAGGTTCAATTATATGTTCCCGAGTACAGAAAATGGGTAATGATAACCGGTTATCAGATTCCTTTTATCTTAATTAATCCTGAACATAGGAAAACGTGAATGCGTTTCTGAAATAAAAAAAACGAGCGTCTTTTATCCACGCCTAGACACTGTCCTGTTTAAGTTCATCTGACTTGCGCTTAACCCGTTTTCGGAAATCTGTAACCTGAAGTTTTTCTAAAAGGTGTGTTAGGTAAATATCAATAATATTCTCGACAACTGTTTCCGAGTACATCAAATAGGTTATGATAACCGTTTTTCAATTACAATTTCTCTTAACTGATCTAGAATCTACTTACTCATGTTCATCAATAATGATTACAAATTAGTTTTCATTTTACTAGCCCGAGCTTTGATCTACTTACAAGTGTGCCAGATGAGCATAAAACAATTTAAGCCCCTCGCTCTAAATTTCATATTATATACCTTTCAATACACTATCCAATTTATCAAATATTTACATATTGAGTATTCTTGTAATTAGTCTATTGATTTGTTTTGGCTGGCTAGGTGTAACTCATTTACGTAGTTTTATAATTCTACTCATTTATAGTATTGTTGTAAAATATGTGATTTCAAAAGGTGTCGAAAACGCCTTTTGTGTTATGATCAATGCTTTAGAATGAGGACATACAGTTGTCCCCCTTATCTTGGACTGGAACCCCTTTTACAAATTGCTTGATCTACCTCTGGAATGTACCCATAGGGATTTTAGTGGATAGTTTACATGCATGAAATATTTGTCACTTTGTCATTTAGCAACTACTAATCAATCAATTTACGAAGAAATAGATCAGATTTCTTTAATTTTCCTTTACAAGGCTTCATGGTTCACTCTATTTTGTGTACCAAGCAATTGCATGGATGATACATGATTACAATGATTTAGATGGTGTTGTACTCGAATCAAGGTATAAAGAACCGTATACTTTATTCTTAATTTAAATGAAAGAAACTTTAATTGTCAAAACAAATTTAAGATCCAAACATTAATTAGTAGGATCATGCTCAAAAATCAAATTGAAAACTTTTTACAAACTATTTAGTTTAATTTGGAACACAGCATTTATTTCAAGATAGCCAGTAGAATTTTTTGTTTTAATATCTTGATAACGATACAATAAAATCTTACCATTGGGGTCTTTCGTGCAGATATACTTATAACATGTAAAAAAATATGTACTTTGAAAATTAGCAGGCAATTTCAAGCAATTTGATTGGACAAGAAGTAGTGCTAAGGTGACAACTGTTCCCGAGGACATCAAGTATATATTGATTACTAGTTATCCGTTTTCTTTTATCTCATCTGATCCTCCAACTACTTACACATGAGTCAGGTAAGTTTAAAACATAATTATGTGACAGCTGTTCCCGAGTTCATTAATATAAATAAGAAGATATGAGAAAACTCTACATTCAAATCAAGTTTGTAATGTTTGCCGATTATAAGTTTCCGTTTATCTTATCTGCTCTTTAATTTACTAACAGGTGATACGGTAAGTATTAACTAATTTCAGGTGACAAATGTTACAGGTAAAAACTGTTCACGAGTGTCTCAAAAAATTCCAAAAATGTACGAGAATTAATAAAACATTCCCACTAAAAGTTATTAGAAACCTCAACTTAAAAAAAATAATGCATATGTTTTTTACAACTCAATGAAACGTTTTCATTATAAAACTTATGTACATTTTTTCTGAAGAATGTTTTTTAATTTGTTCACATTTAGAAAAAGTTTACTTTATTTTAATTGCTTCCTCAGGAAGTATTTCCCTGACATATTTTCCGTAAGCAAAGTGACACCAGTGTGACCCATCTCGTTAAAATCCGGTGATCGCAACACGCATTGATGTCCTTAAAATAAACTATTATCTGACTGTACAGATTTAACACGTGCTCAATATTCATGCTTTTTTGTTGATTGTTGACACACAGGTGACAATTGTTAAATTTCGGCTTCAAAACATGAACTTAACTTTAATCACCTGCCATATTTTCACAAAAACACTGAACGATTGAAAAAAAATTACGATTATACGAAATTTATGCGAAAAATTAATGATAAAATCGTGCACAGAAGACTAAGTTTATGATGTTTGTATGCATTGGTTTATGAATTGGAATAACATTATTTTTCACCGGTCACTCGATTATTATGACTTTAAACTAGTTTCGTATTGCTGTGTTTTTATATATTCTGCATAAGGTTTAGGAGGAGGATGGAGATCTCATAAACATCCCACCGCTTTTTTTTGCGCCTGTCCCATTACACAGGAGCCCGTGGTCTTTGTTAAACTTGTTTTGTTTTTGTTTTAATTTTTGTTCATTTATATGTGTTGGAGTTTAGTGTGACGTTCAATTTCACGGAAAAAGTCTTATCGGGGCCTTTTATAGCTGACTATGCGGTATGGGCTTTGCTCATTGTTGAAGGCCGTACGGTTACCTGTAGTTGTTAATGTTTGTGTCATTTTGGTCTTTTGTGGATAGTTGTCTCATTGGCAATAATACCACATCTTCTTTTTCAAGTACACACTTGTGTTTAGAGGCCAGTTGAAGTCCGACTCTATGTGCCGGATTTTCTCGCTGGCCGATTGGTGGCCTTGTATGCTGTTTTCTGCTCTTTGGTCAGGTTGTTGCCTCTTTGATATATTCTCTATTTCTATTAACAATTTAAATATTTCAGTCCTGAATAACATCTGAACGAACATGACATGGTTAATGTATCTACATATACGGAGGACATATCGGAACCTTCTGCATCAAATACATACGATCATGTCGATATAAAATACATTAACACAACTTGATAACTTCATTAGTTTAATGGATGGAGAGTTGTCTCATTGGCACTTATACCACATCTTCATATACCTATTACATGTATATGTATAAATATGATGATAATAAAGTAATATAAACGATTTGCTGTCCATCTTCAGATGAATTGTTTTATTCCCTATCCCCTAACACCATTCTTACAAGGGTACACACATAAAAAAAACCTTATACTTTTATCCTTATTTCGTTCGGGTCACCAATGATGAAAATTCTCACACTGATTTACATGTTTTGTTAGTACCAATGCCTTGATACAAAACACTGAATTTTGGAGCGACTGATACATTCTAAAATTACTGCAAAATTGTTCGAACAGTTCATACGTTACTGCAAAGATGTTTTTCCAGTTGTTCTTTTGATGTATCATACAATTTGAATGGTCGGTATATCACAGACAAGACATTTTTGTGGCAAGGCCTGACATGCATAAAGTTATCAGTTGCTGTACTGTTAAACCTAAACGTTTAAACTCCTTGAGATCTAATGTATTAAGCCTTCAAAACACTGAACATGCACGAAGAACCAAGAAGTTAAGGTCAAAATGAGTCGATTCCTGTCAAGCCTAGACACCAGAAAATTACAACATTAACCATCTTTTGTCTTTTTAATTACCTATCATCTAAAAAAAACCAGACACTGAACACACGAAAGAACCAAACTCATTAAAAATTTAGAGATCTCCATATCATGGCAAACGCACTAACCAAATTTTTTTTTTGGTTCTATCCCAACAATCAGCTATCTTATTCTTACAATATGAGCTAATAAAAGGGGACGAAAAATACCAAAGGGACAGTCAAACTCATACATCTAAAACAAACTGACAACGCCATGGCTAAAAATGAAAAAAGACAAACAGACAAACAAACAATAGTTCACATGACACAACATAGAGAGCTAAAGAATAAACAACACGAACCCCACCAAAAATTAGGGGTGATCTCAGATGCGGAAGGGTAAGCAGATCCTGCTCTACATGTGGCACCCGTCGTGTTGCTTATGTGATAACAAATCCGGTAAATAGTCTAATTCGGTAGGTCCCATTCATGATAGGGAAGGAGATTGTAGTTACGACGTAAGAAACACATCCGATATCATTTGCGAAACGGTTATTCCATAACGGTCAACCAACTCGTGATGGCGTCCGTAAAATTTACGAAGGGATAATTTCAACTTCACCATTTGAAACTCTTGGCTTAATAGCTTCCTTGTGAGCAGCAACGCTCTATCAAGAAAATCATGATAGGAAATGTAAGCACGGGAATATCGTATCAATTGGGAGATATACACCCCGTATGCAGGTGCTGCTGGAATGTTGCTACTTAGAAATGGGACGTTCACAATTGGAAAGCTGAAATCATCTCTCTTGTCGTAAAGTTTTGTTTGCAACCCACCCTCATTGTCATTTTCTAGATGTAAGTCAAGATTTGAAGCCGACATAACTGTATTTGTAGTATCCTTTATCTCTAGTTCATAATTTGAACTATAACCTAGGTTATTGTATGTGACTTTATACCAATAATAAACTGTTAAAACCATAATAGATTGTTGTTCGAATAATGTTTTAAAAATTCTAATAATTCAGGCAAATTCAAAACAAGAGAAAATTAACAACGAACCAAATATTAATATTTCTCAAGAAACCGGAATAACGAACGACAAAACTTAAAATATTGGGTATGTTCTATAGATGCATAAATGTGTGTATAATTAGCCTGTGACACCTTTCATACTATTTACTTCAAAGATAAAACTGCGCCAGTCATTTTATATGACTGCACAAAACTTGCTTCTTCTTCTTTTTTTTTTTTTTTTTAGATTTCTAATCACAAGAAAGTATAAGAGGCCTTTATTATCAGAGAGAAAATATCTAATCGTCTCGATTGTTCTTGTGCGTCGTTCCCAAATAAATATAATCATGCTTGTCCTGTTATAACTTAAACATTGACATTGCAAACTATGTCAAACCAAGGGAGTTGTTGGAAAAAGGTCCAGTGTATCGAATTCCCCAGCCAAATAGCTGGAACAATAGCTTCAGTTTATAGGTGTATGCTGTTCAGAACTATATGCCTTAAACAGGAAAACTTATATGCATGAATAAAAGACGTTCTGGTATCCATTCAGAGACTCATTCATGATGTTCTCTGAGCAAATGGGTTCCTGAACCTTTTAAATTTATCGAATCCAGTATTCTCCTTTCATAACAACATGGACAAATATGTTGTCGTTGTTCCAGCAGACATAGCCTAAAACTTTATTGTGTTATATACAAAATCCATCATTTGACATATCTCTCCAACTGGGAATCCCACATTTAACCTGGTTCATTCATGAAAAGAGATTAAAAAAAATCGAAAAAACCTTTTCTTTGTTTTACAATCGCAATTGACAATAAAAAAAACACCATTTTTTGCATGAGGTATGTAAATATGACAAAAACCCTCATTAAAAACGAAATTTAATTTATGTAATGTCTAAAATATCATAAGAGTTGTGCTTTTTTATACACAAACTGCAATTTTGATAATTGTAGTTAATCCGTCTTTGTTTTTGTTGTACACATTTCCTGTAGCATGGCTTGATAGAATTTTTTAACAGGATAACGAAGAAAATTATTATTCTCCTTGTCTCTGGTGAATTAGAATGTAAGTAATAATGCGAATATTTCCTATATATTCTAGTTAAAAGCAATTATTATGTTATGTGTGGTATAAGTCATTAGATGTTTTATTTGTATTCGAAAACAGTATTACCTGGTACACTTTTAGGTCATATGTAATTTTCATGAAGACAGACATTTTTGTACAACTCTAGTGAAATCAGTTTAGTACATCCCCCTTTTTTGTTAATTGTATTTTTTCATTGATCTGAGAGCGTTTTTAATCATAGAGTTTTGTACTTTATAACTACAATTGGTAGTTTAAATTGTAACTTTTCACCAAATGTATGTGGCTTCATGATCTGTTAGCTCCTGACGCATTGAATTTTTTATTGAATAAAATGATATACATTTATTTCTGCGCCCAAGGCAGGACAATGAAAAGACCCTTCATCAGCATGGCTACAAGTGGCAATGGAGAGGAAGAAAGAAGGACAAAAAAATTAAGCATATGAACAATACCTTAGTGAGGTTGTTAAATATTCACAAGCATTAGCGGCACTAAGCAGGGAAAATGACAGACTCATTTCTATTGTGCTATCCAGAGAAGTAAGATAAGAGGAAAAAGCTTCTTCAGCTGCCCAACTGGAAGAAACAACAAATAAATACATGAACTTATCTGACTAAAATATAGATTATTTGAAACGTAAAAATGCAATCGACAGTCAACGCGAACTCAGAGCGCATCAGTTAACCCGCAGTGTTGACATGCGTTAAACTTAAAAACTGCAATTAATTATTATTTATCAAAGTTAAAACTTACGAAAGCTTTCACACAAAATATGGCTGAGACTGAACAGGTTAAAAAAGACACTACTTCTCCAGTAACAGATTTTGTCATTAAACAAGAGTTGAAAAAAGAAGCTAATGGCAGCATTTCAGTTAGGAGCAAGTACATCTAGACGTTCAGAGCGTAGTAATACTAGCAATACCATGATGCAACAGAAAGCTAATTCAGAGGCAGCCAGAAAAAGATAGTATGTCGATCAAGAATCAACCCTCGTGCAACAGAAAGCACAGCAAACACTACTTAAGAAAAAGCAAAACGTGAAAAATGACAAAAGAATTAGAATCAAAACGTGACGTAGCAGTTGTAGAGGCTGAATTGCATGCTATGGAAGAAGAATTTGATGAATCAAACAGGGAAACAGATGTTTTATCTTGTTTGACTTAATAAATATTTTGATATGAGCGTCACTGATGAGTCTAATGTAGACGAAACGCGCGTCTGGCGTACTAAATTATAATCCTGGTTCCTTTGATAACTATTATCCCCATCATTAACTGAACAAAAATCCGGTAAGTATATTATTGAGCAAAGAAACCATGCAATACGAGGTTCCCAACAGTGCACCAGTTGTTAGCAACATTGATATATTATTTTACTAATGCTTATTTAAATCTCAGGTAGGAATATTGACGTTAAAGCAAATGTATAGAGAGAGAATTATATTGATGCATTTTAAATAAATTGATGAAATATATATAAGTAACCTGTTTCAAAGCGAAATGTCCTACACTACCCAGCGAACTATCAGATTTATTGCGGTTGTTCAAATGGCTTGCCCTTCATTCCAGGTTATATACTTTGCAGAGCAATCTGATAGCAGCAAGTGGATGCTTGTTCTCTTATTGGATACATTGTATGCAATAAATATTTGCCACTTGGGGCTAAGCAAACAGCAATTTATTTTTTATTCTACTAAGCATATTATCCAAAATGTTCCTTAACTAATAAAGTATATTGATTGAAGTATGTTATTTAAAAAGTTCCAGGTGCTATTTTAACAGTACAGAGGGAACGGAATGCACTTGTGATGCATATTGACATTATTCAACCTTAGGGTAACATATTGCACTACGAAACAAATGTCAATCACAAGCATATGTTTGATATAAATAAATATGAAGTGTGGATAGAACTACTTTAATGAACTGATTACTATAGATTCACTATGACAGCAAGAGATAAGGTAATGATTATTATTTGATTTTTTACATTGTTATCAGGTTATACAAAATGATACTCATGATATTCGTTAAATCCCTTGTTCCATTTTATATGTTTTATATAAAGATATATTTTAATAACACTGCTTTATTTTTTTTTCTTTTCATTACTGTTCTTTTTAACTGGTGTTGCTCATTCCTTTTTCTTTGTCCCCATTTTTTTTTTATGTAATCCCATATGCATAAAAGATAAACAATTACGTATACATCGAAGATATATGCGAACAATAGACCACGGAAAAGTAAACTACGCCTAGAAAGCGTACACAAATCAGCAGTTCTTGCATTATTTGCACGTAGGTGTTCTTCTGGTAAAAAAAGATATCCTTGAATAGAACTTAGAGAAAACGAAATTTATCGATGAAAATGTATCCATGCAAAGTCCATAATCCGATTTTTCAAGTAATCATTGTTATCGTTTAACCAAATATATAATTACATGTAATTTAATTAAAAAAGTTACTTTTTCAAATAACTTTTAATCCTGATTATAGTTTATAACATTCTGATTATTACGGGGAAAATTATTTAAATTGATTAATGGTCAATATATCTCGTATTAAAAGTGTTAATGAGGCTGGACAATAAACCCAGAAATGTATATTACTAGGCAATATGATTTGGTACGCTTATTTTTTACACAGAATATAGTAAAGACTTGGTATAGTTTTATGAAATCTAGCTGAATTGAACACTTAAATACATGAAAATACTGATTATTGTTATATAAACAAATACCATTTAATATGTGTTCTAATCTGAATAATTACTTATTAATTATTGATGTTTATATAAATATACTGCTGAAAAAAGTTTTAGCAATGAACAAAAACTGATAAAAAGAAATTTTTCATTTATATTATTGTCACCTATTAATTATCAGTTCAGGAATTACTGTAATATTTGTCCCACCTATGAAGAAATAACATAAACAAGCTTAAATGGTGGACACTTAATAACCCGCGTAGCGTGCTTTTTAAAAGTGTGCACCATATCTTTTAATGTTATTTCTAATAGATAGACAAAATATTTTAATTTATGAATTTATCTTTAATGAGTAAATTTTGTGATGACATCACGGTAACATCACAAATTTTGCATATGAGCTGATAGACAAAAAACATTCAGTCAATCAGATGACGAGTTATATCAAAAAATAAATTATTCATATATTCCTAACAAACCAATATAGACAAACGTTGAATTACACCACACTCAGAATTTATTCCGATGTTTTTATTATTGCAAAAGTGCGACAGGGTTAACACCGCAATAGTTTAAAACCCATATTTTGAAATTTTGTAAATGAATTTTAATGGATTTTTCTCAATAAAAGTATACTGTTACATAATTTATAAACTATTAAAACAAAAATAAACAATGCATCAGATTAAAAGGCAAATATTCTAAGAAAACACTTATTTTTTGTAATTTTGCAATTTAATAAATGATAGCTGAACAATCTGTGTAAAATCCTATTTTCCTCAAAAACTTCTGAGTTAGTTAAAGTGAGTCAGTCAAAACACGATATTGTCTTCGATTCTGTCAATGTAATTTAAATGCTCAGTCAATTGTCCGGTAAAAAGGCAACATGTTCATATTCGAGACAAAACGTGTTTTTTCTAAATTCCTAACTTAGTTCCGAAACAACGACGAAGTCGGAGCACTGAATTGTTTGCAGTGTCCCACAGTAATGACAACGTCGCCTCACACAACGTTCAGAATACGGAGATAAAATGATAACCTCAATATTATTTTACCTGTTTGATCAATTAACTGATTAATAGTTTTGTCAGGTTTGTTTTGCACACTGTTGAGATCAAACTTCTTTTCAAGCTGTGTCAGTTCTTATAGATTAAAAATGTTAAAAGAACATTGATTACCTTATTTTGATTATTTTTGTTCAACAATTAATAAAAGAGATATACTGAAGTCATAATTCGCTTTTAGGAGCCAATTGTGTGGAATTATGTCAAAATAAGCTAAAAACATCGCTGATAACTTATTCATTGAATCCGTATTCATGTGACCCTAAATTAAAACCCTTGACACATTACAAATCTTAATCTTAATATATTTTCCTATAATTGGGTTTCGCTAGTGATAAATGGAGCAGGAAATTATACTGAGTAAACATTAAAAATGAAACATTACTCGTGTTTTAGCCCGTTTCTATGATTTGATTTTTGCTAGTAATAAAAAGAGCAGGAAATTTACCTTATAAACAGAAAAAAATTAATCGAAACAGTACTAGTACTCGTGTTGTTGCCCGTAGTTTCATCAACAATATTCCTGATTCAAATGTATTAATTTTGCATGTACTTGATTTAAACGGAATACCTTGTAAGGTGCCAATAAACTTGGACAAGTAAAATTATAAAGTTAAAGGGGTATTAAAACCGTACACACTATTATATCATTGAAGTCCCGAAACATTTAAGAACTGGTTTTACATCTGTTAGTTTTCGGGGAACTGAGAATTAATCCAGGTTTGATTTGGCTCTTGCTGCCTAATCTTTTTTTTTCTTCAGAAGTTAAGTCTCAACTTTTTCTTATCTTCTTCAATGGACAAACGGCTTAACGATTTTACTCATTTGCTTATATTTAATTAACAATAAAATAAAACGTATATTCAAATAACAAATTTGAAATTAACAACAAAAATGCAAGAACTCGATAATGTGTAAAAGAGGGACGAAAGATGCCAAAGGGACAGTCTGTATTCGCCAAAAGTTTTTTTTTTAAAGAATGTGTAACACAATATGGTATAAGAGACCTTTACCATCCGGGATTTGAACTCCAGTCGTCTTGATTATTCATGTGCGTCGTTGCAAAAAATATAGTCCCGCTTGTCCTGTGATAAATTGTAACTTGTAACAATGAACAAATAAGGAAGTTGTTAGACAAAGACATAATATATCGATTTCGCAAGCCAATGTCCTGGAAGAAGGACTTCAGCTTATTTATAATGTTTGCTGTTGACAATAATGCCGAAAATGGGTTAACGGGACAATTTATATGCATGGATAAAACACATTGGGTTATGCATACAGAATCGCATTAACGATATCATATGAATAGACGGAATTATGACCTGTTCAAGACGTTAGGTGTATAGGATCCAATACATTGTACCTAAACCAAATCTATGAATTGTATACAGGTGGCTTGTTTCAAGCCGAAATGTCTTACCCTATCCAACAAACCCTCATTTTTATTGTGGCAGTTCAGAATCTCGCCCTTTATCCCGGTTGATATACATTGCGGAACCCCATCATTGTATTAAGTGTTAGCTTGTTCTCTTGTTGATATGCATCAAATATTTGCCTCAGCAAACAGCAATAAACTTTTAATTCTGTTAAACATATTGTCCTAGGTGTTCCTTAATTGTTAAAGTATGTTATTAAAAGTGCAAAGTGAAATCTGAATAGTACAGAGAGACCGGAATGCACTTGTGATGCATATTGACATGATTCCACCTTAGGCTAACATATTGCATTACTAAACAAATGTCAATGTACATGCACATGTTTGATAAAAATATAATGGACACTAATATATAACTACCTTAAGGAACCTATACAGTATATACACAATGACCACAAGAGATGGGGTAAAATTATTATTTGATTTTTAATATTTTTTTGAAACTTCACATTCTTATATATAAGCATAAATGAAATCAACTATCAGGACAATATTCCTTGTTCCTTTTTCATGGTTTATACAAATACATTTTAATAATTAGATTACCTGACTTGTATTCTATGTTTCATTGTAATTACGTTATTTTGATTGCCTCACAGCAATCTTGCGTCATTTTGAAACCATCCTTCATGATGACACAAGCTTCCACAATAAAGCGAACAAGTAAATAAAAGAAATAAATTATTGAAATCGTGTTTTCATGATCCTAGGGAAAATGAAATTATTAGTATTGAATGCTTCTTTTAGTAGTTTTATAGGGTTATAAAAGCGTTGAACGTGCGCACATTTTTAGAATAAAGCGCTTCCGAAATGTACTTCTTTCAATGCTTTTACACCCCAATAAATTTACAAAAGGAGCAGTCACTGCTTAAATAATGCCTACTTTAACATTTTGTCTGTTCGTTGTTTTTTCTTTTAACTGCTGTTGCCCATTACTTTTTGTGGGTTTCTTTGGTTTTATTTTTTTAATGTAATGCCATCTCCAAGGGACGTATATAGAGGGATAGGTAACTTCTTAACAATCCTTGTTGCGATAAAAAAAAAAATATGTAGAGAATCATTGGAGAAACCACACTGTACACCTTAAAACTTTAAAAGTTGTTGATGGATTTTAATAAAATAAAGATTTTCTTAAACTTAAATGATTCCTACATTGACAGAGTTAATTTGGTTAATAATGTTCATGTTCTTCATGTAATTTGAATTATTTAAGAAAGGAGGGAAATTATTTTTGGGGCATTATTCTTCATTTTGGGTGAAAAACACAATAAAACGTTCATCTGTTTAGCTTAAAACTTTAAAATCGACATATTGTCCTAAAAAAATCGCAAATAACATCTTCATCGACATGATCAGAAGCATTTAAAATATTTTTTGTATCATTTCTGAGTAAGTCAAATACTCATAAGTGAAAACAAATTTGTTCTCGAATTTATCAATGTAATCAGCTCTTTTTCACAGTCAATTACTTAAAGTGCATAATAAATAGTAAACCTCGACATATTTTTTTCTTCAAAATGACAACTTCTGAATAGCTAGATAAAATAAAACAAAAAAATCAAAGTTCAAACTTAGTTCCGAAACGATAACGCGGCCGTTGCATAAACCTTATGTGCAGCATGTTGTAGCAATGAAAACGTCTCTTTACATGTTTAGTTTACGGAGATATAATGATAACCTCAAAAGTATCAAACTAGTTTCATCGATTAACCGATGAACATTGTTGTCAAGTTTGGTTTCAAACTGTTGAGTTCAAACTTCTTCTCCACCTTTTTCAGTACCAGTGTATTAAAGGGGAATTAACCACGAGATATATATATATATATATATATATATATATATAAAATCAAAATAATCTTTTAGTTTGGTACAATTATTAATGAAAATTATAAATTTTCTGTAGCAGCCAATTTTGATCAATTTTGTCAAAATAATCTAACAAACATGGCTGATGAGTTATTCACGAGCAATTGAATACTTCGATCTCATTGAATCCGTATTCATGTAAATTTAAACTATAAGCAGGAGATGGGTTACGCAGGAATTCGGCTATTAAAAGGGAAAGAATGTCAATATTGAAATTGAAACAAGAATGAACCAATTCGGTTTACTGATTCGATCCACATAAATCATTCTTATCCAGGCAAAAACATCAAACAACATCAAACAACCCTAGAAAAATCCAATAATATGTGTTCGCTTTCTATTTCTATTTCTATTGTATCTTTATATCGAGTTATATGACCGTTGGCAGTCATCGGAGGTAATTTCGATGGTAAATGAGATGAAATCTTGACAAAAATACACAGGAAATGTTAATACATGAAGTCCATGCATTGTTAATTATTTATTTAAACTTTTTGTAATTAGGGTATACGTTGTAGCATGTTTAAGTATGTGATAAATAAAATATGAGAATTTGAGTCAAATCGGTGAACATGTATTTGACAGCTAGTGTCCCTTCAAAGAACTTAAAAAAAAATAAAAAAAAATATGAAAAATATTTTAACATTTTACGAGAACTTTAACCCTTCGGTGATCTAAATTGATAGATAGATTCGTGTATAATGACACTTTTAGTGCTGTTGTCTATTTTAAAGCAGATAGTTTTATTACTTTGAGATTTTATTAAGAGTCGACCGCGCCTGTTATCATCATAGAGAACACATAGTTTTCAACAAATATTGTGAAAGTATTATTATGGCAAAACTGCGTACTTTATATGAGATTATGAATATAATTAGATTACGCTTAGACTAAAATACACACGAAATTCTGATACATATTGTCTATGCATGATGAGTTGTTTATTTTTGACTTCGAAACATGATAAATACTTGTCAAGAAAAAAAATCCCGGAAGATAACCTGTACTACAAAATTATGTTGTTTTCGCGTGTTCAAACATTAAATCCTCTTGGATATATAAGTACACAGCCACATATGTTGGGAAACAGCATCAAATGTGTTGTCATATGTTTTAGAGAGTCATATGCTCGCTGTAAAGGAAACAACACATAATTACCCAATGAAATCTCAAAGGATGTAATTAAATAAAGATATAAAGGAGACTCCAAATTACTTCTTATTTCATGCTAATGACAAAAAAACAATGAAAATTCAAACCATAAAGTGTAATTTATGTTCATTGTTTTGTATCTTTACAAAACCAAAACTTGCGATATATTTTCCTATTATTGAATTTTCCTAGGGATAAATGGAGCAGGTAATTGACTGAGTAACATTAAAAATAAAACGATACTCATGTTGTTTCCATTTCCTATCTTTTGATTTGTGTTTATGATACATGGAGCAGGTAATTTACTAAGTAACCATTAAAAATAAAAAAAAGATATTCTGTATGCAAATTTGTTATATTCGATTGTACTTGTTTTAAACTAAATACCTAGTATGGTGCCAATAAACTAAGACAAAAAATTAAAGAGAAATTAAAACTGTTCATAATGATAACTCATTTTAGACCAGAAACATTTGTAAACTCTTTTTTTTACACCGTCAGGCTTTTCGGGGAAATCCTTAATACCTTTATCCGGAACATACGAGTTCAAACAAGGTTTTTAATATTGGTTCGTGCTGCCTTGTCTTTTATGAGAGAGGTTTATTCTTGGCTTTTTTTCTTATCTTTTTCAATAGACATACGGCTTATAATTTCTAATTCTATATGTTTTCATTTTGTACGAAAAAAAGGCTACTTCATAAGTCAAATTTGTGACAGGGTTTGTTTTTGAATCTCGACTTCCTGGTTTAACTGTGTTAACGGTTGTAATGACTCCTTTTGCGTACTTTATTTATCAGTTAAAGGGATATACTCTGTCAAATTGGTGTTAAAGGGGCACTAGGTGTCAAATCCATGGTCACTCATTTGACTCAAATTATCATATTTGATTGATACCAATGTAAAACATTTATTCAAACCACCAAAAGTCTAAAATAAACAGTTTACAGAGCATGGGGGAAGATAATATTTTGGTTCGTTTCATGTGTATTTTAGTCCAGACGCCATCTAGTTAACTATCGATTTGACCTCATATGACCAAATAAACGGGTAAACAAAAATAAAGATATGAATAGATTAAACCAACACGTACAATTGGATTTGTATAGGTCTGTTTGATTTTATTTAATATATTAAAGATATATGCTTCTCATTGTTTCAAATCGTATAAGAATGATTTTCTATGGATCAAATCAGTAATCAAATGATTTCACATTACTATAAGACGTGTCACGGTACTTTTCTATCTCAAATTCATGTATTTGGTTTTGATGTTATATTTGTTATTCTCATCAGATTTTGTCTAATGCTTAGTCCGTTTCTGTGTGTGTTACATTTTAATGTTGTGTCGTTGTTCGACTCTTGTATTTAATGCGTTTCCGTCAGTTTTAGTTTGTTACCCCAATTTAGGTTTTTGTCCATAGATTTGCGAGTTTTGAACAGCGGTATACTACTGTTGCCTTTATTTAGCGTAGTTTCACTTTCATTATTGACAATCATTTTCATTAAATAACCAGTACTCGTACATTGCATGCGTTGTCAATCTCTAGCGAGGGGTTAGATTGAAGTTCACATGAATACGGATTAAATGAGGTCGAGTTATTCACTTGTAAGTGAATAAGTAATTATCAATGATTCTTCGCTTAATTTGACAAAATTGAACCATTTTGGCTGCTAACAGCGAATTATTATTTCATTACTTCACTTTCATTATTGATTGAACAAAACCGATTTGATTTAGATTAATAAAAAAAAACGTATATAAACATTACAAAAGTCTGAAATAAACAATAAAAAATGCATGGACTCGATAATATGTATCTTGCTAAAAATTGGGTGACAACAAAAGACTACCGACGGTCATATAACTCTTTAAACACTTCAAATAGATAGCGTGCAATTTGATTTTCTATGTCCGTTTGATTTCTGATTTCTTGTTATAGATTGAAAAGTATGATACCAAATGTTTGACTTGTTTTTGAGGATCGAATCCGTCAACAAAATGTTTTACCCTAGTTATACTTTCAAAGTTTACATACTGTACTTTTGAATAGCCGAACATACCTAGTACGTACATACGTAACCTATCAGGAGCTAAGGAGATCAATTGAATGCAGATTCAAAAAGAGCTTTGATTATTGACTTGACAATCAATAATAAATAAGTGATACTTTAGCTCATTTTGACAAATTTGGGCTAAACTAACTGATTATAACGAAAGATTATTTTAAATTTCGCTTTTATTTATATTTGAAAATAATAAACGTATATTATCTTTTTGTCTAAATTGTAGCTTATAGACATCGCTATGTATTTCCTCAGATATAATTGTTTTAATACGTTGCCAAATTGTAGATTTTATCATGCTTAACATAATGAAAAGTATGGGTATCTGATCTTGTGTTTTGCTACAAGTTAAAACTCGAATTTCAATACATTCCTTTGTAAACAAATTATTGTCTCTTCTTACATAAGTTGAAAAATGAAATTAAAAAAAACGCAAACAGTTGGTATATGTTGAAAAAGTTTTAATAATACATATGGAATGTAATACTATAAACCACTTGTTAATTCATATAACACTCTCAATGTTTCACATCAATTTACAATCTGTCTTAAAACTTTCAAACAAGGGCAAAGACCTAAACATATTGTGAACTGCTTTTTACGATCCAAGATGGAAATGACTCAGCTTTAAATGTTGAAAGTATTCTGCACATTTAAGAACTAAAACGGTCTTTTACTGTTTATTACAGATAAGGCTTCTAATTGTTTCTGTTGTATTCCTCATTGGATTGAATATTGCTAGTGGAATTGTCCAACCAGATATTCTTTTGTTACTGACCCAAGAAGCCGATCGCGAAGCACCATCAGGAATCGGAGGTACATGTTCTTTGCATATTTATATAAGTGTAATTAATGATACTTACCTGGTGCAGATCAATTTTTTTTGGTTATTTCATGTTGTTGTATTATTGGATAAATATTTACAATTGAATTTGTATAGGTTTATAGAAAAAGGTCATAATTTTTTATATTTAATAGGAATTTTCAAAAATATTGTGCTTAAAGATGCTTGGCAATATAGGACATATTACTATATTAATTAACCAGTATGGACCTCTTTTTCTATTGTCATTGATTGTTTTCATCAAAAGCTTAAACTTATATTTCTATCATTATTTTATAACAAGTTATATTGATCCTCTTATCACTGCCATACATATATATTTATATATTCAGTGAAGCTTGTATTAAGATAGACACAGTAAGTAATAACATAAACGGTAACAATTTTCCTGCACCAGATGCGAATTTCGACAATGCATATCGCTTCAGTGATGCTCGTGGCATGAATATTTGAAATCCGAAGCTTATATAAAAAATTAAGAGCTTTAATCTAAAAAGTCCAAAAGGGCAAAAACAGAGTAAAATAGAGATCGAATAGTATTGTACAGGAGTATGGTTTTAATACAAACGGATAGTTGCGTCTTACTTTGTTTTGTCTGAGATCGACTTTTTTTAGCCATGTGCTTTTAAATCAGTGGATGACATTGGTGGTTGTCTATCACAATTATCTTTGTAATGAGTATTGTTGTAGAATTAATAAGGCTGTTAGTTTTCTGTTTTGAGGTATTTTGAATAAGCCAACCCTGTGAGCATATACAGCTTACCACATTGTTCGAGTTAACGATGACCTGTAATTATTCACATCGTGGATTGTGTTACTTGTATATACATGTATATATGTTCTTCCATCATCCAATAACGATATCTTTTTATTTACCCAAGCCTTGGTAGGTTTTCTACTTGGACTATTAACAGCGCCTACGCAGATGTCAGATTGTAAATTAGTGGCAACTGGTCAGACGAGAAATACTGTTAGCTCGACCAATTTGGTGACCGAAAGTACAGTACCACTGGGTACAGAGCCACAAGTAATGTCAACGATTGCAGCAACATCTCCAGCCCTGCCACCAAGTAAATAACGTTAAACTACAATTGAAACACTGACTTTTGTTTATTTTTTACGCCCGTTGCTGACGGAACGTTTTTTTGGTAAACACATACTTCGTTCGATAGCTCAAATCTCTTTAATTTATACAAATCACATTCACTATTCGTGATTTGATTTCCTTAAAACTTACCAGTAGTGTTGGCATATAAAAGGAAATCGGAAATGTTAAAAGTTCGATAACTAAAACGATAATTGACTGAACAAAATTCTTAAAGATCAGACATCGCAAAGCCCAAGCAACTTTTTGCCTACTTAATTCGAGCATCTGAATAACACTACCCGCAGTTTCAATATATTTTGCACCATACTGTTACAACTTTAAAGCTTCCTTCGATTAACTTGATGAAAACGTTACATAGCTGTTGGAATTGATAAACATATCAAATTGTTGAGAGCAAAATGACTATTTCAGAATAAGTTTCGTTTACTAGTGTTAAAACAGAGATAAATCGACGCTCGTCGATTTTTTCCCTTGATACGTTCCAAAATTCCTCCAATTTTTCCTACGATGTACATTTGATAATTTGAATAAAACCATTTGCTCACGAAAGAAGCGGGGTATCTATTAACAAATATTATACGATAACCTATCACTTTATGTTATCTGGCATCCTTTATTTGTATAGTACAAAGGTACGAAAATCAATAAATCCATAATATTTGATTTTAAATAAGACTATGAAATATGAACTGTCAGCATATTAAGCCAAAAAAATGAAAGACTTGCAATTCTTTATTTTTAAAATCATTTTTTTTTAACTAGTCCCGGAGAATATTGGAGATGAAATGTAGATGCCATTGGATGAACAATTTATCAACAGTTTAATTCTTTTTTTTTTTTTTTAGCTATTAATCTATAGTGCGAGGGAACTATACTATATGTTTACGAATCGCACACATTTGGAGCTAGCATTACCTAACTGAATACAAGAACGGTACTAGCAATTGCATATTGTTTAGTATTACTGCATATATTTTCTGTATAGCTATTATTTTATGATACATTTGATACTATTTCAGCTATCTGTGGTTGTCCTTCGGGGTTTACAAGGATGGCGGATAATGGCAATTGTTATTTCACATGTGACTCAAATTCTGATTGGCTTGGAGCAGTGGTATGGATATTCGTATCATAGTTTTCATTTGTCAATTCGTTCGATCAAACGCCGTACATAAACTATATAATACTTAAATTCATGAAACTCGTATTGATATTCAATCCGGTAGAAACCTTTTTAATTTTTTTAGTTTGTTCGATAGAAACATGTCAAAAGAATTTACCTTGAGATTGAAGAAATTTTTCCCATACAGCACGCTAACTTTACATAAGTTTGCTTAATTTATATATCTACTTGAAATTTGAGAACGCAAAGATGAAGTTTACTCGAATTTTACATTATTAATCAAAGAAGTTCAAAGTTAGCTGTCTTTTGATTTGGAAAAATTTCCGAATTGGCTTTCATGTGCAATGCGTCATTGACCAACTATTAGAAACCATATGTTTTTTTAAAAAATTAAATTATACATTGTTTTCAAGTTGGTGGATGTTCTTTCCATGTTGATCTTAAAACAGTTTTCGTATTCGTTATTCATGACATTCTAGAACTCCGAGATCGTTTAACCATCGAATTGTACAGATGAAACAATAAACTCATCTGTTTAACAATATTCAGAATTTGAAACATTTAAACACGATTATTCATCGGAACTCTCCATTTTGAAAATATTGCAATGAAAAAATGTGAACAAACCATTCAGCGGTATATAAAACCAAAGTTTATTTTTTGATATTTTTGGTATTTTTGGCAGCGTGTCAAATAAGACATATTTTCTACATTTTATGAAGAAATTTTGAGCCATACTATTTTAAACAACTGTTGGGTACCTCCTTTGTCAAAGTTCATCGAATAAATATATATTTACAGCTAGCATGCAGAGGGAGGGGTGCATATCTCTGGGAACCAAATACGGCGGAGGAAGTAAGTGCTGTTGCAACAGCGCTACTAGATAGCAGTGGTAATTAAGATTAATATGAAAAGAACGTACAGTCAAGTATTTGTAGCTTCGCTTCTAATTTTCGTTTTTTAAACATTTGAATTGGGATTTTGTGTTTTCGACGGATGCGTATTACGTTACGCCTGGCTGAAGACTTTTTAAAACAGTAAATCATGTATTTGGCTTTCCTAATGGACATATTTACACTAAGAGAGAGAAAAATTCAATTATATAGCCGTTGATATGAGTACAGAAGAAATTCATATTGTGAAAAGCGCGCGTCAAGCGTTCAAAATTTTCATTCTGATATGTATGATAAGTTTATTTACCGAAACTGAGATTCTTAAGATGTTTCTTTTATTGCCTACAACATATCTATTTTATTTTCATGACGTGTTTTCCTACTGTAAATCGGATTCCCCATGTGATTTTATTTGTTTCTCTTTTTGCTGACTTGTTCTGTTATTCATGTAGGACATATTTAATACGTACGTTAGCGTCTTTTCAAGAATAAAAAGATGATTGCACTTTCGATAACCATGTATTTTACGTTATGCTATGAAGATGGTGTTTTCTATCTAAATAATTGGAAGTTTTGGTAACATTATCATATATACTTATAAACGTCTTATATCATCGGATTCAAAATAAAATTTTAGGATTCGACGTATACAGTTATGTCAACTTCATATCTTGATCAGCGTTCTTAAATCGTCAATGAGGGTAGGATGAAAACCAAAACTTTGCGGAAGAAGGAAGTGACCATATAAGGTCACAACATTTCATCATCACTTCATATGAAATATATGTCTTGATGTTGACAGTTGATACGATAGTCAAGAGGTGATATCCTTGATAGATATTGGCTGATAAAATGGAAACTATTAAATCTAGGGTTCCAAGTTAGTGAGGTTGATTTCATCCCTTCTTTAAATGGAAATTTAAATTGATTCCATCTCGAGTTTGTTGGCTGTTATTTAATGTCTGTTTTACAGATGAAGGTAGTAGGGTTCCAGTTGTCTTTACCACAATCAACCTCTCGTCATCATATATATGGTATCACATAATACCAAGTTTTGCATTTACATGAGCAGCAAAACAGTTGCAACAAAGGAAGCAGCATCTAATTACCCACTCTAGGCATCTGAGAACATCCCCGGTTACTTGATGGGTTCTTGTTAATCTGTGTACATTTTGCTATATTGTGTTTTGTATATACTGTTGTTTGTCTTTTGGGTTGTTTAAACTTTCTTTGGCATGTCGCTGTCAGCTTGTTATCTACTTATCAGTTAGAATATCTTTGTGTGTCATCCACTTTAGTATAACCAAAAACCTATCCAAAATAGATTTAAATAAACCAAATATTTCTGGGAAAAAATACCAGTTGAGATTTTGGTTTCTGTTGGATTTCAATTATAACTTCGATTTCTGCTGTCAAATTTATGTTGCTTATTTTAAAAGTACCAAAATATCCATAGAAACGTTTCTGATGTAACTTTTAATAACTAATTCCATTAAAAACAATAACCTATGATCCTAATATGCTAGTGATTTTTACGTTTATTTCGATGTCTTTTCGAGAACACTCAATAATATATATCTTTTTGTGAATTTACTTTGTTTATGCTTTTACAGGTGATAGATTTTGGACAGGTGCTACTGATCAGGGAAACGAAGATATGCCTTCTTTTGTACTTGGTTCTGGACTTTCGTTTACTCAAACGGCTGGTGAGATTTTTTCTTTACTAGATGGATAAAAATCAGAGATTCCGAATCAGTAATTAAAATGTTTAGTCCCCTAGTGATAAATTATGATGAGGACATATGATAAATATATGACTGAAAATAATCTTAAGTACAGCGCTCGTTTCCGTTCCGTAAACTCAGTAAAGTACACTACAATGTCATATGCAGTGTAGTGATACGAAGTAAGTACGGAACGGATGTGAGCTCTGCGCCGGCGATTTGACTGCAAAGTGCTTAGTTAACAGTAAAATCTCGTTTTAAGGACAAAGACAAGGAATTTGTACATACAAAAATTGTTCGAGCAAAATTTTATTACAGTGACTACGAAGGGGTGACTCATTAATTAATTTGGAAGTTTGAGTTATCAATGCTATTCAACTTTGTACTTTATTTGTCTTTTTTAACATAATTGAATCGAACTTAACTGATTGTTCTTTTGTAGACGAAAAGCGGGTCTGGCGCACATACTTTTAGTCTTGATATCTATTATGAGTGTATAAATATTAATAAGAAATTGAATGCATCTTTGCGTACGATCACGATTCTTTTTGCCAATTTTTGTCTTACTTGCCTAAATCCGGCAAACCTATAATTAATAGACGGATAGATAGAGAGATAGAAATTTAAATAAACAGAAATGATCAGATAGACAATATCTACATATATTTCATTTTTTTTAAATGTTTTAGTTGCTTAAAAATAATGTTCTCCGGACAAAGCAGCATAACTCATACATGTTAAATTTATAGTACAGTTATAAGTGTTCTGGTAATATTTCTTGTTGTCACTAGAAAAACACTTTAATACAAAAACGAAAAAAGATAGATTTTTAGACATAATTACCCATTGAGGTAGACAAAGATATCATTTGAATAATTGATTAATAATATTTTATATAAATATGCATTTTTGTGTACTTTTCATCATTTAAAATATCTATATTTTGTTATATCCTACTCACATTGTTATCTTTTGTCTATGAAGCTGTTGTTGAAAAAGAAATTATAACGACAAATGGTTGGATGTATCACAATATTTGGTCTAGTTTCTTTCTTTTCAGCAGAACACAATTTTATTATGGTTTAGAACTGAGCTCCTATTTTATTTTTTGTAGGCAGTGATGGTCCAAACTCTGACTGTGTTGCATATGAACCAACTAACTTTATCTACAGAACATGTTTTACTGCAAGAAAATGTATTTGTGAAAGGGTACGAATAGTTAAGCCTCCAACAGTCATTTTAAAAACTTAGCATAAACTTAGCTTTAAAGGAGATTTATATGTTGTCGGTATGCTATCAGTAATGGCAAAGTCTGGTTTTCAATAATTCGTTTGAATCTCTTTTGTGCATTCAATACGCATCTTATTTATCAGTAAACACACAAGTACTTGGTCCGTTTAAAACGACACATATAATTGTGCTACATTTGCACACATGCATGGTTTTTAAGGAACTTCATTGTTGATGTCACCACACTTTAAATGTTTAATATTAATGTGATTTTTTTCGATGTAACAGTAGTTGACCGAGGTAAAATCGTATGACCCATTAAGGTATGAATCAAGGTAAAAAGAGTCAAAAAAAAAAATCCAAAATGTCAAAATCCATAAGAGGACAAAATCGCAGTATTGCAGTTGACTTTTATTTTTCAGCTATCGTTACTCATGCTTATGTATTTGTACACAATTATTTCTTATGTTTGGTGTTGCAGAATATTCAGTTTCATCCCTTTTTTTATGGTCAAAGTTTATATGTTCAATTATTGCGAGACAAAGTTATTAATTTTTAGAATCCTCCTTTTCTCAGAAAAATAAAATGTTCGTCTCCAAATTTTGTTTTTGCCGTTTTTGTGTAAGAAGCACACCCTTCGAGTTTGTATAATGTGAAAGGATTAAAAATTAGAAAGAATTGTTATCTACTTTAATAAAAGTGGTATGTTTAGCTAGTTGGAAAACCATTATTATAAGAAGTTTCCCTGTACTTTTCTATCCCAAATTCATGTATTTAGTTTTGATGTTATATTTGTTATTCGCATCGGATTTTGTCTAATGCTTAGTTCGTTTTTTTGTGTGTTACATTTTATTGTTGTGTCGTCATGTTCTTGTATTTAATGCGTTTCCTTCGGTTTTGGTTTATGACCCGGATTTGTTCTTGTCTATCGATTTATGAGTTTTGAACAACGGTATACTACTGTTGCCTTTATTTAACCTTTCTCTTTCTTCAGAACACGTCCGAACAAAGTCAGAATATGATTATTGCTGTTCATTTGTTCATTTCATTGATAAAGTTGAGTGTTTGGTTTTGTCATGTTTTATTGAAATTTTTTGAATTATCTTTGTGATGGTATGAGACAAATAAGAATGACATTTTCTTAACTTATCATTTTGTTGTACATTGTGAATATTTAAGTTGGCAAAAAATAGGCTGTTAAAAGATTATTTGATATATCTTCTAAAGCTGCTTATTTCATGACCGTTTGTCATATCAGTGCTCGCGCTTGAGTAGTCACGCCTATAATAATCAGTTGTCTCACCATACAACAAGTACTTTTAACAGATCTGACATATAACCAAACTTCCTCAAAATAGAAACATTTTATTTCAGGTCCGATATTTTGAAAAATATTTAATTTTTAATGATTTCATATTTCAGAATTTCTGTACAACACCGACAACATGAAAGAGGAAACAGCACCATAGCGCAAACTTTCTTTTTCATGCATATTTCTGCATCAAGTAGTTACATATTACAAATATGCTGTGAATGGATTAAAAATCAAAATGACTTTTTTTATTTCTTATGGTATTGTAAATCAATACAAAGCACCCTATGATGGTTAGTAAAACTGTATTTACTAAAAGTATAAACAGTTAAGATAATTATGGAATGCATATTCTTATGTTTTTCATTTCAAAATCTTTCTACAATAAGCATTATTTGATTGACCCCCAATTGTCTGTTACTAGGTTTATCATTGGTCTACATAACATATCGGAAGTAGAAATCAGCAAGTACAATATGTAACAAAAGGTTAACAGATTATTCCTTATTAACACTCACATATCTAGGGCTAATTACAATAAACACAAGACTCAAAAGAAGTTGTCAGTAGTTTGCCGATGCTCAAATCTTGCAAATCAATTTTGAATATACAGATGAACTTATAAAAACGTAATGAATCGCATGATATGTTAAAGGCGACGGCCCAATTAATCAACAGGTAAATGGGTATCATACTTTGCATACACATTTCGAATCTATACTTGATCAAAATGATTCGATATGAAAAAGGGCAAAATATGTTTACAATGAAATAAGGTTACTTCAATAAATATCTTGAGATATATGACCACAAAAAAATATTTTGCAACCATATATATTGTAACTGCAAAACTTGTAACGAGTCAATGTGTATGGAACGCCAATTTTCATTACACAATATGCATTATATGATGTGCACTTGTCGTTTTATGATGTGCAAACACCTTTATATGATGTACCAATATCCTTATATGATGGTCACTTTTCTGTTGATATTGACAATGCATTTTCCAATAGGAACAAACTCCCTGTACGGCTTAAAACTGTACCACTTTTATTATGAAGTTTTTGAAAAAATCTTATCCTCGAAAGGAAAGTTCATATGCACTACTATTTTTTTCAAAGGTCAAAACAAAGGTCTGTGCGGCATATTTCAACGTCTATATGCCCCAAACTTGTAAGAGTGTAAACTAACACGAAGTTTCTTAACTACCCCTACCTCGACTGTAGGGTTACCACATCTTTCAATATAAAGAATATTCACATTTACTGGTAACATCCCCAAGTTGTGTCTCTATGAGATGCAACCTACAGATCAGAATTGGGAACCAGTATGTAAACACAATTAATTTTCTATGTATATTCTAAATCTCCCCAAAAGAGGCGGGGTTTGAAAAACAGATGTATTTACAAAGTGCAACATTATATGATGTGCAAACATACCTAAATGGGGTGCAAATATCCTAAAATGAAAAGCAAACATCCTTATATGATCTGCAATAATTCTTATATGATTTGCAAATACCTTTATACGGTGTTCCAAAATCCTTATATAATGTGCAAATACCCTTATATGAAGAACACACATCATTTTGTAATTTACAAACATACTTTTCTGATGTGCAAATATCCTTATATGTTATGCATTTTCACTCATATTATGTGCAAACACCTTTATCTGATGTGTTTTTTTCATTGACGTTTTAACTTCATATATTGAAGTAAACTGAACCACATCATATAAGATAACAAGCACATATTACAGTGCAAAAAAACACATCAGATACAGTTTGCACACAATATAAAGGAAAATGCACATCATATACATGTACGTATATTTTGCCTTAAAAATACTTAACTCCGAGGAAAATTCAAAACGAAAAGTCCATAATCAAATGGCAAAAACAAATGATAAAACACATCAAACGAATGGACAACAACTGTTATATTCTTGACTTGGTACAGGCATTTTCAAATGTAGAACATGGTGGATTGCACCTGGTTTTATAGGCTAAACCTCCCAGTTGTATGACAGTCGCATCAAATTACATTACATCTACAACAATGCAAAAACAAAATAGACACAACATGTAAAAAAGTAAAAATACGGGTACAGTAGTCATCACTTTTTCACATTCTCAAAACAAAGAAATAATACAAAAAGCATCTATAATATGTTGAATGTGCCTGTCCTAGTAAAAATAGAACACATTATGTGTACTAACATTGTTTTAATTGTCATCGGGTCTTACATTTTACAAAGGTTTCAACTTTGCACACTGTGTTGCACATTATGTTGGATTTATGCTTATCCATGCATAGTTATTTCCTTAAAGACAAGAAAAATCTTATTTAATTTTTTTCGCGTTATTGTTATAACAAATGTATACACGAATACTCAAAACAATACATGTGATAATTTGCTAGAAATTATGTAACAATATCGAATGAACACTTTATAAAGAATATAGAGAAGGATGTAATAGCATTGACAAGGAAACAACTCTCCAGACGAACATGTAAATAAAGGCAACAGTAGTATACTCCTGTTCGATATTTGTAAATCGATTAAGAAGAAAGAAAAAAAAAAGTCCGGGTAACAAACTAAAACTGAGGGAAACACTTAAAATATAGGAGGAGAACTACGACACAACAGACACACCACACTAAAATTAATGTAACACACAGAAAAACGAACTATTTATTATATAACAATGGCAATTTTCCAGATTTGGTACAAGACTTTAAAGAGAAAAATGGTGGGTTGAACCTGGTTTTGCATGACAGGACTACAGTACAAATAAATACAAGAACATTTAGGACAAAGAAATACACAAATAAACATTACAATAGGACATTTCTATCTGCTAATTGTTATCAGAGGTAACAGGCTTATTATGTAATACACCATTCGTGCATGTCGTCTACACACGAATCATCAATGTAAACAAATACAAGTCAACCTACGGCCCTTACGAATGAGCAAAATATCACACCGCATGCATAAAGGGATAAAAGTACCAAGCATAACGGAATGTGATAAACCATTGAAAGAAAAAAACAAACGGCATAATTTGCGCTTAAATTTTAACCGAAACCACTATGGTTCTATTGGCCATAGCTGACATTAACCAACAACAACAACTACAAAGAAGTATTCTGACTAAGACAGGCACTAAGGAAACTTCAAGGAGACAAATTGTCGATCTTAAAGTACTTGCAATTACTAAAAGCTAGTTCAGAGTCTTATTAAAAAAAAGAAGTAGTCTTAAATATCAATTACTGAACATGAAACATGAGTTATGTGCTCAGTATTGTGTGGTTACTAAATGCCAAAGTTCTTCCTTTGTCAAAGCTGTATTGCCCCTGTCTCATCCTGGATTGGCAGGAACTCAACTCATTTGTCTCTAATTTTAAAGTTTTTTTTTAAATAGTCCCTCATAAATATGAAACTAGGAACATATAAATGGTTTGAATCATCAATGATAGTGTAATATGTATCAGTTTAGTCTCAGTCATACATTAAGCTGCACGACGTGACCACATCTGTTTACCCTTTTGGAGCACCTGAGATCAAATCGGAGATTTTTTTGGGGGTTCTTCTTGCTTAGTTTTTAGTTTTCAATGTTATGTCTGGTGTAATTTTATGTGCCTCTTTGTCTTTTTCTTTGTTTTCCTTGGCGTTGTCATTTTTAAATTTCTTTTGGTTGAGACTTGGGGTTTTCCCCCTGTTTTACTATTTATAAGTTCAATGTTGTTTAGTGAGAGTAGTTGTATAACAAGTTCTTGTTTTGGTTATAAATAAAGATAGGTAATATATGCTCGTGAAATACTTTGGCGGTTTAAAGGTGGGGTCCCGTTATATTATATAAAGAACATTTTGCGAGTGTCATTTATCGAAAGTGCTCGCTCACAGTAACAACGGCAGTTTTTGCAGTTTACGATTATGAATTGTTTAATTAAAGTCCATTTAAATGTATTGGACAAATGTGTTTGTATTTATAATATGTTGGTTTATAATGTTATTAAACATTGCTTACTAGAAAAGAAAACGAAGTTACTGCGAGCAACTAAACCTAAATCTAGAGTTTTGTTTTATTTATTATACCAAAGATTTAGTAAAGAAATATTTTAAATTCGGACGAGCATGGCGAGGGAGAATTTAATGGTTTTGATCTATGAGTTATACATCCCAACTGGTATCTTTTGTCCCCCTTGTTAAGATCATATATTGTTGATCATCTTTAGTGTAAAAAGTATCAGAATATTCATCCCATATTCAGATTTAAGGGATCTAAATAATATTTAAAAAAGTACATTAACCCCTTATATGTTAATGTATATTTTGGAAGTCAAAAAATGTGTCAATGACATTTTGTATTATCTAATAAAAGTTTTATTTTTTTATTTTAAACAACTGTTGAAATTATTATCTACTATTGAAATAGACCCATTGGTGGGCTTTGGCTGTTGCCCTCTCTTCGGTCGGGTTGTTGTTTCCTTGACACGTCCCCTTTTTTTCATTCTCAATTTTAACTATATACTGATATGTTCTGGCGTATTAAATTATAAATCTGGTTCTTTGGATAACTATTTACACCAATGGGTCAATGGCACTGCTGCTGGCCGTTTCGTCCCCGATAGTAACACTAGCCAAGTATTCAGCACTTCGGTGTTGTTATCAATTATATCGTCATATTTGTTTTTTAAAATTTTATATTTACAAATTAAAAGTATGTTTTTCTTCTTCAGAATACTAAGGATTTTCTTGTTCCAGGCATAGATGACCTTATTTTTCAATGCTCGTCATCTTTGTACTTGTTTAGCTATTTTGATATGAGCGTCACTGATGTGTCTTGTGTAGACGAAACGCGCGTCTGGCGTATTAAATTATAAGCCTTGTACCTTTGATAATTATATTTGCTATATTTTCTTCACAACAATTTTTGTCTTAAGTATAATCAGTTTGTACGATAACATAAATTATTTATTAAAACCAAATAAAACTGATATAATCATTATTGAAATAAACCACGTTTTAAAGGAATTAATTGGTGTAAAAACTAAACGCGTTTTCAGTTATTTATCGACGTTAGAAATATCTGTATTGTAATTTTCAGACTGGAAGAAAAATATTTAATTGTATTGCATCTGCGAATTCTTATCACATCACTGTGTGTTATTGTTTAAGAACTATACATGTATGTGTTATTGTAAAAAGATTTATAGAAAAATAACTGTATGCTGGTACCGGTGTTTCTTATTGACAAAAAAAATGTTGAATTTGAACGTTGTCTTTTCCACTAGTTGTCTGCATTCTTTTGAAAATGTGCACCTCCCCTTGTCGACGTTTTTTTTATTTTTATATAAGTTGGAGTTCCTTTATACATGTTATAGGACTTTATACACTTGTAAAAACTAAGGAGATCAAAGAAACTAAAGAGATCATTTATTTTAAATTCATGTTAATGATGTTCTTACTGTTATGGTATCCCTCTGAAGAAGAAAAAAAAAGAAACAACAGATGCAGCATCCTCCGCCTCATTTTTAGATATATACCTCGAAATCGACATAATCGGTAATCTTAGTATCATAATCTATCACAAACGAAAGTATTTTAATTTCGAAATTATCACTTTCCAACATCTTAGTAGCAATATACAACTTCACCTGCATATTGGATATACATTTCGTAGAGTCATTCGGTATTCCAGAGCTAGCAACTGCTACTCAAACTGCCAACGTCACCACTATCTGAGCAGAAAATTGATGAACCAGAGGTATGTCCAAGGAAGTCTAGTCCTATATCTAAAAAGTTTCATTGGTAGATACCAAAACCTTGTTGATGAATATTTTGTAAATTTAATTTGCCTCCCTTTCAATGTAGAGACAATTTGTCTTAATAATAATTTACTTTTACTGTTTTACTTTTACTGTTTAGTATAGTTTTGGTAACATCCATTTGTAGTTGCTTGGTACTTACGAATCCCGTCATGGTGTTATGGCAGAGTTTTGTATTCTTCTTTATCTTTTTTGATATTGTACTTTATCTGTACGTAGTTTGACTTAAGAATATGACGGTTTTTATCTTCTTTTTTTTTAGATGTGTTTGAGCTATTGATTTTGCGTTTTAATTTGGAATTTTCGGCTTTGATATTTAGGAATTGCTTTAAATAAACATTCCACTTCATTACAGATAAGATGTACATTTCCATAATCATTGAGTAATACAAAAAAATACTTACAATCCATTGCAATCACAAATGTTTTGTTCACAAAAAGATCTGATTCTTTTTCGTTTTTTAACTAGTTTTTTTCAAACAAAATCAGGATTTATTTTGAAAATTACTTTCGTCCCACTTCTTTCACTTTCAAATTGTTAAAACAAATATTGGCTTTATATTATCTCCTTTTTATTAAAATGTTACGTAAACTATATACAATAAAACACTTGAACTTAGATTTTCATTTTAAATATTTTTATATAACTCGACGAAAGATGATGCCTGCTCTTCAATATGACGCAGCAAGAGGGTTAATTGCGGTGATGATAATTTACAATAGCTGTTTTCCCTTTCAGACTTGAAAGCGCGATTCGTCAAAGTCTACAGGGGGTTTGATTGTGAATGTTATAATACAGAGACAACAGTGCAATAGCTTGTTATTAATTGTTTTTGTGACTGAATGTACAAGGATGTGGATAGAATAGAGAATAATTGTAACAGTAAAACTTGTAACGAGTCAATGTGTATGGAACGCAAAAACTGTCTTGTGCCAATTTTCATTACACAATGTGCATTAACCTTTATATGATGTGCACTTGTCGTTTTATGATGCGCAAACACCTTTATATGATGTACCAATATCCTTATATGATGGTCACTTTTCTGTTAATATTGACAATGCATTTTCCAATAGGAACTCCCTGTACGGCCTAAAACTGTACCACTTTTATTATGAAGTTTTTGAAAAAATCTTATCCTCGAAAGGAAAGTTCATATGCACTACTATTGTTTTCAAAGGTCAAAATAAACGTCTGTGCGGCATATTTCAACATCTATATTTGTATATAAACTTGTAAGAGTGTAAACTAAGACGAAGTTTCTTAACTACCCCTACCTCGACTGTAGGGTTACCACATCTTTCAATATAAAGAATATTCACATTTACTGGTAACATCCCCAAGTTATGTCTCTATGAGATGCAACATACAGATCAGAACTGGGAACCAGTATGTAAACACATTTAATTTTCTATGTATATTCTAAATCTCCCCAAACGAGGCGGGGTTTGAAAAACAGCTGTATTTACAAAGTGCAACATTATATGTGCAAACATACCTAAATGGTGTGCAAATTTCCTAACATGATAAGCAAACATCCTTATATGATCTGCAATAATTCTTATATGATTTGCAAATACCTTTATACGGTGTTCAAACATCCTTATATAATGTGCAAATACCCTCATATGAAGTACACACATCATTATATAATGTGCAAACATCATTTTGTAATGTACAAACATACTTTTCTGATGTGCAAATATCCTTATATGTTATGCATTTTCACTCATATTATGTGCAAACACCTTTATCTGATGTGGTTTTTTCATTGACGTTTTATCTTCATATATTGAAGTAAACTGAACCACATCATATAAGATAACAAGCACATATTACAGTGCAAAAAAACACATCAGATACAGTTTGCACACAATATAAAGGAAAACGCACATCACGTACATGTACGTATGTTTTGCCTTAAAAATACTTAACTCCGAGGAAAATTCAAAACGAAAAGTCCCTAATCAAATGGCAAAATCAAATGATAAAACACATCAAACGAATGGACAACAACTGTTATATTCTTGACTTGGTACAGGCATTTTCAAATGTAGAACATGGTGGATTGAACCTGGTTTTATAGGCTAAACCTCCCAGTTGTATGACAGTCGCATCAAATTACATCACATCTACAACGATGCAAAAACAAAATAGACACAACATGTAAAAAAGTAAAAATACGGGTACAGTAGTCATCACTTTGTCACATTCTCAAAACAAAGAAATAATACAAAAAGCATCTATAATATGTTGAATGTGCCTGTCCTAGTAAAAATAGAACACATTATGTGTACTAGCATTGTTTTAATTGTCATCGGGTCTTACATTTTACAAAGGTTCCAACTTTGCACACTGTGTTGCACATTATGTTGGATTTATGCTTATCCATGCATAGTTATTTCCTTTAAGACAAGAAAAATCTTATTTAATTTTTTTCGCGTTATTGTTATAACAAATGTATACACGAATACTCAAAACAATACATGTGATAATTTGCTAGAAATTATGTTACAATATCGAAGGAACACTTTATAAAGAATATAGAGAAGGATGTAATAGCATTGACAAGGAAACAACTCTCCAGACGAACATGTAAATAAAGGCAACAGTAGTATACTGCTGTTCGATATTTGTAAATCGATTAAGAAAAAAAAAAAAAGTCCGGGTAACAAACTAAAACTGAGGGAAACACTTAAAATATCAGAGGAGAACCACGACACAACAGACACACCACACTAAAATTAATGTAACACACAGAAAAACGAACTATTTATTATATAACAATGGCAATTTTCCTGACTTGGTACAGGACTTTAAAGAGAAAAATGGTAGGTTGAACCTAGTTTTGCATGACAGGACTACAGTACAAATAAATACAAGAACATTTAGGACAAAGAAATACACAAATAAACATTACAATAGGACATTTCTATCTGCTAATTGTTATCAGAGGTAACAGGCTTATTATGTAATACACCATTCGTGCATGTCGTCTACACACGAATCATCAGTGTAAACAAATACAAGTCAACCTACGGCCCTTACGAATGAGCACAATATCACACCGCATGCATAAAGGGATAAAAGTACCACGCATAACGGAATGTGATAAACCATTGAAAGAAAAAAACAAACAGCATAATTTGCGCTTAAATTTTAACCGAAACCACTATGGTTCTATTGGCCATAGCTGACAGTTACCAACAACAACAACTACAAAGAAGTATTCTGACTAAGACAGGCACTAAGGAAAATTCAAGGAGACAAATTGTCGATCTTAAAGTACTTGCAATTACTAAAAGCTTGTTCAGAGTCTTATTAAAAAAAAGAAGTAGTCTTAAATATAAATTACTGAACATGAAACAGAGTTATGTGCTTAGTATTATGTGGTTACTAAATGTCAAAGTTCTTCCTTTGTCAAAGCTGTATTGCCCCTATCTCATCCTGGATTGGCAGGAACTCAACTCATTTGTCTCTAATTTTAAAGGTTTTTTTTAAATAGTCCCTCATAAATATGAAACTAGGAACATATAAATGATTTGAATGATCAATGATAGTGTAATATGTATCAGTTTAGTCTCAGTCATACATTAAGCTGCACGACGTGACCACATCTGTTTACCCTTTTGGAGCACCTGAGATCAAATCGGAGATTTTTTGGGGGTTCTTCTTGGTTAGTTTTTAGTTTTCAATGTTATGTCTGGTGTAATTTTATGTGCCTCTTTGTCTTTTTCTTTGTTTTCCATGGCGTTGTCATTTTTAAATTTCTTTTGGTTGAGACTTGGGGTTTTCCCCCTGTTATACTATTTATAAGTTCAATGTTGTTTAGTGAGAGTAGTTGTATAACAAGTTCTTGTTTTGGTTATAAATATAGATAGGTAAAATATGTTCGTGAAATACTTTGGCGATTTAAAGGTGGGGTCCCGTTATATTATATAAAGAAAATTTTGCGAGTGTCATTTATCGAAAGTGCTCGCTCACAGTAACTACGGCAGTTTTTGCAGTTTACGATTATGAATTGTTTAATTATAGTCCATTTAAATGTATTGGACAAATGTGTTTATATTTATAATATGTTGGTTTAAAATGTTATTAAACATTGCTTACTAGAAAAGAAAAACGATGTTACTGCGAGCAACTAAACCTAAATCTAGAGTTTTGTTTTATTTATTATACTAAAGATTTAGTAAAGAAATGTTTAAAATTCGGACGAGCATGGCGAGGGAGAATTTAATGGTTTTGATCTATGAGTTCTACATCCCAACTGGTATCTTTTGTCCCCCTTGTTAAGATCATATATTGTTGATCATCTTTAGTGTAAAAAGTATCAGAATATTCATCCCATATTCAGATTTAAGGGATCCAAATAATATTTAAAAAAGTACATTAACCCCTTATATGTTAATGTATATTTTGGAAGTCAAAAAATGTGTCAATGACATTTTGTATTATCTAAAAAAAAAAAAAAATATTTTAAACAATTGTTGAAATTATTATCTTCTATTGAAATAGACCCATTGGTGGGATTTGGCTGTTGCCCTCTCTTCGGTCGGGTTGTTGTTTCCTTGACACGTCCCCTTTTTTTCATTCTCAATTTTAACTATATACTGATATGTTCTGGCGTATTAAATTATAAATCTGGTTCTTTGGATAACTATTTACACCAATGGGTCAATGCCACTGCTGCTGGCCGTTTCGTTCCCGATAGTAACACTAGCACAGTATTCAGCACTTCGGTGTTGACATGATTATCAATTATATCGTCATATTTGTTTTTTTAAATTTTATATTTACAAATTAAAAGTATGCTTTTCTTCTTCAGAATACTAAGGATTTTCTTGTTCCAGGCATAGATGACCTTATTTTTCAATGCTCGTCATGTTTGTACTTGTTTAGCTATTTTGATATGAGCGTCACTGATGTGTCTTGTGTAGACGAAACGCGCGTCTGGCGTATTAAATTATAAGCCTTGTACCTTTGATAATTATATTTGCTATATTTTCTTCACAACAATTTTTGTCTTAAGTATAATCAGTTTGTACGATAACATAAATTATTTATTAAAACCAAATAAAACTGATATAATCATTATTGCAATAAACCACGTTTAAAAGGAATTAATTGGTGTAAAAACTAAACGCGTTTTCAGTTATTTATCGACGTTAGAAATATCTGTATTGTAATTTTCAGACTGGAAGAAAAATATTTAATTGTATTGCATCTGCGAATTCTTATCACATCACTGTGTGTTATTGTTTAAGAACTATACTATTATGTGTTATTGTAAAAAGATTAATAAAGAAATAACTGTATGCTGGTACCGGAGTTTCTTATTGACAAAAAAAATGTTGAATTTGAACGTTGTCTTTTGCACTAGTTGTCTGCATTCTTTTGAAAATGTGCACCTCCCCTTGTCGACGTTTTTTTTTATTTTCATATAAGTTGGAGTTCCTTTATACATGTTATAGGACTTTATACACTTGTAAAAACTAAGGAGATCAAAGAAACTAAAGAGATCATTTATTTTAAATTCAGATATGTTAATGATGTTCTTTCTGTTATGGTATCCCTCTGAAGAAGAAAAAAAAGAAACAACAGATGCAGCATCCTCCGCCTCATTTTTAGATATATACCTCGAAATCGACATAATCGGTAATCTTAGTATCATAATCTATCACAAACGAAAGTATTTTAATTTCGAAATTATCACTTTCCAACATCTTAGTAGCAATATACAACTTCACCTGCATATTGGATATACATTTCGTAGAGTCATTCGGTATTCCAGAGCTAGCAACTGCTACTCAAACTGCCAACGTCACCACTATCTGAGCAGAAAATTGATGAACCAGAGGTATGTCTAAGAAAGTCTCGTCCTATATCTAAAAAGTTTCATTGGTAGATACCAAAACCTTGTTGATGAATATTTTGTAAATTTAATTTGCCTCCCTTTCAATGTAGAGACAATTTGTCTTAATAATATTTTACTTTTACTGTTTTACTTTTACTGTTTAGTATAGTTTTGGTAACATCCATTTGTAGTTGCTTGGTACTTACGAATCTGGTCATTGTGTTATGGCAGAGTTTTGTATTCTTCTTAATCTTTTTTGATATTGTACTTTATCTGTACGTAGTTTGACTTAAGAATATGACGGTTTTTATCTTTTTTTTTTTTAGATGTGTTTGAGCTATTGATTTTGCGTTTTGATTTGGAATTTTCGGCGTTGATATTTAGGAATTGTTTTAAATAAACATTCCACTTCATTACAGATAAGATGGACATTTCCATAATCATTGAGTAATACAAAAAAAATACTTACAATACATTGCAATCACAAATGTTTTGTTCACAAAAAGATCTGATTCTTTTTTCGTTTTTTAACTAGTTTTTTTCAAACAAAATCAGGATTTATTTTGAAAATTACTTTCGTCCCACTTCTTTCAATTTCAAATTGTTGAAAAAAAATATTGGCTTTATATTATTCCTTTTTATTAAAATGTTACGTAAACTATATACAATAAAACACTTAAACTTAGATTTTCATTTTAAATATTTTTATATAACTCGACGAATGATGATGCCTGCTCTTCAATATGACGCAGCAAGAGGGTTAATTGCGGTGGTGATAATTTACAATAGCTGTTTTCCCTTTCAGACTTGAAAGCGCGATTCGTCAAAGTTTACAGGGGGTTTGATTGTGAATGTTATAATACAAAGACAACAGTGCAATAGCTAGTTAAGGTCTTTCCTTTTTCTATAAGGAAAGACCTTACTGTATTTCTTCTGATTATTATTATTATTATTATTATTATTATTATTATTATTATTCTTTCCGCCAAACTTTAACGAAATTTCCCAAAAAAAGTACGCGACATGTTGAAATGATATTAGGTATTTAGTATCGGTTGACCAAAAGCTATCTTGTGGTGAGGGCACGACCCCGTAACATTTCCTTTATAGGAGTTATCTCCCCTAACACCAAAAACCTTGTTATCATTCTAACTCCATAACCATAATAGGTAGAAAAAAAACAAAGGGTGGAATTTGTTCAGGAACAGACCCTTGTGCTTCGCTACATTTGAATCGAAAAGATTCAACGACTCATTGGTAGGGTTATGCCCCTTTGAAAATTAACAAATTTCGGTTGGCCACTGAAACTCAGAAACTGTAAATTGTAGCCACCTAGGATCATCACCAATGATCATTAATTGACATGGACATGAAAATTGACCTAAGGTCAAAGGTCAAGGTCATGACCTAGATTTTGACCTTAGCTTGTTATCGGATTTCCTAAATAACCGTAAAAGATGGCTGATAAAATGTAACGGAGGAAATGTGTGTCTTGTTGAGATCTACATTTGTTATGTTGGGTTTAAAATCACTGGACCAACTGTTATGGATCTAGGGCACCAAAACTGTTTTTGGGGTCCGAAATGATGATTGTTTGCTTATAACCCAAAAGTGGTTAGAGATAGAAAGAAACTTTGAATTGCAATAATGATCAGCATAATAAGATCTACAAAGTTAGGTCAAGGTCAGAGGTCAAGTCCCTATCAACGACATGAAACACCTTAGCAACCATATATGTTTGAACTTAGAAGGCTATGGATAATATAAATATGAAATTTTTAATACTGGAAATGACATTTTTGTCCCTAGCAACGACATATAAGTCCTTAACAATCACTTATTTTTTTAACTTTAAATACTATGAATAGTACATATGACATTTTTAATACTAACAGTAATATGTTTATCCTTATGAATGATTTTTGTCCTTAGCAACCACTTGTTATGAACATAAAAGTCCTTAGAAACCATATATTTTTTAACTAAGAAGGCAATTAATAAAAGAAAAAAGGAAAGACCTATCAATTGTTTATGAACAATTGACTTTTAATTATTAATTGTTTTTGTGACTGAATGTACAAGGATGTGGATAAAATAGAGAATAATAGGGAAAAAACATGTAAAAGAGAATAATAAGCCGGGGTGCTAAAAAAAAAAGAATAATTGTTTACAAAATAAATAATAACATGGTGCAACAGAATTGGTACCGTTGATTTTATGAATAAGGTAAAACAGATTCTGATTACAGACATTTAAGAATGAAATTTTTCTACACACAAAATTAATTGGAAATGGACAATATATTTGTGGATCATATGGTAGACAATATCGAAATATTCATAATTGGTATCGCTTTGGTGATCTTTGCTAATTTGAAATACATCGTAAGCATCGGTAGTTTTTCTTTGAAAAACACGATCACTTCGTTTACCGATTGTCACCTTTGTAAACAATCTACAAAAACATTATATTAAAGTTTACATGTTTATAACATGTACATGTTTATAACATGAACAATTACATTATATACAGTTAAATTGGCAGACGGAGCGATGTTTACATTTGTTTACTCTCTCTGCCAATTCGAACTTGCGTGTTGCAATTTCCGGATTTTTACGAGAAAAGTCACGCTGAGGTCACCGCATACGAAAAAACATTGTTGGCTGGAAGCTAACAATAAAAAAAAGTAAACGTCCTTTGGAAAAATCAAAGATTTTCTCCAGAAAAAAAGTATATGACTTTTGTATATGAGTTTAACAACAAAATCTAGCCCTTTAGTTATAAAAAAAATATGTATCATTTTTTATTTTTTTTTGAAGTTTCACATATGACTATAAAGACTTGCATAATCATATGTCAGGTAAGTTTTAAACGACTGTAACAACTGTTCCCCGGGTACTACAATATAAATATGAAGATACGAGACAACTCTCAATCCATGACCGCTGGACATTATAGCGAAGAAAACATATAATTACAAGGGGACATTTTAGCGCCGACATTAGAGCCCATTTAAACGTGCGATAAATCAAAATAATCTATATTTTCTATAGCCCATTAAGCGAAAACTTACCTGGTTGAATAATACTCATTTTGCTACAAAAATGTATAACCATGATCAGTAAATGTTAAAGTTGTTTATATGTTCATTATGGTAATACAACTTGTTGAAACGAAAAGAGGAAAGAAAAGTGTAATTTGTGATGGATACCGATAAAGGATACTAAAACAGACTTTTTACATACTATTTAATCTTTAAGACTTTAAGTGTTGTACTTTAATAGACATGATATTTTTTATATTGTGCTGTCATGAGTCTATTATTTTTATTTTTTATTTTTTATGTATTATTTATCATAATGGATTTAAAATATTTCGCTAAAATGGGCATTGACAATTTAAATTTTCGCTCAAATGAGTTAAACATCTTGCGCTTAAATGGGTTCTTCTTTGGCGCTAAAACGTCCTATTTTTTTCGCTCAAATGTCCGATTAATGTGCTAAAATGTCTGCCACCATCCATTTCAATAAATTAATGATTGACTATGACAAGTTTCCATTATATTATCTGATCTTTAATCTACCGACAGATGGTAACTTGACAGTATAAAACAATTTTCGATGACAATTGTAACAATTCAATTTAATTTAATATCTTATTGTACATCTCACCTTATGTATAAAATTACACATTATATTGATTGAAGATAAGTTTTGTATACATAAGTCATGCGTTATGAGAGACGATAACAACTCAAACAACATGACTTGTATTTACATAAATAAATATTAAAATCATGAGTGGTAAAATTATACAACATGATTATATAATTAAAATTTACAATATAAAACTTCTCGCCTTATTTTTAGAAAAAAAAATACAGGTTTTGGCACATAATCTTAGAATAACTTGATTCGAGAAAAAAAAAATTCTGACAATCTGTAAAATTATTTAAAAAAAAATGATACATCTTATGTGTTAAATTATTTAATTCTTAACTCTTATGTTACGAATAGTATTCAATGGATTACAACAACCGAGTAATCAGATTATGTATTCTTTTTCATAAAGAAAACGATGTATTAGTTTTTTTTAAATATTTAAATGAGATATTATATCGTTTTAAGGCTAATCATTGAACATAATAGCTGGTATATATAGAATAATACATGGAAAAATCCGTATCCCATGCTGTATAACCACTAAACACCAATATTAGTCCGAGGGCCTGATTTTGTCTTTAATATTCTGTTTATCATATATTTAAATAGAATCATATTCATGTGATTCCCTTTTTTAAGTCGTCCATAAGTAAAACCAAGAAAAGAACATGTTTTTTCAGCTGACTGTTCTCTCCTGTAGACTACAACCCAACTACCCAATATTTGTTTAGTTTAATCATAATACTTCAATCTGAGCTCATTTGTATACATGGACATGGACCACAATGTTACCAAGTATTATCTATTCAAAGATTATAATATTAAGAGACAAACAGGGGATTCCTATATAGTTACACATTTATTGGACAAAAGTTAGTTACCACTAAAATAATTATTGTATATATTTTGGGAACATCGCTCATAAAGTTACTGGGTAATATTGTTTTGAAATATATCGATATAATTTGAAATGATAGGATATTTCTTGTGTGGAAACACACTTTTTTCTTCTGCCAGGAAATACAGCAACTGGGTGTCATATGATAAACGTTGACGTCATTTGATTTCTAATCATTTATGACGTCACGCGGCCAGGTATGCATTACGGGTTAAGCTTTGCAATACGGATATGCGATACAGGAAAGGTGATACGGACCAGAAAAAAAATGAATATTTATTAGATTTACAAAATAGTTGTATTTGAACTAAATATTTGATACCCAAGTTACTTTAAATCTTAAAACATTGTGTGTCTTGGCATTTTCAAACATGAAGACATGAATCATTCCGCATAATTTTAGCAATTTTAGTTTTGCTGTCAATTGTTCTGTATCTCTCTAAGCATGTGAACTTAAAAATTTGAATTATTGCAAAATTTGGACAAACTCTGTGGTTTTCTTTTATAAACATTCTTTGCAAACATGACATTGTAAAAGTGTGAGAGACAGAATCCTCCGGGAGTTCTATTTATATTTTTATTCTCAGGAATTTTCATTGTTCTTGCAAATAGATACAGGAAGATGTGGTGTGAGTGCCAATGAGACAACTCTCCATCCAAGTAACAATTTAAAAAGTAAACCATTATAGGTTAAAGTACGGCCTTCAACACGGAGCCTTGGCTCACACCGAACAACAAGCTATAAAGGGCCCCAAAATGACTAGTGTAAAACCATTCAAACGGGAAAACCAACGGTCTAATCTATATAAACAAAACGAGAAACGAGAAAAACGTATATATTACATAAACAAACGACAACTACTGTACATCAGATTTCTGACTTAGAACAGGTGCAAACATTTGCAGCGGGATTAAACGTTTTAATGGATCCAAACCTTCTCTCTTTTTCTGAAACAATAGCATAACATCACAACATAGAAAAACACACGATAAAATATCAATTGGCAGACTTAACTCAATCAAAAAACGTAGATTACAAAATGAACGAATAAATTTGATCTGCGATATCTGAATACAAATGCACAGTTAATTAAATATTAGAGACAAACATTCATGACCAACAAATTCAAACACAGCCATGGCAGGACATCACTGAGAAATATTTAACCAATCAAAATTCACTTTAGAAATAAACCGGTTTAAAAAAAATTAATTATAATCTTGAAGTTTATACAAATGGAGTAAGAATAAGTGACAAATTGAAGATATTGCAAATAATCAAAGCTGGTGTACAGACAAGATCCATATAAATAAAAAATAACAAAAAAACATTATAAACAGTATCAACAGGTCGAATTTACAAGAAAAAGTACATTTATTGATTAAACTCCAGTGGCATATTTTTCATAAACATTTTTTTAAATTGAAATAACGTTGATATTTTGGTTTAGCTTCCTACAATATTTTTCTTATCCCCATGTATACTTTTTGGTACAAAAAAATCAAGAATTTTGCTTTTCTGTGGTTGAAATTAAGTTTCTAATCTGCAACTTTTTAAAACTAAATATTCCGACCGTATTAAATCTTACCGACGCTAACACCATCATCAAATATTCTTTCCCTGTTAAGTATTTGATTATTTCAAAACGTTAGAACAAGTTGTATGTCTAATTGTTAGCAGAAATATGAACAGTTGTGTAAATCGAGAACAAACTAACAAATAAGCTAACGAGTGTCGGATAACTGTCTTTCGGCGTCATGATAAAATTTGATTGACTCATATATTACAGTACAAAACAATAGTTCAACAAGAATACCAACACATCTATAATACTGTGATTAGAATTTAAGGGTTACGTAAAAAAACCGTAATGTGACTAGTGCTACAGAACCTGACCCTTTGGGTCACATAAATCAATCCGATTATTCTTTCGATATGACAAGCCGTTTTACTATTTTTAAATCTAACTTGAAGATATCTTTAAAAAAAATTGTAAGATATCTTATATACTAAATGAGATGTCTTAAACAATTAATAAGATATTTTATATATTTTATAAGAGATCTTATACATTTTATAACATATCCTATATAGATGCTTAGTTTCTTTTTTTACGTTTGTCTTTTTTCTGGTTTTTACTGTTCATTTTGCTATGTGTTTCTATTCTACATTGGCTATAGGGAAGGGTAGAGATCTCATAAAACATGTTTAACCCCGCTGCTGTTTAGCGCCTTGCACAAGTCAGGATCCGCTGGCCTTTGTTAGTCTTTTATTTGTTTTTAATTCTTGTTCATTTACAAATTAATATGTTTCAGTTAATATGTATACCTGGGGCAGACCTGTCCTCAGGACTGGTTAAAAGCAGACTTGTCCACAGGTCTGGTCTGGAGCAGACCTGTCGATAGGTCTGCAGGAGTCCTAAAAAAACCAGACAGTAGGTCTGGTCCACAAACGACGAAGTTAACTTGCTTGGCTGCTTAAAAATTCTCAAGTTAACTTAGAAAGCAGTCAAAAAGTTTACTCCAAGTTAACTTTTGTCAACCGCACCCATCTGTAGTTCAATTAAACGGTTGGAGTTTAATGTTATGTCCATTTTCACGGAACTAGTACTCAATTTTATTAATGGCTAGCTGAGAACCACTTTCTGGTGCGGGATTTTCTCGCTACGTTTAAGACTCATTGATGGGCTTCAGTTGTTGTCTGCTCTTTTGTGTGGTTGTTTGTGGACTTCGGCTGTTTTCTGTTTTTTGGTCGGGTTTGTAGTCTTTAATGTAGAGTTTAGAGAAATACAAGTTCACTTATAACTTTAATTTTATTATAAAACCACCATAGACTAAAACATTGCACTATACATATTTATTTATTAATTTTTGTGCTCTTTTTAAGAAACTAATGAAAATTTGCTGATGAAATCATAATGATTATATTGATCAAGAAGTAATTAAGGAAAGTTACATATTATTGAACAGATGTAACAATTACAACGTCAAGAAGTACATACTTTGGAATAATCAATTTTACATACATAAAGTGCTACAGATCATTGTTGCATACATTGCCGTTGTTGTTGAGGTAATTTAAAGATGCACTAAAAAAGGGACGAAGATACCAGAGGGACAGTGAAACTCAAACTTAGCCTTTGTTAATCTTGTATCATTTTTGATTTAAGTTTCTTGTGTACAATTTGGAGTTTAGTATGGCGTTCACTATCACTGAATTAGTATATATTTGTTTAGGGGTCAGCTGAAGGACGCCTCCGGGTGCGGAAATTTCTCGCTACATTGAAGACCTGTTGGTGAACTTCTGCTGTTGTCTTTTTTATGATCGGGTTGTTGTCTCTTTGACACATTCCCAATTTCCATTACATTTTTATCATAAATAGAAAATAAACTGACAGCGCCATAGCTAAAAATAAAAAAGACAAAAAGACAAACCCCATTGAAAACTGAAGAATAAACAACACGAACCCCACAGAAAACTAGGGATGATCTCAGGCTCTCCGGTATAGTAAGCATATCCTGCTCCACATGTTGCACCCGTCGTGTTGCTTATGTGATAACAAATCCGGTCTTATTTGGTAGGTCACATTTATGAAAGGAAAGGGGGTGATAGTTAAGACGTACGGACCATATCCGATATCATTTGTGAAACGGTCATTCCATAACGGTCAACCAATTCATAATGACGTCCGTAAAATTAACGAAGTGATGATTTCAACTTCCCAATTTGGAACTCTTGGTTTAATGGCTTTCTGGTGAGCAGCAACTCTCTATCAAGAAAATCATGCTAGGAAATGCAAGCACGGGAATGTCGTATGAATTGGGAGATATATACACCGTATGCAGGTGCTGCTGGAATGTTGCTACTTAGAAATGGAAAGTTCACAATTGGAAAGATGAAATCATCTCTTTTGTCGTTAAGTTTTGTTTTTAACCGACCCTCGTTGTCAATTTCTAGATGTTAGTCTAGATATGAAGATGACAATAACTATCAACACCAAGGAGTAAACAAAGACTCACAAAACAAAAGGACATTTACATCAACAGTTATAAGCAATAAATAAGAAACAACACGAACTTCACCAAAAACCGGGTGTGAAATCAGGTGCTTCGGAAGTGTAAACATTTCCTTCGCCGTATACGGCACCCTGGTGTTATTTTTTTGTTCAGTTCGGTAATGATGGAATGTTATTATGATCTATTATGACTAAGGAGATATGATATACTAAGGTGAAATTAAATAAATCTAGAATTCTAGCAGTCGAAGAGCATTAATTGAGGAACACAATAAGCCTAAAATAGTGATACGTCATGGAGCTCTTTTTCAAGATATTTGATATTTTAAATATGGCGGGAAAAGGCTGACTTGGACTTTTACCTCGTAATGTTTTTGGTCTTAAATCAAAAGAAAAGAAATCAAGAATCTGCTTATATTTTGGTCACTAATATGAGTCTTATGTAGACGAAACGCGCGTCTGGCGTACTAAATTATAATCCTGCTACCTTTTATAACTATTATGAGTTATTTAGTCTTATCTGAAAAGATGAATGGATGTTATTGGGAATTTTTTTTTACCTTTTATAGTATAGAAAAACAACCAAGGAGTCCGGACATCTGACAAAAATTCCAAAACCTCACCTTAGTACATCCTTAATTTCGTTTTATATGCAAGTACATGAAAAGCTGTAATACATATTCTTCCATAGAAACCATATATTGAGATAGTCATGGGTAATACGGCTTAAAACAGGATAAATTTGAAAGATGAGTTGGTCTCCATACATTTCTACATGTCATCTGCTGATTGGGTTTTCCCTCCTAAGTATATGGATCTACAGGCTACACACTGGAGATTTATAGGGAAAGGGGCAGATAAATCAATCCAAGAGAACCGTTAAAAATGCTTAACAAATACAAAATCAATGATTGCTAATTTAAAATAATTTTGTTTCTAGAGAAACTAAAGCATAAAAGAGTAAAAATAACTTTAGCAGGTGAAATTATGAAACATTTGAATTTTTGAAAAATCGCACTTTTTTAACACAATTATTAATATGGCAAAAGTATTGGCCAACGGTTAATTTTTTATATTATATCTTATTTTTCGAACTGTCCTACATGTGATAAAATTTAATGCATAGAATTATCCTCGATTCATAGTACCCTTTATTGAACAATGTCATCTTTGGACTTTCAATAACACTGGATTTTCACGGAAATGATATATATGGTGTTGAAAAAAACCATTTCATGAGGGGATTTTTGTTGAATCAATATCATTGATTATCATCCCCTTTAAAATTATATATATATACTTTCCAAATACCGGCCTTCCAAATACCGTTTTGATCCCTAACATCACTGAAGAGACATATTTTGTCGAAATCTAGATCTGGTGTACTAAAGAAATATTGATACCGAATGTTTGTGGCACAACATCGTAGCCACTAGTTAACAATTTTTTTTTCTGTGACGTATTAAATTCATATTCAGATCCATTTTGTTACATCTTGTGATCAATTTTATTTGGCAATCGTCAATGGCAGTCAGCAGGGTTAAAGAACATCAGTTGTTCGACCTGTTAGTCAAATGCGTTTTGTTTAAATATACTTTTTCACGTTTTTGGTCTTTTGGAAAATGTTGTTTGTGCTGTTTTTAGATCCTTCTACAACGAAATTTGTTTGACATGCACACGTATAAAAATTGCGGTTTTTATCCAACGCAATCATAGGTTTGAACGTAGTTTTCAATTTAGACTCGTAATATATATATATATATATATATATTTTGTATGTTTTAAACTCTGTGTTCAGTATAAACAGACAACCATATGGAGCCATGGACATTAAGTAATTTGATATTTTTTATTGACTCGATGTCCATTGTTTGTCTCTTGAAATAGAACCAACACTTCAGAAAAAAAATGGAATTCTTTATATCCTCTTGGTGTACAGATTCTCGAAACATATCAAATATACAATTTCTTTGATACTGTTTCTGGACCATATTTCATATTTTGCTTGAGACGGCTTTTTAATCACAGTTCTCCTAAATCTCTGCGTCATTTTTCTGGGTATAATTCGTCTATATCAAGAATAACTATTTGTATAAATATTTGCTTAAATATAACAAAAGAATGATAACAAATTATGTAAACCACATACCTATCAACGTTTGGGCAACATATTAAATTAATGAAGAAAGGAAAGATCACGGTTTCTGAAAACAAAACTTTATATCTATATCATGTAACGATCTGGCAACTATATTTGTACCAATGATGAAATATGTAAGACGAATGATCACAACTTGTGTAAACCATATTTTCTATCAATGGATGTAGAGACAATTATAATGATTAATGCAAAAATTAATGAATTATGAAATTTCCAAAGCTCACGACTTGAGAATTGTATGGTCTATTCCAAATACAAATATATCATTGCACTTTACATATACATTTATTCTATTTACTGGTACTCTTAAAAACAGACATGTACAATATTTCTGATAACATCACAACAAATATGTTGATGAAGAAGTAATTAAGAATGTATGCATAATATGTGCCAGATGTTAAAATTGCGACATAAAAAAGTACAAAATATGCGTAATCATTTTTTTGCATAACTTGTTAGTATTATTGACAATATCTTTGTTTTACACAATAACAATTTACTAACGTTTCAATATCAATATTACAAAATACACATTTCACATTGTAAAACTAAACTTTAAAAAACATATTCATGCCGTTATAAAAAGAACTATGAGAGACGGATTCAAAAATAAGTTATATTTACACATTCTCAAAAACCTAAACAAAAGTAAAATCATAGATTATATTTACATCTAGTATCGGTATAAAATACGTCTCCCCGGTCCAAAATAAGTTTGCAGGTTTTGGCACATTTTTTATCACATAACTAGTGATTATTTTGTCATTCGCTAAAATAATTCGGTCAAAGACCAATATATTTGTTTTCAAAGTTAAAAATCTTATATAGCTTGTTTCTAAGATCGCCGAGCTACGGATAAACATATCAATACATGCTCCTTCGTTTCAATGTGATCGTCACAAACAAAACACGTTTGTTGATCTATTGGGAGACTCTCATAGCTTTCTATCTTCACCCGTGCAAACCGCAGCGTACTTGTATGTATTATTGTTAGTCTGTATCTTAATGAATGTTAGTTTAAAGAAATATTACTGTATCATACATTTTAATAAAGGCAACAGTAGTCTTACACTGTTCAAAAGTCAAAAATAAATTGAATGAGAGAAAAAAATCTCAGTTACACACCAAAACCGAGGGAAACACAACACATATTAAAAGAAAAAAAACCCCGACACAACAGAAACACTGATACGCAACAAAAAAAACGTAAGAAATTCATATTTGTTTACAATGAACTCCATTGAAAAAATATACAACTGTCTTGATATATGAGCATCATAACTAGAATTTACCTAGTCTAACCGTATTTTACACCCAATCCACCATAAAACCATTAAGTGACACATGAGGGGTCTTCAAATCTTCACAAAACTTTGTGAATATGCACACCATAGTAGAATAAGACTTCACACAGAATATTTCCTCTGGACCTTATATCTGTAATGAGTAATGCAGTATTCTAAACATGAACCAGTTTTTCGGCTTAGAAAAAATGAATTTCTTCAATTTTGTGACAATATTGAGATGGAAAAAAATGCAACAAAGTTTATGAGTTTGACTGTCCCTTTAGTATCTTTCGTCCCTCTTTTAAGTCTTACCATTTAAACTTTTATTGACAGTAAGTTTGATGATAAAATAAACATTTTACAAAATTATAATCAAACTAATTTTTTTTAAGTTTTGCCTGTCAAAGGGAGAAAATCATATTCAATTTTCACGTATTTTTTTTTTGTTGGAGTCGACATTTGTCAAGTGGTCTACGTAGTGTAGTTATTGCCTACCAACACTGAAGTTCACGTTGTGAGTTTGAATCCTTCCCTTATAAGACTTGGATGGTTGGAGGGTTGGATGGTTGGAGGGTTGGATGGTTGACAGTCACGAAATAACAAAATAGTGCGCAAAATGTAGACGAATAACAATAAATTAATCAATCAAATTATGTAGAGAGTTTAACGTTTATTATTCAACGTTCACGAATGTTTTCACATATTGTGGATATTAAGTTAATACATAATTTAATATCGTCATTTCTGTTTTAAAGACTACAAGTACAAGTAAAAAATGCTAATGTAAAATATCTATGAGGAAGTACAAATGATGAAAGATGTTGCACACTCAAGCCATTTTACATATTTAGTAAAAATTAACAAAGAAATCATATGTAATAATGTAATAATGATTTTACACCCACAACATTCCTCGAGTATTTAACTGCACATGCTATTTAAGTAGCCCCTTCATTTAAAAAAAAATCTTTTCATCATCAGGTCTGATATAACACACTTTGGTAAGTGTTGGCTAAAATATTAAGACACTCAAAACAAAAATATCACATTTCTCAAAGAACGTAAGTTGATTGACAAAATTTATACTTTACATAACCTTTTAATTTACTTTTGTCCTATGTTAAGTTTTTAAAATTTCTGTTTTTTGTACTTTCGTTGCTTTTTTGTTTATGTACTGATTTTATCTTTTTTTATTGGTTTAAATGGAAAGCTGACTTGGTAGTTTTTCTCTCTCTTTGCTTACCCTCGAAGACGATGCATTATTTTCTGAACGTTCAATTGGCTTTGTGATTGTTTTAAACTATTTATATAAAAACAAGGAGATGTGGTATGATTGCCATTTAGACATATATCCACCAAAGTTCAATTAAGTGGACGTATGCAATTATAGACAACAAAACTGCCTTCAACAACGAGAAAAATCCATACCGTATAATCGGCTACATGAGAACCCGACCTGAAAATAAGTCAAATACATTAGAATTCTATTTCTCATAAGAATAAAATACTCTATGGTTTAAATAAATGAACACGAGTAGAAAGAGAACGCAGGAAATGTGATTCTTTAATAATTCTTCCAAATTACTAAGTAAATCGGATTTCTTTTTCTTAATAGAACCACATACAGACATTTGAATGTCGGACAAAAAAAAAGATATTGCAATGATATTTTTAGCATTGAGTGATATGTCGTTGTACGGAAAGTCAAATTCACTTTTCTACAACATATAGCACTGTTGTTGGCATCCTAGAAAATAGTGCATATTCTGAAAAAAAAACACCCTCAGGCATAAGTTGCCTTACAGAAAATCCAACCTGTCTGTCCGGTTGTTGGTGGTAACTTCGAACTTTTGTATGATCATATTTGAGAAGCTTGAAGCGAACAATCACAATTTGTCTTTTAATAAACACAAGTACAAACGCGCCTGCTAATGAGTGGCGATTCCCATCTGAATAACCTTGAATATAATTGATGTTTACAAAATTTCTTTATAGTATTACAGTATCATGATGAACGTTGGTTGTTCAATTGTAATCATCCTCAGCACAATACGTGTTTCTTATGGCGCAAGTAAGTATTCTTTATGTTTATCGTATACAGGTAGGTGCTGTCACTACTTATACACCATGTGCTCTAAATGACTAAACAAGATGTTTTTGGACTGCTTTTTTTGACTGCTAAAAAGGTTATTATGTGAGTGGTTCACAACTGGGAATACGTCGAAAGTCAATTCCAGAGCCGCATAAACGATAAGTTTGAACCTGATTTCCCATCAATACATATTTGTATTTACAAGCAAGACCACTTTAAATAAATAAATTAAACTTATAACATGTCAAAGTGTACAACGAATGTATACAATATAGGTTAGGAGACATTTAAAGTGGAATTAAAACCAAAGTCGACAGATGTTGATGTTTGAAAGACACAATATGAAAATGTCAAAACCGTAACTTTAGTTTAAACTAACAGTTTATATTTAGTTTTGGTGTCCTGGTGTGCTGTCTTCAAAGAGACAACAACCCGACCCGAGAAGAAACAACAGCAGAAAGTCACCAACGGGTCTTCAATGCAGCGAGAAATTCCTGCACCCGGAAGCGTCCTTCAGCTGGACCCCTAAACAAATATATACTAGTTCAGTGATAATGAACACATACTAATTTCCAAATTGTACACAAGAAACTAATATAAGACTAATTAATTGAAATTTACTATTATATTATTTATTCATATATTTCGATATGCTGAGTGTTCTTGTGTTTGTGTGTCCTGTCTCGTAGTGTTGTCAATTAGCGAAATTTCGCCAACATGGTTTGAAGATCCATAAAACCAGGTTCTACCTACCATTTTGTCTTTAAATGTCATCTCCCAAGTCAGGAATATAGCAGTTGTATCAAATAGTTCGTTTCTATGTAGGTTGACGCTTGCTTTTGTTTATAGTTCAGTGATACTGCTGTTTCTGGATTTTTTTTCTTTCATAGTTGATGTGTTTACATGGGTTTAAATTTGATATCTGGATTTTTTTTTGCGTAGTGAAATTATGAAACTGATTTAACGATTTTTCCTTCAACTAAATTCGAGGAAACAATATAAAACACTAAATTCAGTGTTTCTGTCCATTAAATCTGTCAGAGAAAAGCTGTTCATATGAAGAAATCACCTTTAATTTATATGAAAACGGGCGGTTATAATGAGAGGTTTGGTTTTCAATCGAAATGAACCTTTTCTTCCATTAACTTATTACTGCAAGTTTAACTTTTAGATTATGACTTAAAACAGGTTATTTTCCTAAAAAAAACTTTAACTATTTGGTGTATAATGCAGAGTTTGAACTCATAGTGTCAAATTGTATTTAAGAACTATACACTTTAGGACTCACTAGAAATTGTCTGGCTTCCAATGGAACCTGTGGACGAAAAGATTCTACTTGCGAAGATGCGTTCGGTGAAGGATGGAAAGATAAAGGAAAATGTTGTGATAGAAGGCCATGTTGTAAATGTAAGTAAACATATAAATCATGCAAATCGTAAATTGTTATACTAAAAGTTCGCAAAGCCCAAAACACTGATTCTTGACTTATTCCGATCATCGGATTAACACTATGGCCGCAGATTTAGAATATTTTGCACCTTATTTAGCATATGCTATTGTTGCCTTTATTTAGTAACCGGTATCTCGATATGGGGAATGCTGAAACTGATGTAACGATTTTTCCTTCAACTAAATAAGCCTATTAATGATTAACTGTCAGGATATTAAGCCAAAAAGAACGATTTACCTTTTTCTTTTAAATCAGTTTGGTTTACCCTGTCACGAAGAGTATAGGAGATGTAATGTAGATGCCTTTGAATATTCAATTCTTGAACAGTTTACATATGATTTTATTGCTATTAATCTGTAGTGCCAGGGAACTAAACTATGTATTTACGAATCGCGGTTATTTCGAGCTAGCATTACCTAACTGAATAGAAGAAAAAAAAACAGTACTGTCGATTCATACTGTTTAGGATGAGTCCATTATTTTCTGTATACATATTATGAAAACGATACATTTGATATTCTTTCAGTTGTTTGTGGTTGTCCTTCTGGGTTTACAAGGATACCAGCGGATAGTGGCAATTGTTATTTCAAAGGTGACTTATTTACGAATTGGCAACGAGCACAGGTATAGTTATTCATACACACTTCATAACTGTCCGTATTATAGTATTTTTTGGTCAATCCGTTCGATAGTAACATTAACAAAACTTTTACCGTCAGATTGAAGATATGTTTCACGTATCGTGCATTAACTACAGTTTGCATGATTTATTTTCTACTTGCAAATTGAGAACGCAAAGATATGGTAATCAAATTTTACCAAAGTTATCATTAAAATTTAAAAGGAGTACATTTCAAAAGTAAGTTGTTTTATGATTTTGGACAATTATCCGACTTGGCTTTTTTAAGTGTTATTTGACTTTGATTATCTTGAAGCCAGATGTTTTCGAGTTGAACTGTACATTGTTGTTAAATCGGTGGACGTACGTTCACTATTGATATTAAAAGTTTTCCTATTAGTTATTTGTGTTGTTCCAGAATACCGAGATCGTAAAATTTCCAGACGACGAGTGTATTATGTATTTAAGGCGAGGTATTTCAATTATTTGGTTATGTCGACGAGTTTAACATATGAAACAAGAAATTTCCCTATTTACCAATATTTTTGCACATTTAAACACCGATCAGCAAGCTATTAAGGGCAAATTAAGAGGGTATATAACAACTTAGTTAAGTATTAAAAAATCAGTTGTATATTGTAATCACTTCTTATAAGTTCGAGAAAAATCAAGCTTCTCAATGATTGTCAAAATACTAATTATCAAATAAAATAACTCCAGAAATTGTTAGATTATTTTTTTTTTAATTTTTACATTTTTGTCAGCGTGTCAAATAAGACATATTTTCTACATTTTAAGCAGATCAAACGAGCCATACTATTTTAAACAAGCGTTTGATACCTCCTTAATCAATATCATCGCGATTTTTTTTATTTTTGATTGATAAATGACTTGGCTTTTAAGTGTTATTTGACTTTTATTATCTTGAAGCCAGATGTTTTCGAGTTGAACTGTACATTGTTGTTAAATCGGTGGACGTACGTTCACTATTGATTTTAAAAGTTTTCCTATTAGTTATTTATGTTGTTCCAGAATACCGAGATCGTAAAATTTTCCAGACGACGAGTGTATTATGTATTTAAGGCGAGGTATTTCAATTATTTTGGTTATGTCGACGAATTTAACATATGTAACAAGAAATTTCCCTATTTACCAATACTTCTGTTTGGCACATTTAAACACCGATTAGCAAGCTATTAAGAGCAAATTGATAGGGTATGTAACACCTTAGTTAAGTATTAAAACATCAGTTGTATACTTCATATAAGTTCAGAAAAATCATGCTTCTCAATGATTGTCAAAATACTAATTATCAAATAAAATAACTCTAGAAATTGTTAGATTCATTTTTATTTTTATTTTTACATTTTTGTCAGCGTGTCAAATAAGACACATTTTCTACATTTTAAACGACATTTTAAATTTTCAAACGAGCCATACTATTTTAAACAAGCGTTTGATACCTCCTTAATCAATATCATTGCGGTTTTTTTTTATTCTTGATTGTTTTTACAGCTAAAATGCAAAGGAAAGGATGCATACCTCTGGGAACCAAATACTAGTGAAGAAGCAAATGATGTTATAAGAGAGCTACTAGGAAACGGAAGTAATTTACTTTTATATTCAAGAGAAAATAACAAAAGACACTGAAATTGAAACCAATATTTACTTCAAACCGACATACTCTAAACAATTACGTACTTTTCAATTCTTGTCATCCTAAACACACAAGAACAAACATACCGTTCAATTTGGCGAGAAGAATTTGAACTATTGTATCCAGTATTGAAATGAGAAATAAAAGATTTCAAGAATTAGACGAAATACTATTAGAAAGACAGTATCCAAAAACTTTAATAAATAATGGAATGGAACGTGCAACGGCTATAGATATTCAAGAACTAACAAAACCGAAAAACACTGTAATTAATACGAATCAAGGTTTACCATACGTCTCATCGTACTACCCGAGAAATACAGAAGCGTATAACATTATATATCAAAATGTACCAACACTGGTGAAAGATCAAAGAATGAAAAGACCCCATGCAATACAGAAAATTATTAAGAGTAAAAGACAGTAAAAAATTTTTAAAGAAATTAATCACCAGTGCGAAATTAAACAAAGATGATACAATTCCTTCTGTCAAAAAATGCGGACGTGGTATTTGTCAAAATGTTATGGAAGTAGAGTCATATGAATATAAATCGGGAGAGATTTTCACTATTACGATCTCTTTAACATGCGCATCGGGCAATTTAATCTATGTAATTAAATGTAATGGGTGCCAAAAAGATTATTTTTGACAATAAATTTGGCACTGGAAATAGGGAATGTATCAAAGAGACAACAACCCGACCATAATAAAACAACAACAGAAGGTCACAAAACAGGAAACACTTTACGGAAAAGATTTATCGTCAACAAATCCGACATAAAGAAACTAAAATGATTAACGTTAGTGAACACTAGGATTTATGAGCAAACAATAAATTACCCAAATACTATGTTTTCCTATTCTACCAGTGTGACGACTAATTCACCGAAGAAATGAGAATCAATAAGGAAAAGATGTTTATACAAAAGTGCAAACCAAGTCTGAACAGATAAGACGCTTCTTTTGTAAGGGTTACGTCCCTTTATTGTATTGTTACGGACTTATTACCGTTAGTTACATTCATTATAATCCATGATTATCACAAAGATGTGAAACCGGTTGGAGAAAAAATGTAGAAAATTAAAGGACTTTCAGAGTATTTTGAAATTTAATTCCACTAAAACATCAAGGCTTCTGAAGAAAAAACATTGATAAAGGTTTTTCTCGTGCTAACAACATCAGTTGAGATGAACTTTTGCAATATACATTCAAAAAGGTCAACAGGAGGGTGCCTTTTGTGTTGACTTACCATCGAAAATTTAAAAACTTATCTCACCTTATCCGCAAAAGTTGGAAAGATATCGAAAAACATCCTAAACTATCCAAGATCTTTCCCGAGCCACCTGTACTTGCTTTCCGTAGACCAAAAAGCCTTAAAGACTTGATGGTGAGAGCTGAGTTATCCTTTGAAGCAGGCTCTTCGTCAGTGGGCTCTTCAAATGGTTGTGCAAACAAACGATGTCTGACTTGCAAACAAATACTGATTACCCAGACTTTTAACAGTCACTCCACTGGTACAGAATACAACATATTTTGCAATGTTAATTGCAAGACTACAAATGTTGTGTATCTCCTACAGTGTAAATGGGGTTAACAGTATGTTGGCGAGTCAGAACAGCCGTTTCACAAACGAATAAACGGCCATCGTAGCGACTACCAATGCAAGCCAGACCTCCCTCTTAGTCAACATTTGAGATCCCCTGGCCACACTAAGGCAGATATCAATTGACTGACCATAACAATCATTGACCACAACTCTGCTTGGTCTAGGGATGATATACTTACTCGAGAAAGACTTTGGATAAGAAAATTAACAACTTTGGCACCAAATGGGATAAATGAAGAATGTAAGTCGACACCATGCAGTGCTTCACATCTGGGTTATATTACTTATTGTTACAGTCTCAGTTTCTATTTCTTTACCTTACTCATCTCTAAAATAAATCTGTAGAATGTAACAATTAAAGTGCTTAATTTTTTTAGGGATGTATAAGTTCCAAGCCACGTTCAACTAGTCTACTTAAGGCAAAATTCAATATTATTTTTTAACGGCCGTTTGTTTTACACATTGCAGACTACACTACCGTTGTTAAATCTGAAATATTTACAAATTTAGACCGTTCAGTGCTGTTTATTTGGAATTCTTATTGACGCACTCTTTCTTGTAACATCATAATTGTCGACACCGTTAGAGCTTTAGAACTGTGCTAGTTCATATCGCACATTATTACTTTAATTTAAAGCATATATTTGAACTCTGTGATGTAATAAGTCACATAACCTATGTCGTGTTTTTTTTAGAATTGTGCAAACGTCTTACCTGAAGTTCGATTTGACATTTTTATTGAATAAATTTCAAGATTGTAACAGCTAAATCTAAGTAGACTGATAATTGATTCATTCAACATCACAATCATATATACCCATGAAGGATATCTGTTATCCGAAATATTTATAAATAATTAAAAGGTAAATATTCAGACTCTGTTGAAGCTACTTTACTCTGTCAATATCAAATATTTAGATCGTTCAGTGCGGTCTATTTGATAATTTTACAGACGTTATCGTGCTTATACATGTTATATAATCATAATTGTCGTTCCCGATAACGTTTGAGAATTGTGCTAGTTCAAATCGCACATTATTATTTGTATTTAAATATAAAAAAGAAGATGTGGATTGATTGCCAATGAGACAACTATCCACAACAGACCTAAATGACACAAACATTAGAACTATAGGTAACCGTATGGCCTTCAACAATGAGCAAAGCCCATGCCGCATAGTCAGCTATAAAAGGCCCCGATAAGACAATGTAAAACAAATCAAACGAGAAAACTAACGGCCTTATTTATGTAAAAAAAAATGAACGAAGAACAAATATGTAACACGTAAACAAATGACAACCACTGAATTGCAGGCTCCTGACTTGGGACAGGTACATACATAAATAATATGGCGGGGTTAAACATGTAAACGGAATCCCAAACGTCCCTTAAAGCATATGTGTTAGCTCTCTGTTGTAATAAGCCATATACCCTATGTCATGTTTAACATTTTTATACAATGGTGCAAGCGTCTTAATTGATGTTCGATTTGACATTTTTATTGTATAAATTTCAAGATTTAATAAAAGTTTAATCTAAGAAGACTTAAAGATGATATATATATATATAAGGTGAATTGTGTCACAGACGACTGCGCATGATTTGCATTAGTCGTTACAGTAATCTTGTTCTAATCACGTTCATGTCTAACTACGAATACGACCTTTAGCTGGTTTGATCACGACGGGTGCTTTGAGTACAGAAGAAATTGACATTCTGCAAACGAACCGGCGTCCGAAATACAAAATTTTAATCCTGTTATCTTTAATGAGTTTATTTACTGAAACCGACATTATCAAGATGTTTCTTTTCTTGCCTACAACATATCTATAAAATTTTGTGTGGTGCAAAGGTGTAATGTATATAGTGTAATGGCACAGAGTGTTTGGTGAATTGGTGTATGGTGTTAGTGGAAAGTTTACACCATCCAAGGACTGTAAATATGTTGTTAATTTTTACGTTTTCGAGAGCTCTCAGTAATATATATCTTTTCTGAATTTACTTAAACTGTTCTTTTACAGTTGATTGGTTTTGGACAGGTGCTTCTGATCAGGCTAACGAAGATATCATACCTACTTTTGAACAAGGTTCTGGACTTCCGTTTAATCTATCAGCCAGTGAGTTATTTTTTTAATTTTACTACATGAATAAAATCAGAAATTCCGAATCACAAATCAAAGTATATAGTTCCCTGGTGATGTGTGATGATAAGGACATGTGGTAAATATATGACCGAAACAATCGCCAAACAGCGCTCGCTTCCGTTCCGTTTAAACAGCACAATACATTACTATTTCATATTCGGTAGCACTAAACAGTTCGGAAAAATATTAAATTTGCCCTCATAAATTTTACCATCCCCTTTTCATCGCTTTCTTGCAATACTAAGCTTACTGTTTGTTTCATATATGTGCATATGTATGTAATCATAATCTTCCGTAGATTTTATATCCAGTATATAAAATGGTAAAATATAATTTCTTTCGGGTGTATCCATGGCAACAATCTGCACTTATTTGCTATAAAATATTGCAAAAAGGGAGGAAAAGATGTCGCATATTTCCCCAAAATTTGGCTTTAAGTAGAATTTCAATCGCTTGAAGTATTACCTTTTCTTAAACTGTGTACATATATCATTCAGTAGATCCAATGAAAATCATACATCTTTCATCTGATTTTTTCTTGTAAAATTGCGTCAAAACTTCGTGTAGAAAAAAGTGTTTGTAAACATTACATTAATTTCTGGACTAATGGCCGGTCAAGATATGAAAATACGGATTGTCAAACAGACAATAGCCCATGAAACATTTTTAAAACAATCATGATGCTCTTATAAACCATCTTTGAAAGCTAAATTAGATTCAGCTGTCTAAAAAGGAATTTTATTACACAATAACTTTCCTATATTTGAAAAATCAACAGGGGGCCAAAATGCGAAACTAAACTCCTAACTGTGTATTGCTACCTTCAGTGTAATTATACGAAGTAAATATGGAACGGATGTGAGCTTTGCGACGGAGTTTGGAATGAAAGGTACTCAGTTAAAAGTGGAGTTTAATGGACAGAGGCATGTAATTCTTACGACAAAAATCGAGCAAAATTGCATTCCTTGGAATTCAAAGTGGCGTCTCATTGATTAATTTGGAAGTTTGAGTTATCAATGCTCTTCAACTTTGTACTTTATTTGTCCTTTTTAACATGTTTGATTCAGGCATTTCTGGTTATTCTTTTGTAGATAAAAAGTGGGTCTAGCGCACACAGTTTAAGTCCTGATAGCTATAATGAGTTAACAAGTTTAAATTGAATACAACGTTCAAACCTATGATTGCGTTGGATATACGTGTGCGTGTAACAAATTTCGTTGTAGAGGGGTCTTCTTACAGCACAGACAAGATTTTCCAAAAGACCGCCATTGACAATTGCCAAATAAATTGATCACAATGTGTAACAGAACGGAGCTCTATATTAATTTAATACCAAGTAGAAAACAGTCAACTTGCGGCAAAGATGGTCGTGATGGTAATTACAACATGAGGTGCTAAATTTTTTACACCATATCCGGATTTTGACAATTAATGTCTCTTCAGTGATCGAAAAGTATTTGGAAGGCCATTTGATTTACCTCAATTTAGGATTGTCTCTATGAAAAGTCACAATAGGAAGAAGCAATTAATGTCTCTTCAGATATGTATATATGTTTCGATCTCTAACATCGCTATAAGGACATTAATTATCGAAATCCGAATATGGTGTATCAAAATTGTTTGCACCTCATGTTTGCGATTTACCATCTTTTCGCAAGTTTATTATTTTCTGTTTGGTATTTAAATAAATTATTAAGATCAACGCAACATCTGGTGGTCAATTTATTTGGCAATCGCGTATAAAAATTAATTATAATATATAAGTCTTAATTGAAAACTACGTTCAGACCTATGATTGCGTTGGATAAAAACCGCATATAAAACGAATTTCGTTGTAGAAGAGTCTAAATACAGCACAAACAACATTTTCCAAAAGACCAAAACAGTGAAAAAGTATATTCAAACAAAACGCATTTGACTAGCAGGTCGAACAACTGATGGTCTTAAACCCTGCTGATTTCCATTGGCGATTGCCGAATAAAATTGATCACGAGATGTAACAAAATGGATCTTAATATCAATTTAATATTAAACATAAAAACAATAAACCTGTGGCCAAGATGTTATGCCACAAACACAAGGTGTCAATATTTTTTTTGTAAACAAGATCTAGATTTCGACAATATATGTCTTTTCAGTGATGTTAAGGGATCGAAACAGTATTTGGAAGGCCATTTAATTTACCCTCAATTTCAGATAGACTCTTGAATTTTAAGAGTTCATAGGATGAACGGATCATATAAAGCGGAGGGAAAATATGATACAAGCCCAAACGAAAAAGTCTAAATTGAAAACTGGATAAAAACCGCAATTTTTATACGTGTTCATGTAAAACAAACTATATATATTTTAAAGAACATCAGTTATTCGACCTGTTAGTCAAATGCGTTTTGTTTAAATATACTTTTTTCACTTTTTTTGTTTGTTTTGGAAAATGTTGTTTGTGCTGCATTTAGACCCTTCTACAACGAAATTTGTTTTATATGCGCTGACGTTTTTTTTGCAAACAAAACAAATTTAGCACAAAATGTGGTTAGATATATCAGCATTGTTTCGTTCTCTTCAGCGGAATACAAGGTAATGCATTTTGTTTTTGTAGGAGGTGATGGTCCAAGATATGACTGTGTTAGATATGAACAAGAGTTTGTTTTTAGAAGTTGTGAATTTGGCGGGAAATGTGTTTGTGAAAGGGTATGTGTAGTTTTACCTTCAAAAAGTCATTTAAAAAAAAACTTAGAATAGATTTAAAACATCTGATTTTCTTTGATTTTCACTGACAAAAATTAAGAATATGGTAATCATTGTGTATTTGTTCTGTTCATTAATAACGTTGTATGTTTGTTTTTGTCATTTTTTTAATTGATAATTTTTGTTATTATTTTTTTTATTGTATGAAACAAAAAGGAATTACAGTTGGACATAGACTTTACAGATCTGACATATAACAATAGAACAGTTTACTGCCGGTTGAATGTTTTAAAGAATATTCAATTTCTAATGATTTCACATTTCAGAGTTTTCCTTGCGAAACAACAGCACCATAGAGTCAACGCATATATATATCTCCACCAATTAGTTACGTATAAGAGATAATTTATTACTTGATTAAAAAAACAAAATGACTGTTCTTTTTTTTATAGTATCATATATCAATACAAAGCACCCTATGGTGGGTGATAAAGCGACAATTACTAAAAAACAAACTGCTAAGTAATCATGAAACATATAGACTTTATATATAAAAAAGAAGATGTTGTGCGATTGCCAATGAGAGAATTCTGCATAAGAGACTAAAATGAAACAGAGATTAACAACTATAGGTCACCGTACGTCCTTAAACAATCAGAAAAGCCCATACAGCATAGTCAGCTATAAAATTTTGCCATCTGAAAGTGTTTCTACAATAAGCATTATTTGATTTAGCCAAAATTGTCTGTTGCTAGGTATTTCATCGGTCATTCTTTGAAAACATGAGGACTGTGAATGATATATTGGATCTAAAAACCGACAACTACAATGTGTCACATAAAATTTACAAATACAATCGAACCATCTTAGAAGATTATAATAAATGCTTATATAGTTTACACCTGCTGAAATGAGCAAATTTCTAGCTTATTTTAACTCACCTGGTCCAAAGGGCCAAGTGAGCTTTTGCCATCACTTTGCATCCGTCATCCGTCGTCGTCCGTCGTCGTTAACTTTTACAAAAGTCTTTTCCTCTGACAATACCAGGCCAAATTACACCAAACTTGGCCTCAATCATCATTGGGGTATCTTGTTTCAAAAATGTGTCCGGTGACCCGGCCAACCAACCAAGATGACCGCCATGGTTGGAAATAGAACATAGGGGTAAAATGCAGTTTTTGGCTTATAACTAAAAAACCAAAGCGTTAAGAGCAAATCTGACATGTGATAAAATTGTTTATCAGGTCAGGATCTATCTGACCTGAAATTTTGACATGAATCTGACAGTTCGTTGTTGGGTTGCTGCCACTGAATTGGTAATTTTAAGGAAATTTTGCTGTTTTAGTTATTATCTTGAATATTATTATAGATAAACTGTAAACAGCAATAATGTTCAGCGAAGTCAGTTGACCCTTTAGGAGTTATTGCCCTTTATAGTAAATTTTCAACACTTTTTCGTAAATTTTAGTAATCTTTTACAAAAATCTTCTCCTCTGAAACTACTCGGCCAAATTAAACCAAACTTGGCCTCAATCATTATTGGGGTATTTAGTTTTAAAAATGTGTCCGGTGACCCGGCCATCTAACCAAGATCTTCACTTGATAAACAATTTTGACCACATCATATTTGCTCTAAATGCTTTAGTTTTTGAGTTATTAACCAAAAACTGCATTTTACCCCAATGTTCTACTTTTAGTCGTGGCGGCCATCTAACCAAGATGGCCGCCACGACTAAAAGTAGAACATTGGGGTAAAATGCAGTTTTTGGTTAATAACTCAAAAACTAAAGCATTTAGAGCAAATATGATGTGGTCAAAATTGTTTATCAAGTGAAGATCTTTCTGCCCTGAAATGTTCAGATAAATTGGACAGTCCGTTTTTGGGTTGCTGCCACTGAATTGGTAATATTAAGGAAATTTTGCTGTTTTTAGTTATTACCTTGAATATTATTATAGATAAACTGTAGACAGCAAGAATGATCAGCAAAGTAAGATTTACAAATAAGTCAACGTGACCAAAATGGTCAGTTGACCCTTTAGGAGTTCTTGCCCTTTATAGTAAATTTTCAACACTTTTTCGTAAATTTTAGTAATCTTTTACAAAAATCTTCTCCTCTGAAACTACTCGGCCAAATTAAACCAAACTTGGCCTCAATCATTATTGGGGTATTTAGTTTTAAAAATGTGTCCGGTGACCCGGCCCTCTAACCAAGATGGCCGCCACGACTAAAAGTAGAACATCGGAGTAAAATGCAGTTTTTGGCTAATAACTCAAAAACTAAAGCATTTAGAGCAAATATGATGTGGTCAAAATTGTTTATCAAGTGAAGATCTTTCTGCCCTGAAATGTTCAGATAAAATGGACAGTCCGTTTTTGGGTAACTTCCTCTGAATTGCCAATTTTAAGGAAATTTTGCTGTTTTTTGGTTATTGTCTGGAATATTATTATAGATAGAGATAAACTGTTAACAGCAATAATGTTTAGCAAAGTAAGATTTACAAATAAATCAACTTGACCGAAATGATCAATTGACCCCCTAATCTTTAGCAATTCAGCACAATTTCTATAACTTAAAGTATAAAACAGAAAAAAGGAATATATTCTTAAAAATCCTCCTGAGTATAAAGTAATCTTATAGGAGAGGCGTAAAGGGAGTGGTATATGCACGGAAGAAAGCGAAATAAAGTTGCCATTTCACGATGAACGATCAATTAAATATTTCTTGCCCGTGGATCTTTTTTTCCCGATTTAGCGAAACACGATGAATAAAGAACCTTTTTACGGCTGCACGTGAAAAAAAATTTGCAAAAATAGTTGCACGAAAATAACCCTTTACCACCTTCTTATAGAAAACACCATGCAAAATTCAAATGGAATGTCCCTTATCAAATGGCAAAACAAAAAGTGAAAAGCTCAAAGTATGAAACGAATGAAAAACAACGTTAATACTCTCGACTTGACACAGGTATTTCACCAGAAAAAATGATGGATCAAACTTGGCTAATAGTTTTCCAAACCTCTTGCTTAAATGACAGTCAAATTACAATAAACCAACTTTGAGGAAAAAAAACAGAGATAATTGGTAATTTTTTTTTGGAAAGGGGTACAGCAGTCAACATTGTGTCACAATCCCAATCACTACAATAACCAAGGAAGATGTCAACAAAGAAAACTAAAACAGCATATAAACAAAGCACATATTAAGCAAAAATAAAAATCAAGACTACTAAATAAACTCTTCATAGATACCAGGAATGATTTTTTTTAGGAAAATAATTATGTAATACATGTAGTGCTTATACAAAAAGGGTGCTCGGTTTATGCATATTTGTTATGAACAGCTTTAAATGTAAATGAAAAAAAAGCCAAAAGTATAAATAATATTCAGGAATGTTTAATGGCAAATTGGCAAATATACTTATATTTACATTTGACTGAATACACATTTATTACTCTTAAAAAAGAAAATAAACTTCCCATACGTATATTCGAAGTGGATACATTACGTGGTTAAATCTGTCTATCCGTCTGTCAATAAATCTTGTAAGCAACTCCCAATATGTTGTATAAGTTAAAACAAAATATATAATATAATATGATAATGAATCGCGTGTTTCACAAACATTTATTCACAACCGTGCCAGGTTTATGGTATATTTCATTAATGGTAAATATATGTTTTTTTGCTAACGATATTGATATAAATATAAACAAATTTTAATATTTCCCAGCAAGAGATAATCCCGAGTCTTTCCATCTGTTAGGGTTATTAATTTCACATGTTTACTGTATTTTAACTAAAGCTAAACAATATGTGTTTCCTGGCGTTATTGGTTAATCGAAATTAAAAGTGATAAAATTTTATATAATAAGAGCGTAAAACGAAGTTAATACGAATTTACATTGTTCTTTATGATAAATGACACTGTGAAGAACCTACATATTATAACTTGATCTAACTTGGTATGTTTTGTATTGTTTTGTTTGTGCTTTTTTAATACTAAAAAAAAAAGATAAAAACAATGGACAGTTTTATTCAAATGAATTTTATATAAGAAATTAGAAAGTAAATTTTAAAAAAAAACATCAACAGATTCACCATCTTGTCAGTAATATGGAAATTTTTTTTTCGAAAAAAAATATTCATATCTTGAATACGTCATATTCTTAATTGGTGTAGATGAACTAATCATAGAAACCAGGATTGAAATTGTGTACTTCGTAATTGAATAAAAATAACTTTTTTTAAAATTTGGTATGTTCAAAATACTATTCTGGAAATAATTCGCCAAGAACACAAAAACCCTTAATACATTTAATACTATGAGCCTCATGTCTTAATTCTTGTAATTGGCAATCAATGCCGGTTGCAAATAAAACTATGCAACAGAAGTGAAGATTAAATGTAACCAATTGTAATTTTCCTCTTTCTATATTGTAACATTCAATCAACACCTGCACATAGCGAACACATATACAAGGAACTTATGTATCCATGACGATTTTCTTAAAAGAAGAATTGTGGCTTACAATGAAGCATCGAATACAGTGGAAAAGTTGACACAACTTCTACAAAAATGTTTGGGATGTCATCAGTGTCACATATGACCACGAATATGACAATTGTCAACACCTTAATATCATCGCGTCTTCTCGATTTTACCACAATCGAATGAAAATCATCATATGACCATGCAGATGTTAATTGGCAACATCTTTATATCATCACATATTCTCGATTTTAGCATTATCGAATGAAAATCATCTCTAAATTTGTTTAACTATGAGTATCACGACTGGTACATTTTAAATACAGAGGAATCTAGTGTTTTTTCATCTATGCAGTGTTTTTTTCTTTTTTTAATTGTTCGTCTCTTCGTCGTTTTCTGTGTTTGCCATGACATAGTCAATTTTTATCGTTTTTTTTTTTATTATTACCCTTGCTCCTGTCGTGTTATTCCCCGCCTTTTTTTAGTTATACCTCAATACGTGATAGTTTACAATAATTCAGATAAAAGAGACCATCGAATTCATGTTTTGTTAATTATTATTGTGGGAGTAAGAACATACGGTTCTTTATATTTAATTAACTGACAACCGATTGAAATAAGAATACTTTGCTGTAAATCATGACAATACCGGATATCTAACTGAAAGGTAGATTTTAACAAAAAAATTTAAAATTCCAATATTTTCACAAAGTGAGGAATTCAATCAATAAGTCATGAGTAACATCATATCCAAGTAAGAACAACAAAGCTACCCACTTGGATTGGTAGTCAATAAAACCAAAACATTGAATAATACAGTAAGTTAAACATGCTTCATCTCAGAATAGTATTACATTCAATTTGTTAGTTAACTGAAACAATACGGAATGCTGCAGATGACAGACGCTTCGTCGTTTATTAGTAGACAGACGTTCACTTCGTTCACAAAAACTAGAAAACTGACGATCTTGGGAATCTTACAAATTAACAATAAAAAAAATCTCTCTCAAACTTACACTTGTACGAATCTAAAATATATATTGAAGCAATAAATTATAGACAGATAAATAGCTCATTATATACTCAAACATATTCAAAACTTCAAGTACAACTAGAATGTACAACAAATAGATGTATATGTACCATACAAGTAGCGCGTGGATGCCATATTGAAATTATCCCTTCAAATTTAACGATAAAACGAAATTCCTGTCATTTATTTCGAATCGAGAATACTGTTTTTCATCTTTTAGTTCTTATTTCTATCCAGATATGAAATAAAATAAAAACAAGAAGCAAACATACCGTAAAAAACGTTGTTATAGTTTTTAAAACTTTATCTAAAGCTATGCTAACATCTCTCCAGCTAACTTTCGGTTTCATATGTTCATCGTTCACGGATTCGATCTGGTTATCATCTCCTTGTTCATGAAGGTCCATCAGTTTAGTACAATTTGTGCTTGGTGTGTTCATATTTGAAATGGTATCAATATTTACTGGAAGCGTTTTGTGTATTTTTAACACATACAAAGTGATTCTTTTAAGTAATTTCGGAACTTTCTTTGTAGTTGAACGATGATACAGAAAGAGTGTACTTATTATACCGAAAACTATGAAGCAACTATAATTCAACTCTATAAATACGAAAATATTAAAATATGACAGTTCATTATCTGTTGATGGTAGAACGTCAATAACTGTTGTCAAAAACACAATAAACATTAGTAAAAGACTTGTTCCAAATGACAATCGTTCACCAGATTCAATAGGAACAAAAAATGACAGTCCATTCACCACAGTTATGATCATAATGGGGAACACCAAATTTGTAACAAAAAATACTGGTTTTCTTGTCAAATTCACAGCAAAATTAACCTCGGAAAATTTATCAGAACAACTGGCTGTAACCACTGACGTTAAAGTCCATTCCGAATTCTGATACGTTAACTCGTTCACAACATCTTCATCAGTTGTTTGTAAATTGATAGCCTGATAATCATTAATGGTAATCATAGTAATATCACAGGTATGTTCATCTATTGGGTAAAACGTCACATCCGTTTGACACATGGTCTGTAAAACCGCTAAACACGTCATTATTGCTTCACCGGTACGTGTATATGTTACAAATGACATTTCACTATCCACAGTACTTAAGAACTGGTAGACAGAGCCAATATTTGCTATGTTACGAATATAAATTTTAGGGAGCCATACATTATGCATAGCAATCTTTGTCACATTGATATCCACATAACCGGAGTTTTGCCATCTATCTTCAATAATTTCATCTCTCCATTTAATAATAAAAGCTGCACTAAATGTCATAACTCCAGATACAGGATGAAAATCAATGACAGAGTTAAGAAACAAACTTAAGATAACGTCGACAGATTCACTTTGATTAAAACGTGGTGTCAGTATCCTGGAATAATTTGCCATTAAAAATGCGTGCAAATTTTGAGCATCTTCGTATTCAGAACTTGTAGATCCAGCGATAATCATTGTAGTAGCTACTAACAGCAACATTTGTATCGAAAATATGTTTGGTCTACCTGTATTTGATGGCATTTTAAATGATAAACCTTCCACGAAACACAATCAGAAAACAAAACAGACGTTCTGATTTATCTAACTGATGCTTGACATCATCAGGATTTATTAGATTTTGTTTACATACGATTTTATCAGGAATCATGTTTACTTAATGGATCTCTTATAGACATAAAAAATGACGATATTGTCCATAGTTCTGCTCCATAACAAATCTAGTCGATACTTCATCATATAACTGATTGATTTACGTTATGTAAAGAACTGCATGTAGTTAGAAATACAAAATTATAAGAATAAATCACACAAACATACGAAATTCAGATAAATCGAAATAGTCACAACTAAAACAGTCAATCACTTATCAAATGAACATTATCGATCTTGATTCGAAAATCAATCAAATTAAAATGAGAATGGAAATAGGGAATGTGTCAAAGAGACTACAACCCGACAAAGACCAGACAATAGCCGACGACCACCAATGGGTCCCCGATTTAGTGCGATCCTCCGCACACGGAGTCGTGCTTCAGCCGGCCCTTAAACAAAACTGAATACTTGTTTAGTGGCAATGGACGTCATACTAAACTCTGCAATAAACACCAGAAACTAAAATTAAAAATCATACAAGACCAGGGTTTCCCCTGGGTCAATTATTTTTTTTCGCCACCTCTTTCGCCAAAACAATATAATTTTTGCCACTTTATTTTTTTCGCCAAGTAACATAAATATATTTTTCGTTTTAAAATTTACTTTTTTTACTACCCCCCTCACTTAACTAAGATGTTTTTTTTCCCATTGTGTCTATGATTATTCTCTCAAACTCAAAAGGTGCCACTATTCTTTTATTAATAAAGAAGATATAAGTCCTGGAATATAACAAATTAATGGAAATGTTTTTATCATATAATACAATGTACCAGTATAGTTCGTAGGGCAAGTTTCTTAAAAAGAAAAATACTGATGTGCCCTTTTCTACTAAGAAGTGATTTTTACAACAAAACAAAAGCTTTAATCGCATGAAATTGATCCCGCATTTCATGTGTAAAGATTACAGAGAAGGGTTACTCTCATTCTAGGGGTTGTTCTCAACCTTTTTGATGTATTTCTTCATAACGACAGTTTTCTTTTCTTGACCATCGTAAGTGAAAAAAGGTGAGACGTAGAAACTATGCTTGAAACACGTGTGTCACTCAAACGACTTTAAAGTAGTATTAAAGTCAACCGTACGATTTTTTGACGACAAGTCAAAATGTTAAGTTTAACCTTTCAACTTCAAATACGCGTATGGTCGGACCATATGAGTATAATACTCGTTTGGTTATTAACGGGCCGGACCATATGAGTATTTGGACCATACAGAGAATTTTTTCACATTATAAACGTTTCAATAATACAAAAACTTTATCTAAAAAATCAGTGATGGTTGCATGACAATTTATCAATTTTATAATCCAAAAGCTACGTAAAAAATTAAGTATTGATGTCATGCATAGTTAGTTTTCATCGCTAGTTACATTCTTGCATTTAGGCTTGGTGTGACACTCACTTTCAAACGGTATCATAGCTTTTTACATTTGCAAGAAATTGTGCACGATCCTTTTTATTTACACCTTTTGTTTGCGAGTGAAAAGCTAGCCTTTTTACAGCTGCGGAAAGTTCTACCGAGGTCTTTGGCCATTCTGATATCTACGGTGTTTTTGAGAAGCTAGCTCTAGATGTCAAATATCGTAAAATTACTGCCATACACAATATTCACAAGACAACTTAAATAAACTATGTTACTTTCCAGTGACTTCTTGATTAACAGTTCATTAAGAAATTTTTGGAATTTTTTTTTTTAGTCGAAATATTAATTGCCATTCAGTTGTTATAAAAAATCGGTAATGACCGGCGGTTATTACTATCGGTAATGACCATCGGTATAAAATGTGTTAACTCTAAATTTGACAATAATGTAAAATTAACTTTGTGAAACTTCTTATTTTTATTTAGTTTATCTTTTTAACTTAATATAAAAATAAAATTACCAGATGTGATATCGTCTTTTTATTAAACGGTCATACCATGTGAAGAATTTAGAAGTATTAAAAGTAAACTGTAACAGAGTGTTAATTAACCCGACCATATGAGTATATACCCATATGGTCATGACCATACGCGTATGGTCCAAATACTCATATGGTCCGGAACAAGTATAGTATACTAGTACCCATATGGTCATGACCATACGCGTATGGTCCAAATACTCATATGGTCCGAAACCTAGCCATATAGTCCGAATGACAATTAAACTCTTTAAATAGGCGACTTTTTCTTGCTCGGTCACCGTAACTGTCATCCCAATCAAACAAAATACAATCTGTATTAATATGCATGGACAACATATTCAACACAATGTTTAAACGGAAGTCAAAACTCGCGTTTAAGACAAAACATGGCATGATTAATTAAATATGCCTCATCATCAGACAAGATGTCTCAATTTCAACCGATACAATACTCGGTGATATAGACAAACTCATCATAGAAACCAGGACTAAATTAAGTATATACGCCAGACGCGCGTTTCGTCTACTAAAGACTCATCAGTGACGCTCGAATCCAAAAAAATTTAAAATGCCAAATAAAGTACGAAGTTGAAGAGCATTGAGAACCAAAATTCCTAAACGTTTTGCCAAATACAGCTAAGTTAATCTATGCCTGAAGTAGAAAAGCCTTAGTATTTCAAAAAATGGTAAAAATTGTAAACAGTCAATTTATAAATATAACCATATCAATGACAATTCATGTCAGCACAAAAAGTGCTGACTACTGGGCTTTTGATATCCTCGGGGAAATAAATCTACACCAGCAGTGGCATCGACCCAGTGGTTGTAAATAAACTCATCATAGATACCAGAACTAAATTTAGTATATACGCCAGACGCGCGTTTCGTCTACTAAAGACTCGAATCCAAAAAAGTTTAAAATGCCAAATAAAGTACGAAGTTGAAAAGCATTGAGAACCTAAATTCCTAAAAGTTTTGCCAAATACAGCTAAGTCAATATATGCCTGCGGTAGAATAGCCTAAGTATTTAAAAAAAAAAAAAAATTGTAAACAGTCAATTTATAAATATAACCATATCAATGACAATACATGTCAGCACAAAAGTGCTGACTACTGGGCTTTTGATACCCTCGGGGAAATAAATCTCCACCAGCAGTGACATCGACCCAGTGATTGTAAATAAACTCATCATAGATACCAGGACTAAATTTAGTAAATACGCCAGACGCGTAGATGGTATAACAGCAGCTATATAATATATATAAAGGTTATTTATTTGTTCACAGAAACTTCAAAATTTATCGTCAATTCTTACTAATATGTACATGGTGAAAATCAAAAATATTAAATATTTCTTAAACTAACACTTTCAATATTAAAAAACAATGTTACTCAAATTGATATTGAAGCAATAATTCATAAACTAATAAATATTAAAATATATCTAAAACTTAGTAACACACATGTAAATATTAATGATACTTAAATAACATGGATGCACTTTGAATATTGAAACTATCAATTTGAAGTAAAACAAAATATTGATATTTGTTTAAAGATGCTCGATACTCTGTTTTAAAATAACAAGCTTTTTAAAAGACTGTTAAAAATTTAGGTTTGTTAATAATAGAACTAAAAAAACAGAAAAAAGGAAGGGTCCGTGTGCTTGTTATCAAGATAACTTACAGGGATATCATTTTCTCTAGGTTTTTCGTACTTCAAATATAGGCACCTCTTTTATTTCAAAAACAATAAAAAAAAAATAACAAAGATTTTATAAGATTTCAAATATGGCTTTATTCATTTTTTTTTAAATTATGAAAAGAAAAAAAGCCGTTAGCGTGCACAATTTTTGAATCGAACTGCATGGTTAAACCAGAGGATTCCGAATAATTGACAAAAACTACAAAACAAAAGGAGCGAACATGCTTATAAATAAGACAAATAATTGTAAGTTTTACAGTCCCTACAGTCATTACGAATTACATAATAATAATAATAATAATTTATTTTATTAAAGTGTCACATACTTGTCTACAGATTGTTTATACAGTTTACATAATATACATTGCACAATAATAAAATAAGACAAATACCCAGCCTAGAAAGGCTTATGAGACACTATATATACAAATATATATCTATTTAACAAATACAAAATAAAAACATAATAAAATGTTAAAAATGTTTAAAATTATCCGGATATTACACGTCATAAAAAAAAATATATTAACATAAAAAAACATATCTTTTAAAAATAGATATGACAAAATTAAGTATGACGTAAAAAATTAATGATATGTGATAAAAAGAATATATTTTAAAGAGGTTATATAAACAGATTGTGAAGAATAAAACGAATCTTGTTTTATTAAAACCCTCTCAGTAAAATAGCCAATAAAAATAATATGATTGAAATGAATTAAAAACAAATAGAAAAAGAAAATAACTGTAACTTTGACTTTTACACAAATATACAATCATGAATCAAAAAATAAATAAAGTAAATATAACTTTGACTTTTACGAAAATATACAATTAAGACTAGATTACTTTTCAGAGCGCGATGTCTTCTTATCATATTATGCACCAAGAAAGATAACTCGTATTGTAATTCAGCATTTTGAATTAAAAATACAAATTGATTAAAATCTGACTTTGTACAAAAAGAATTATCCATGACCATAGCTCTGTGAAACAAATTAAACCTTAAGTCACTGTAAATGTCACAACTAATCAAAAAGTATATTTCATCTTCTACAGCATTATTTCAAAATGGACAAATTCTTTCTTCTAACGGTATTGGTGGTTTCGTATAACGACCAATCTCGACAGACAGAGGTAAAGTTCCACATCTAAGTTTACATAAATTAATTCGTAAATGGCGTGGCATTGCGTAATTAACATAGTGTTCAGGTTGAAGGTCCTTCTTATAACGTCTATATAGCCTCAATTTGTTTCCATTCACATTCGAATTGTCATTCCAAAGTTTGGTAAACCACAATTGTTCATCTAGTATTCGTAATTTACTTTTAATCACTTTAAAAAATAGTTCTTTGCTAATTCCGGGCTGCATTAAGTGTTCTACAGACATATTGCGAAATAACTTAATCACATTACAGTTCCAGGATCTACGTTTTCGTTTCGACCATAAATGTATCTTATAGAAAGTACGAGAATTATCTGAATTTTCAAGTTTATAAAAGAATCTCAAAACTTCCAGTCTTTGTTTAGCATGACATGGCAGCCATCCTAAATCACCCTGTACTGCCGTATTGCTAGTCAATTTAGTCACTCCAAGGAATATTTTACTAGCCCTATTTTGAACGTTATTAATGAGTCTATGTTCAGTAAGTCCCCATATCGATGCACCATATAACAATATTGGTTGTACCAAACTTTCATACAGTTTTGTGAACACTTGATATGTCATACCACCATAAGCGTAAAATTTCACAGTCAAACAGCTCAAAGCTCGGCTGGCAGATTTAGAGAGTTCTTTGACGGCTTTATTCCATGTTACATGTTCACTGAACCAAATGCCTAAATATTTGTATGAATCTACATATACTAAACTATGACTTCCACAGAAAAAATTGAAAGTAGAATGTTCAACAGAGCTAGGCCTAAAATGAATGACATTTGATTTACTACAATTGATACTTAATCTCCATTTATGGCACCAAGCATTAACACAATCAAGCATACATTGTAAACTTGCCTCACTTGGACCCAGTAAGACGATATCGTCTGCATATAGTAAGATGCTTACATTTATACTATCAATATCAATACCCTTATTCAAAAACTTAATTTCTGTAGCTAAATCATTGATATACAAAGCAAAAAGTATCGGAGAAATCAGACACCCTTGTTTCACACCACATGAAACCGGAAACATTGACGTAAAAACGTTGTTAACACGTACAGAACATGTTGTGTTGTCATACAAAGATTTAACAGCATTCAAGATTTTTCCGTTAACACCAAACGTTTGTAATTTAAACCATAAACAGTCCCGATTCATATTGTCGAACGCCTTCTTCAGGTCAATAAAGCAGGTAAGATTGAAAGACGTGACAGTTTACGGTCATTGATGATAGAGTACAGACTATATATTTGATCTAGGCAGCTTCGCTTTCTTCGAAATCCACATTGTTCATCAACCAATACACCCGAATCTTCAAACCAATCTCCAAATCTAGATGTTTCCAAAAATCTCGAGAGTTCGGTTTTTCAAGTTAAGTCATCAAATCCATTTGAAGTTTATTTTGATAAGTTCGTTTTGCTTTCCGTAAATGTTTGTCAAAATCGTTTCGAGCAGCACAATACTCTTGTTTTAATTTACGTTTAATGTTTGTGTGGTCACTTCATTGAAGCCATAACTTTTCCTTTTTGCTTGCTGCGTCCCACTTCTGTTGTAGTAAGTCACTCCAATCAGGCTTTAAGAAAGTCTTTGCCTTACTTTGCTTCGATTTACATTCATATTTGATAGGACTGGTTACAGTAAGGCCGGCTAGATCCATTTTGTTCATTAAAAAGTTAGTGAAGGACCCATATGCTTCGTTAATACATCAATTTGATGAAAGTTCATTTTCAATACGGTTGACAGTTTCGCTGATTCTTTTAACACAATCTTCCGAATTCAAGAATTCTGTTGTTAACCTTGACGTATCATATCTTTTATTTCCCTTGAATTGTGTTTCAAATGCTGGTTCATCATTCGGACGTTCGTTCATAACAGCTAATTTCCATTCAAGAATCGAATGATCCGGTGTTTTATCTGGCACGTCCATGTTGTATCGGTCAATCAGGTCGGATATCGTATTCACTTTAAAATCGCTCACTGAAGGTATAGATTCATGCGGTACCACAACATAATCCACAACAGACTTTCCTTTCTTTGAAACGCATGTATAATTGTTTTCGTTTCCTATACGGCCGTTCAAAACACAAAAAATACTATCGACTAAGAAATCCACAAACAAATCTCCATAGTGATTCTCGGTTTTATCGATTACCTCACGAGAAGGGATGCGATCAACACCTTCAATAAAGTCAGTATTATATCCGATACGTGAGTTGAAGTCGCCAGATATACACACAGTTCCTTCATTTTGATACATATAAACCTGATAGAGAAGGTCGGCAAAAAAGGTTTCCGGGTCACACCTTCTTGAAGAACCTTCCGGTGGTAAATAACAGACACACAAACAGAAACATAAAGTTGATCCCTTTTCTTGTAATTTAAACCACAGAATATCCTCTTTTGAACAATCTAGCAAGGTCACATCGAAAAATTTATATACGCTATCTTTGATAAGAAAACATACACCGCCTGCGCCTTTCTTAGCATTGCGATGCAACACCGAACGGTTTTTCCCTACAAATCTATATCCAGGTACGCTTATGGTATCAGAATTTCTTAAGAATGTTTCACATAAAGCTATGACATCATAATCGCCACATAGAAGAACGCTTTTCCTAAACCCTGAATTATCATTGTCATATATAGACCACCCATTTACATTCCAAGAACTTAGATGAAGAAATTCCTATTTTCCGTCGGTTCCGTCACGCTGATTACGTACAATTTTAGATCCAACCACTCTATATTTATCGGACTTTCCAATTTCTTTGAGAATCGTGCGGAGATTATTTTGCTGAGAGCGCACCTCCAACGGGATATCGTTTTTTATATAAACGCTGCTGAGTGATTTATTTCCCTTTAATTTGGATTTTGCCTTCATAATGGACTTCTTGTCTTCTAAAGATTGTACTTTTGCAATAATCAATCCAGGTTTTGAATCACGTGACACTTTGCGCTCAGCCTTTAAAAACTTGATGTTCGACAGTTTTAATCCATCTCTTATTAAGGAATTTACTTTGTTTTAATGTACATTGTGGATTATTCTCTTCGTTTTAGCCATGGGGCAAACCTTTAATGACAATATTGAATTTCTTTTCATCATTTACTGACGGTTGTTTAACTACTGAGGCGTACGATTGTTCCATACTGTTAACTTTTCCCTAGCCTCCAGCACATTAACTTGATCTTTAAAGCTGGATAGTGTACCGTTAATCTCCTTCTTTGCCTGACTGACTTCATGTTTCACCTTTTGTTCTATGAGCTGTGCTAAGTCTTTAGACATGTTCTTTTCCAAAGTATCAATGCGTTCTGTTAGTGAAATATGCATAGTATTCATACTTGTGTCAGACTGTATACTAAATGTTTTAAATCACTCATATCTGTATTACTACAAACTTTAGTACCTATAGAATTCTATCGTCTGATCTCAACTTTTTGACACTTTCTTTATTAGAAGAATCTGAGTCTAGTGGTCTCTTCAGACTAGCACCCTTATTAAAGTTACTTACGAGCTCTGAAGTATTCGCTGCAGTTTCAATTTCTGCTGTGGCAACTTTGTTGATGTTTGGTGTCATAACGGACTCAACATAGGACTCTGCGGACTCGGTACACAATGGATCGAACTCAATAATGGCTAATCCTTCCATATTTTGGTATATTTAGGTGTAGAATGTATCAGTAATCACAAATATCACAGATGAAAAGAAAATTGTTCACTTAAATCCAAGCAAAACTTGAAAAATATACGAATTTTATCAGTACAAAAAATATGCGACTATTCAAATCGGCAAGCTGGTTTGTCATTCTGCGGTTCTTTTTCGAACCCAGACATAGAATACAATAAACACGATCAGTAAACATACTGTAAAAAAGGTTGTTATAGTTCTTAAAACTATGTCTAATGCAATGCTTACATCTTTCCAATTAACTCTATGTGTCAAATCATTATCGTTTACGGCTTCCGTCTGGTTTTCGGAAATAGTGTTATCGTGAGTTTGATCATGAAGGTCCATCATGTTATTACTATTCGTATTCGCTGGTGTGTTCAGTTTTGAAATGGTAACAACTTTTATTGGAAGCGATTTGTGTCTTTTGACCACCAGCCAAGTAATTTTTTTAAGCAAATACGGAACTTTCTGCGTAGTTGAACGGTGATACAGAAATAGTGTGATTATTGTACCGAAAACTATAAAGCAACTATAATTCAACTGTATTAATACAAATATATTAAAATAAGTTAGTTCATTATCTGTTGACGGTAAAACGTCAAGAACCGTTGTCAAAAACACCATGAACATTAGTAAAAGACTTGTTCCAAATGACAGACGTTCACCAGATTCAATAGGTACAAAAAAGGAAAGTCCATTTACCACAGTTATGATCATAATTGGGAACACCAAATTTGTGACAAAAAATATTGGTTTTCTTGACAAAATCACGGCAAAACGAACCTCTGTATAGTCATAATCATAACTTGCTGTCATCTTAGATGTTAGGATCCATTCCGAATTTGGATAAGTATATTCATTCACAACGTCTCCACCACTTGTGTGTAAATCAATACCTTGATACCAATCAATGTTAACCACAGTAATATCACAAGTATGCACATCTAATGGGTAATACGTCACATCCGTCTTACAAGTGGTCTGTAATATTGCATAACACGAGATGATTGCTTCACCGGTACGTTCGTAGGTTACAAATGACATTTCACTATCTAATGTGCTAAGAAACTGGTATATAGAGCCAATATTTGCTATGTTACTAATATATATTTTCGGAAGCCATACATTGTGCATACTTATCTTTGTCACATCTATATCTGCATAACCGGAGTTTCGCCATCTCGATTCAATAATTTCGTCTCTCCATCTAATAATAAAGGCTGCACTAAATGTCATAACTCCAGATACAGGATGAAAACTAATTACGGACTTAAGAAACAAATCTAAGACCACGTCGACAGACTCACTTTGGTTTCAACGTGGTGTCACTATCCTGGAATAATTTGTCATTAGAAATGCGTGCAAATTTCGAGCATTGTCGTATTCAGAATTCGCTGTTACAGAAATACTCATAAAATTAGCGAAAAAAAGCAACAAAAACATTGGAAGTTTTTTTTCTTAAAAACATGTGATGATGTTTTAGTTTTGTAAACTACCAAAGAAATCCGATCAGACACTAAACAGAATTTCTAACTTATTTAAATGATGCATGGCATCACCAATATGTATTATATTTTATTTTCATTAAATATTTAAGATTTCATCAGGAATCGTGTCGACTGAATGGGCCTCTTATGCACAAAAACGTTAGTGTTCACAGTTCTGTAGCTGTATAAATCTAATCAATAATTCCTTTAATCCCCAATGGATTACTTTAATTAAAATAAATACAAATTTGAAATAAGTAGAACGTTAAAATAAAAAGCAAAACAAAACCATTTGACAAAGACAATAAGACAAAACACATAAAAATTAAAATAAAAATCTTCAACGATAAACGAAAACAAGCAAAACGAAACCCACATAACAAAGTCATCATGCAAGCTCCATTAAGGTAATTTAAACATTAAATAAAACTGATCCAACTATACATGAAAATAAACCAAAAACTAAACCCAAATAATAGTAAAAAACTACAGCGAAAAACAAAGAATTAAAATCAATTAAAAACAACATTCATTTGATTAAGATGACAAACAGAGAAGAGATTGAATACTGCCTCAGTGGTAGTGTAATGTTCGGACGTTTTTGTACGTCTCTAGGAAAACCTCAGTGGTAGTGTAATGTTCGGACGTTTTTGTACGTCTCTAGGAAAACCTCAGTGGTAGTGTAATGTTCGGACGTTTTTGTACGTCTCTAGGAAAACCTCAGTGGTAGTGTAATGTTCGAACGTTTTTGTACGTTTCTAGGAAAACCTCAGTGGTAGTGTAATGTTCGGACGTTTTTGTACGTCCCTAGGAAAACCTCAGTGGTAGTGTAATGTTCGGACGTTTTTGTACGTCCCTAGGAAAACCTCAGTGGTAGTGTAATGTTCGGACGTTTTTGTACGTCTCTAGGAAAACCTCAGTGGTAGTGTAATGTTCGGACGTTTTTGTACGTCTCTAGGAAAACCTCAGTGGTAGTGTAATGTTCGGACCCTAGGAAAACCTCAGTGGTAGTGTAATGTTCGGACGTTTTTGTACGTCTCTAGGAAAACCTCAGTGGTAGTGTAATGTTCGGACGTTTTTGTACGTCCCTAGGAAAACCTCAGTGGTAGTGTAATGTTCGGACGTTTTTGTACGTCCCTAGGAAAACCTCAGTGGTAGTGTAATGTTCGGACGTTTTTGTACGTCCCTAGGAAAACCTCAGTGGTAGTGTAATGTTCGGACGTTTTTGTACGTCTCTAGGAAAACCTCAGTGGTAGTGTAATGTTCGGACGTTTTTGTACGTTCCTAGGAAAACCTCAGTGGTAGTGTAATGTTCGAACGTTTTTGTACGTCTCTAGGAAAACCTCAGTGGTAGTGTAATGTTCGGACGTTTTTGTACGTCTCTAGGAAAACCTCAGTGGTAGTGTAATGTTCGGACGTTTTTGTACGTCCCTAGGAAAACCTCAGTGGTAGTGTAATGTTCGGACGTTTTTGTACGTTCCTAGGAAAACCTCAGTGGTAGTGTAATGTTCGGACGTTTTTGTACGTCTCTAGGAAAACCTCAGTGGTAGTGTAATGTTCGGACGTTTTTGTACGTCCCTAGGAAAACCTCAGTGGTAGTGTAATGTTCGGACGTTTTTGTACGTCCCTAGGAAAACCTCAGTGGTAGTGTAATGTTCGGACGTTTTTGTACGTCCCTAGGAAAACCTCAGTGGTAGTGTAATGTTCGGACGTTTTTGTACGTCCCTAGGAAAACCTCAGTGGTAGTGTAATGTTCGGACGTTTTTTTTGTACGTCCCTAGGAAAACCTCAGTGGTAGTGTAATGTTCGGACGTTTTTGTACGTCCCTAGGAAAACCTCAGTGGTAGTGTAATGTTCGGACGTTTTTGTACGTCTCTAGGAAAACCTCAGTGGTAGTGTAATGTTCGGACGTTTTTGTACGTCTCTAGGAAAACCTCAGTGGTAGTGTAATGTTCGGACGTTTTTGTACGTCCCTAGGAAAACCTCAGTGGTAGTGTAATGTTCGGACGTTTTTGTACGTCCCTAGGAAAACCTCAGTGGTAGTGTAATGTTCGGACGTTTTTGTACGTCTCTAGGAAAACCTCAGTGGTAGTGTAATGTTCGGACGTTTTTGTACGTCTCTAGGAAAACCTCAGTGGTAGTGTAATGTTCGGACGTTTTTGTACGTCTCTAGGAAAACCTCAGTGGTAGTGTAATGTTCGGACGTTTTTGTACGTCTCTAGGAAAACCTCAGTGGTAGTGTAATGTTCGGACGTTTTTGTACGTTCCTAGGAAAACCTCAGTGGTAGTGTAATGTTCGAACGTTTTTGTACGTCTCTAGGAAAACCTCAGTGGTAGTGTAATGTTCGGACGTTTTTGTACGTCTCTAGGAAAACCTCAGTGGTAGTGTAATGTTCGAACGTTTTTGTACGTTCCTAGGAAAACCTCAGTGGTAGTGTAATGTTCGGACGTTTTTGTACGTCTCTAGGAAAACCTCAGTGGTAGTGTAATGTTCGGACGTTTTTGTACGTCTCTAGGAAAACCTCAGTGGTAGTGTAATGTTCGGACGTTTTTGTACGTCTCTAGGAAAACCTCAGTGGTAGTGTAATGTTCGGACGTTTTTGTACGTCTCTAGGAAAACCTCAGTGGTAGTGTAATGTTCGAACGTTTTTGTACTTTTCTAGGAAAAAGAAACACTATTGAGTATTGGTGTTAATTGTTGTCTCCTGTGCCTAAAGCTCTTTACGGTTTGCTAGATAATGTTGAGTAGGGTTTTGCCGACAAAACTCATAAGATTGTAACTCTTTATCATTCTAGCTGTTGAACAAACACATAGATAGTATGTTTTTACAACAATACTTTTTTTTTGCTTACTGAAAATGATACTGTTTGATGTATTTTTTGGGGGCCATTTCAACCATTTTAACTTTTTAACATATTGTTGGTTTGTCTCTATGATGCAGCAAAAACATGCATTTGAATGGTTTTACACTAGTTATTTTGGGGCCCTTTATAGCTTGTTGTTCGGTGTGAGCCAAGGCTCCGTGTTGAAGGCCGTACTTTAACCTATAATGGTTTAATTTTTGAATTGTTGTTTGGATGGAGAGTTGTCTCATTGGCACTCACACCACATCTTCCTATATCTATTGAACATTTTCAATAATCTAAATGCTTGATATGAGATAAGTCAGATTAAATTCAAATTCAGATTAAACCCAAAACTAAATGATTTTTGTGTAGGGTTCAGAAGTAGAAAAGAAAAATCCAATAGAAGTATCACGTTTTGATACTTAAAGGTCTACATCTAAACAACAATAAAATCTAACAACGTGAAAACCGAGCTTGACCTTCGCATTTAAATTTAAAAAGATTTCGTCAAAGTATTTTTAGATTATTACAAAAACTCTGTTAAGCAAGGTTTCACAATCTAAGAACTGGTGTCTTTCTACAAAATTTTTGCACTGCCAAAACACGATTAAACAAAAAAGCTTTACGCTCTCAGAATTTACCTCATTCTGTTCCAAATATTCAAAGGTCGCACATGTTACATGTTTCCACCTTTTTTAGCAGAGTTGCAAGTCAGATACAGTATTTAGTTTACATTGTTAAGTTATAACACTTTCAATTGACATGTGGACGAATCGACACAATTATTTATTTTCACTAAAGGTGTTTAAAATAACCATTACAATACATTATACCATCCACACTGACAGTAAATAATTACTTCGTCCAGAAAAAAATCCCTTTCCCCCTAGAAAATCAAATGGTTGCTGCCTAACGAGAAATCATTACTTATATTAAATAATAATACATGCGTTTCACAGGGGCGGATCCAGCCATTTGAAAAGGGGTGGGTCTTCCACCAACTATATGTCCCCATTCAAATGCATTGATCGTCCAGAAAAAAGGGGGAGTTCTAACCCCGGAACACTCCCCCTGGTTCCGCCAATGTTTCATTAGCATCATTAATATGCCTTGACCGATTTATTAAACCAAAAGATGACAACACCAGATGGGATAGTCGTATAGATGATGTTATGACGAAAATATTATGTCGGAGCGCAGATTTGCACACGATTAGATTTTTTCACACGATCGGATTTTCAGGGAGATGCTATGACGCAACATAGCGAACCTCAGATTTGCACACGATCGGATTTTCACACGAACGAATTTTCACACGAACATATTAACAAACATATGTTTTGCACACGGATCACATCATATAAATCAGAAAGCGCCAATTAATATTATTTAAACTTATGAGAATACTACGACCACTGAGACCACTACGAATTAAAAATGCCTGCACCTTGTAACTGTATCGAAAGTAAGTACATGTTTTAATGTATACTTTATGCTGATTAGTTTATATGTTTCATTTAACGATTTACTATACTGACTTTTTTTGTTTTGTATAGTGTATTGATAAAAAAAAATAACAATCCTTTCTAAACAAAGTGGGATTCTGTCAACGTTTTATTTTGTGTAGAATAACTCTTAATCATGTTTTGATAGTGTATCGCTATAACTTTGTTTCAATCATTTACTTGTTTCAAAATAAAGTGAGATTCTGACTACACGGTTTTTTTCTACGTGTTTATACGGGTTGAATAAATTTTATCATATTTTGGTTATGTTTTATTGTTTCATTGTTTCAGATCAAAGGGACCAAGCTGTTAAAAACAATTAATTTTTTTTTGTGTTTTTCATTAAAAATCTTCAATGTTTTACTCATACCAAGCTAAATAAATACATTCAGTATTTAAACCTAAGCAATTTAAAACAACAATCATGGAATTTGAACTAAAATTGGGGCGAACGTGTAGGGTCCGAAAGTGAATTGGGCGCGAACGGACCTGATGCCGTTCTTTTTGACACGTAACTAGAAAGGAAAGAATTCTTTAAAATGACGTAATTTAACGGGAAATACTGTGAATTATGACGGAACCCCAAATGAAAGAAGATCAATAATGCCTTGGTCTATGCAGCTGATACCGTTTATTATAACAAATACTAAATTGGTTTAAATTGTTGTTTTCATGATTATTAAAGATATCAAAATGTACTGTATTTTAATATAAATTTTTTATTTTAGCAAAAGTGTGTATCTGTGAAACTGGCTGCAGCGGTGACGGTTGTCGCTGTGGTGAATGTAAATGTTCCGGTTGTAAAGTTACAGCAGTAGTTTGCAAGTGTTCAGGTACGTTTGCCTTCATTTAATTGTAGACGCACATAGTTTAATTGACAGTAATTTGTTCAAACAATAGTAAAATTACGAACAATTAAAACTCTTTCTCTTAAACTATTATTATTGTTATTATTATGATTTTTATTATACAGTGTCTAACAGCGCATTATATAATATTTAAATTGCCCTAAGCGCTTTAAAACAAAGATCAAGTCATATTGTATATTCATTTTTGTCGAGCCTTCGACTTAATTTAGTCGAAAAAGCGAGACTGCTTTTGATCCCTTTTTGTGGGGAGATTTACCACATGAAGGTTTTCAAAATGGCCGATGTAAATTTTGAGTCAATTTCTGTTGTGCTAGGATATAATTCAGTTGAATAATTTGTTTTCTCAAATGGCATAAAAACATTCCCTTGTATTTCTTCTTTCTACTAATGTTTACCCTGTCATAATTTGATATACCAGCAAAAAGCTATTGATCCCTTTTTGTGGGGAGATTTACCACATGAAGGTTTTCAAAATGGCCGATGTAAATTTTGAGTCAATTTCTGTTGTGCTAGGGTATAATTCAGTTGAATAATTTGTTTTCCCAAATGGCATTAAAACATTCCCTTGTATTCTTCCTTCTACTAATGTTTACTTTGTCATAATTTGATATACCAGCATACTGCTATTTACCCCTTTTTGTGTGTGTGTGTGTGTGGGGGGGTCCCCATGATGAAGACTCCCAAATGAAAAATTTGAAAAAGGTAAGTTTGTCCACATTTTAAACAAATCCATCAATTTACCATGGCTATTAGTTTGTTTAAGTAAAGTTGCAGACCCTATTCTGAGTATTCATTTATCATGTTTATAGTCTAGAAGCATAAGTAAGTTTTCAATGTTACTGATTATAATTTTATTTATTGTAGAAATGCCTCTCCGAAAGAAATCCCGTTTGGGACGACCGAAAAAGAACAGCCATCAGAAAAAAGAACCAAAGCATAAAATTGGTAAGTTTGTTTTTCAACATGATAACATTTAAATATTTGCTGACTTTGAATACCAATGAATAAGGTTTACTGTAATATCCATTACTTTATACATTGGTCACTGAGTTCATTGCATGTCTAATGCTGAAGAAAAATGCTTCATTCCCTTTGTCATTTAGGTGAACCCCATCTCTAAGGTGGTTATGTCTGAAGCACTTGTGGTTCCAAAATTTAATGCCTGCTGTCTGTGGTGTTTTCTCTGACAAATGTGTTATAATAGTCTCAGATGGTATACATGTAGGAAGTAAAGTTTACAAGTAAGACAAATAGTCTATTCAACTCTATCTTTTTTTTTTAATTTAGAATGCCAAAGAGGAAAAGATGTAGAAATTAACAAATGGAGTTAAAAAGAGAGTAATCCTCGACAATGAACAGCTGTTGGTACCAGTATGGAGGAGACATCTGTTCCAGTTTCAATCCACACTGAAGATGGAAAGAGAATGAAAAAATATGAACGCTTAAATTTGATTGTCATGCTGTTTCTTTTTCTAGCACCAGTGAAAGGCACAGAGCAACTGATTGCACAAGAAATTGAGATATTTGCAGTGAATGAGACACACAATAAAGATGAAGAATCTTGCCATCTCCCTTTCACTGTATGCAATTTATTACAAGTTATCATCGCTGATACATGTATATATCCTTAGCTGTACAGATACCGAAATTTGTATAACCCATGCAGATCAGTTGCAGGGAAATTATCATAAAACTCTCAGTTATTATTGACAGTAACATTATGAATAAATGTTTGATAATAAAAATATTATTTATACCTGGAATTGATTTTGTTCTCTCTCATTTTGGTTTAGTTATTGAAAAAGGATGGAATAATGTGTAGTGATATTTTAGATATATTGTATACATTAATACATGTACAAGTTCTGATTCTCAGTCTGACTGGTCCTTTTCATTTTAGAATACTGGGATGTATGTAGGTGTCTTTTTACAGATGTAATTTGGTTTATTCAAACGCCACACCACATTTATTGGTTTATAGGTTTTATTGATATGATTACTGTGGGGAAAAAACAACAAACAAGATCATAAAATTGTACGGCTTGTGATTATGGTTAAATCTATTATCATGCCTTTATTATGTATGTGCTTTCCCAAAGTAAGGAGCCTGTAATTCACTGGTGTGTTGCTGTATACATCATATTTGGATTTTTTTCTTATTATTTTGTTCATAAATAAGACAGTGAGTTTTCTTGTTTGATGTGTTAAACCTTTTTCTTAAATAGACCTTGTATAGTTGACAGTGCAATATGAATTTTACGCATTGCTTAGAGCCTTTTGGTCACCTTAAAATGTTGATGTCTGTATCATTTGGTTTCTTGTGGAGAGTTAGACATTATATTGCATATACTGTACAGAAAAAAATGAATGTCATACACTCGCAAATCAATATGTAATAACAAAATAAATGAAATATTTGCCACTGGACGTTTAGCAACCATCAATTAAATCAACCTGATCAACAACAACAAAAATGAAATATTTGCCACTGGACGTTAAGCAAGCATCAATTTAATCAGCCTGATCAACAACAAAGGAAGACACCTTTTCGTGCAGTTTGTTTAAAGTAAAAAAAAATGGTTTTAACTAACAATCAAGTCAAAATGTTGTTTCACTATTCACACAGGTCCATGTCTGTTTCAAAATTAAAAGGAGATTTTTCTAGTCTAAAAGTAAAAAAAAAGAAGGGAAACATGTACATTACGCTTACAATATGGTTAATCCCTTTATATTCGAGGTCAAAAGTGAGACTTGTATTGCAATTATCTATAAAATGATCATTAAGTGTAAGTCCTAACTAAATACACAATCCGTGAAAAGGAGAAACCATAAATTTACCGACGATCATAAAAACAACTGAATGCAAGCTCATAGTATTTCGAAAAACACCATTAGAAAACAATTTACAGACAATCATAAAAAATCAACCCAATACAAACCAAATTAATAATGAACCTAGAAAGTAATCATTTTTTAATGATCAATACAAATTATAAATATTATAAGACAAAGTCGAACATGATAAACGATATTTGTCAAACAATATTTATTATTTAATTCTATAATTTGTAAATAATATTTTCGGAAGGAGTGTGAAAACCTGTGGTGTAACTACTTCGTGTGTACCAGGTGTCAAATAAAACTCATTTTAACAGGTTGTGATTTACCTGACCATCGGATAATTCAAGCCGAATATACATGTCACACTGTGACATTATGTCTCCGAGACAGGTGTATATTTAATAGAAACCCATTATGAAACAATCAAATAATTAACTCCGATACATGACATACAATTTATTACGTATTAATTATTTAATATCGTATTTTTAATACAATATCAAATCTGAGACTACTATAACGCTATATGGCCGTAATCTTCAGCCGTAATTAACCTTTATTTGGAAAAACAAAAACAGAAGCCTTTTTCCATTTTTTTTTCAATCATTCATGAAAATTTAAAAAAATTATTAAATAGTATCGATAATGAGATTTATATATCTGAATTCCATTTTTAGTTAGCACGTGTATACGTGTATCAAAACTATATCCCAGCCAATTCACAAATGCACCTGTTTTTACAGGTAGGTAAAACAGGTAAAACATTTGTATATTTGATCGGGAGATTGTTTATATGATTCCTTGATTGGATGAAATAAACGGGACCTGTTTCAACAACTTCGTTTGTCGGATTTATGAGAATTAACAATCCATTCTCAATCATAGTCGCATAGCTTATTTTAAAAACTTTTAAAACATGTTTATTATGAAAAACTATTAAAATACATTTATTATTATAAACTATTATAATATAATAAGTATTAAAGTAGGATAATCATAATAATAGGAATAATAATGACAGCATAGAAAATTATATTTTGCTTTGTATTATTCATTTTTTTATTGAACAATTACATGTCGTCTGCTAACGGTAAAATACGAAACTACGTTAAATTAACGCAGCTAGCTTTTTTGAGTGTAGCCGGTTTAATAGGGAAATCGAGAGTGACCAATCTCTGTGTTATAGTAGTCTCAGACTAAAATAAACACTTAAAATGAAACATTTAGTATATGATTAGTAGCTATATACATCCTTCCATTAAACCTAAATTGTGTGTACCAACATAATCATTGTAATGGTAACAAGAAAAAATTAAATTCCAAATGTTGCATTTTGTTGTTTATACCAATTTATTCATGAAATTTTACAAATATTTTAAAATGTAGGATTTGGAAACAAGCTTAACACATTAATCATATTGTTATTAGTGCCTGTACCCGTGTGATGAGAGTTTTAACTGGGAACTTTATCAATGGAAATTTAAAACTGAATAGATTTTTCGGTCCTAACTTTCTTCAGAAAAAAAATAAAAATCTTAAGAGTACTGTCACAAGAAATGGAAAATGGCTCTAACCTGCAGTTCAGTCGTACACTATTAAGATTTCAAAAAATATTGTAGTTGTTGTTAAATGACCGAATTCAACTAGGTGAATTTTAGATAATTAACTATCAACTTTAATTGAATGTTTAGATTTAGAAGATGCAGATCTCTTTCATTGGTCTAAATTGAATCATAAACTAAAGAAACACAATTACATTAAACAACAATTGATTTCTATATTGTCAACCTTTCTACATGTTTCTAACTGTTCTTTTTGTCATTCTTTATATGAAAACTAAAGTCTATCAAACGATACCCCCCCCCCCCCTCTCCAAAAAAAAGAAATAGAGCTATTTCCCCTCAGAGCTATTTCACTCTTTGATTTGTGGTAAATGTTGGATATTCACTTCAATTTATTTCGTTTGGTATTGTGATATTCGAATACAGATTACATTTTATAAGTTTGCTACAGGCTATACAAATATTACTTAGGTTATTCTGTAATTCTAAACATCTACAAAATATTGAAAACAGTGATCACGTAATGCACGAATTCACATCAAACAATGAAAAGAACCAATTTCATCTACTTGCACAAGACATCTTGACTATACTATTAAACGGGAAGACCTCATTTGTGGTGCCGCTTCTCTTCTTTCCACAATAAATTAATCATCATGCCTCTGTGTCCTATGGGTACAGTGCATAATTGCATTTGTCATCCATTCATATGATTATTCAGATTGAGTTATTTTGTGTGAAAAACGAGAAAAAAAGACGTCAGGATATGTTTCCGTCATTGGGCGAAATTCTAAGTCAGATTAGACTTCCGGTTTGCGTTTTTCTGTATACTTTGAACATACATTATAAATACTACGAGAAAAGTGTATTTTCTGTCTAATATCATTTTCAAGTTTACTATCCACGGCAGTCACAGGGTTTATTCAATAGAGAGGGTCTGAATAATATAGCGATGACCGCTGTGGATCAATTATTTAACTGAGAATTGATTAAAATTCTGGAACGGGTGTTTTTAAGATCGAAATTTCAGGATTGACAATTTCGGGATCCGGGTTTTCTTTTTTCGAATTTCGGGATGTCGAGATATTTAATTTGTATAATAAATTCAGAACCTCGGGATTACATGTTTTTAAGCCCGGGAAATTGAGATCAGGGCCCCTCCGCAGTGGCGGATCCAGAAGGGGGCCGTTGACTGCCTTAGAGGGGGCCCGCTCCGGTCATGCTTCAGTGATTCCCTATATAAGCAACCAATTATTTTCCAGAAAAGGGGGGGCGGGCCACCTTAATCCGCCTCTGCCCTGACCCCCTCCCCCTTTAATGAAATTCAATGTTCATAATATACAGATAAGCGCTAAAATTATTCATGTGTCATTAAAATTAATAGAGAACAAACAAAACAAAAGGATTTTTTTGTGGACAAAGGAGGAGCCGGGCTAGAAAAACATTTATCCTGTCCCAAATTACCTATGACTTTTGATATCTTTTCTGAAATTCTCAAGTCGTTAAATGTTTTACAAAAATAAGAAGATGTGGTATGAATGCCAATGAGACAGCTCTCCACAAGAGACCAAAATGCCACCGAAATTAACATTTAAAGGTCACCTTACGGCCTTCAACAATAAGCAAAAGCCGATACTGCATAGTCTGATATAAAAGTCCCCGAAATGACAATGTAAAACAATTCAAATGAGAAAACTAACAGCCTTCTTTATATACAAAAAATGAACGGAAAACAAATATCACTGAACCACTGAATTAAAGGCTCATGACTGGAATGTTCATAATACATGTACACTAAATGTATGTTCATAATGAAATTAATAGAAAACAAAAAATGGGAATTTTGGAAATAAAGGAGGAGGGTTAAAAAAAACATTTTCCTGTCCCTAAGTACCTATGACTTTTGATACTTTTCCTGAAATTCTTAAGTCATTAAATCTTTTACAAAATTCTTCCTACAACACTTTACATCCTTTCAAATACGCTCTGAATGCCCGCGATTTCGCGGGTGTGTTCTAGTCTTACATTAAATTACAACTTGTTCATCAAATATCCGAACTGCCTACATGTATATAGTATCTTGAAGAGGTACATTCCCCGAATGTATGATGTTATTGGTTTTATCCCCGAATATGGCCCTGTTCACATTGACATAAACTAAACATAATTACGTTCCCATTGATAAAACTCAATGTTTACATGTAGTTTAAAGTATGTTTTGTCTACATGCAGTCGATAGTTTTGTACTGCGTAACACACCACTTATTAGCTTTAATAATGGTATTAATATGCCCAAGTCAGGGGCGGATCCAGGATTTTGGAAAGGGGGGGCGAAGATTTTCAATTTCGCCGAGCGGAGCGATGCGAAAAATTTTTGGGACCTTTTTTCGGCTAAAAAACATAAAATAAGTGTAATATGCACAATTTAAACGATTCCTGGCTTGGGCATGTATATTTTATAGTTGCTGTATTAAAAGTTTAAGGGTTGGACATTTTTTTATGGACATGGACATTCGATGAAATTTACAGTACGACCAACACGAGTTAAAAAAGACAAACAAGCAGTTTTTATCAAAATGTTTAATTGATATTTTTCACCCAACATAACTTAGGGAACCGAAGTGAGGGGTTCCAAATTCCCCAAAGATTACAAAGAGTGTCTGAAATGACAACAAAGTTAGAATGATAGTCGACAAATGGAGACATTAAGGTCACACCCAGTAGGCAGGTTACAAAGTATTCAATATATATAAGTCCGGCGAAACAGACATTCAAGTCAGACACGCAAACCCCGGCCACAAAAAAACTACGCCCGTTTTATTCATCATGTTCATTCCATGCTAAATAATTTTGTTGGAAATTTTCGTTTTTAATAGCAAAAAACTGGACAAGACTATTGTTTTCAATCCAGATACGGTTCAGAATTTTTGTTTAAGGCAAGAATCAGAGTCAATTTTTCTCTCTCAAATATCTAAGACTACCTCCTCAAATCAAATGGTTCGTACCTGAGACTTGAAATTTTTCTAGAGCTTATACTAAAATTGAGAATGGAAATGGGGAATGTGTAAAAGAGACAACAACCCGACCACAGAAAAACAACAGCAGAATGTCACGAACAGGTCTTCAATGTAGCGAGAAATTTCCGCACCTGGAGGCGTCCTTCAGCTGGTCCCTTAACAAAAATAGTTCAGTGATAATGAACGCCATACTAATTTCCAAATCGTACACAAGAAACTAAAAATAAAATAATACAAGGCTAACAAAGGCCAGAGGCTCCTGACTTGGAACAGGCGCAAAAATGCGGCGGGGTGACTGGGGTTCATTATTCAACTTTGTTATTTATAAAATAAGCTGGTGCATTTGGGGTTAAACATGTTTTCGTAGGTAAATAATATTGTGGAACTTTCTTTTCTTGAGAGTGCAATAGTCTATAGAGTATTTACTATTACTTTCTGTTTGGTGGAATAGTGAAATAGAAGTCAATACGTTCTTGTTCAATCTTGTGTTGCTTTGAAGGTTTCCTGATTGTCATGATATCCTCAGCCTAAGCAATGTGTATTACTGTAATTTTAATTTCAAAATTACCGTGTGCCGTGTTTTCAACGCACTGGTCAACTCCACCATAGCAAATCAAATGACTTTGACAATCAGAAAATACCACCGAAAAATATCTTTATAAGTAAAGAATTGTCGTATAAAAATTAAATACTCGGGAAATGGCAAAATTCACGAAGTCTAGTCTGAAAAATAATTTTACAAAAAAAAAAAAAAAAAAAAAAAATCCGAGCAAAGGGGGGGCGTACGCCCTCTACGCCCCCCCCCCTGAATCCGCCACTGCAAGTACATATAGCACTCAACAAAATACGTGTCTTCAAATTACTGTTATTGCGACATCATATTAATAAGAGCAAAGTTAAACCACGGGTGTTATTCCGTTTATCGAGAGAAATGAGCGTGAAAGAATATCTAACGGCGGTCAAGTATTGAGCGACGATCGTGAAAGTTCTGGTAACGGATCGTGAAAGACATTTAATCGAGAAGACATATGAAAGGTCAATACACATTCTTATTAAATTAATTACACAGACAAATTTACGACAAAATAAAACTGTCTGTCAAAATGGTTTAACATTATGATCAGTATGTCAGAATATCCAGTTTTAAAAGTACATAGTTATTACAAAACAACAAAAGGCAGATTGCTTCTCGACATTTCAATGACATAAAAAATGTAAACAAACATGATTCTTTCACAATTTCGACTAAAAAACCTACTTTAATACGAATAAAGGCATTCTATTTGAATTAATCAAAAGGTTCTTATAGTTATTTTGTATAAACATAATATGAAACTTGATAAATAAAGAACTATTTACACAACAATGGATTTTTTGGATCGTGAAAGATCATGTACCGTATTTTTGAAGATCGTGAAAAGGATCGTAAAAGATCTGATGCTACGAAGACGTTCAAATTTTCTCCAATTATATCATAATTAATATTTGTTATTGGTATTGAGAAAAGCTATATAGGTCAACATCCTCAAGTTTAAGCTTTTCAAATTATAAATATTTTCAGAAAATGAAATGTAAACTAGTTGAATGATTGTAAGATGAAGCTTTAATTATCATGTGAAGTACTCACTTATCACGAGTTATAGGATATCCACATTTGGTATATTGGATCCTATAAACTACATGTCCGTCAGACAGGATTCACCTGACCCCGAATTTGCCTTATTTTATGGATGAAGATTCATATTTGTGGTCAAGTCCGTATCGCGGATTCGTTAAGCTTTAGGATAAGTGTTTGTTGTTATGATTGTGAGGTGTACATTTTCGACTTCTGCAAGGTTTCAACTGACATTGAATCCATTGTCATGCATCATTCGGCAATGCTCGTTTTATGTTGTCTAGCCTTTGGATATATACCTGTATGCTATAGCGCCATGGGATTTCGTGTATGGTGTACATGTCTGTTTGCATGTTTCATAAATGACCATAATGACGTCAATTGTATTTGATATATTGTATAATAGAAAGATGTCTATGTCTGGCTGTCGGTCAGGGTTCATATACTTTTTACTTTATGTTTCGAATTAATTGGCCAGCATCACTTTTATATTTGCCAGTTTCTAAGGCACTGTAAGGATCGGAACACATTTATTTGGTCTACGGGATATTTGTAGAGATCTGTATGTCATGGTTCGTCTGACCTTGCATTCTTTTTATTAACCATTGACAATCATAATTTTTTTAAAAATGTTGTATGATTGCCTACAATTATCCACAAGAGACCAAAGTGACACAGACATTAACAACTATAGGTCACCGTACGGCCTTCAACAATGAGCATATCCCATACCGCATAGTCAGATATAACAGGCCCCCATAGTGACAATGTAAAACAATTAAAACGAGAAAACTAACGGCTTTTGTATAAAAAAAAAATAAACGAATATCAAATATGTAACACAAAAACAAACAACAACCACTGAATTACAGGTTCCTGACTTTGGATAGGCACATACATTAATAATGTGGCGGGACTAGACACGTTATTTGGATCCCAACCCTCCCCCGAATCTGGGACAGTGGTATAACTGTACCACATAAGAACAAACTATAAAAATCAATTGAAAAGGCTTAATTCATCAGATGGACAAAAATTCATTAAGCGTTTAAGCGCATTTGACACTTCTAGTAAAACCCTTGATATTATAGACGTTCCATAACATTAACTATCATAAGTAAAGCAGACGAGACATTACAGCATTTGCGATTTGGTATTCTATAGTCTGTAGTATATAGTTAAATCAATCCACATCTGCGTTGTATATACAGAACTTAAGAAAGTAATGTTGGTTATCGTTCAATCTCAAATTACTCATGAAAGATGCTGTTTTGCTGTGATTTTTTGTTTGATGGATATCATTTTGGTTTAAACGTTGCATATCCATATTATTGGCTATTAGTAAATAGTGTCAGTCTGCATGAATTGCACTTGACCGATTCTCAGAGCTGAATCTTTCAAACTTATCTAGAGATGTTTTAGTTGTTGTTTTTTTTAACTTTCTAGGTAAAGCGTTGAATAAAAAAAAAGCTTTAATATTCATCCTTATCAAAATAGTAACAGGCTTCAACCAGTTTCAGGTTTATCAAATGGTCAAAGAAATACTGATTTCTGATTATTAGTTATAAGCCTGGTCACGCATTATCTTTCACGATCAAAATAATGCGTTGTATGATCTTTCACGATCAAGTTTGATGGATATTCAACAAGTTCAAGGTTTTCATATACAAATTAATGCTTTTAAGAGGAGAACATACCTTAATTTTACTGTACTATTAGATACACCAAAGATTACATTTCAAATATATCACGATGAACTGAAACATGACCATTATAGTAACAAAAAGCGTCTTATTTGTAATTAATTGCATAAACATGCATTGCGCCTTTTGTGTTTTTTCATAAAGTACTGCATATTTTCTCTTTCTTATTTCACAGTTATGTTGGGAAAGTTCAACCATTTTGACAGACATATTTTTTTATTCGGATTTGTTCCGCGTTTTGAAAATGAAGCAATATTTTTTATGATTATGACCTAGAATTCCCATTAAATGTCATTCACGATCCGTTACCAGAGATTTCACGATCGTCGCTCAATACTTGACCGCCGTTAGATATTCTTTCACGCTCATTTCTCTCGATAACCCGAATGACACCCTGTAAACACATTACATGAGTGAAAATATGTTACAAAAAATCAAAAATGTTTTTTTTTTTAAACCATAAAAGTTTTAGGTGCTTCAATCAGTAACGCTCCCTTAATTATATTTTACGTTAGTTTTCAAAATCATCAACATATTTAAACATTAAAACTATTATAAACCATAAGTCGCAACGACAATCTTTGTACCGAAAAGTGATAATTGGCCATACATAAAACTATTATATATAGCATGTCTGTTATGAACTTATTACAGTCCTACAATTAAATGTCATAGTGACATATTTATACATATCTTATTTATGTCAGAAAAGTATATTTATATTGTTAGTATCAAGTAACGGTCGGTTATTCATTCACACATCAGAATAATACGCGACCTGTGCTCTTAATTTTTTTTAAATGAAATCTTCATTATAAGACCTGAAGATTTCAAAAAAGTAAATCAGTGCCGTATGAAGATGACAGTGTATTACTTCTTAAAGATATAATTTTTAGGCAGTTAAGCTGCCTTATGCGAGCACCCTGGATTTTTTTTCTACCCAATAAATGCTGAAATACGTGCCATTGTTATCATCTAGCTGGCAACTATGTTATTTATAACTTATTGGACAGTTTTTTCATACTTTTCATTCTGGATTACAAAAAATATGACCAGAAAAACCTTAAATGATCGTCGATTTGCCCAAAAGTTTTGAAGTTGCACATAGGAAGTAGAGCACATTAGGAATCCTTATGTATGTCACAGTGGAAATTATACCAAATTAACGCAATGGCTTATATACCAGACAGTGACTTTAGTTCCACTTTTATTATACTGTAAATATACATTTATTTCAACATATACAAATCTTTCAACAAATTCGGAAACAATTACATTCATTCATACTCTAAATATAAAACCACAAACTACAATGAAACAAGGACTGACGGACTAATGAATTCGACAATGCACTTTTAAAATTACGCCATGAATTAATATCGCCAATAAAACAATTTCTAGCTGTAATTCAGTAATTTGAACTTTACCATAAAACTATATAAAAAGTACGGAAAAGCCGTAAAGCAGATTATAATAAAACTATCATAATATTTCCATTTAACTTTCAATGAATGAAACTCTATCGAGAAACTAAATAATATTTTCCAAATAACAAAATTAACTAACCTGTAAATATTGCTTTAGCTATGAAGCGTCAGCTTTGAAAGGCTGCTATTCATTTAATGAAATCCTAAATCTTTATATAAAAATAAGGCGTACACATATTTTCCCGCGCTCGTGCAATAATATTTTATTTTATTTAAATCGTTCAGGTGTGAAGTGACGTGTATATGAAATTGTGCAGTGACGTATATTAGAAATGTCGTCAGTCTCAGTCAATCGTCATAATGAGTATGATGAAACAGAAAATGGAATGAATGAATGAATGAAATAAATGAACTGATGAATAACCATTTAATATACACATAAATACGACGGTGACATGTAGTTTATTATCCCCTGAGCTTTTGGCTAAGATGCCAAAGAACAAATGTGTGAAATACTTAATCGCCGTAAATCTCAAAAGACAAGTAGTTAAGATTTCCCAAATTGCAAAAGTCGTAGGAATATTGTTTGTCGTCAATACGTAGTCAACTACGTCAGTAGTCTAATTAATATAAGTTCAACTGATCACGCTGTTGGTGGCAGTTTTGAATTAGAAGACGAAATGTTCGTATCTTTTCAATTTGGACACAGGGGTTCAAATTAACGGTGTTCCGAGGTCTGCAACCTCCCATTTTTGCAGTCGGACTTTCTACTTGGTTACTAGCTACGCCTAACATGCCCGACGGACCTTGAAAGAAAATTTAAAAAAAACTTTGCAAACATTTTTACCAAAGTTTCCTAATAAACGATCTAACTTATTTCCATCATTACCATATATATATTCATGACAGCGATGTTCAATTTGTTCAACCGCTAGCTTTATATATATATACAAAAAATCGCCGACAAATAATGTGTAAATCCGAGTAAAATCGTATCTCACTATCTTAGTCAAAAACAACATTGAAAACAAAATGGCTGCCGCGCCTGAGAAGACAATTACAATATCGGATCCGATTCCGAAGGCGGATAAGGCTAATCCCGGGTTTTGGCTGTCAACTATAAAATTCAAACAGTTATATAACCAGTGAAATTTTTCTGATTAAAAGGTTGGTTAAATTTTTTTGAAATTTTTATACTTTTTTCAAAGGGTCAAAGTAAATACTTTGTCAAAATTTAAAAAAAAATTAAACGAGCCAAATCAATTTTAGTGTGAGTGTTGGGTACCATCTGTAATTGCATTTTCTATGATTAGTGAGTTTGAATGTTCCTCGATAAATGGCTGACCCGTGTTAAGAGAGAGCCATATCTCTTGCACGTTAAAGACACCCTTGTAGATTTCGAAAAAGAGTAGGCTAATGCCGCTACAAGGCAGCACTCGCACCCGCAAAATGGAAAGGGATTAATATAAGTTGCAAAACAAAGGAGAAGTGTACTCCTGTCCGCCCCTCTTTCATTCGTTGTTATATGGTTTACGCTTATTGTCAAATATGTCTGGCATATTCAGGACGATAAAAAATAAGCAATAAAAACAACCAAAAAGGCTTTACAATGCAGGAGTTGACCCAGGATCATTGGTGGGAAATTTTGACTAACATTAAAATTAGGGAACGTTTGATTTAGGGACAGAAATGTTTGCTAGCAACAGGCCTACAAATTAATCAGAGTTGTTACAATAATAAAGAGATTTTATTGATTTTCTTAAAATTTTACAACAGCAAAAGTGTTTTTCTTATTATGATATGCGAATGACAATTAAACTCACAAAATGATAACAATTTCATGAAATGAGTGACGTAGTATATGTTTTATCATTTAACCAAATTTCTAAAGAAAACTAGTGCTTTGAATTATGACATGATTTGATTTGAATTCCATTGACATATTTCCTATTTCCTAATTTATTTTATAGTCCAATTGTTTTACATTGGTTTTTTCATGCATGTCTAGGGTTAAAGCTGATGAACTATTTCATTATTCATTATTGAATTTTGAATAATGAAAAATGAATAATGGACGTACTTCAGTGCGGTCATATTAGTGTAGTTCAAATATTCGTCATTGGCGTCTACTTTTTTCTATGATAACAAGTGTGGACACAGTTGAGTGTGGATAGTATGTTTGGATGTTTGACAGTGTCTTATGACAAAAGGAGTTCTATGTTTTTCCTACATGGTTTTATTAACTGTGTTGCACGATAGCAACCAATCTGAGCATTAGGGGCGTTATTTATTAAACTTCTTTTTTTTTATGTTCAAGACAGGCATGGAGGAGACAGTAATTACATTAGTTACCAAATGATTATGATAGAATATGTTCTACATCTTTGATGTTGGATACATTTTGTAGCTTGGAGAACAACACATAATAGGTTCTTTTTTCACGTGTTTTTTTTTCTAAATGGCAGATGATATCTAGTTTTGAGAACATCTAGTTTTAAGGAGCCTGTAATTCAGAGGTTGTCGTTTAGTTTAAACATATTTATTTAGAGTGGATTGGGAAACAAGTTTTGCAACTTATATTATTCCCTTTCCACTTTGTGGGTGCGAGTGCTGCCTTGTAGCGGCATTAGCCTTCTCTTTTTCGAAATCTACAAGGGTGTCTTTAACGTGCAAGAGATATGGCTCTCTCTTAACACGGGTCAGCCATTTATCGTCCCCTTCCGACGGACTATCATCGTTTCCTTAAGACCATACTCGCATGTGGTGTCAAGGGAGAGCCGAAAATTGAGTTCCTGAAATTTTCATCCCGAACGGGAATCGAACCAGGAACCTGTGTGTTAGTGGTTGTCGTTTGTTTATGTGTTACACATTAGTTTTTTGTTAATTTTTAAAAATAAAAATAAGGCCAATAGTTTCTCGTTAGAATTGTTTTACATTGTCATTTCGGGGCCTTTTATAGCTGATTATGCGGTATTTGCTTTGCTCATCGTTTATGGCAGTATGGTGACCTATAGTTGTTAATTTCTGTGTTGATTTGGTCTCTTGTGGAGAATTGTCTTTATGTATTTAAATAGCCCATCCGAGCTCACCCATGAGCATGAATGCTAGGCCCGGTGTTTCTGCCGTGTTTGGGGAAAAGATCCCTGAGTCCGGCTTCATCAGTGGTCGACTCAATAAGTTGTATATTTGCGTATTATTTATGTTTTTTGTTTTATTTCGTATATTATATTGGACCATACACCGGTTGTCTTTGAATAACATATTAGTTAATTATGATTTACCGTGAAACCTTGGGAGTGCCGATGGGCGGATCGGCGTCTGCTGAATTGGCAGATCTTACAATGTTCGTCATTCTTGAAAACGTTTTACAACGCTTTCAGCACAGAAACAAAATGATAATGACTTCCAGATTTAGGGATGATGGTTGGATTATATATTCCGGACCTATAGAAGAAATACACGAACTATTTACAATAGCTAATACTGCACACCCGCACTTGAAGTTCACCTACGAATTTTCCCGTAATGAAACAATATTCTTGGACACTGTCATATATAAAGGAGAAAGATTCTTTAACGAAGGCATACTAGACATTAAAACCTATTTCAAACCAACTGAAACATTTCAATATCTACACAGATACAGCTCACACCCGAAAAGTGTTTTCAAATGATTTATCAAAGGTGAAGTATTGAGATACATCAGAAACACCAGTAGCAAAACTGAACTTTAAAAAACAGTTAAAAGCTTTTAAAACACGTCTCCTCAAACGAGGATATAAAATATCTGAAATCAACGAAATTTTTAATCAAACACAAAATATAGAAAGGAAAAACCTGCTTATACAACGCCAAACGAAACGGGAACAACCACTAGTTATGTTAACAAAATTCAACCCATCTATACAGAAACTGAAAAATATAATTACAAAACACTGGAACCTTATTTCATTAAACCCTAATTATTTGAACATATTTAATCGCCAGCCTATTATAGCTTATAAAAGACATACAAATTTACAAGAACTATTATCAAAGCATTAGTGGGTATAGTTTGCTCAACCTTTCACAACACAATATGATACTGATCTCACAAAAAATAAATCATAATTAACTAATATGTTATTCAAAGACAACCGGTGTATGGTCCAATATAATATACGAAATAAAACAAAAAACATAAATAATACGCAAATATACAACTTATTGAGTCGACCACTGATGAAGCCGGACTCAGGGATCTTTTCCCCAAACACGGCAGAAACACCGGGCCTAGCATTCATGCTCATGGGTGAGCTCGGATGGGCTATTTAAATACATGGCAATCATACCACCTCTTTTTTAGATGTATTTGCTTACTATTGGTATGGTTCTAATTATATTACTTTGTGGTGGATCATCAGTATCATCAGTTAATTTTTTTGGTTAAAATGCCAAATTGTTCCTCAGATTAGAATACATTTATCGGTTTTAAGTAATGACAATGCCTGACATGATGCTTGGGGATAGATGATCTAGGAGATAAACTTCTATGCTGATTCTTTGATTATATCTCCTCCAAAGCTGGTCGGAGCAAAGAAAATTTTGACCAATATGCAAATGATTTCACCAAAAGAACCTTTGTGAGCATGCTTCAGACTCATAACTGCTCCAAAAGTAATCTGATAGAAATTTCAAGCATGTCAAGCCAATATTATCAACATCTACTTCATTAGTCTTAATAAGTCTTAATATCTAAAAAGTCATAGTATTCAAAAGGTAATGCAAAATTATTCCTTTTCATTTTTTTTTTATATAAGGATATGTTTCTGACCATATGAGTATTTGGACCATACGCGTATGGTCATGACCATATGGGTATTATACTCATATGGTCCGACCGTACGCGTATATGTTCGGGGTAATTAACTTGTTAAATTAAATTCTCAACTCTTCATTAGGTATGACCCTTGTAGTTGTCACAGCATAAATGTGCATTTCATTAATTAACAAAAAAATTAATTTAAAAAGAGCTATCAAAGGTCCTCAAAGGTCATCCAAGGACTCGTAATTACGAGTGAATGGCATTATGTCGACTTGGAAGATAACTTCAAAAAATATCTTAATCACAAGATTTCAACTATTTTACTATGATAATAACATTAACAAATCCAATTTTTATAAGATGCACATTTCGGCAATAAATATATATATATAATAATGTGTATTGTGTACTTCTTCAGAAGTGGTTAGCAAGTTGAACAAATTTTCAAATTAAAATCAGAAAAAAACAAGAATGTATTCCGAGTATACGGATGCCCCACAAGCACTATCATTTTCTATGTTCAGTGGACCGTGAAATTGGGATAAAAACTCTCATTTGACATTAAAATAAGAAAGATCATATCATAAGGATCATGTTTACTAAGTTTCAAGTTCTTTGGACTTCAAGGTCATCAAAATTAAAGCTACATGTGTACCTTGACCACAAACTTTAATCAAAACTTTAACTTGAAGCGGGACAGACAGTCAATTTTATCTATTTATTTACTTTCGGAGGCTAAATTATTGTGTTTCCATAACTATTTTTAACAGAAATTTCTTGGCTCAATGTATGGACGACCTGAATACCAAAAAAAAATATATATAAAAATTTACCTGCTATATTATTGAAAATGTAATATATCTTTTTAAATTTTATTGATGTTTTAATTTCTTTAAATGTGTTTTCCTAATATGATAACAGATAAAGAAATATGATTTTTTTTCCGCATCAGATTCAATGCAAGCCCTGGAGCCTGTAAGCTTTTGGAATTAATATGGATGTCATGGAGTAAACTTCCGACTGTATAATAGCAAAGAAAGGATTTTAGTGCATCAGTTCATGACACACAACCTGTACGCGCTCTAGACAAATTGTGAAACAGCGCTTGTATTGCAACTCTTCTTCGTATCAAAGTCACAATTATGCCGTCAATTTAACATGTCTTTGTCATTTATTAAATTCAATAACAGTGGTTTTCATAAAATCAACGAAAATGAAATGCATCGTGCCCTCTTTTCCTCCCGGAATATAATAGATACTAACTCTGACATTAAATACAAAAGATCTTGAAACAGTTATATATCAAAAATTGATAATCTTGCTGTTTAAAATAATGATTCTTATAACTATCGACAGAGTGAAAAAAATCAAAAACATGGTTTCTAAAATTGTGCAACAAATATTCAATGCATGTCATAATGGTGGTTGTTGCGTGTTACGTACATTTTGTATGTCATTCTGATACAGACAAGTGTCTAGTTTCGTTTTAATTTGTGTGACACGTTTTGGCCAACATTTCCAATATCGAAGAAGATTTTTTCCGGTAAGTTTTATCTTTAATACATTTTAATATCTAATCTTTAACAGAAAATCTCTATGCACATTATTTAAGTTGCTAATTTGTAAATGCACCCTTGATACAGATTCCTTTAAAGTGAAGTTTATTTAGTCATTTTAAATGGTCATGCACTGAATGATGTTTTACTAACTGTTATGTTGTATATGCACACAGGACAAAATGTTCGATAATATATGGTATATTTGGTAAAATAATTCTTTTACTTTACTAGCGGCACCCGTTATCTTGCAAAGTTAAACTCTGGTGGTAGGACTCATTCGTTGAAAGACATCAAAAAGGAAAAAGCACCGATTTGTAGACGCCAAGAAAGAAACAGGAATACATTCGGTCACCAACGGCAAATATTATATAACGGTTTAATATAAACTTAAACTTTTAAAGAGTCTTTCTTCAGAAGTGATTTTACCTCACCTTTACCAATATGTATATCAGCAACTTTCTGGGAATTCTAATAGGAAACATGATTAAAAAAAAACATTTAGTGTACAAAAACTCATTAAATATTAAACCAAATTAAGGAATGATCGTACTTGTGATGTCACTTTATTTGATGTAGTACCACATGCGCAGAACATAATGACCCCTTGATTGATGACATCACCTCCGGATCCAGTTGAATACGTCACAAACCTCTCCACACAAATACCCAACTACTAAAACAAACACAGTCAAGTACGACTTGAACAGTGCCAAACTACTGTGTAATGCATTCTGGGTACTATTCTCTCAAGTGTACAACAAACGTCGTGATTGGTTAAAATTTTCCTTACCAATGCAAATAAATAACCCATAGTCTTTCAAATTCTGAAACGGCGATTTAACGAAGGGTATTGACTTCTTAAGTAACAATTTGATTAAGAAATAATTCATGGGGGCTTGAATATATCGTTATTTTACCACGGGTTGGCCCTTTATGACAAATATTTTACCCTGAGCGATAGCGAGGGGTAAAATATCGGCATAAAGGGACAACCCGTGGTAAAATCTAGATATATTCAAGCCCCCATGAATTATTTCGATTCTAATAGGACAAATACGGCAATTTTTTTGGATCGAAGCGCTCTAGGTGGAGGCCATTATTTGCTGTTCCCATAAATTTACGCACTTTTAGATTGGCGTAAAAGAACAGAGCAAACAGAATAAGTGACATGCTCAAATTATTTACAATAACGTATTTAGATAGATTTGGATACATTTTATTGATAATTTGTTTATATGTCTTCTATGTGTAAAAAAATAGGCTTATACCACAATTTTAGCATCGTTTGTTTACGTTTCCTCGTTGTGATGATTTTCGGTATCAGAAGCGTTTATTTTCCCGTAAAATGCTTAAATTATAACGTCATCATTCTATGACGTCGGGTACTTCATTCATAAAAATACATATGACATGGGAGTACGATCGGAACAGCCAATGCAATATATTCATATTTTACCACGGGTGTGTACTCAAAGCGTTTGAAGGACGTCATGTTAGAATTCCATTTAATTTTCAGTCGTCAGAATTTGACTAGGTTTAATGGCCGTATATAAAGAAATTCTTATCACTGTTTACATAAATTTAACCTCAATGCGATTTTTGTTGTTTAAATTAAAGAAAGACACGACTGTCTTGATATTTTGCATCCAATTAACTCATAAAGTTAAGAAAGGAAATGGTGAATGTGTCAAAGCGACAACAACCCACTTAAAGAGCAGACAACAGCCGAAGGCCATCAATGGGCATGTCCATCTTATTAGCACTGACTAAATAATAAAGTGCTGGTAGGCTTTTTTAAATTGCAGTGGAACCATTATGATCACTCATACTTATTTTGCTTCTTTATTTCTCTGCATTCACTTTGTGGATTATTTATTAAGAGGATGCAGAGGTTAGAATGGGAGTTGTAAGTAAAAATAAGATACTGTGAACTACATGTAGGTTGGTGCATTTGAAATGAGCAAATATATAATAATTACTGTATGTTTTTTCCCTCTAAATAGACAGTTCCTTTTCTACCTTATCCCCAACTTGTGATCGGAAAATATAATTTTTGACATTAAATCGTCAAAATGCATTTATTGGTATGCTTAGCGAAAACGTGAGTGTACAAAATACATATTAAAAATGTGCAATTTTAGAAATGTTTGAATGAACTTTCTGGTTATTGCTATAAATAGATGTTTCAAAGTATTTTCCATTTATTTACAGATATGAAAATTTTAAGTGTATTCGTATTGCTTCTCTTGGCAAAACCTTCAGATGCAAAGAACACAAAAGGTAAGTGTACCACACATGAGGTTCTTGACTTTGGACTAGCACATTTGTTTAATAGGATATAGGAGTTCAAAACTAGTTTTTAATGGTTCCTTACCGTCCCACTTTTAGATCTAAGTTAGTGTGCTAAGAAAATATATATACACGAAACATACTATTGCAATTACTGTAAACAGGATACTACATAGTTGAATTATAAGAAAAACATAAGAAGAGGTCAATAACTTTGACCTATAATGGTTTACTTTTACAAATTGTGACTTGGATGGAGAGTGGCACTCATACAACAACTTATTATATCTATATATACAATGTACGTATGAAAAATGCTCGCAGCTTCTGAAAGCACTCGTGCCACAACTTCTTATATCTACATACCGTATGAAAAATCCTCACAGTTTCTGAAATCAATTTCAAATCCTAAACTTGCAAGTTCAGCATGAAATCATATCATTATTCACTCTAATATCGGTCACTGTGCTTCCTGTTATATTAGTTACGTAATAAACATATGTTGCAAATTTTCTTGTGTACTGTACACAGTACCAGAAGACACTCAAGATATTGTACATTGCCCAGGTGGAAAACATTACAAGAGGAAACACCTTTATAAACAATTGCAAAATCGTAAGGAAAAGTACAGGACACATTGAACAAGTGACATTTTCTACAAATAAAATTCAAATAAAAAGGGATAAAGAATTTCTCATCCTGTAATATAAAAATAAAAAATTACGATTTACATTTTGGCTAATTCTCTTTTTTTTCAAACACTAGTAGAAAGAAAGGGAAACGTAAACTAATTTGATAATTGCTGAAGGTGTTACCAATTATATCCATCAATATTTCCTTTATTGTAAATATTTGTTCTAATTTTGAAGGTAAATAATGTGATTCTAGAACTGACAAAACATTTAATTCCCTAGCCTTAACTTCAATAGAATGCTTTCCAAAATCAGTACATGTCACATCGAAATGGCCTGGTTTGCAATTGAGCGAGACAGACTACAATGCTAATTAGCTCTTTTTCATATAAATTTTAACATTATCTTGTAAATTTCAATAAACAATACTCTCTTACTCCTTCTTGATGTTATCGGTTGATACATCCAGTTTTTTTAATATCTAGCACTCTTCAAATAAAGTTTGACCAAGAAACTAGTTTTAAATGCACCAGTATGCCACCTATTGCCTTTTATGTCATTGCTTTTTAATATTTTATAGGATGTGGAACGAAGGCAGATGTGATGTTTGTTTTAGATTCTTCTGGAAGCGTCGGATCTTCTAACTGGCAAATCATGTTGAAATTCGTTCAAAATGTTATCAATATATTTACCATCGGCAAAGATGATGTTCAAGTTGGTGTTGACATCTATTCAGGTGGTCCATCTTCACAAATAAAGTTAAACTCGTACCATTCCAAAACACAACTTATGAACGCGGTGAAAGGTATTTCATATATTGGCGGAGGAACAGCAACACATCTTGGCATACAACACATGACTAATACCAGTTTCTCCTCATCATACGGTAATTATTGGATGTAACACGTCTTCTGATTGGCTGATTGTTTTTCTATCAATTCATTGACATCAAACATTCTCAGTTTTTAAACATGTTTTAAAAGATTAACTTTTTTACTTCTTAAAAATGTTAAGATTAACTTCCTAAAAATGAAATTGAAATTAAAATGGAATGGTTGCAATATTTTTTCTTAATATTCTCAAAATTGCTGTACACACTTTTAAATATCCCACTACATGTAGGCAGGTTGATCAGAGTGCACCCCATTTTTGATTTTATTTCTTAATACAAATGGTTGCTGCTTTACTCACTCGCTCGCGATTTTGGATGTATATGTGCTGTAAGCTGGTTCAACAAGAAAAAACTATTGTATAATAATACATGCACATTTGTAATTCAGGAAGCCGGTCTGGCGTTCCAAAGATAGGGATCATTGTTACAGATGGACAGTCTAATTCTAAAGTTGAAACGCTGTCTGCTGCTAACGATACCAAGAGTGAAGGAATACTACTGTTTTCTATTGGGATTGGTAGTAGTACTGATAGTGCAGAACTGAGGGGTATAGCTAATGACCCAGACAGTGATTTTTACTTCACAGTGAACGACTTCAAAGCTTTGAAATCTATCGAAAGTAGCCTTGCTTCGAAAGCATGCACAAGTATGTATATAGAGATTTTAAATTGTCAACTTTTAATTATCACAAGAGTTTTTGTTGAATTTCATTGATAATGCAGTATAAAATATAGGTCATGCCGTTTGGACGGATGCAAAGAAACAAGAAATTCATTGAGTTGGAGGGCGGTAAAAACAAACAGCTAAAAGTGGAACAGATGACATGTTTATAGCAGTTAACATTATGCTTTGCAACGGACTCCACAGTCTTCTTTAACGTGTAGACCTTTCGGGGCTCTCCTGACAAGTTGCATCAGTATTCTAGCAGTCGTATAATTAACACACACAGCCAAAATGTGCGTTCAACATAAGCATGAGATTTGGTGCTGGCATGGGAAATTAAGATAGTTATCAATTTTAAAATATACCGTATCAAATGTTATGGTTAAAGAAGAGATAATACTTTCAATATGGATATGTGAAATCATAAATATTGTTTAAATTTATTTTGGAATAATTGGCTTTAACGCTATCATAAGGGCTTAATGTATCTTTAATTATAGATATAGGAAGATGTGGTGTGAGTGCCAATGAGACAACTCTCCATCCAAATAACAATTTAAAAAGTAAACCATTATAGGTTAAAGTACGGCCTTCAACACGGAGCCTTGGCTTACACCGAACAACAAGCTATAAAGGGCCCCAAAATTACTAGTGTAAAACCATTCAAACGGGAAAACCAACGGTCTAATCTATATAAACAAAACGAGAAACGAGAAACACGTATATATTACATAAACAAACGACAACTACTGTACATCAAATTCCTGACTTAGGACAGGTGCAAACATTTGCAGCGGGATTAAACGTTTTAATGGATCCAAACCTTCTCCCTTTTTCTGAAACAATAGCATAACATCACAACATAGAAAAACATACGATAAAATATCAATTGGCAGACTTAACTCAATCAAAAAACGTATGATTACACAATGAACGAATAAATTTGATCTGCGATATCTGAATACAAATGCACAGTTAATTAAATATTAGAGACAAACATTCATGACCAAAAAGCTAACAAACAAATTCAAACACAGGACATCAATGAGAAATATTTAACCAATCAAAGTTCACTTTAGAAAAAAACCCGTTTTTTTATAATCTTGAAGTTTATACAAATGTTGTAAGAATAAGTGAAAAATTGAAGATATTACAAATAATCAAAGCTGGTGTACAGACAAGATCCATATAAATAAAAATAACAAAAAAGCATTATAAACAGTATCAACAGGTCGAATTAACAAGAAAATACGATTTGAGAGTACTCGCAGTTACTGACAGCTAGTTACCCATTTAAAGTCATATGAAACGAGTGAGTGGTGAAAAATAATGTTTATCCCATTTTTGAACCAATGCATGTATACATCATAAACTTAGTCCTCTGTGCACGATTTTATCATTATTTTCGCAAATATATCATATAATCGTCAATTTGTTTCCTCTCTGTTTGTTATGATTTAACAAATATGGCTGCGAGCATTAAATGCCGTGTTTTGAAGCCGAGTTTTACCGATTGTCACCTTATAGTAAACAAATCACAAAAAGCATGTGTTTAACATGTATAATCAGATATTTGTTTATTCCAATGACAGATCCATCCGTATTGTGGTCACCGGATTTTTACGAGGAGGGTTACGTTTGGGTCACTATGCATACGGAAGATATTTTTAGTTGGTGTTTTTTACCGGCCTCCAAACTCAAATTCTAATATATGGGAATTATTTAATGAGTCAGTTGATAAAGCACTTGATTGTAATTTGCCAATTTTCCTTTGTGGTGATTTCAATTGCGATATGATGTCAAACACAAGTAACTCTTTTAAAAAGTTACTTAACCGTTTAAACTTAGAAAATGTTGTTTGGGAGCCTACCAACTTTACAACCCAAACTGGAACTTGTATTGATTTATGTGTGACTAATCGCAAGAACTTAATTAAATCAGTAACTGTTCTTACACCGATATGCAGTTCTCATTCTCCTGTTTCAGTCGAAATTTCATTTAAAACTTTTAAACAACACTCGTTTAAAAGACAAATTCGTGATTTTAAGCGTGCAGATTATGAAGGTCTTAAAAACCAGTTGAACGATACTGACTGGGATGATGTTGTTTTTAATTCAAATAATATAAATGATGTTTATATGAACTTTGTCAGAACATTCGAAAGTACTGTAAATAGATATATACCTACTAAAACTATTACAGTAAGACCAAATGATAAACCTTTTATGAACAACTTAATAAGAAACAAGATAAGACATCGTAATAGAATTCACCACAAAGCGAAAACTTCAAATAATCCAGATCACTGGAAAAAATTTAGAGAAATTCGTAATGAAATTATCAGCTTAGTTAGAAAGGCAAAAGAAGATTATAAGTGCAAACTGACATCTCAACTTATTGACAAAAATATTCCTCCTGGTAAATGGTGGCGCATTGCCAAGTCTGTATCAAATTTTACTAAAAATAGAGATTCTCCCCCTTTTTTAGAACATGATGGCCAAATTTTTATTCATCCATTGGACAAATCAGAGATCCTGAACAATCATTTTGCTAATATAGCTAATATTGATACAGAACCAGAAATTCCTGATAATAAAGAGCCTCCTCCATGTCATTTAAATAAATTTGTCATCACTGAGAAAGAAATTTTAGATCAATTAAAAATCTTGAATGTTAACAAACCTGCTGGACCTGACGGTATCAGTCCTAGAATTTTAAAAGAGGTTGCTAGCTTTGTTTCTAAACCATTAACTAAGTTATTTAATATGTCTCTATCAGTTAAACAGGTTCCACTGTTATGGAAAATTGCACATGTTAATCCTATTTTTAAAGGAAAAGGTAGTCCACATTCAGCTCTTAACTATCGTCCAATATCTGTTACTAGTATTGTTTGTAAGATTATGGAAAAAGTTCTATTTAAACATTTGTATAATTACATGAGAAGTAATAACCTTTTGTCAAAGTTTCAATCTGGTTTCCAGCCAGGTGACTCTACTGTTAATCAGTTAATTGAAATATATCATAAAATTATTAGTAATATGGATAGTGGGAGGGATGTAAGGTTTGTATTTTGTGATGTATCTAGAGCTTTTGATAAAGTTTGGCATAAAGGACTTTTATTTAAACTTAAACAATCTGGCATAAACGATCAGCTCTTATCTTGGATAGAGAGTTATCTTTCAGATCGTCAACAAAAGGTCGTTTCAGAAGGTTTTTCGTCAACCCTTAGAAGTATACATGCAGGTGTCCCCCAGGGATCAGTTTTAGGACCCTTTCTGTTTCTCATTTATATAAATGATATAGTAAATGACATTTCTAATGATATTAGACTTTTTGCAGATGACACCTCTTTATTTGTTATAGTAGATGATGATCCTGCTGTAGCAGCTGCTTCTTTGACTGATGACTTGGATGTTATCTCAAATTGGGCAAAATCATGGGCTGTTCAATTTAACTCTAAGAAAACTAAAAATATTGTATTTACTAGAAGGGAAAGGGAACACCCACCTGTATTTTTTGGAATAAACGGGGAAGAGGTTGAGAAAATAAATATTCACTGTCATCTTGGGATAACATTTCAGTCATCAGCTTCATGGAACTCGCATATTGATATTATTTATAAAAAAGCATGCTCTCGTCTATCTGTGCTTCGTCAAGTTAAATATTTATTAGATAGGAGTTCACTTATACGTATTTATTATGCTTTTATTAGACCTATATTAGAGTATGGTGATGTTGTATGGGGCAATTGCTCCCAGCACGAGTCTGAGCTTCTTGAAAGTATTCAGATAGAAGCCGCTAGAATTATTACAGGCTTACGACGTAATTCCTCCAGACAAAAACTTTATATTGAATTAGGTTTAGAAACTCTGGAGAATAGACGTAATAAACATAAGCTTATACTATTCTATAAAATATTAAATGGGATGACACCTGCATACTTATATGAGTTAGTCCAGCCATATCTTCCCAGACAAACCCCTTATACTTTGAGGAATGAAAATAACACTTTTCATCCGCCTCTTGCTAGAACTAGCTCTTATTTTAATAGTTTCATTCCTTCCACCATAAGACTTTGGAATAGTCTTCCTTTGAGTTTACAAAAATCCCCAAGTTTGGGTATATTTAGAAGTGGACTGGAAAAGTTTTATAGGACTGATGATATATTTAAACCTTTCAACTATGGGATAAGGAAACTTAATATAAGTCATTGTCAACTCAGAAATAATGCTAGCAACCTAAAATCTCATCTGTTTAACCAGTTCTTATCAGAGAACACTGTTTGTGTAAACTGTAATCACCCTGTTGAGGATAACAAACATTTCTTTTTCATTTGCCCTAAGTACAATGATGTAAGACAGATCCTTCTTGATTCCATTAACTCCATTGCTGACAATGTTGATATAAATATTGAATTATTACTTTTTGGAAACAGATTATTTTCATATGATATGAATATTGCTATTTTTAAATCTGTTCATAAATATATCAGTGACACTCATCGTTTTGTTTAAAACTTACTTATTTTTTGCTTCATTTAGTTTTATTTTTTTTTTTTCTTCTTCTCCACTTAAACATTAATTCATTTTATCCACTAAGCAAGCTTAGTGTCTCTTTCAAGCCATATATATATATATTTCTAATGACTTATAAAGGATATTTGCATGTTTCAAGGTTCTTGAATATATGAGTAATTGCCTATATATACTTAAATATACTTTGCATTTAGTAAGTAACACTGTAAACATTTATTTTCTCGTGTGTGCTCATAAGTAGCATGCATATTCCACTATATTGCATTATTTTAAATACAGTTGTTATAATTGAATTATACCTTGAACATGTAATATGGAGAGAGCTTTTATAGGCTGTGCCTGTTGCTCAATCCTTTTCATATCTTAATGAATAAAATATGTTTAAAATCAAATACGGAAGATATGTCGGCGAATTGCTTCCTGGAAGCAAGCAATTAAAAATAAGTAAACTTCTTCTAAATGGAGACAAAATAAAAGAATTTTCCTAAAAAAAAAAAAGGATATGTACATAAAATGTATAATAAAAACTATCCATTTAGTTATAAAAACACTTGCATATTTTTTTTTAATTTGAGGTTTCTTATGACTTTAATAATGATTAAATCATGTCGGCGTTGGCTGTTTAAAGTCATAAGAAACCTCAAATCCAAAAAAATAATGCATACGTTTTTTTATAATTCAAAAATTGACGATCATACGAAATTTACACGAAAAAATTTATAAATTCGTGCATAGAAGACTAAGTTTATGATGTTTTTATGCATTGGTTCAAGAATTGGAAGAACATTATTTTTCACTGGTCACTCGTTTCTTATAACTTTAACGAACTGATTTGACAAATGGAAGTTTTTAACGACCTTGACTGGCTATACAGCCCTTGCACGGTTGTTTATGTCTTTTATGCTTTAATATCCGAATTGTGTATGTTTATTGTGTTTATTGTGTAAATGTATGTATTTGTCGGTTATACAAGTTCAAAGAGCTTATAATGTTATTGTTTTGTGACACGCCGACCTTAAATAACTCTTTTGATTTGATTTGTGTATTTCTTATATATACTATATATATTTGTTATTCTATGTTTTCAGTTTTCACGCCACGATCTACTGGTAAGTACTTAAAATGTAAAGGGAGATATCAAAATGACCAAACACGATAAAGGAGCAAAGTGCCTTAAACGGGTTTGCCTATCAAGTAAACGCTGCGCATGTTAGTATCTATAAACTGAACATCAGGGTATACTTAATGGACTTAACTCTCGTGTTCGTCCTTGTCAACATTTTCATTCTCCATTACGATACCACTTCTTCACTTGAACAAAATATACACACATATAACATCCATCATTATTTTGACAGATTGTTGATAAGTCATTAATTTTCTTCATCAGCATCTTCATTATATAATCACTGAAATATAATACACAAGTCATAAGTTTTAATTAACAAGAGGGACATTACATATGGTTTTTAAAAGTTCTCATGGAAACATCAAAGAGGGTTATTTATTTATAAGTATTAGTTTTACAAGATTGTTTCCCTCGAATATATGTCACATATATAATAATATATGCTACAAATTACTAGGTTGCAACGCTGGAGCGGACCTCGTTTTCCTGGTCGATAATTCTGGCAGTGTTGGATCCACCAACTTTCAAACCACTTTGAAGTTTATGTCTGACATAGTTGACGGCCTTGACATTGCCAAAGACAAGTTTCAAGTTGGCGTAGTAACTTTTCATACACCAGTTAAGGCGGAATTTAACCTAGACAAGTATCAGAGCAAGAAGGATATAAAGAATGCCATAATGTCAATCAAGTACGAGGGAGGGGGAACAAATACCGGTGATGCTATTAAATATCTTCATTCGACATCGTTCGCCCACTCATCAGGTACATGTAGTTAGATATTATTTGTAGTTATCTCCCTTGATATATTATTTTCAGAGTAATCTCCCTTGATAAAACATTACTTGCAATGAGAATAAATGACCATTGTGTTCTTTACTGTTCTAAAACATGACCAAACTATTTGATATACCATGAGAACCAACAACTCAATTCTTCTTGATTAAAACTATTTTTTAAAAATGAAAAAAGATCAAACAATCACACTTTATCTCCCCTAGCTGCGACATAAGAAGGGATTATACTATTTGCCAGCAGTAACTGCGTTAACTATGTGAATAACGTTTTATTTTTTACATGATTTAGAGTACAAGTATCTGGATATTGCGTTGCTTTCATTAAACGATTATAAATCTATCCACATATCCTAAACAATAATGAAATTAATTTAAAATTCAGGACACAGACCTGGACACCCAATGATTGGAATTTTGATAACAGACGGATATTCATCAAATAAAGCACAGACCAGAGAAGAGGCCAGGAATGCCAGACTCAAAGGGATAAGAATGTTTTCTATAGGAGTCGGTAGTTCTGTGGATGCGACAGAAATACAGAGTGTTGCCAGTGAACCAAAGAGCCAGTTTGTCTTCACAGCTGCTAATTTCAATTTGCTGAAATCAATCAAGACTATAGTCTTGAGTAAAGCTTGCGAAGGTAGATTAGTCATTTTTTTTTAACTGAAATTTTTATAAGCATAAACATTCTGAAAAAAGGCAACCAATCAAAGTGCTTTATGCCAATATCAAATTTATGAAAAGATTCTGTGTCATTATGGTCTCTTGTGGAGAGTTGTCTAATTGGCAACTAATCCACATCTTCTTTTTTGTATAGACGTTAAAATTATAGAAAGTAAGATTCTATTCATACATTTACCAAACGAGATAACATACCAGTACAAATATTCTACAATGCACCAATACATATGCAAAGAGGAAACATATACTTCGATTTAAGATCTAAAGAAATCAGTTTTATCATAAAATAGCACAAAACTTCTGAACAAATATAATATTCAGAATCAAGAGTATGGAAGATTTGGTAGTTTTGATGACTAGTTTCGATTGTAAAATTCAATTTAGAGTATGATTGTGTCTCCTATTTTATATTGTTTTGCAATGGGTACATACTGCGTTCTTTCCCATAGAATGTAAACGGGACAAGCAAAATCGTTGATATATTGTATTGCATCTAACAACAATTTGGCTTCTTATTTTTCAATGTAACTTCAATTTGATACACCGTCTTGATCTAATAAATTTGTTATCCTTATTTACAGTCGCCGATATTAGTAAGTATTCATAATTTCCTTTGCACATAAATACATAAAACACCTTAATGAATGAAAATATGACGTTTTAATGCGAGTGTGGGTAAAAAAGTTTATGATTGCAAATTTTGAATTTTATCTCAGATTTCTTCAAACAGTGTTCCGATGTAAAAGTTTTATTGTGCAATGGACAAAACATGGTTGCATAAAGTTGCTGCAGGGTCTGATCTGGTAGTTCTGGACTATAAATAAAAGATCTTTAGTTTCTTCCATCCTCTCAAAATGATAGTTTGCGAGAGAGAATAAAATATTGTATTTCACATCAATAAAACATTCTGTAAAACATCCAAACCAATTACGAGTTGAATAAGAATATTATTTTGCTAATATTTAAACATTTGAATATCAGATTTTCGTCACAAAATGAGTATAAATGTAATGCTATCTAGTTTAAACGATCTGTTAGCATCGTCATGTAATTTTCAAACCCAAAAAAATATTTTTAAGGTTGCATACACTGTTCCTGCAATTCCGTTTTTATAGTATTCGATTTCTAAATTAATTTGTTTAGCATACGTACATGTATCTGTTTTCATGATTATGTGCATCTTGTGCGCACGAAAATAGACGAGTCAAGCTAGCAAACAATTGGCTAACGAACAATTCGGAGGTACATGTATGTATAACTAAAAACCACAATATCACACAAGGCAATCATGTTTTTTCTCTCCAAGCTAGCGGACAACTATGAGAATAATCTTAAAAAATAACGAAATAAACTGTATCATCATGCATTCTCTTAAGTGATCGCTAACTCGAAAAAAAAACACTATTGCCTAGAGTGAATTTTAGTTATACCTCCCAATTGTTTGTTAGCTAATTGTGCGCTACAATTGTTTGCTAGCTTCAGGTCAGGTCATTGTCTATTATGACAGGATTTTAACCTTAAAGTTTGCTATAGTCGACAAACAGTAAATGAAAAAAAGAGACAAAGAGAGAAAGAGTGTTCAACATTTTATATTCCGCAAATGAAAAAAAGATAAAAGTGCATCATTTAAGTAGAAAAAAACAACTTAGTTCAGTTTTATTGGTGTTACAGAAAATGTCACGAAACACTCATGTATACGAAAACAGCAGAATAAATGAGCATTAGTAAAAAACAAAATCACAGTTAATGTTAAACAATATCTAACATGATTTGTTTCATTTTGTCAGCTTGTTGGGGAAAGACAGATTTGGTATTTGTCCTTGAAGATTCTTGTCATGTAGGGAAACAAAATTTCCAGAAAATGTTGGACATTGTTGAAGACCTTGTTCAAGAAGTTCCGGTTGGCAAGGGAAATGTACAAGTTGGTGTCAATACGTTCAGATGCACTGCTAGTACAGAATTCGAAATCGGAAAGTATAAAAAGGGAAAAGACATCATCAGAGCTGTCAATAAAATAAAATACACTGGGGGGAAGGTGAATACTGGAAAAGCTATTGAATATACAAGGAAAAACAGTTTCCCAGGTAAATGAATACTTATATCAATTAAATATCATCTTGATACATGATGAAATATTCGCAACTGGACCTCTTACCGAAGCTAAGTAGTCGAAAAGTCATTTGTTATTTCGATTAAGCATGCACCTGCGACAACTCGAATTTTGTTAGGTTTGTGTTATAATTTAAAAATATAGTTTTGAGGTTTGTTGACTGTTGTTTTTTGTTTGTCTGTTAACTTTGTGCATGATGTTAACCGTCTTATTCTTATCTAAGATTTGTCTCTAAATGTAAGTTTTTATAAGAGACATATTTTGTAAATGTATATGTATCCCTCAGATTCTCGCAGCAATGCAAAGAAAATGATGATCATTCTAACAAATGGATCTGACAAGGGACTTTCTAAAACTCTGGGAGAAGCACAGAAGGCAAGAAACAGTGGGATAAAAGTAATGGTGATTGGCATTGGTTCACATACAAACCAGGAACTGTTCAAGGAGATGGCAACAGAGCCGTATAACAAATATGTATTCTCTGACTCAAGCTTTGATCCTCTTCGAAACATGCGAGATGTTCTAATACAACGGAAATGTTCAGGTAAAGAATCTTAAAGAGGAGTGCGTTTCTTTTTAGCTCTGTGCAAACTCAAAAATATACTTAATTCCTTTCAAAAAATATGTGTTCTGTAATGCGTGTAAAATAACGATAGAGAGATGTTTGGTAAGAGAGGTGGATTGATTGTGTCCGGGGCCCCCTAGGCCTCCAAATGAGGTTACATTTATGGTAAATTCAGATTTTATTACCGGTCCCAGTTCAAACTGAAGTGGTGCTCGTTCCTCTTTTCAAATTGCTTGATCCGTATCTGGATCAATGCCTTAAATGGTGTTCAATGTTTTTTGCACAGTTGAAATCTCTAGGCGTCAGTTTCTTAAATTCGAGGGTCCATCAAGACACGGTTAAATCAGATATGATCAGTTGAAGTGTTTTTTTAACTCTAATTTCGATGAAATGTGTTTTAAAATCTTTTCTGTATGCTATTATAAAGTTTGGCATATTAACTTATATGATGACAAAGTTTTTCTAGATTTTTAAGTAATTAGTTATTTCATTTGTTTTCTTTTTTTTTTCAGCATAAGAGTTACATTGCCAACAACGTGATTGATAAGATGTCGTGAACTCATACAAAGACTAAAGAAGATTTGTTATTTGCTTTCAAAAATTAAATTGCATTTTGAAATTTAAGTTCTTGTTTTTATAATATAAATTTTGCGCCAAAACTTATATTGAAAAATTTAAAGTAGTTGAAATGTGAACCTTTATTAGATGTGGTCTATTCATGTACATTTTGTACTTCAGATGAGGGGAATTTTGACAACAACAATTATAACCAAAAGACATCTACACATGAGAATTTCAAAAATATGCAGAGTCTAAACACTGATGTAGATTATTAGGGAGTAATAACAGAACATCTGCCATCAAATCTTTCAAATTATATGAAAAAAAAACCCAATATTGGTTTGAATTCTGACTGCAGATATGACATGCACATTCAGAACCACGGTTAGTGCCAAAAGAATTAATTTTAATGTCTGTTTTGATGGTGCTCAGGCCACCCTCCTTGTTATAACTGGAAGTGCACGCGATTACAATAATGTAAGTTCACTTCATCCGCCTTATATGTACCCCGAGACAAGGTGTGTTTTGTCGGAGAGTACCCCGATACCTTTCTCGTTCAACATGCAAACTATGTGCAGATATTATGTCTTCTCTGTCCAACTTCTTTTACGGTTAAATATTTCTCAATACCAAAATTTCCTAAAACTTGCAACATCTTAGTTTTTATTCAGAAAAGTTCCTCGTCTTGTTTGGCCAGAAATTCTCAAAATGTTGAAAAAAAACTATTGATTAACATAGATGTATAAATCCATTTATGGTAAATGGATTTATACAGTTTTGATTAAAGTAATTTTTAAAAAGTGATTAATTTATTTGGTATTTTTTTAAATGTTCATCTTACCTGTCACTTTAATAATAGTAAGCCCGTTAATTTTCTATCCGGCCATCCCTAGTCCAAGCATAAATGTTGTAAACCAGGGGTCAAGAAAAATAAATAGCCTTTATACATCTAGAAGGTTATTGCTAAAATTAAATATCAATTTTTGTGTTGTCGCCTTTCAGCGGAGCTTTAAAAAAGAGACCTCCCCTTCAAAAAAATAAAAATATCATTTGCCTAATATTTTATAGAATAATTAAACTTTTTCTTTAAAAATATCAACTTATTTTCCTTTATAGCCAAAAAAGATCTAGTTAATTGTGAAAGTGATTGACACAGTTAATATTCCGGATATCAGAAGTCAAGTGTTTCATCCTTAAATTGTCCGAGATCTAAGAATAGCCAAAAGTGCGCTTATTTTTACTTTATCTGTTAATCACCCTTGAGCTTGCGTAGAGACAGCCGTTGCAGTAGAAATTCGTCATCACATATTTATTAGAAGTGGAAATTTGTTATCAATAGAAGTAGCACATACAAAATGAGGGAAATAGTTCACATACAAGCAGGACAGTGCGGAAATCAAATCGGTTCCAAGGTAATTATTTTCGTAATTCCATAATTATAATGATATCAATTTTCTGTTAAAATTAATGCAATGAAATTCGTACAATGTGAAGAGGATTAACCAGGAAAAAATGACAAAATCTTTAAAATATACAATTACGTTACATATAATTTTAAAGTATTTGCCGGGAAGGGTTTTAAAACATTTAAGTGACGTCTTCTGCTTCACTTGGCAGCATCGAGCCCAATTATTTAATTTTACAACAAAGGGCGGGCACATGTTTTCTTAATATTGTGAATAAAATGGCCGATATTTGTAATACGTAGACGATGTTTACAATCTTTATAACCTTGACAATGGTTTATATTTATAATATACATTAATCACTACATCTAACTGGTTAAAACTAGGGTAAATGTAGGTAGGCCAATATTATAATTATATTACTTTTTACGATTGCAGGAAATACTATGTGTTTAATAATAATAAGATGACTTTATAAACATGATAAATAAAAAGGTAGTTTTTAGGATGAAAATAAGTGATTAACTGGTAATAAAATTTATTAGTTATAATCTTTTTTGAGCTTATAATATTCATCGATTAATGATCGATAAGTCTCAGTGTATTACATGATAGATCGAGTTTCGATCATATATATGATCGATGTGTGTTTGATTAACGATTTTATCGATTAATTATTTAAAGTCTTAGACAAGTTTGAAATTGTAACTGTCCATGGCTCAACATATATTGCCCTTATCCTGTATCTGACCCTCAGAGATCTGACCCTTACTAAAGGAATGACCATTTTATATCGGAAGGGGTGGAGGGAAGTGGATATTCAGAGGCGGATCCAGCATCCAGGGGGGTATTTCCAATGATTGAATATGCACCGCCTGCCCACATGAGATAAACAAATTTTAGATGATTCTATTTAAAAAAATATATATTTATTGTGAAAAACGTGCGATTTGAACGATTTTACAAAACAGTAAATCTATTGATCCCCCTTTTATTTTCTTGTTTTTATTAAACTTATTCATTATGTCAAAAATCGTTGAGAATATTTTAATATATTTGATGGGTTCTTCCTCTTTTGCATACGATAGTTATGATAGTAATTCATAAATTTGTAATCGCGATGTCTATGGAATCCTTCGCTGTAGAATTTTACAAAAATGGATTTGAACAGCGTACTGTAACATCTTGTGCTGCATGCTAACATTCCGATTTTAATCAGGTTTTATCCAACTCGTCAAACATGTCAAAGGCTTAGCATTTGTCGGTCAATACATGCAGACATTGCAAGTCGTTTATAATTATGGATTTGTAAGATCAGGTTAGACTAAAGTGCAGTCTGGTTATGTTCATATAATAATCACATGAATAAAATTATTTTCCATTGTTATTTTTGTGATGGAGTCACTAGATTATAAAGTGCTCAGGAATCCCTAGTGTCACTTCCTGGTTATCATGGTAATAGTAATATCTTAATATGAGGGTCAGGAAAGGGTAACATACTGAGAATAGAGAATACGGCTGGGTTAACTCTACAGCCGGAAAAAAATGGATCAATAAAACAAAGAACAGTATATAGAAAGGGGGAAAAACAAAACAATTGAGGATTAAGGGGTGTTCAAATATATAATGGAAAAAAATAATAAAGATTATAGAAAGTTACAAATAATAAGAGATGCAGGTTTGATAAACCATCCAGACTCTCTTAATATGCTTATATTAATACAGTAAGGCTTAACATACATGTACATGTACATGTAGTTCTGGTGTGGAGTGTACATTTTAAATGAACTTCAATGATGCTAGTACATGGATGATATTTTGACACTGATATTATAAAAGGATCAGCATTCTACTCATCACATATCTTATATATAATTATACATATGTGAAATATAAAATGGTTAAGAATGCTATGCAGATTACGATTGACACGTTGTATTGGATTGACATTAATTGTGTCTAAGGAAATATACGATGTTGGATACACCCCCAATGAGACAACATGCTAAAAATAGACTTACATGTAATACAAAAACATGTGTATTATATGTTACGGTGGATGTCATGTTTATCTTACAAGTTTCAGTAGACCAAATGTATATGAAATGTGAAACACTTCTAATATACTCCAACTCTACGTACAAGTGGGGGGCCTCTATTGTGAAGTCGCCTTGTCCATCTGTCTAGAAAACATCTATCTCAATTGTTCATCATATTTTTCTCGTGTACTTCTTACCGAACAGAAAGTCTTCAAATATGGTTTTTGCAGGTTTTCAGTGACAGGTAGTAAGGTTAGAACTCTTTTCGGATCTGTCGTACGTTAGATGTCTCCTATATATTCATATATGTCGATACTTTTGATTGTTTTGAGTTGTGGGTACATTTATCATCAAAGATCTTTCATAAACATTGAATTCCCTTAAAAACAAAATATGAATAAATGATTAAAGATATTTGAACACGAAGTTCCAAACTTTAAATATATAGAAACACGCACATAAATACAAAAAAGGGGAGAGACATGTACAAAATATTTATTAAACATGTGCATGACTCTGGTAATGTAATTGCTATTTAGAAATCAATTTCCCCGTTTCCATATTTAATACTCAATGAATGGTTACCTAACTGAGCAACCACTCTTTCCATTCACGATTATACGGATATGCAATTAAAATTCCAGAGAAAAAAAAACAAATTCGTACTGTAACAACAATGTATTATATAGCCTCATAAGATAATCAAGGCCGTCAAACGCCCCCGTTTAGAAGAATAGCGACCTTCAAATCCTATCAAGAGTACAATGAATAGATATGGCGTTTATAATACTTGCTACACAGAAGCAAGTGCAAAGAAGACGGTCAGAAATTGAGAGGAAAATATCATTGGTATTTTGTTCATAAAATATGCAGAGGTTGGTTCCTTGTTGATGATATGCCAAAGTAACGCATACATGCCTTAAGTGTGACGCATCTGGTACTTTTTAGTGACCTCAAAGTAAAAGCTTTAGCCAATTACGTGAAAAATCGTCATAGAAATGTACAAGTACGTCAATGAAGCCATATTATCAAACTAGAAAACTAACTTATCACAATGGATACATGTAGCAGATGTAATAAGTGTATGCAAACTAACATGCTAAACATAGTAAAAAAGTTAAGCACAAAGATTATCAAACCAAATTCTGGCTTGTCACGTATCATTATGCAAAACCTCTGAACACAAACCAGCTGACTTTCCAAACTTCTGATGAATGATTATTCCCAAGACGAGTCAATCATTTGGCACATACAGTAGACGAATCAATGAATGTAAACATCTGAATATCATCGTAATTTGCATTGAAAACCTAGCCAATTTTTAAATCGATCAAGCCACTCGGAAGCGCAGGCTTAGGTATACAAATAATCCAATGCCTCTATATCTAGGGTAATAATATGAACGAGACAGATACACCAGAAAGAGGACCCCTGTAATGTTAAATATACGGAAATTAGCACATTTAACCCCTATGTTTTGGTGCACAATAATTTGCACACTTGCAAATACATGTAGAATCATATTCAAAACAGTGTGGTCCTGGCCATTGATTGATGACCTAAATTATCCCATTGACTGGGACAGATAAGGTGAACGTTTGTCGGTAACAATCACTGCTCACTATGTACTTGTTAAAGACACTAAATCTGTGGGGTCACCAAAGGTTCTCAACACCCAAATAAAGCAATTCGAAAAACGAATCCGGAATAATACGATGTGTTGATTTATATCAATAATATAAATCAAAACATAAAGGTTATTCCTGAATAATTTTTCGAATAATTTTATTATTAAAGGCGTTAAGAACCTTTGGTGACCCAACAGTTTAAATTCTATAATAAGTAAGAAGTGAGCAATGGTAGTTACAGACAAACGTTCGCCTAATCTGTCCCAGTCAATGGGATAATTTAGGTCGTCAATCAATGACCAGGACCACACTGTTTTGAATCTGATTCTAATATATTAGAAAGGCTGAGCTCAGCATATGATCATCAGTGTATACATGTATATACATATTGATGAAAATTGCATACCTCTAAAAAGGCTGATATATGGAAAAACTTACAAAAGATTAAATTGTATGTATATAGATGATATTGACAAAAATGGCAACATCTGTTATCACATCCGAATCAATAATCATGTATCATCAAAAATTTGCTTAGTAAGTATAAAAAGATGAATGTTGCTTTATTGTAGTCTAACATGTCTAATAGTAAAATTGGATTTCATTTTATGTATATGGGGACAAGAAAAAACTTATTTTGTTCATACATTCATAAAATGAAATAAAAGACTTATTAAAGACATATATAATCATGATAATATATCATGTTTGAATGTAAACCTCGGCTATTTCCATATTGGAAGTTAAACAATGACAAGTCATGTACATTGTAAATATGCGTTTGTGTTATTAAACTAAAATCCACAAACATTTCATTTTTTACTGTCAATATTACAGTCTTTTTTGCTTAGCTATACATGTACAACTCGGAAAAAAATGTTATTTAAATATTTTGATAATCTGCTTATAAAACATACATGTAAATTAAACTACTTTACAAGTGTGCATATATCCCAATTTTTAGGTCTAATGACGAAGAACCATTATTTTGAAGCATACATATATTGCAATACATGATAACATGTAATAGGGTTTTTTGGATGAGGTTTACAGAAAAGTGATCAATAGGCAAATAGTGCAATATAATTGGCAAAAATAACTTATGATAGTCTCCAGTTCATACCACAGTTTGCTAACTGTATAATTTAACATTTTTTTAACGTCCAGTTAGAGTAAAAAAACGTAAACATTAAATTTTAATGGAACAGCAAATAATTCATTGTCCTTAAGACTATGGAAAACGCAGCCATATTTAAATATGCACTTCAACATCAATCAATGTTTGCGAATTCAAATATTTTCAAAATTGTATTCATGCATGCGGCGGGGGCATTGTCTTTGTCTAGTTTTTTTTTGTTTTTGTTTTAGGTCTGCTTCATTTGTTCGAGCTTCGGAATAAGCCGTGTTAACCATATCATGTTACCGGCTAAAAAGCGGCTAAAATCAAACGAGTGAAACTGGCTGAAAAAAGGAAGATTACGACAGTGGTAAGAAGAATTTTGTTTTCGATGGACCCACTTACTGATGAAGAGATGAAAACATGGACATAACAATGTTGCAGACGATACAGTTCCGAACAGTGTTCATCATGCACATACACTTTACAACCATCATGATAACGTCGTACAATCGACAAACATCGGCAGAGTCCGATTCCGAGGTGTGCCGAATGTAACATCGCAGTGTCATGTTTTTTTTAATGAAAAATAATAGTTTCGCCTTCGATTTAGATTCAAACTTTAGATTTGATTGGGAATAACAGATTGCATTGTTACATGAGCCTGACCATGAACGCATATACTCATGATAATGCAGTCTTTCGGTTATAAAACAAAGGCCTAAAATTAACTATTTTATTGTAAGTTTTACCTTTGCCATGTGCTTACAATCGTTCCTTATCATCCAGGACCAGTTATTTCACGACGTTTTGATTAGACTATCGTTTTCCTTACTTTCAGGCGACTGCTATTATAGCAAATAAAGTGACCGTCGTGCCTGTACCTTTAGTACTAGGTAGGCAAAAACTGCTAGACGTTCTAATGTTGACACTGAACAATTTCCCTGTTTGTTTAGTAAAATTTTCCAGCAGGGATGGCCTGTCAAATGCTGTAGACAAGGTACATGAAAACAGCAACTATGGTGAAATACAACTGTTTAAGATGGCAAAAAGTAATACTTGATTTTTGCTATCTTTTTCATTTTATTCCAATATACCCCGCTGTATGCAAAAAACAGCAATGGACAAAATGACCAAGTATTTGGTTAATTGATGTGTGTGGTACGTACATGTTTTTGTCCTATTGTTCTAAAGGTTTGCCATACAATTAGTATGATGCGCATTCGTGAGAATTGTGTCATCTTAATATGTTTACAGTGGCTATAGCATCGAACATTCATCCTTTGTGTGTGTGTGTGGTGGGGTGGGGTACGTGACCCCCATGGGAAGTTAAGGTCACCGGTTGAATATCTCACAGAAAAGTCAATTTCTTTACAATAAATATTTTTTTTCAGAATTGAGGTGAAATTATTTTAAATTGAAAATTAGTTAAAACAAAAATATCAATAAAACAACATTGATTTAAAAATAATAATTTCATTGTTTGTATTCATGGATATTGACAAAATATATATATTTTTTTATTTAAGTATTGTTTAAAAACAAATTTTGTCTCAAGAAAATATCTAGTATGCACTCCTACCATGCCTTCAAAAGATGAATAGATGGAACCTAGTAATCTAACCGGTCAATAAAAAAGCTTCACAATCTATTTAATATTTTTCTCTATAGTTCTGGGAAGTAATTTCAGACGAGCATGGCGTAGACGCAACAGGAGAATATCATGGTGACTCTGATCTACAACTTGAGAGGATCAGTGTTTATTTCAGCGAAGCAAGTGGTATGTGAGGTGTTCATGATTGGGCTCCAGGAGGGAAAACCCTAAGATCACATAATCTTCTTGTTAAATTGTCTCAGTTTAAGTAAAGAGGTCACTTCTAAGCAACCATTATGACACGGAGATATACGCAGTTCAGATTTTATCATGTTGAAGAAAATATGTAGTTTTTACATATATAGATCCTGTCTGTTTTGCTTCAAGTCATTCGCCCTGGATTTGAAACCATTCAAATTAAAAGCTAACAAATCATATTAAAAAAGTGAAAAAGGAGATGTGACTGAGTACTTAGTATGTTTGCGTTAATTAAACTTTTCATGCAGTATGTGCAGTGGCAATACACACTATTATACACCTTGGACTTATTTTTTACACAGTGCATCTACCTAATGGTATACATGGTATATATAATGATAAAAGAATAAGAAACTGTCTGCTAGAAATACCTAAAATGATGTTGATTTCTTAGTAGATATTATCGTATTGACATATTATTTTAACTTATATAACATTAAATGATTTTTGCAAAAGATAATAGATCTATCTAATGTATAACATGTATAACAAATTATATTATTTATTCATCAATTGCAGTAAATAAGTGCAGGTAGAAAAAATAAAATAAAGTTAATAAGTTTAACATCGGAACAATGTCATGAGTCACCAACAGGATAGTTTTAAGTTAAATTTTTTCGTATAATTTTAGGAAACAGATATGTTCCTAGAGCAGTTCTTGTTGATTTGGAACCTGGTACCATGGATTCTGTGCGGTCAGGTCCTTTTGGGCAACTCTTTAGACCTGACAACTTCGTATTTGGTCAGTCTGGCGCCGGAAACAACTGGGCCAAAGGTCACTACACAGAAGGAGCCGAACTGGTAGATAATGTTGTAGATGTGGTTCGAAGAGAGGTAGAAACTTGCGATTGTCTGCAAGGTTTCCAGTTGACACATTCTCTGGGTGGAGGAACAGGATCTGGCATGGGAACACTGTTGATTAATAAAGTTCGGGAAGAATACCCAGACAGGATTATGGTCACATTCTCCGTAATGCCATCGCCAAAGGTAAAAATATATATGTCTTAATTCACCCATTAAAGTACATGTTCATGTGTCTTTTGTCCTTAAATTGAAAAAAGTGTTGAAGTGAGACAGGTAGATTGAATTTTAATTAAAATCAGAGACTTATACAATAATCTCAGATTATCTACACTTGCATAGAAATCAAAGTAAATTAAAATTAATTAAATATTACTCTTTCAATGATTTGAAGTAAAAAATATTTTTAACAGTTGATATCGAATTAAATTATGATCGTATTTTATCAGTATCTTATGCTTTTGAAAGTGCTATTATCTCAAAAAAATATCTATTCTTACGACCATCTGGAAGAATTGCTTTTCTCTGCTATTATGCTATTTTCCCGCCCATAAATAACAATGAATAATGAATTTGTTTTTGGTTAAGTGGTTATTGTAGCATCCAGTGGAGAAAATTGTGGCAACACAATTTCGTTCATGCAAACACTGAGAATTGGAACAATTAATTTGTTGTACGTTCTCCGCCAGCACGTTACTAATTTTAAAGCTCAAGATAAAACGTCCTCAGTGGAAAATAGTAATGAAGGGGGAAAATAGAATTTACCATAGGAATAAATTCCTCGCGAACCAAATTCAATTTATTCTTTCTATGCTGGCTGATTCTCTGTTAATATAAACAGCTTGTCAAGAAAGATCAAAATAACAACGAATGATTATATTCAGCAAAGACACTTTTGAATTAAAGTCACTCGGCAAAAAATTGTGCAAAAAGAGTTTTCATGCACGTCAACAAATCAAAATGCAAACGAATTTACTTCATAGTATGTATACGGCATATTCAGACTTCTTTCTTGCTATTAAGGGAATGGGGACCACAAATGCCTCTCCTCTATTAATGTTCTACCTAAGAATTTCCTGCAAAATTAGGTGTTGAGCCAGTGATTTATGGCATCAATTGATATCCATGACTACTAAAGAAGATCATGAATTTATCATTTCCTTAACGAATGATTTTGCGCGATTTTTTATTCAAAATGTTCGATTATTTTTATCACATGTATAGAAAATAAGGGAAAAGGGTAGGCATATATATGTGAACTGCTCCCAAAATAAGATTGTGTTTATAATAGCAAAAATATAATATTATATTTTTTTTTATTGAGAAAATTAATAAGGCAGATGAAATAAAAGTGTGTGTGGGGGGGGGGGGGGGGGGGAGAGGGGGTGGTTATAACTTAAGCCTGGTATACTATTCCCAGCCGAGAACATATCAGTGGATGTTCATGGGTCTCCGTTGTAGTAGAACTTACAAACCATGCAGCCAAGTATATTTAATTTACGCTTTATTCCACTTAGTTTACGTGCACACACTATTGTTCTGTAGTCGGTCTCCCTATATAGAAAGTTGTATTTGAAGCAATTACATTCTTTCTAATTTCCATACGGACATCTTTAAATATAAAACACGATCTCCAATTCTCAAACGTCCATTGCATACGTTTGGAATCCGAAACCTCATCCGGGACACTTTCCGCGCCACATGACGTTGCTGCTGATATCGAATATTTGCGCATGTGTATTATTACCGTGTTGATATTTCACACTAAAATACAACATGTACAAAGGGAGACAATTTAATCCGAGTTATCCAAAATTATACTATTTACTAAATTTCCGACCGTGCGAGGGCTGTATAGCCAGTCAAGGTCGTTAAAAACTCCCATCATGTTTACTAAATACTATGTTATTTGTTCAATGATAATATATATTATCATATTATGCTTCATTTACATACAATTCTACAGGAATACGATCTACAAAAGAACATTTAACAAAGTCATGCACATGTGTATCCCTTTCATTACATACAGATAGACTTCACAACACTCATGCTTTGAATAAAACTTTTGTTTTACTGTGAAAGTACTTTTATTCGTGGGGTACTTATTTTCGTGGTTTTCGTGGATGACTTTATCCACGAATTCAAGTGTCCAACGAAATAAAACCTTTATCCAAATCAAGACATAGAAAGATCCCCATGTAGGTTTGAATACTGATATGATCTAGAAAGTATATTGAATATCGCCGAAATGAGAATATTACAATACATGGAGTAGTCACAGGGCAAATGAACTATAAACTACAACTGCAGGCAGGATTGTAACCATTAAATATTTAAAAACGTAAACTGTCCAAGTATTTAGTAACGATTTAAAGAATAATTTACATGCATGGAAATGCTGCTGTTTGATGACATTCAGATATGGCGGGTAATGAGACATCCCTGTTCAAATTTTCAAAAGTGGTGCTTCAATTTTGTTAGAACATTAGGAACATGAACACCTAAATATAGCCCAAAATACCATGTATGATAGATTTTGTATAATATTTTAGTATTTATCCAAAAATGTACAAGAAGACATTTAGAGGTTTACATACGTTATGCTTTCAATTGTCCGAAAAAGTGAATAAATCTAACAGAGACTATAAAAAAAATCAGTTATGAACTCCATATTCTTCAAATGGCAAAAATATTAATAAGGTATGACAATAGACATCCACTGACCGCTGGTTCCTAACTACAGGTTCATCAACATGTTTACTGACCTTCGATTTGCACAAAAAATGAAATGCTCGGTTTTCATCATTTCTGCCGGCCATCAAAGATCTTATAAATATTAACATTATCATTAATAGATATATGTCTTTAAATGTTTATTGATTCAATATTTTCATGATGATCAATTTTAGGCGCTTAATAAATTCTGTAATATTATTTCTATTACAAGGTTTCAGACACCGTTGTTGAGCCATACAATGCAACCTTATCTGTTCATCAGCTTGTTGAAAACACAGACGAGACTTTCTGTATCGACAATGAGGCTCTCTACGACATCTGTTTCAGAACATTGAAGTTGACTACACCCACATATGGAGATTTGAATCACCTTGTGTCCGCTGCAATGTCGGGTGTAACTACATGTCTTAGATTTCCAGGACAATTAAATGCAGATTTGAGGAAATTAGCCGTTAATATGGTTCCATTTCCTCGTCTTCATTTTTTCATGCCAGGGTTCGTACCTTTAACATCACGCGGCAGTCAACAGTATCGTGCACTTTCTGTACCGGAACTGACACAACAGATGTTTGATGCTAAGAACATGATGACGGCTTGTGACCCTCGCCATGGAAGATATCTGACCGTTGCTTGTATTTTTAGAGGAAGAATGTCAATGAAGGAGGTTGACGAACAAATGCTTAATATCCAAAACAAAAACAGTTCATACTTTGTAGAATGGATTCCAAATAATGTAAAAACGGCTGTTTGTGACATTCCACCAAGAGGCTTGAAAATGTCGGCTACTTTTATAGGTAACAGTACAGCAATTCAAGAAATATTCAAGCGAATCTCTGAGCAGTTTACAGCTATGTTTCGCCGTAAAGCTTTTCTTCATTGGTATACTGGTGAAGGGATGGACGAGATGGAATTTACCGAGGCGGAGTCGAATATGAACGATTTAGTTTCTGAATACCAACAGTATCAGGATGCAACAGCAGACGAACAGGACTTTGATGAGGGAGAGGAAGAGGAAGAGGGAGAAATGTAAAATGTTAAAAAATGAACTGTGCGCAAAGTATTGATTAAAAAAGATTTAACTTTATACATTAAGGCAAATTTAACATTGGAATTTCATTTAATGCAGTACATTTTAATTATGCGTAAAGCAGATTTCAAGAAAACATTTTGCACAGAAATCAATTGACTAAGATTATTAAATAGATCAATGTGACGCTGTTTTAATTATTATTTTTGTGCACACAAAACAACATGGCAAGTTTTAATTGAAAAGTTTTTGTTTAATAAGAAAATTTCTGACTTTCAGGTTTGATAATTTTATATTTTTTTATTCTTTATTTTTAGTCAATGTTTTTAGGATTGCTTCTTTGATTTGGAGTAGTTTTACTTTGTTACTTTTATGAATTTTAACTTACCGTTCCTGTATGACTTTATTAGTCCATACAGAGGTGTTAAAGAAATTAAAAGGAATAAATTAACACTTATGCGCAATAATCGTAATGACTTCAAATAATAATTGATTTTTTACGGGTTATCATTTTTGTAAATATGTTTTTCTTTCATTTGTCTAATTTTAAAACATGACTAGTAAGAGACAAATCGTTATATTCACAATAAAACAATGACAATTTTTATTTTTCATTATATATTCATATTAGTATTGAAAGTCCCGAGACAATGACTAGACCAATGTGCTAATAAATTGTCTATTTCGAGAAACTGTATTATGCTTAATTGCTTGCAGGTTTTTTTATGCCGTGGTCATTAAGTTTTACCCTTGTCCGTCTGTACGTCCGAACGTCCCAAAATTGGTTTCCGTTCTCTGACTTTAGTTTGCCTAGACCAAATGTTATGAAACTTATACACAATGCTTAATACCACACAACACAGATCAAGTTTGAATTGGGTGGCGTCACTTTTACCTTTCTAGAGTTATGGCCCTTTACAAATTGAAAAAATGCTGAAATTTTAATTGCCGTTCTCTTACTTTAGTTTGCCTCAACCAAATGTTATGAAACTTATATACAATGCTTGTTACCACAAAATACAGATCTATTTTGAATTTTGGTAGTGTCAATTTAATCGTTCTAGAGTTATGGCCCTTTACAAATTGAAAAATTGCTGAAATTTTAATTGCCGTTCTCATACTTTAGTTTGCCTCAACCAAATGTTATGAAACTTATATACAATGTTTGTTACCACAAAATACAGATATATTTTGAATTTTGGTAGTGTCAATTTAATCGTCCTAGAGTTATGCCCCTTTACAAAAGAAACAAATGCTGAATTTTTCGTTTCCGTTCTCTAACTTTAGTTTGCCTCAATCAATTTGTTATGAAACGTATACACAATACTTATTACTAAAAAACTCAGATCAAGTACAAATTTGGGTAGTGTCACTTTTACCGTTCTTCAGTTGTGTCTCTTTATAACTTTATATGATATGCAAGCGGGGGCATCATTTGTGTCCTATGGACACATTCCCCATTTAGTTTTTAAATTACGTTTGAACATTCATTGTTTGCATCAAAATAAAGACATTCTAAACTGGTGTGTTACAGTAGTTTGCTTGATACAATTGTCACACCGGGTATCCCGATCTGAAATCCGTGGAGGGATTCATATTCCGAGAAGCAATTATTCGAGGCCGAAAACGCTGGGTAAGTCAAATATGGATCCGATTCGCACAGAGGGTGATGCTACGTGGGAGTCCGATCCAGATTTTACTAATCCACCGAATGTTTTATAGTGTAATTACTCCTCGGGATTCTTGTCCCTCCGTGGATTTTGGATCTGGATACCCGGTGTAATTGTCGAACACAAATAATGTAAATGTTAAAAACGAACACCAAACTGTATGACATTGTGACAACTCTATCTGTAATAAAATAAACTGTTATTGTCTCGCTTGCAACCAAAGTCGAGAAAGGCGAGGCATAGCGATCCTAGATTCCGTCGGCGTCGTTGACATTTAGGTTTAGTCTGTGTTTGTACATACAAATGATATACCTTTGTGAAACCGTCAAAGAATTTAACGAAAATTTAAAAGAAGCTTCGAATTCTAAATGATCAAGATGGAGCATCCAAAGCAAATATTCAAGAACATATTTTTAATTTATTTATCAGCATTTTAGCAAGAAATTTAACGTTTTCCCACTGTCATCTAGATATTTCATGACCAAGAAGCCTTTTTATGCCCCCGCCTTAGCGAAGGGGCATTACGTTTTACCCTTGTACGTCCGTACGTCCCAAAATTGGTTTCCGTTCTCTAACTTTAGTTTGTCTTAACCAAATGTTATGAAACTTGCACACAATGCTTACCACAAAACACAGATCAAGTGTGAATTTTGGTTGCGTCACTTTTACCATTCTAAAGCTATGCCCCTTTACAAATGAAAAAATTGCTGAATTTTTCGTTTCCGTTCTCGAACTTTAGTTTGTCTCAACTAAATGTTATGAAACTTGTACACAAAGCTCATTACTACAAAACACAGATCAAGATTAAATTTTGGTGGCGTCACTTTTAGCGTTCTAGAGTGAAACCAATTTACAAATTGAAAATTTGCTGAATTTTCGTTTCCGTTCCCTAACTTTAGGTAGCCTCAACCAAATGTTATTAAACTTATACACAATGCTTATTACCACAAAACACAGATCAAGTTTGATTTTTGGTGGTGTCATTTTTACTGTTCTAGGATTATGCCCCTTTACAAATGGAAAAATTGCTGAAATTTTCGTTTCCGTTCTCTTACTTCAGTTTGCCTCAACTAAATGTTATGAAACTTGCACACAATGCTTACCACAAAACACAGATCAAGTGTGAATTTTGGTTGCGTCACTTTTACCATTCTAAAGCTATGCCCCTTTACAAATGAAAAAATTGCTGAATTTTTCGTTTCCGTTCTCGAACTTTAGTTTGTCTCAACTAAATGTTATGAAACTTGTACACAAAGCTCATTACTACAAAACACAGATCAAGATTAAATTTTGGTGGCGTCACTTTTAGCGTTCTAGAGTGAAACCAATTTACAAATTGAAAATTTGCTGAATTTTCGTTTCCGTTCCCTAACTTTAGGTAGCCTCAACCAAATGTTATTAAACTTATACACAATGCTTATTACCACAAAACACAGATCAAGTTTGATTTTTGGTGGTGTCATTTTTACCGTTCTAGGGTTATGCCCCTTTACAAATCGAAAAATTGCTGAAATTTTCGTTTCCGTTCTCTTACTTCAGTTTGCCTCAACTAAATGTTATGAAACATATACACAATGCTTATTACCACAACACTCAGATGAAGTACAAATTTGGGTAGCGTCACTTTTACAGTGCTTGAGTTATGTCCCTTATAACGTTATATGCTAGCGGGGGCATCATCTGTGTCCAATGGACACATTCCTCATTTATTTCTGTATGTTACTGACCAATCATCGACATATTTAGGAGGTTTTTTTTATGCAGTCCGCATTCAGGTTACAGTTACAAGTTTTTTCAACTGCAATGCATTTGTAAACGGTTTTAAGAAACTTAAATTGGACAAGCTTCTTCGTGGTCAAGAAATAGCAATGTACATGCATGGCTGATTAAATGAACGGCTTTTGGACAGAAAAAAGAAAACGGCTTTTTGATTTTTATGCCCCCGCCGTCGCGGAGGGGGCAGTAAGTTTTATCCTTGTCCGTCTGTACGTCCGTACGTCCCAAAGTTGGTTTCTGTTCTCTTTAGTTTGCCACAATCAAATGTTATGAAACTTATACATATTACTTATCACCACATTAACACAGATCAAGTATGAATTTTGGTGGCGTCACTTTAACCGTTCTAGATTTATGTCCCTTTACAAATGGAAAAATTGCTGATTTTTTCGTTTCTGTTCTCTAACTTAAGTTTGCCTCAACCAAATGTTATGAAACAAAACTCAGATCAAGTACAAATTTGGGTAGCGTCACTTTTATCGTTCTCCAGTTATGTCCTTTTATAACTTTATATGATATTGTTGTTATTGGTTTTGGTAGGCGGCTTACTTATATATATATACTTTATATGATATGCAAGCGGAGGCATCATCTGGGTCCCATGGACACATCCACCCCTTTTTTTTAATTTACGAAACCCTTATTGCAAAAAAACTTCTCTATTGGCAGATTATTTATTGGTTTATGTATACAGATTAAAATATTGACCAAAAAAACAGACCTCAAAGCAATTAAATAGTTTTTCTTTCAAGACCTAGGATTCCCGCACACAAGTAAATATCAAGTGAAAACATACAGTTTATACACTTCCGGTCTATTTCTTGGCATAACTTGAGACTGTCTCGCTGCCTATATCTATATCTATACTTTGCAATACTAACAAGCTATGTTTCCCTAATTTGTGACCTCAAATATCTCGGTGAGTAAGTAAGTCAGTCAGTAAATATATTTATTAAAAGTCGGTACATATATACTGTAATAGTAAGCTATAAACATGACCCTAAGAATGGTCTTACAACTTACAATATATAACATAATACATACAAAACATCACAATAAGCACAGATTCAGCTTGGAACAAGTACACACAAGCATAAACATTTGCACACATTATTATCGAATAATATGCATTGAAATAATGCAGCATATGGATCAAAAACACTTTAAAATGTCACGTGAGTACATAAATAATAAGTCCAAACAAAGAATTGAGGATTTAATAATTACAATTCACAACATAAACCGAACGCACTATTATAAGCTGGTTGCAAAAATGTAAAACAGATAAAGCAAAACAAGCAGAAGTGTACTTCAACCATTGGAAATCAAAGTTTGGTATTTACAGACACTGCAGAAACAGGTTTTTAACACACCACCTTAATAATATGTAAGTTATAGAATTTACTGGTCAATTGATGCTATACTTAGGCTTGATGGTATAAAACTGAATTAAGTTTTTCCGGATAATTTGTTGATTGAAACCTCTTTACATACAGATTTAGAAAATGCAATAAAAATAGGGGTCACCGACCATCTTAGCAAGTTACTGACTGCTAAAAAAAATAGTTTTTTCCCCTTCATAATTTGTAAAATATTTACAGACTAATAGGGAAAATTGTACCTGCGTTACCTTAATCCTAAAAATTCAAGAGAACTAAATTACAGATTTCCATTAAACTTTCTATTCTAAGAGAATTAGAAGTGAATTCAGAAAAAGCCAAAAATAAGGGGGAGAACCGACCTTTAAAGAGAGATCAATCTGAAAAAGTGTGAAACCATGTCGACAAGAAAACTTTTAGGTTAATTTTGATAAAAAAATCACCTTTTCTCCCGTTTACAATATAACATAATACGGCATTTTTTCCTTTGAAGTTTTTACGTGATAATCTGCTTAATTGTTCGGTTTCTGAAAAACCATGGTTTAATATAAAGATTGATATGTTATTCCATTAAAAAAATCATGACATACTTTGTTCTTGCAACTTCATGTAGATACTGATTGGCGGAGCTTGGACTCTCTTGGTATAATCTGATATTTTTTTTTATGTTAAACCATGATTTAAACTCCGCCTCTTTGTTACGCCTCCATGTGATTGACAGTTTAGTGAATGCACGAGGACAAGGATTTCGTTTGTTTTACAAATAGGATTTCTACTTTCTGGGAATTCCGTCACTGACTTCATAAATTTCAACGCAATTTTTAGACACACCTCTAACGACTCGGCCAGTGTTTCATGGAAAACAGAGAAGGCATCTGGTCCATGCTTTTAGTTTTATGAACAAACCATTTAATTTTCGGGAGTGGGGGGCTGTTTATACCTGATCCGGATTATTTTTGCCAATGCATTTAATAAATGCAATAAATTTTGTTGGGGAAAATCTTTTTTTTTTTAAAGATTTTTTTTATGACAAATCAGAGCCGGAATATTTTGTTCTAAAAATTCCCAGGCCCCCAGAAAATCAAATGGTATGTGCCTTAGAGGAGCCCGAGTCGCTCAGAAATTCAGAAAAATAACTTTTTGTCATGTCTGATGTGCCGTATTCCCCTTATCTTTTGGTTTTTTCAACTGAAAAAGGATGTTTCCTAGTGTGTAGGATTAATTTATTGGAATTGGAATGGCTGGTGTTCTTGTTTTGTAGTTCATTCAGGAGTACCTGGGGTCGACCCAGTTTTTTCGGGGTCCGTGTTTCTCATTTGTTTTTAGTTTTCAATGTTAAATGTTACTGTGTGTCCATGCGTGTCTTTTTTGTTCCCGGGTTTGTCTTTTGTCCATTAATTCCCCTTCTTCTTGGATATCGCTTCGGTTGTATACACTTCTTTTTTAACTGCTCAATTTATAAACATGTTTTTTGGGTGATGCTGTCATTTTTTCAATTTTCAAAAATGTACACATTTCTACCAGGAGTACTTAATAAATATGACAAACCCTCTTTTGAAATAACCATTTAATGCCAAATGTACCCTATTTTAAATCATGTTACTCCTGACGAAAAATGAGCTCACTTTCGTATCTAAAACATACAAAGAAAAAGAAACAATATCCAAATTATGTATAATATCTCAAAAATCGCACTAATACAGGATTATTTATAGCACTTAAATAATAGTTGAAATTTTATCCATCTTGCAAAATATGAATCTATTAAAAAATGTCTGCTTTTCTCTGTCAGACTACATAATAAAAAAAATATATTCTGACATGCACATCGCGACTGTCTTTATTTAGTAACGGTGTAAGTAAAATGGCAATTGTTATAACTGACATTTCCACGAGAAGCGGGGCCATTCGTGATATCGGACAATCCATGCCTTGTGTCGTCATGAATCTCTACAGAATTATCGAATTTTATTTTCTTGGTGGGTGGTTGTTTTTCATCTCTTGTTCCGACGGTGTTCTCCTCAGACGGGGGGTTTAGTGCCCCGACGGTGTTCTCCTCAGACGGGGGGTTTAGTGCCATCGATACCTTTTCTTCTATTTCGTTGGTCTTTGTTTTGTACGCTCTCACGGCAGTTGAACGGTGACTTGTACGGTCCATTATGGACTGTTCGTCTAGACCAGCCTTATACAAGGACGTAGCGCAACTTTTTCCCGAATGATTTGTGAAGTTTCCTTTTAACCCGGCTTTTCCACACATTTCCTTCATTAAAAACTCTAGTTTGTTCACGCCTAATTGCTGTTTTCCATAGCGTATTACGCTGGTCAAAGGCTTTCGGTAGAAACATCCGTCGTTTCCAAGAGCATTTAGATAAGTTTCAAAGTATTCATAAAGACATCTGGAACCTGAAAGTTGAAGCATGAATAAATTTATTTTGAAAAACAAAAATCGAGCAACAAACCAAATACACATATTACATCATGGTCCTTTGAATACATTGAAAATGAAAGCTTTTTAAAGTAGTGTATCACATTTTTTTTATATTTTATTCTTTTTGATAAATTTTATTTCAAAGTCGTGTATCGTTTCTTTTGTTGACTAGTATATATATATATATTACATATAAAAAGGGAAAATATGAATCTTTCACATTTCCTCCTGACACTTTGAATTTATCACATTTTCTCCTGAATATAACGTGTTTTAAAATAACTTTCAGAAAAAAAATTTGGTAATGAACTATCTCTATTCTAAAACGACCTGCTTTAGATTTATTAAATGGTACTTACCACCCCTTGTGTAATGCTTTATGTCTTTATTTGAAACCTTCAAATGTGCAAGTCCTCCTTGGTATGGCTCAAAGATATGTATTAATACGAATAACAACGTACACAGATGTTTGCGTATGAATACACAACGTTAGAGTGGGCGCGTCTTTATAAAAATTGATAACATTGAAAATAAAGCTAATTCTTTTAACCAATCAGAAGACAGTAAATACACAAAATTTATTTATAATATGATAAACGTATTTTAAAATGATAGGAAATATCGTATTGCAACTTTGCATATATCGTCGCTGTTATGCAAAAACCTCGTATCTCAATTTTTTGCGGAAATCTTTTTATCGATTATTAAGAATTAAATATGTATGTTCCACTGAATGCGAAAATATCTGATCTTCTAACCAATCATTAACCCGAATTCTGACAAGTGACGAAAAAAGTGTAGTCGGATTGGTGAGACATTTTGTTGTGCGAAAATATCATATCTCAAAAGAAAAAAAAGATGGCACTAGCAGCTGAGATTATAACAGGTACAGTTTTGTCAATTTTTTGTCTAATATATTATGTATAGCTTAGAAATAATGAAAAGCTTTAAAAATACAATATAAGTGCAGAAATTTTTGCTCGCCTTGGTAATTGATTGGTTAGAAGATCAGATATTTCTGCATACATTGGAACATAAATATTTAATTCTAAATAATCGATAAAAAAAAATCAGTTTTTATTGCCTGGTGTAAAATTATGAAAACCTTAGATGCGAGGTTTTTGCATAACAGCGACGATATATTTATTGAAAAAAACCCGCAAAAAACGTACAGAGTAAAGTTTTCGGAAGCATGTGTGGTGATGCCGTGCGGTGGGGCTTCATGTAGAATCTATCAGTTTTCGTCACGGGAACGTCTGGTTCATTTATATTCTTTTCAGAAACATAACAGTTTGTAATGACAATTTTATAAACTGGTAAACAAACTCGCACTGCGTGCTCGTTGTTTAACTCGTTTATCTCAGAAAAGCAGTGGTACAAATGTATATATAATACTTAAAACTTGGGAGGCTCGTGCTTGACAAAAGCATGATTTGGGTCTGCTGATTAAATCAAATGGTAATCTCAGTCATAGTACAGCTGAATTAACAAAAAAGGCAAAAAAGGTTTTGTTCTCTATTAAAACATATACTACATTTTTTTTTTGTAATTCTCTTGGCAGCCTTCCTATCAGAGTGTAAAATAACTTATTTGACACCTTAGTGAGAACTATATTGACTTATAATTCTGAAATAACATATTTGGACTCATATATAACATATTTCAAAGCTAAAAAAAAGAGCTTTGGTTTCTGGAAAAATTGTGGACCCATTTAATTTTATTGACAAGACTCCAATAGAAAACTTGCATCTTGGTTATTGCAAGTTTACCCTTGGCACTAACAAGAGTGCCTCAAATTTTGGTACAAGGAACGAATTGGGAAGACTGCCTATTGAATGTCATATAAAAACCCAAACTATTATGTATTTAGCAAGGCTTTTCACCTCAAATTTGAATCCCTTATTACATGAATCTTTTCAATTAACTAAAACTTTGGATTCTAGTGGCACCTATTCATGGTTCACTTCTGCAAAAGATATTCTTTCTGAATCTAACATTGATTATAGATAGACTAAAAACCAGTGATAATTTAAAACAATTAAAAAATATTAAAAGTTATATTAAACCCCAAATAAACTCATACTACAACAACCTGTTGATAAATAAGTTAACATCTATTGATGATAAAAGTAAATTAAATTTTTATAAAGCACTTGAGCCAAATCTATTGATCAAACCTTACCTCTCTAACCCAAACTTTGAATTTAGAAAATTAATTACAAAACTTAGAATCAGTGACCATTCATTATTAATTTTAAAATTCCTCGCGAAGAGAGACTTTGCAAAAAATGTAAAGTACTAGATGATGAGAAACATTTCCTAATAAATTGTTCTCATAATTCAAATATTAGATTAACATATGTTGATTGCATTATTAATAGAGAAAGTAATTTATTTGCTAATCTCACTGACAATGACAAAGTTATATATATACTTAACCCATCAACACCAACACAAGTGAATAAACTAGGATCCTTTATAAAAAAGTCAATGGAACTGAGGACAGGGGACCCTTTAATATTTACCTGAATTTGTGTATATATATTGAGTTACTTAGTTATTGTCTTTATTTGTTTTTGTTGTTGTTATATGTCACAAACTGTAAAGTTTATATGGCAATAAAACTTTGAATTGAATTGAATTGAATTAAAAAAGCTATCATTTATTAATTTAAGTTGCAGTATAAAAACAATATAAGGTCAATGTCATAAAAATATAAACTTTTTTTGTACTCGGCGAAAAACTGGGGAAGGGCTCGGTAGAACCTCGCCCTTCCCCAGTTTCTCAGCCTCATACATAAAAAGTTTATGCTGCTTACCATATTCTTATTCTTATTCTTGTTCCGGATATTAGATGTCAAGCGTTTGATCTTTTAATTGACATGTCTAAGAATAGCAAAAGTGCTTTTATTTTTACTTTACTAGTTAATCACCCTGTTATTCGCCCTTGAACTTTTGTACAAACAGCCGTTGCAGTAGAAATTCGTCATCACATATTTATTATTAGTGAAAATTTGTTATTGTAAGCAGCCCATGAAATAATGAGGGAAATAGTTCACATACAAGCAGGACAGTGTGGAAATCAAATCGGTTCCAAGGTAATTATAAATTATTTAAGTTTAATGATATCAATTTTCTTTCCAAATTAATTCATTTAAATTCTTACAATTTGAAGATTAAACAGAAAAAAAACAAAATATTTAAAACATACATTTACGTTGCATAGAATTTTAAAGTATTTGCCGGGAAGGGTTTCTAAACATTCAAGTGACTTCTTTTGAATCAATGGGCAGCGTCACTCCCAATTATTTAAATTTACAACAAAGGGCGGGCACATGTTTTAATTATATATGAATAAAATGGCCGATGTTTGTCGATATTTGTAATACGTAGATGATGTTTACATTCAAAATAACCTTGACAATGGGTTATATTTAAACTGATACATTTGATTGTTTTATACGAATACAATAATATAATGATTTTTTTTTACAAATAAGATGATTTATTTCTTCAATTTTGGGGGGGAGGGGGTATGGTTTTTTGTCTGAGTGTACTAGGAGTGATTGTATTGTCAATATTTACTGTATATAACAACATATATTGCCATCAAGATACCAAGATCTACCAACATATCTGGTGGTGCGTTTTCTTTATGTAACTGTATCAGGTCAAGAGCCTAACTTCTGCAAAAATTTTAATACGCTGCAAAATCGTAGTTTTACATCATACACCACTCAAAATTAAATCCGGTGACCCCCCCCCCCCCCTTTGTTTTCCCCTCCTCTGCAAGATAACATTTCGATTTCAATATAAGGATTTCACCATGTTTTACACAACTGGTCTACGAATTTGTCGATCAATACATGCAACAGACATGACTCATTCAATTATGGATCTGTAAGATCAGGTTTATTAGATAGAGAACAGTCTGGTTAAGTTCAGACATTATATAATAATCACATTAATACAATTATTTTCCATTATCATTTTTGTGATGCAGTCACTAGATTAAACAAAGTGCAATGGAATCCCTAGAGTCACTCCCTTGTAATAGTAACATCTTTGTATGAAGGTCTGGATGAGGGTTACAGAATAGAGAATAACTGCATGGTCAAATCTTACAGAGTAAAAAAGGGCTTAAAATTGAGACATTTACTCTGTTTGGGTAAAATTGATTCATTGCCATGTTTATGATGCATCAATATTATAGTTTTGTGACTGTGTTAAAACAATGTAACATCGATTCATGGACAGTTATATTTTTACCCAATTTAGTAACATACACCAAAATATTGTTCATGTAAGCAGCAAAACAGTCACTATCAATATGATCATGATGATTGGTGGTTATTTAATGTCCAGAGTTATTGCACACGGAGTTATTGCTTTCACGAGTAGTTTTGAGGTTGTTCACTAAACTACGTCTTTGGCACAAGAGGTGCTTTTTCTACCTCTTCTATTCCTTTGCTATAAAAAGAAAATGGTATGAACTGGTGCCGCTTGTTTATCAGGATAAAATTTTTAGCAAGGGACAAACGATTTTTATACGACCGCAAAATTGACCGCGGTCGTATTTTTGGTATCACGTCGTCGTCAGCGTCATCCGAAGACGGATAGTTTCCGGATAATAACTTAAGTATAAGTAAATAGAAATCAATAAAATTTAAACACAATGTTTATAACCACAAAATGAAGCTTGTGTCTGTTTTGGGGGGTTATGGTCCCCAAGGTTTAGGAAAAAGGGGCCCAAAGGGCCCAAAACAAGCATTTATCTGGTGTTAGGACAATAAGTTGTGTATAAGTATTTCAATTGTTCTGAAATTGTACCACAATGTTTAATACCATAAGTAGAAGGTTGGGATATATTTTAAGGGTTATGGGGCAAACAGTCTAGGAATAAAGGGTAAAAAAGGGGCCAAAAACAAGCATTTTTGTAGTTTCAAGACAATAAATTGGAGTTATCTTTCTTTGTCCAGAATGGTTGTTGAAACACCTAAAACCAATGCTTTATGAAATCTTCTTTGAAAATTGGAGTTATCTTTCTTTGTCCAGAATAGTAATTGAATCAACTTAAATCAATGCTATATACAATATACAATGCAATATTCACTTTTACTGCCAACTCAGTGATAAATTAAAGCAATCTTTACCATTCAGTGATTACAAGCACTTTGATTACCATTCTAGGGTTATACCCCTTTACAAGTGGAGAAATTGAAGAATTTTTTCGTTTCTGTTCTCTTAACTTAAGTTTGTCTCAACTAAATTTAATGAAAAGTGTATATAATGCTTATTACCTTAAAGTTTAAACTCAGTTTAAGTTCAATTTTTGGCAGCTTCACTTTTACAGTTCTTGAGTTATGTCCCTTTATAATGTTATATGCTAGCGGGGGCATCATCTGTGTCCCTTTGGACACATTCCCAATTTATTTTTTAGAAGTTACTATTAATTAATACAGTTAACTCTCGTTGTCTCGAACTCGGTTGACTCGAAATTTCGGATGAGTCGAAGTTTTCACGTGGTCCCGACCTTTGTTCCATATAAATGTATGTAATTCGACTCCTGATGAGTCGAAATGGGATATGTCGAAATTTCGGTTGAGTCGAACTAAATTTACGATTCCAAGGTTAACAAAAGCATTAAAAATTCATTATTTATCTCGAACTAATACACATATGTCAAAACATGACCTCCGGCATTTAAATGGATTGAAGAGTTAATCTGACAATACACGTGTAATTAAATTTCCAGTCACTGACAACTGTATTGATTTATGAAATGCTATTTCCACGAGTGTTTACCTAAGATCATCTTTTGAAAAAGTATTTACAATGTTTACAAAACAATAAATTGTGATTTACACTAATGAGCTTGGGTGTGTATAAAGTAAGGATTATGACTTCCTTTGATGATCACCTAAAAACTACTCATTCTGCGTCTTTAATCATGTTGTATTTTCTTTTATTAAAAGAAAGAGTGAGATAAAACAAAATGAAGAGGAATCTAAATTTTCTAAAGTCTTTTTGTATCCGAGAATAAACAATTTTGTCAACTTTAAACGACCTGAATAACGAAACTATCGATTCGAAATTACTCTCTCGGATAAAAGCCATAGGAAACATTGTAACTGAAACAATTGAATAAGTAATACAATGTTATTATAATAACGAAAGACCATGACATACAAATACATCGATCTAATACCAGAATATCGATCCCCTTCCCATATTCACCCGGATTTATTTTAGCTTTACCATGCTAAGCAAGAGTTGTGTCCCTTGTTCAGTCAAACTTCCGGTTTTCGTTTGAGTCGAACTATGTGTATCTCGAAATATTTCTCCGGTCCGGCTGACTTCGAGATAACGAGAGTCGACTGTAGTAATTTTAACCAAGACTGTACGACATTTTATATTTTAATATTCTATGATGTATTTAAATGAGTATTTCTTGTTGCAAACTCCATTAGAAATTTGAATTGAGATCATTTTTGGAATAAGGGAAAGGGGGGGGGGGGGGGGGGGGTGAAAACAAAATTTGGGAGGGGGGGGTAAATTTTTCTCATTTCAAATTTCAGAAATAAAAAGAAAATTTCTTCAAACCTTTTTTTTTTTTTTGAGAGGATTAATATTCAACAGTCAGCATAGTGAATTGCTCAAAAGAAAAAAAAGAAATTTAAGTTCATAAGATCAAATTCATTCTGTGTCAGAAACCTATGCTGTGTCAACTATTTAATCACAATCCAAATTCAGAGCTGTATCCAGCTTGAATATTGTGTCCATACTTGCCCAAACCGTTCAGGGTTCGTCATCTGCAGTCGTATAAAGCTGCGCCCTGCGGAGCATCTGGTTTTAGATTCATACAAGAAGCCAGTTCTACCATTTGAAACTTCTCGATCCTTATCGCATTTACGTTAATGTAAGTGAGCGAGAATGCCCGAGAAGTTAGGATTGCTTTTTGATTGGTGCTCTATTTTAAGAACGAAAGTAGATCACTTTAAATTACAAAAAAAGATTTTAAATTACGCAAAAATAATTCATTGTTTAGGGTAAATAACGCACTTGACAGCGACTATTAGGGTTGGAATAGTTTCAATAAATAATTGGGTTCTCCTTTGAAGGAATTGGTTACTTTTCAAACGCCGAGAAGGACAATTGAATTGGGTTTTCTATTGTTTTGATTGCGTAATTACGCAAATACGCAGCTTATCTGGAGCTCTTCAGAAAACAGAATAATGGTAGAAAAAGTGCAGAATAATGGGCAAAAATGAAGTCAGATATAGTCCTTCTTATTAATACTGCTTAGTTATTGCACTGACCATGTACATTTTGTATTACTAACATCTTCTGTTTAAACCTTCGGACAAATTTGCAAAACTTGTGTGTAACAGCAAGCATTTCATTGTCCTAAAATATGGACTGACACTGCCATTTCAAATATAATTACTTCAACATCAATGTTTTCGAATTCAAATATTTTCGAAATTATATTAATGCATGTGGCGGGGGTTTCATCTTTGTCTAGTTTGTTTTTTGTTTTTGTTTTTAGGTCTGCTTCATTTGTTCGAGCTTCGGAATAAGCTGTGTTAACCAAATCACGTTACCGGCTAAAAAGCGGCTAAAAGCAAACGAGTGAAACCGGCTGAAAAAAGAAGATTACGACAGTGGTAAGAAGAACCTTTTCTACAATCGATCCACTTATGAAGAGGATGAAAACATTGACATAGCAATGTTGTAGATGATGCAGTCTCGAGCAGTATAAATACACCAAACAACCATCATAAGAACATCATATAATCGGTCAACCTCGGCAGATTGCGGTGCCAAGGTGTGCCGAATGTAACTTCGTCTTGTCATTTTCTATGAAAAATAAACGTAGTTTCTTATTCTGTTTAGTTTCATTTGGACTATAGATGACATAATTACACGAACATAAACGGATGTCTTTCGGTTTTAAAAGAAAGCTTATTGTCTTTGTACATTTTATGTTACTTTTATGAAACAATTTACCTTTACCTTACGCTTACCGCCGTACATTAAGGGCCAACTGTTTCACTACGGTTCGATTAGACTGGCGATGGCGGCTTTTCCCACATGTCAGGCGACTAAAAAAATGAAATCCTACTTTTTAGGAAAATGAATCATGGTGTGATCAAAGGTTAAAATTAGTAAACAAATAAACAAAATATGTACAAAAAAATCAGATTATATTCAAGGGGATTCACATGTTCAAATAGAACAGTCAGGGGATTCACATGTTCAAATAGAACAGTCAGGGGATTCAAATGTTCAAATAGAACAGTCATGGGATTCACATGTTCAAATAGAACAGTCAGGGGATTCACATGTTCAAATAGAACAGTCAGGGGATTCACATGTTCAAATAGAACAGTCAGGGGATTCACATGTTCAAATAGAACAGTCAGGGGATTCACATGTTCAAATAGAACAGTCATGGGATTCACATGTTCAAATAGAACAGTCAGGGGATTCACATGTTCAAATAGAACAGTCAGGGGATTCACATGTTCAAATAGAACAGTCAGGGGATTCAAATGTTCAAATAGAACAGTCATGGGATTCACATGTTCAAATAGAACAGTCAGGGGATTCACATGTTCAAATAGAACAGTCAGGGGATTCAAATGTTCAAATAGAACAGTCATGGGATTCACATGTTCAAATAGAACAGTCAGGGGATTCACATGTTCAAATATAACAGTCAGGGGATTCACAAGTTCAAATTCAGAATCAAAATTAATCGGATTTATAGAATTTATCTCTCTTTCCCATTAACATGATTAATGAATTTTTGTTATTTGTCCAAGTAAGAAATCTAAAGACATAGATTTATTTTTATTAAAGTAAAGTAAAGTTGAAAAACAAATATGGTCCCGAGAAAAATCCCATACACCCTTACAAAAGATGAATGGTAGGAGAGAAACTTTGACAATAAAAAAGCTTCACAATTTATTTAATATTTTTCTCTATAGTTCTGGGAAGTCATTTCAGATGAGCATGGGGTAGATCCAACTGGACAATATCATGGCGATTCTGATCTACAACTTGAGAGAATCAGTGTTTACTTCAGCGAAGCAAATGGTATGTGACATTTTCTTCATGTTAGACGTTTTTACATTGATCACATGTGTATGGCTTCAAGTCATTAGCTCTATATCTAAAATCAATCAAACTAAAGATAAAGCAAGTGAAAAGGAGGTAGAATTGTGCTTGATAACATTAAAAAAGAAACTTCATTCACAATGCTAACAACAATATTCATCTTGGACTAATACATTAATTATATATGATCTATCAATTAGAATATATTTATATACAATATATTTTCTAAACAATAATGGCAATAAGAAAAAAATCCAAAAAAGGGGAAAAAACATGAAAACAATGGTAAGAACTTAGTAGAAGAAAACACCTTATCCGGATAAGTTCTAAAATTACATAACTTTTAAAACCAGTTGAAGCTATCTGGGGCCTTGTTCAAACAATTAGAGACAACATTATATGTCTCTGAAACAATGTATTGTGCATAATTTTTATGACCCCGCAGTAGCGGAGGGGGCATTAAGTTTAACCTTCTTGTTGTCGGTCTGTACGTACGTCCGTACGTCCCAAAATTGGTTCCCGTTCTCTAACTTTAGTTTGCCTTAACCCAATGTTATGAAACTTATACACACTGCTTATTATCACAAAACACAGGTCAAGTTTGAATTTGGGTGGCGTCACTTTTACTGTTTTAGAGTTAAACATGTTAAACCCCTAACAAATGGAAAAATTGCTGAATTTTTCGTTTCCGTTCCCTAACTTTTTTTTCCCTCAACGAAATATTATGAAACTTATACACAATGCTTATAACCGCAAAACACAGCTCAAGTTTGAATTTGGGTGGCGTCACTTTTACCGTTCTAGAGCATAATGCCCCTTTACAAATGGAAAAACTGTTGAATTTTTCGTTTCCGTTCTCTAACTTTAGTTTGCTTCAACCAAATGTTATGAAATTTATACATAATGCTTATTACTACAAAACACACTTCAAGTTTGAATTTTGGTGGCGTCACTTTGAACGTTCTAGAGTTATGCCCCTTTAAAAATGGAAAACTTGATTACTGAATTTTTCGTTTCCATTCTCCAACTTTTGGTAGCCTCAACCAAATGTTATGAAACTTATACACAATGCTTATTACCACAAAACACAGATCAAGTTTGAATTTTGGTGGCATCTTTTTTACTGTTCTAGAGTTATGCTCCTTTACAAATGGAAAAACTGCTGAATTTTTCGTTTCTGTTCTCTAGCTTCAGTTTGCCTCAACCAAATGTTATGAAACTTATAAACAATACTTATTACCACAATACTCAGATCAAGTATAAATTCGGGTAGCGTCTATTTTACAGTTCTTGAGTTATGTCCCTTTATAACGTTATATGCAAGCGGAGGCATCATATGTGTCCCATGGACACATTCCCCATTTATTTTCATACAGACATGTTTAAGCCATCGTATAAACATAAAACAAAGCATTTTCAATGGCTATAATTTGTCTTTTAACAATAATGAATTGATTCTTAAACTATCAAAATTTTGTCCACCTTCCAAACTTTTCACTCCCTCAGCTCAATGCTTTATTGGTTATGCTTTCCCTCAACAGGAAGTTGTCCAAGTAACTGTTTTTCCCCGGATTGGACTAAATAGCGATAAGGTGTATAGTGTTACCTGTCAGACAGAGCAATATCAGATTCAAATCTGCCTGGTAGATATACCTCGAATGACATCGATTTATTCGTAGAAATTCATCAGTAGACATGATCGATCATCGTACCTTGAATTTTACTTGTATAACAATGTTATTTAAACTTGTACCAAATTTGCTAGAGTAAAATCGAATGAATTAAGTTTATTATTTTTACATTGTTATACACCAACTGCAGGTAAGTAAATTAGTGGAGTAGGAAAATACAAAATGCAAAATCATTAAATGTACAGTACTTGGAAACATCTGGTACTATTATCCTGATGTTATTGTAATAGTCCCAGGTAACAAAAAAATATCTACCGACCGTGCGGGGGCTTTATAGCCACAGGGACTCGGTTAGCAGATTAAAATTTTGTTAAACAATGTTTTTCATTTTTATTTTTATTATTTCCTGTCTATTTGTATTACTTTATTAACGTATTTGACGTTGACATCACTATTTTTTTGTTTTCTAGCAATGTGCAGTTTACTATCCATATCCGTAGAATTTTTCAGTATACGGATATGGATAATAAACTGCGCATTGCTAGAAAGCAAAGAAATAGTGATGTCAAGGTCAAATACGTTAATAAAGTAATACAAGTAGACAGGAAATAATAAAAAAAAATTAAAAAAAACATTGTTTAACAAAGTTTTAATCTGCTAACCGAATCCCTGTGTTTATAGCCAGTCAAGGTCGTTAAAAAAACCAATAAGTAAGTAAAATATCTGAGTCGAGTCACCACCAAGGTAAAATCTATAATTTTAAAGTTTAACATACATTTACATCTATATAATTATAGGAAACAGATATGTTCCTAGAGCAGTTCTTGTTGATTTGGAACCTGGTACCATGGATTCTGTGCGATCGGGTCCGTTTGGGCAACTATTTAGACCTGACAACTTCGTATTTGGTCAGTCTGGTGCTGGAAATAACTGGGCCAAAGGTCATTACACAGAAGGAGCTGAACTGGTAGAAAGTGTTGTGGATGTCGTCCGAAGAGAGGCGGAAACATGTGATTGCCTTCAAGGGTTCCAGTTGTCACATTCTCTTGGTGGAGGAACAGGATCTGGCATGGGAACACTGTTGATCAGTAAACTCCGGGAAGAATACCCAGACAGGATAATGATCACTTACTCTGTATTCCCATCTCCAAAGGTAAAAATAAATATATGTATAATGTGTTACATTTACCTGTTAAAGTACATGTCCACATATCTTTGCCTTTAAATGAAAAAAAGAGTTTAGAAGTCACACCAAATTAAATCTGAGACTTGCTACAATCTCAGATGAAGAACACCTACATTTCAATCCTATGTAAATCAAAATTATGAAATATCACTCTTATCGTCGTGTCATATGTTTTCGTATGTCTTATGTTTTCGTATCAACCACATTTCGTCGATTTAGACTGCATACGCGTACATTATGGCGTGTTTTCGGTTTCTATATATAGAACAACAACACCACTACAACTTGACATATTTAAAACATATTCAATGTCGCTTTTTAAAGACGTTAGAAACTAACCTATTTAGCCATTTTTATTTAATGTCAAAAATATGCATCACTAGAATACTTGTGGAATAAAATTCTGAAGGGTTGAAATAAAGTCCAGATATGTTTTTTTGCAAGTCAGACATCGGATCTTCAAGACATATGACTGTCATGTGGTGTTTTTTTTGCCGTTTTAATTACGAACCAGCGAGTTAAAATTAGCAGAGTTCTTATATAAAATGGTTGTTCAAAATCTAATTATTCAATATTTCATTGACATTTTTTTTTTATTCATCCTTGATACATGAAGATGAAAATAGTTTGAACTTTTTATATTTAATCCTAAATTTTGAAAACTGCATTTTATTTTAGAAAAAATAATGTATTTTGTACAAACCAGGTGCCAATCTGAAATTAATCAAAATCTAAAAATTAGCACACGAAACACCAACCTTAAACTATATCCTAGTAATTTTTAGTACTAAAAAGTATTTAATAACTTTTTTTATGATTCAAGCGATCACCAGAACCACGACTTTAGAAAAAACTAGAACACACCCGCGAAATCGCGGGCATTCAGAGCGTAGTTTAAAGTATGTAAAGTGTTGTTGGAAGAATTTTGTAAAATATTGAATGACTGGAGAATTTCAGCAAAAGTATCATAAGTCATAGGTTATTGGGGACAGGAAAATGCTTTTTTATCCCTCCTTCTTTATTTCCAATTTTCCCATTTTTGGTTTTCTATCAATTTCAATATAAACATACATTTAGTATGTTATGAAGTAAGGAGCCTGTAATTAAGTGGTTGTTGTTTGTTTATGTGTTACATATTTGTTTTTCGTTCATTTTTTGTACATGAATAAGGCCGCTAGTTTTCTGGTTTGAATTGTTTTTCATTGTCAGTTCGGGGCCTTTTAAAGCTGAGTATGCGGTTTGGGCTTTGCTCGTTGTTGAAGGTCGTACGGTAACCTATAGTTGTAAATATCTGTGTCATATTGGTCTCGTGTGGAGAGTTGTCTCAACATGGCAATCATACCACATCTTCTTTTTTTTTGTAACTAATTAATTTTGAAAAAGATTTAATGACTGGATAATTTCAGAAAAGGTATCAAAAGTTCACATGCTTATCTGTATATTATGAACACTCATTACTTTATAAATATAGTGTATTTACTTTTGTAACGGAGGGGGTCGGTGACGACACCTTCCGGGACGTGTAGCGGCCAGTACTTTGCCCCTATTTGACCATTGGGATACCTGATATCAGATTATGGCTGAACAACAGACAATGAATCAAACGAAACTATATTTTATTCACAAATGTATGTAACAGTTGCATGTATTAAACAAAGTCGGATATAAACAGGAGTCAAAAAACTTTGTCTAAACAGAAACGTGAATTTGCTTCGCGTTGTGTTTTAATGTAGTGAAATTAGCAAGATAATGCTCAACTCTGGCGAACTGCACCGATATAGTGGTTAACTAAAAACTCCAAAGCGGCGAGTTTTGGAGGTCTATGCAAGGCCGATTCTGCCTAAACTCCAACAACAAATGGAAGTTTTTAACGACCTTGACTGGCTATACAGCCCTTGCACGGTCGGCTTTCCTAAACTCCAAATGATATTCTAAACTTGTCATTAAACAGGGTGACTTTTAACTGAAACGGTACTGAAGAAAAGTTGAATAAATGAATATTTATAAAACATTATAAAAACATCGAAAGTTAAATACTAAAACAGTTAAATTAACAATCCTTACTTTTATCATACTGTTTTTAAATAAAATTAAACTTAAAATAAACATTTAAATACTGAATTATTAATTTGTCCAAATTAAGGGGAATTAACCTAGGTACATCAAGGCACATCTATTACACTTTCAATTCTAAGTTTACTAATAGATCAATAGTGGTTATTGGTATAGTATACAGACCCTCTCTATTTAATAAATTCTGTGACTGTCGTGGATAGTAAACTTGAAAAAGATAGCAGATAGAAATCTGCAAATACACTTTATTCTTTGTATATGTATGTTCAAAGTATACAGAAAAAACGCAAAACGGAAGTCTAATCTGACTTATAATTTCGTCCAATGACGGAACAATATCCGGATGCCTTTTTTCTCGTTTTTCTCCAAAAATAACTCAATCTGAATAATCATATGACTGGATGACAAATGGCACTATGTACTGTACATATAAGACACAGAGGCGTGTTGATCAATTCATTGTGGAAAGAAGAGAAGCGACACCAAAAATGAGGTCTTCTCGTTTAATAGTATAGATATTAATTTCCGGATTTTGTAGTCATTTCCTGTCCGTGTACCGATCCAATTTTTGATTCATACGAAAACATATGACGCCGTTTTTTTTGACATACAAAAATCGCAAAGTAATCGGAAACAGTAAAAAATCGTAGTAAGCATTGACAAAAAAACTAGATACCTAAAATCAATCTACAGGACATGCTTTTTAAATTTGAGTAAACACCTGAATAAAAACTCAACAGTGAAAACCGTAAGCAGTGAAAATTGTTATTAGTACGAAAACGCATAACATGATGATATATATATTTAACTTGAAGTAAAAAGTTTATACATGTTTTTAATAGTCGATATCGAATTAAACTATGAACTTATTTTATTAGTATATAGGTTGATATCACAAACTTAATATACAAAGGGAGACAATTCAATCTGAGTTCTCCAAAGTTGTGATGTTTACTTTTATACTATGTTAGCTGTTGCTTCATTTAGATAACATTCTACAAGAATAAGATCTACAAAAGACAATTTTAACAAAGGCACGTGTATATCTCTTATTACATGAAGAGAGACTTTCCAACAATTGCTTTCAATAAAATAAAATATTTATTTATTTAATTTGTGATTTTTAAAAGGTAATAATTCAGTAATTGGAGATGCTGCTTTTTGTGATCATGTCAGATTGGAACTTGGGATTAAGCATTCTTAACAAATGACAGCTATCTAGTTTGAAATATCTCCTGAATCTAGGTCTCTATATAAAATCTCTGGAAATGGAACTATTATGTATTTCCAGCTATTGGGCATGTGTCATCCAGATATGGTGGGTAAGACATGACCAGAAGCCACGTTTAAACTTTCATCAGTGATGCTTCAATTTTGTTTTGTTTTTGGTACCTGAACACCTGAAGATAGTCCAAAACATCATTTATGACATTTTTTTATAAATTTTGATTATTTATCCAAAAATGTACAAGAAGCCGAAACTTATTTAGAGATTTACATTCGTTATGCTTTCAATTGTCCCAAAAAGTGAATAAATCTAAATGACTAACAAAAAATCAGCTTTTAACTCCGTTATACAAATGACAAAAAAATAAGGTATGAAAAAAGACAACCACTGACAGATGATCCCCAACTTAAGACTGGCACGTTAATATGTTTACTGACCTGAAATTTGCATGGAAAAGAAGATGTCTGGTTCATTCCTTTCTTCATCTGGGACCTTGTGTAAATACATGTATGTATGAAAATTGATGGGTATGTTTTAAATTATTTATTGATTCACCAGTTTCCTAATAAATTAAAGCACTTAATAAATTTTGTAAAATAATCTTTTTACAAGGTTTCTGACACCGTTGTTGAGCCGTACAATGCAACCTTATCTGTTCATCAGCTTGTTGAAAACACTGACGAGACTTTCTGTATCGACAATGAGGCTCTCTACGACATCTGTTTCAGAACATTGAAGTTGACCACACCCACATATGGAGATATGAATCACATTGTTTCCGCTGCAATGTCGGGCATAACAACATGTCTTAGATTTCCTGGACAATTGAATGCAGATTTGAGGAAATTAGCCGTTAATATGGTTCCGTTTCCTCGTCTTCATTTCTTCATGCCAGGGTTTGCACCTTTAACATCACGCGGCTGTCAACAGTATCGTGCACTTTCTGTACCGGAACTGACACAGCAGATGTTTGATGCTAAGAACATGATGACGGCTTGTGATCCTCGCCATGGAAGATATTTGACTGTTGCTTGTATTTTTAGAGGGAGAATGTCAATGAAAGAGGTTGACGAACAAATGCTAAATGTCCAGAACAAAAACAGTTCATATTTTGTAGAATGGATTCCAAATAACGTCAAAACGGCTGTTTGTGACATTCCACCAAGAGGCTTGAAAATGTCGGCTACTTTTATGGGTAACAGTACAGCAATTCAAGAAATATTCAAGCGAATCTCTGAGCAGTTTACAGTCATGTTTCGCCGAAAAGCTTTTCTTCATTGGTATACTGGTGAAGGGATGGATGAGATGGAATTTACCGAGGCAGAGTCGAATATGAACGATTTAATTTCTGAATACCAACAGTATCAGGATGCAACAGCAGAAGAACAGGACTTTGATGAGGAAGAGGAAGAGGAAGAAGGGTAAAATGTTCAAAACTGAACTGTGCGCAAACTATTGATTAAAAAAGAAGTTAGCTTTATACATTAAGACAGATGTGACATCTCGAATTTCATTTAATGCAGTTCGTTTTAAATATGTGTAAAACAGCATTAAAAGAAAACGTTTTGCACCAAGTAAACTAAACTAAGATTGTTAACATGATTAATGTGACCCATAGAAAGTTTTAATTGAATAAACTTTTGGTGCATAAGGCAAAGTTTTACTTTGTAACCTTTATGAATTTGAACTTATCGATCCTGCATGACTATATTAGTCCAAAATCTTCTAAAGTCTCACATGTCATGCAAGGGACGATTTTTGTTGTCCTGGAGTTATCTACCTTTCTTCATGTATTGTTGTTGACCCTTGAAAAGTTTATTCTCTTAGTTGCTATCTCCATGATATTCACTGATCTCTTTATATATATAATATTTTCATCATACTGTGTCACATTAAATCATAAACAGTCATAATGTTTACTGAACTTTGTTTTAATGAACTTTGCTTTTAGCAAAGATCGATTCCAATTACATATAATAACGTACAATTCTATATTTTAAAATTTAAACAAAAAATTATATGAAATTTAACATGGTACTGGATTAATTTACTGCTTTCTTTTTTCCATTATTTTGCAAATAATTCGGCTTGTTTTCCATGGCTACATCTGATACGTTATTAGTTCCCTACCGACGAAGTCGAAGGGTACTTAAGGTTTGCACTCTGGCTGTCTGTCTGTCTGACCATTCGTCAGTCCGGCAAATCACTTTTCCAGACTTTTTTCTTCATGCTTGAAGATATTCATTTGATATTTGGTGTATTGTTTTATCATGACAAGTTACAGGTCAAGTTCCAATTTCAAGATTTTAGCTTTTCTCCTTGTTCAGTTAAAGCCCTTTCCCTAGAATTAATTTTTTGATGAAATACTTATTCATTACTAGATTTCTATTCAAAGGGAAATAACTCATTTTTGTACGACCGCAAAAAAAAATTGTGGTCCGTATATTGTTATCACGTCGTCGTCCGAAGACATTTAGTTTACGCACAATAAATGTAGTATAAGTAAATAGAAATCTATGAAATTTAAACACAAGGTTTATGACCACAAAAGAAAGGTTGGGATTGATTTTGAGAGTTTTGGTCCCAACAGTTTAGGAATTAGGGGCCAAAAGGGGCCCAAATAAGCATTTTCTTGGTTTTCGCACAATAACTTTAGTATAAGTAAAAAGAAATCTATGAATTTAAACACAAGATTTATGACCTCAAAAGGAAGGTTGGGATTGATTTTGGGAGTTTTGGTCCAAATAGTTTAGGAATTAGGGGCAAAAAAGGGTCCAAAATTTAACTTTGTTTGATTCATCAAAAATGAATTATTGGGGTTCTTTGATATGCCGAATCTAACCGTGTATTTAGATATTAATTTTTGGTCCTGTTTTCAAATTTGTCTACATTACGGTCCAAAGGGTCCAAAATTAAACTTAGTTTGATTATAACAAAAATTGAATTATTGGGGTTCTTTGATATATGCTGAATCTAAACACGTACTTAGATTTTTTATTATGGGTCCAGTTTTCAAGTTGGTCCAAATCGGGGTCAAAAATTACATTTGATTTCAACAAAAATTGAATGTATGGGGTTCTTTGATATGCTGAATCTAACCATGTATTTAGATTTTGGATATTGGACCACAATAAGTAAATGTCCAATTTAAATTCTTTAAGTTCTTAGACCACATTCATTCTGTGTCAATAACCTATGCTGTGTCAACTATTTAATCACAATCAAAATTTAGAGCTGTATCAAGCTTGAATGTTGTGTCCATACTTGCCCCAACTGTTCAGGGTTCGACCTCTGCGGTCGTATCAAGCTGCGCCCTGTGGATCATCTGGTTTTAAAAAGATTTGTAAAAGACTTTGTGTTAAGATAAATGACATTTTTTTTGTTTCCTTCTCTTTATAAATTGTTTGAAGAATTAAGTGGTAGGTTTGTTTGTTATTTTATGTAATTTACACCATGACAAGCTATAGATCAAGTTAGAATTTCATTCCATTACAATGAATTTTAAACCGGTAGGGGACTATGTATTGCCATGTAATACTCACAAAATGCTTGTTCTTTGTGAAAAGGATTTTTTTAGCTGAACAAATTCAGAAATGAGGCAACATTTAATTTGCATTCACGATCACATATAATATTAGACTGCGAAGTTGCAGTTTTTATATGCCCGTTTACGAGACGTAGTATGGTATACCGTTGACCGTCTGTCCGTCGTCAACATGTCGGACATTAACTCAAAAACGCTTTAACCAATATGCATGAAACTTTGGTTAATTGTTTATATCTATTGACGTGAGCTCCCTTTCTTTTTTTTTTTATAAATTTTGGATATACCGTTTCCGAATTTTGGAGTTTTATTCATTAAAAAAGGGGGGATTTTCCAGTTTTCGGACAATAACTCAAAAAACAATTTCACCAATTTGCAAGAAACTTTGGTGAATTGTTTAATACTCTCGACATGAGCTCCCTTTTGATTTTTATAAATTTTAGAATACAAATTTCCGATTTATGGGTATGGGGTTTTATTCATTGCAAAAAGGGGGATTTTCCAGTTTTCGGACAATAACTCAAAAAGGCTTTCAGCATTTTTTATGAAACTTTGGTAAATTGTTTATATCTATTGTTGTAAGCTCCCTTTTGATTTTTAAAAATTTTAGATTTTACGTTTCCGAGTTATAAGATTTTATTCATAAAAAAGGGGTGATTTTCAAGTTTTTGGACAATATCATTAAAGTGCTTAGAGCAGTTTTCATTAAACTTTGATGACTGATTTATATCTATTAAGATAACCTCCTTTTAGTTTAGTTTTTTATAAATTTCTGATATAACATTGAGAAGTTTTTTAACTTTATTTTTTTATAGTCTGACAACAGATTTACTTAGTATTGCACAACAGCAAGAAATCTTTAATTGAATACAAATTCAACTCATATACTAGTTATCAATTTCAAGTTCTTTGACTACATTTATTCAGAAACCTATAACATGTAAAATATTTAATTACAATCCAAATTCCGACCTGTATCAAGCTTGAATATCGTGTCCATTTTGCCCCCAACTGTTAAGGGTTTGACCGCTGCAGGCGTATCCAGCTGCGTTCAGCGAAGCAGTTTATTAGAAATTGGGGTAATTTTGAAAGTGATGTCGAGCATATGGAAAGATTTTAGAACCTACCATAAAATATTGAAAACAACACGTTATTAATTTCTTGCGTCCGAAGCGCTTTTCTAGATTAACCTTCATCAGGAACGCTCAATGCCAAACATTTGAAATCCGAAGATGTATAAGTACCGAAACCGTTGAAGAGCTGTATGTCAAAAATACCTAAAATAGATAGCCCAATTCATCTAAAGCCAACTTTGCCTGAGGGAGTTGAAACCTTAGTTTCTTAACAATTTATAAATTTATAAACGGATAATTTTAGTAAAGTTTGTTTAATCATGTCAGTACCCAAATACTGACTACTGAGCTGATGATAACTGTGATATATTTCAGTTGGGGCGAGTTTTCATTGATTTAGTGGGGGCGAATTATTTTGAAAGTGAGGGCGAGTGTGACGTCGTTCAATTAGACTGATCCATTTGGAATTTTTTTCAACCGTAACGGAAAGTAGCGAGTAGCAATATTAAAAACGAATGACCAATGCTGCCATTTTATTCTAAATATTACATACAAAGAGAACACCGGATCAAATTTATGGGACCTAAATTCTCACTTACCAACCTCGATGATTGTACATATTACAGTAGATGTATAAACACTGAAACAGAGGTGAAACAAGAAATTTAACGGAATAAATTAACACTTATGCGCAATAATCGTGATGATTTCAAATAATTATTGATTTTTTTACGGGTTATTACTTTTGTAAATATGTTTTACTTCCATTTGTTTAATTTTAAGACATGATTAATTAGAGATAAATCGTTATTAAAATATAAACAATGCATAATTGTAGTTTTTATTATATTTTCATATTAGTATTGAAAGTCTCGAGACAACGACTAGACCAATGCGCTAATAAATTGTTTATTTCGAGAAAATGTATTATGTTTAGGGCTAATTGGATCACTCCGTACTTATGTACATTGTTTAGAAAGAGCATTCTGTGCGCTTATAATTTATGATAATCTTTCTTATTTTTCATCAGCATGCAAATCGACATATATATACTTGGCTACTCAATAAGCATTGTGGTCTCTGTTCATAAAATTTTGAATTGCACTAAAACTTTAGGCCATAGTTTTTTACTTCGCTTGCTTGTATTTTTTTTATGCCCCCGCCATAGCGGAGGGGGCATTTACTTTTATCCCTGTCCGTCTATACGTCCGTGCGTCTCGAAATTGGTTTCCGTTCTCTAACTTCAGTTTGCCTAAATCAAATGTTATGAAACTTACAGACAATGATTATTACTACACAACACAGATCAAGTTTGAATTTGGGTGGCCTCACTTTTACCTTTCTAGAGTCACTTTTACAGTTATAGAGTTATGTCCTTTTATGAATGGAAAACATACTGAATTTGTCGTTTCCGTTCTCCAACTTAAGTTTGCCTCAATCAAATGATATGAAACTCATACACAATGCTTATATTACCACTCAGATTACTACTGAGTACGAATTTGGGTAGCGTCACTTTTACGGTTCTTGAATTATGTCCCTTTATAACGTATATGCAAGCGGGGGCATCTTCTGTGTCCAATGGACACATTTCCCATTTATTTATGGTATGAACTAATACAAAATTAAATTATTTCAGACAATCTTTTAAAAATCAAGTGTTTTTTTATTTTTTTAAATTACGTTTGAACATTCATTGTGTGCTTCAAAATAAAGACATTCTAAGCTAATGTGTTGTTTGCTTGATACAATTGTCACATCGGGTATCCCGATCTAAAATCCACGGAGGGATTTAAATCCCAAGCAGTAATTACACGAGGCCGCAAACGGTAAGGAAATCAAATCTGGATCCGATTCGCACAGAGGATGATGCTGCGTGGGAGTTGGAACCAGATTTTACTTATTCACCGAATGCATTCTCGTGCTATTGCTCTGGGATTCGGATCCCAGCGCAGATTTTGGATCTGGATACCTGGTGTGGTTATTGAACTCAAATAATTCAAATGTTAAATACGAGCATCAAAATGTATGACATTATGACAACACCATCTGCAATACATTTCACTGTTGTTGTCTCGTTTGCAACGAAAGTCGAGAAAGCGAGACATAGCGATCATAGATTCCGTCGGCGTCGTTGACATTTAGGTTAAGTTTGCGTTTGTACATACAAATGATATAACTTTGTCAAACCTTCAAGGAATCTTACGAAAATTTAACTGAAGCTTCTAAATGATCAAGATAGAGCATCAATCCAAAGCAAAAATTCAAGAACATATTTTTATGCCCTTTACAAATGGAAAAATTGCTAAAATTTTCGTTTCTGTTCTCTAACTTAAGTTTGCCTCAACCAAATGTTATGAAACTTATACACAATGCTTATAACCACAATATACAGATCAAGTTTTGAATTTTGGTGCCATCGCTTATACTGTTCTAGAGTAATGCCATTTACAAATGGAAAAATTGCTAAATTTTTCATTTTTTTTTCTTCTCAAAACATCAATTAAGTAATTTTTAAAATTTAGGTAATCTTCCTTTGTCCATGATTATAGTTGAATCAACTACAATCAATGCTTTATACAATGCACTGTTTAATTTTGCCTTCCGCTGATAAATTAAAGCAATTTTTACCCTTCATTTCTAAAAATATATTAAAGTCTTCTTTGAAAATTGGAGTTTTCTTTCTTTGTCCAGAATGGTAGTTGAATCAACTTCAACCAATGCTTTATACAATGCAATATTCAAATTTACTTCCTACTGATAAATTGAAGCAATCTTTATCATTCAGTGCTTACAAGCACTTTGATTACCGTTCTAGGGTTATGCCCTTTACAAATGAAAAAAAATGCTGAATTTTTCGTTTCCGTTCTCTAACTTGAGTTAGTCTCAACTAAATGTAATGAAATGTGTTAGATTTGAAATGTTATTCCAAATTGTTGGGTTTCTTCCATTTATTACTACTGATTTTTATTTTAATTTCATTTATAATACTTGTAGATACTATTTTTGAGTATTTGCGCATATGTAACGTTGCGTTCTAATAAATTGTAATATTACCGGTTTTTATACGACCGCAAATTTTGAAAAAAATTTCGTCGTATATTGCAATCACGTTGGCGTCGTCGTCGTTGTCGTCGTCGTCGTCGTCGTCGTCGTCCGAATACCTTTAGTTTTCGCACTCTAACTTTAGTAAAAGTGAATAGAAATCTATGAAATTTTAACACAAGGTTTATGACCATAAAAGGAAGGTTGGTATTGATTTTGGGAGTTTTGGTCCCAACATTTTAGGAATTAGGGGCCAAAAAAGGCCCAAATAAGCATTTTCTTGGTTTTCGCACTATAACTTTAGTTTAAGTTAATAGAAATCTATGAAATTTTGACACAAGGTTTATGACCACAAAAGGAAGGTTGGGATTGATTTTGGGAGTTTTGGTTTCAATAGTTTAGGAATAAGGGGCCAAAAAAGGGCCCAAATAAGCATTATTCTTGGTTTTTGCACAATAACTTTAGTTTAAGTAAATAGAAATCAATGAAATTTAAACACAATGTTTATGACCACAACAGGAAGATTGGTATTTATTTTGGGAGTTTAGGTCTCAACAGTTTAGGAATTAGGGGCCAAAAAGGGACCCAAATAAGCATTTTTCTTGGTTTTCGCACCATAACGTTAGTATAAGTAAATAGAAATCTATGAAATTTAAACACAAGGTTTATGACCATAAAAGGAAGATTGGTATTGATTTTGGGAGTTTTGGTCCCAACAGTTTAGGAATTAGGGGCCCAAAGGGTCCAAAATTAAACTTTGTTTGATTTCATCGAAATTGAATAATTAGGGTTCTTTGATATGCCGAATCTAACTGTGTATGTAGATTCTTAACTTTTGGTCATGTTTTCAAATTGGTCTACATTAAGGTCCAAAGGGTCCAAAATTAAACTTAGTATGATTTTGACAAAAAGTGAATCGGTTGGGTTCTTTGATATGTTGAATCTAAAAATGTACTTAGATTCTTGATTATTGGCCCAGTTTTCAAGTTGGTCCAAATCTGGGTCCAAAATTAAACTTTATTTGATTTCATCAAAAATTGAATAAATGGAGTTCTTTGATATGCCAAATCTAACTGTGTATGTAGATTCTTCATTTTTGGTCCCGTTTTCAAATTGGCCTACATTAAGGTCCAAAGGGTCCAAAATTAAACTAAGTTTGATTTTAACAAAAATTAAATTCTTGGGCCTCTTTGATATGCTGAATCTAAACATGTACTTAGATTTTTGATTATGGGCCCAGTTTTCAAGTTGGTCCAAATCAGGATCTAAAATTATTATATTAAGTATTGTGCAATAGCAAGTCTTTTCAATTGCACAGTATTGTGCAATGGCAAGAAATATCTAATTTCACAATATTGTGAAATAGCAATTTTTTTTAATTAGAGTTATCTTTCTTTGTCCAGAATAGTAAGCAAGAAATATCTTTCTTTGTCCAGAATCAACTTAAATCTTTGTTATATACAATATACAATGTATATTCACTTTTTACTACCAACTGATAAATTTAAATAATCTTTACCATTCAGTGATAACAAGCAGTTTTTTTTACATCTTAATATTTTATGATGTATTTAAATGAGACGTTATTGTTGCAATCTCCATTAAAATATTTTAATTGAGATTAGTTTTGGAATAAGGGAAAGGGGGATGTGATTAAAAAATTGGGCTCAATTTTTGTCATTTGAAATTTCATAAATAAAAAGAAAATTTCTTCAAACATTTTTTTGAGAGGATTAATATTCAACAGCATAGTGAATTGCTCTAAGAGAAAACAAAAATTTTAAGTTCATTAGAACACATTCATTCTGTGTCAGAAACCTATGCTGTGTCAACTATTTAATCACAATCCAAATTTAGAGCTGAATCCAGCTTGAATGTTGTGTCCATACTTGCCCCAAACGTTCAGGGTTCAACCTCTGCGGTCGTATAAAGCTACGCCCTGCGGAGCATCTGGTTTTAAAAGTTTTATGGCGTTTCGCATTTGACGTACGTTACGTTGTCTAGAGTTTGTATTCATTGCAAGTTATTTATTATTCGGAGACACATCAGTATTTTGTATAGAGAGATTATAATCGGTAAGAGATATTTATGTACATTTTTAAGAACAATATTTATTTAAAGAAGAAATATAAAGAAATGTAAAAGAACTTATAAATAAATATTTATTTCAATTAACTTTTTATTGAACAAGTTATTTATGAAGCGTGAAAGAAAGTGATTCATATTGTTTGTTTAGTATTATGTTTTTTAGTGTTTTAATTAATTTATATTTTTACTTACGATGTATATTAATGTGTATTTGTATTTTATTGTAGAGAATCGGTTGTTACACCACTAATAGTATATGAAGCCAAAATTATATGTAGTTTTGATGAATAAAGATACTTATATAGTATATAGTTAACCGCATACTCGAATTATAGCCTTATTTGATGTGATCCGTACAACATGTTTAGTTTAAACATATTTTATTGTCTAAATATACAATAGGATTGGATACAAGTTATAACAACTTAAGATAATCCTCTCCATATAAGTACAATATAAACAATTTCAAGATGACAGCAATTAAATATTTCAGTACAATATGAAAAATATATACAATTTTATATTATGTTTAAACAGTATAACAGTAGGATACGAGTACATTTTAAGATACAGCAATATTAATCAAAGAATCTTTTTGTATGGCGTATATAACTATGTACATTTCTGAAAAGGATTGTGTTTTGTTCAACAGTAATTTCGTCTGTTCCAAATAAAATATGTTCTATAGATATATCAGCTAAGTGTTGAATGTTTTTAAAGAGCTGATTTCTAAAGTTTGTGTAGAGTGGACATTCTAAGAAAAAATGAATCGAATCTTCTAATAGACACCCACATTCACAACTGGGGTCATTTACTAAATTAACTCTGTATAAATCAGCTTTTAAAGGACTACATCTGTGTCGTAATTTTGTATGTAGTATATTTTCTATCCTGTTTCCAAAGAAATAATATTTAGGTACCAAAAAAGAAATATCATTTCTCCGGATGGTGTTTTTGAAATTTGGAAATGATTGTATGGATCTAATATCTAATGGTAATAAATTCCATGCTCGAATTGAAGAAGGGAAAAAAGATTTAGAAAATATGTCCAATCTACATCTTGGTACTCTATAGTGAGAACGGTTTCTAGTATTATAATAATTATCATCTGGATAATCCGAGATACAATCCATAAGATATTCTGGAACATTATTGTTGTGTATTTTATGAAATAAACATAATTTACGTCTATTTCTTCTAGAACTCAAAGTTTCCCATCCAGTTTCAAAAAGTAGGGATTCTATACTTGCAAATTGCGGAAGTCCAGTAATAATTCTGGCTGCATCAAACTGCAAGCGCTCAATTTTTTCAGAATCTCTAACACAACATCCATCCCATAGCTCACATGCATATTCTAAAAGTGGAAGTATGTATGCAAGATATATCTTATTAAGATTGTTTCTGTTAAGAATATATTTCAATTTTCTCAAAACAAAAAAATTGTTTAGTGGCACTACAGCAAATGTTATCTATATGTACTGACCACTTACAATTATCAGAAAAAGTAACACCCAAATGTTTATGGTCATCAACCTTTTTAATCAATTCTCCATTAAATTTCAAATAAATAGGCTGTGAATCCTTACGGAAATTAAAAACCATATATTCTGTTTTCTGAGGATTAAAATCTACAAGCCATTGTTTTGACCAATCATTTAATGTTTGTAGATCCTCATTTAATCTCCTTTCTATATCTAAAGCATTATTCGAAGACTTATGACTTATCGTCCAAAAGACCATTAGCGTTTAAGTAAAACTGTTCTCTTGCATGAATAATCATGTTATTTACTTTGTTACGTTGAACTTTAATTTTTTTAGTATTTTGTACAGTTCTAAATTTCCGTAATTTTTTATGAAGTCTATCACGTAGTCTAATCTCTTTTCGAATTTTCGAGTTAAACCACGGTTTATCTGATGATCGAATAGTGACAGTTTTAGTAGGTATAGAATTTCTAGCAATTTCTAAATATTTATCTGTGAAAAAAAACTGCCATTCCGTCTATGTCGTCTCCAAAAGCAGTCAAAGTAGTTTGCCAATCAAAATTCTGAACAACATGTACAGTTATATATATGATGCTTTTTACCACAAAACTCAGTCTAAGTCCAATTTATGGAAGCGTCACTTTTACAGTTTTTATACGACCGCAAATTTTGAAAAAAATTTCGTCGTATATTGCTATCACGTTGGCGTCGTCGTCGTCGTCGTCGTCGTCGTCGTCGTCGTCGTCGTCGTCGTCCGAATACTTTTAGTTTTCGCACTCTAACTTTAGTAAAAGTGAATAGAAATCTATGAAATTTTAACACAAGGTTTATGACCACAAAAGGAAGGCTGGTATTGATTTTGGGAGTTTTGGTCCCAACATTTTAGGAATAAGGGGCCAAAAAGGGCCCAAATAAGCATTTTCTTGGTTTTCGCGCTATAACTTTAGTTTAAGTTAATAGAAATCTATGAAATTTTGACACAAGGTTTATGACCACAAAAGAAAGGTTGGGATTGATTTTGGGAGTTTTGGTTTTAACAGTTTAGGAATTAGGGGCCAAAAAAGGGCCCAAATAAGCATTATTCTTGGTTTTCGCACAATAACTTTAGTTTAAGTTAATAGAAATCAATGAAATTTAAACACAATGTTTATGACCACAAAAGGAAGGTTGGTATTTATTTTGGGAGTTTAGGTCCCAACAGTTTAGGAATTAGGGGCCAAAAAGGGACCCAAATAAGCATTTTTCTTAGTTTTCGCACCATAACTTTAGTATAAGTAAATAGAAATCTATGAAATTTAAACACAAGGTTTATGACCATAAAAGTATGATTATGGTATTGATTTTGGGAGTTTTGGTCCTAACAGTTTAGGAAAAAGGGGCCCAAAGGGTCCAAAATTAAACTTTGTTTGATTTCATCAAGAATTGAATAACTGGGGTTCTTTGATATGCGGAATCTAACTGTGTATGTAGATTCTTAATTTTTGGTCCCATTTTCAAATTGGTCTACATTAAGGTCCAAAGGGTCCAAAATTAAACTTAGTTTGATTTTGTCAAAAAATTAATCGGTTGGGTTCTTTGATATGATGAATCTAAAAATGTATTTAGATTCTTGATTATTGGCCCAGTTTTCAAGTTGGTCCAAATCGGGGTCCAAAATTAAACTTTGTTTGATTTAATTAAAAATTGAATAAATGGGGTTCTTTGATATGCCAAATCTAACTGTGTATGTAGATTCTTCATTTTTGGTCCTGTTTTCAAATTGGTCTACATTAAAGTCCAAAGGGTCCAAAGTTAAACTTAGTTTGATTTTAACAAAAATTGAAATCTTGGGGTTCTTTGATATGCTGAATCCAAACATGTACTTAGATTTTTGATAATGGGCCCAGTTTTCAAGTTGGTCCAAATCAGGATCTAAAATATTATATTAAGTATTGTGCAATAGCAAGTCTTTTCAATTGCACAGTATTGCACAATGGCAAGAAATATCTAATTGCACAATATTGTGAAATAGCAATATTTTTTTTTAATTAGAGTTATCTTTCTTTGTCCAGAATAGTAAGCAAGAAATATCTAATTGCACAATATTGTGAAATAGCAATATTTTTTTTTAATTGGAGTTATCTTTCTTTGTCCAGAATCAACTCAAATCTTTGTTATATACAATGTATATTCACTTTTTACTACCAACTGATAAATTAAAATAATCTTTACCATTCAGTGATAACAAGCAGTTTTTTTACATATTAATATCTTATGATGTATTTAAATGAGTAGTTATTGTTGCAAACTCCATTAGAAATTTAATTGAGATTAATTTGGAATAAGGGAAAGGGGGATGTGATTTAAAAAATTGGGTTCAATTTTCTCATTTAAAATGAAATTTCATAAATAAAATGAAAATTTCTTCAAACATTTTTTTGAGAGGATTAATATTCAACAGCATAGTGAATTGCTCTAAGAGAAAACAAAATTTTTAAGTTCATTAGAACACATTCATTCTGTGTCAGAAACCTATGCTGTGTCAACTATTTAATCACAATCCAAATTTAGAGCTGAATCCAGCTTGAATGTTGTGTCCATACTTGCCACAACCGTTCAGGGTTCAACCTCTGCGGTCGTATAAAGCTACGCCCTGCGGAGCATCTGGTTGAGTTATGTCCCTTTATAGCGTTATATGGTAGCGGGGGCATTATCTGTGTCCCTATGGACACATTCCCCATTTATTTTTTATTTGCTGATTTATCAGCATTTTAGTGAGACATTGACGGAGCGTTTTCCCGCTGGCATTTAGATATTTTATGACCAAGAAGCCTTTTTTTCTGTACGTTAATGACCAATCATGGACATAGTTAGGAGGTTTTTTTTTTGCAGTCCGCATTCAGGTTACAGTTACAAGTTTTTGAAACTAAAATACCACAGGCGCTTGGGTATATGATACAGATTTTTTTTTTTTTTAACAACATCAATAAATATTTATTTCAAATATTGGCTTATCGGGGCCTTTTTTAGCTGACTATATGCGGTATGGGCTTTGCTCAATGTTGAAGGCCGTACGGTGACCTATAATTGTTAATGTTTGTGTCATTTTGGTCTTTTGTGGTTGGCAATCATACCACATCTTCTTTTTTATATTGTTACAATATCCTTCAGGAGTCCAAGCTCCTCCTGATGTTCCCTGTTACAATCCACTAACTAATCACTCAGGGTAGTGATTAGTTGTAAAATACATATTACATTTTTTACATCATATATATATTAAATTATATCACTTAATCACTTAATATGACTATTCATATGTTTTCTAATAGTTGCTAAAACATTACTTTTAATTTTCAAAAATTCTCTTCTATTGAACTCATTGGGAAAAATTGAGAAAACATTGACATTTTTTGTCTTTTGATCAGATATGTAGTAGGCTTTGTAAATTGAAAAACCCACAATTGTTAAAAAATAGTTAGTCAAAATATTCTTCTTCAGAAGTTTTATATCCAAATACTAAGTGTCTTAGTTTTATCTTAAAAGTTATTTTACTGTTCTTTAAAACTTCATTTATTTCATTCCAAAAAAGTTTTAAATACGGACACAGTATAAAGAAGTGATCATAATCTTCTTCTTGTGTACAAAAATTACAAGAACTATTGTTTACAATTTTCCACCTGCATAAAAGTTTCTTTGTAGGTAGAATATGTTGTAATAATTTCCATCTAAAAATTCTATGTTTATTTTCTTTTAAATATCTGAATAAAAATTTATATAAATAGTTTTGAATAAAACATCATCTATATCAAATATACGCAGCCATTTTTTGGGTCCAATAGCTGGTTCAAAATTTTTTATCAGAGACTTATATAAAAGTTTTTTTCTTAATGCTTCTAATTTTATAGGTAAACCATCCAATATAAATTGGTTTCTTTTTAATTTAACAATACATTTTATAGAATTTTCCGATTTTAAAATTGCTGCCCAGTCTTTTGGTATAGATTTCTTTACTACACAGCTACTTTTGCATAGGTACTATTTCAGTACCAAAAATCTTTAGTACTGGAAATTTACTTTTAATATTCAGCTCTATTTTGTTACTTTAAAATAATTGTAACATTTAGGTACCTTTATTTTACAGTACTTGATTTGTACTTATAGAAATTTAAGTACTACAGATATTTGGTTACATCGTTACATTTTCAGCATTTTGAAAGTTTGTCTATTTTCGAATCTCTTATAGTTATGATGTTCAAACATGGAATACTGTGATCATGTTGGTACTTTGTTTGTACCAATATTTTAAGTACAAATCAAGTACTGTAAAATACAGGTACCTAAGTATTACAATATTTTTAAAGTAAAGAAAAAGTATACTAAATATTTAGAGTAAATTTCCAGTACTACAGATTTCATGTACAGAAAAAGTACCTAGGCAAAAGTAGCAGTGTAAATTAATTTCAGCTATCCAGTTTGATTTATTTTTTAGTTTATTTCAAATGATGTCTTGAGAAATACAGCCTTTTTCATCTATGATAACATTTACATAAATACGATCGCTTTTAATCCATTTTTTTAAAAATATAGCTTTATTTTCAAATTTAATAAAGCTATTGTTCCTTAATATTTGTTTTTTTTTATATCTAAATGTTTCTGGTTTATTTTTGTTAGACCTCCACCAGTTAATTTCCAACATTAAATAATATCTTTATAAAAACTGGGATATTTTCAATGCTTTCGTTTGTCTTATCCCCACTGTTTGTTTGAAACACTAACCAGTTTGATCCAAAATTATAAAAATAGTGTTGAGGTATAATTGTCCACCTTCCTTCACAATCATTAACCAGTCGTTTTACCCACATAGCTTTTAAATCAGTGAAATAACTTCTTATATCTATCATATCCAGTTCCCCCTTTTCATATGAACCAATAATTGAAATCTTTTTACTTTATCTGGTTTATTATCCCAAACAAATTTAAAACAACTTTTTCTATTTCTTTTAAAAATTTCTCTGGAACTCTGCAAGCAGATCCAACAAAAGTAAAAATGGGCACAATTAATGTTTTAATTATCATTTTTTTTCCAAAAAGAGTAAGATTTCTTTTATGCCAAGAACAAAATAATTTATTCATCTTTTCTATCTTATTTTCCTAATCCTCTCTTCAATGCCCAAAGTAAATGTCAAGGCCCAAAATCCAAAATACACGGTTAAATTCAGCATATTAAAGAACCCCAAGATTTCAAGACTTTAAATTAAACCCCATTGAAATTGTTCCAAAAATTAGCAATTCATACAATGATTCATACAATTATTCACAAGTATAAGAAAAATGCTTGTTTTTGGCCCCTAATTCTTAAATAGTTAGGACAATAACCGTTAAATCAACCCAATCTTCCTTTTGTGGTATGGAGCTTTGTGATACAATTGTATATAGAGATTAATACACTAATACTCAAGTTATTGTCTAGAAACCAAATGTCTTCGGACGACGACACAGACATCGCCATACCATTACATGGGCGCATAAGATTTGCGGTGTGGTATAACAACAATTATCCAATAAAAGTGTAGAAAAGCATGGTTTGATTTGCAGCAGGCCAACTTTACTGGCTTTCGTACAACCTTATAACTTTAAACAGTGCATCAGGATTTTTCCATCCTATTCTGCAAATACAACCCCCCCCTCCCCTCCTTTTTTTCCCCCAAACAATTTTGGAAAAGCTTTAAACATACTTTATTTGCCTCAGAAACATAATTCGACACAAATGGATCATTCTTACACCCACCAGTAATATAGGTACCATTTTGCAATGCATCTGGTAAAGACTGTTTTGACCCCCCCAAAAAAACAGCAAAAATTCAATTTCCAATACTCTCCATTAAGTTTGTATGATAGCTTTGACCTTCACAGTGACTGATTGTGAAAATCTTGTATTTTGTACAAACTTCAGCGATTTTGAGAATTTAAAGGACAATAACTTTTGTTTAACTCACCAAACAATTGTTTTGCTCATGCACCAAATATTTTCACAGCATTTCAATACGGTCGATATAGACGTCTGTTTAGTGAGGGTGAATTTTGGGACAAGAATTTTAAGGGCAAACTTGTTTTAAGGGCAAACTTGTTTTTTTATGCTAAAAACAGTGATTTTTATACAACCGCAAAAATTGAAAATTTTTTGGTCGTACTATATTGGTATCACGTTGGCGTCGTCGTCTGCGTCGTCGTCGGCGGCGGCGGCGGCGTCCGAATACTTTTAGTTTTCGCACTCTAACTTTAGTAAAAGTGAATAGAAATCTATGAAATTTAAACACAAGGAAGGTTGGGATTGATTTTGGGAGTTTTGGTCCCAACATTTTGGGAATTAGGGGCCAAAAAGGGCCCAAATAAGCATTTTCTTGGTTTTCGCACTATAACTTTAGTTTAAGTTAATAGAAATCTGAAATTTTGACACAAGGTTTATGACCACAAAAGGAAGGTTGGGATTGATTTTGGGAGTTTTGGTTCCAACAGTTTAGGAATGAGGGGGCCAAAAAAGGGCCCAAATAAGCATTTTTCTTGGTTTTTGCACAATAACTTTAGTATAAGTAAATAGAAATCAATGAAATTTAAACACAAGGTTTATGACCACAAAAGGAAGGTAAGGATTGATTTTGGGAGTTAAGGTCCCAACAGTTTAGGAATAAGGGGCCAAAAAGGGGCCCAAATAAGCATTATTCTTGGTTTTCACACCATAAGTTTAGTATAAGTAAATAGACTCTATGGGCAAACTTGTTTTAAGGGCAAACTTGTTTTTTATGCTAAAAACAGTGATTTTTATACGACCGCAAAATTGAAAATTTTTTGGTCGTATATTGGTATCACGTTGGCGTCGTCGTCTGCGTCGTCGGCGGCGGCGGCGGCGGCGGCGTCCGAATACTTTTAGTTTTCGCACTCTATTAAACTTTAGTAAAAGTGAATAGAAATCTATGAAATTTCAACACAAGGAAGGTTGGGATTGATTTTGGGAGTTTTGGTCCCAACATTTTGGGAATTAGGGGCCAAAAAGGGCCCAAATAAGCATTTTCTTGGTTTTCGCACTATAACTTTAGTTTAAGTAAATAGAAATCTGAAATTTTGACACAAGGTTTATGACCATAAAAGGAAGGTTGGGATTGATTTTGGGAGTTTTGGTCCCAACAGTTTAGGAATAAGGGGCCCAAAGGGTCCAAAATTGAACTTTGTTTGATTTCATCAGAAATTGAATAATTGGGGTTCTTTGATATGCCGAATCTAACTGTGTATGTAGATTCTTAATTTTTGGTCCCGTTTTAAAATTGGTCTACATTAAGGTCCAAAGGGTCCAAAATTAAACTTAGTTTGATTTTAACAAAAATTGAATACTTGGGGTTCTTTGATATGCTGAATCTAAAAATGTACTTAGATTTTTTATTATTGGCCCAGTTTTCAAGTTGGTCCAAATTGGGGTCCAAAATTAAACTTTGTTTGATTTCATCAAAAATTGAATAATTGGAGTTCTTTGATAGGCCAAATCTAACTGTGTATGTAGTTTCTTAATTTTAGGTCCCGTTTTCAAATTGGTCTGCATTAAAGTCCAGAGGGTCCAAAATTAAACTAAGTTTGATTTTAACAAAAATTGAATTCTTGGGCTTTTTTGATATGCTGAATCTAAACATGTACTTGGATTTTTGATTATGGGCCCAGTTTTCAATTTGGTTCAAATCAGGATCCAAAATTATTATATTAAGTATTGTGCAATAGCAAAAAATTTTCAATTGCACAGTATTCAGCAATAGCAAGAAATCTTCAATTGCACAGTATTGTGCAATAGCAAGAAATTTTCAATTGCACAGTATTGCGCAATAGCAAGAAATTTTCAATTGCACAGTATTGCGCAATAGCAAGAAATCTTCAATTGCACAGTATTGTGCAATAGCAAATACTTTCAATTGCACAGTATTGCGCAATAGCAAGAAATATCTAATTGCACAATATTGTGCAGTAGCAAGAAAATTTCAATTGGAGTTATCTTTCTTTGTCCAGAATAGTAGTTGAATCAACTTAAATCATTGTTATATACAATATACAATGTATATTCACTTTTACTACCAACTGATAAATAAAAACAATCTTTACCATTCAGTGATACATGTAACAAGCACTTTATTTTACATTTAATATTTTATGATGTATTTAAATGAGAAGTTATTGTTGCAAACTCCATTAGAAATTTGAATTGAGATCAGTTTTGGAAAAAGGGAAAGGGGGATGTGAAAAAAAGGGGGGGGGGTAATTTTTTTTCTCTCATTTCAGATTTCTTAAATAAAAAGAAAATTTCTTCAAACATTTTTTTGAGAGGATTAATATTCAACAGCATAGCGAATTGCTCAAAGGCAAAAAAAATATTTTAAGTTCATTAGACCACATTCATTCTGTGTCAGAAACCTATGCTGTGTCAACTATTTAATCACAATCCAAATTTAGAGCTGAATCCAGCTTGAATGTTGTGTCCTTACTTGCCCCAACGGTTCAGGGTTCAACCTCTGCGGTCGTATAAAGCTGCGCCCTGCGGAGCATCTGGTTTTAGATTTATAAAGTTTTCAACAGTAGATTATGTTGATAAGCGTACAAATGTACCCGTGTCATTTCATAAACTACACTGTACCTTTATTTTCTTTGGTATGATAGTAAGTGGACCAAGAACAATGTACATGTATATGCCGATTGGGACTAAAAATCCATGAAAGTTTTCCGCTAAAAAATGAAAAAAAACTTTGCATCAGCATATACTGTACTTGTTGTATCATGACATCTTAGCCTAGAAACGAGCAAAAAGTAGACAAAATCTATTTCCTATACAATATATCTTCTATATGCATTTTTAGGTGTAAATATGTGTTATTGCTTAAATTGACCCAAAATAATTTTCAATCATACATGGCCCAAGACTATTTTATACTCATGGGGTATGATATTTGTGTATACATGGTGTCTTAGTATATTAGTTTGTTAATAAAATTCGAATAGTTATTATAAAGTTTTGCGTATGATATCAAGTATCCAGTACGGCAGGATAAATGTTCCATCCTAGTTGAACATTTACTTTTCTACTCTAAGTATCTATAGTAGTATAGATAAATGTGGTATGATGCATGAGACTAGTTATTGTCTATAAGGACACATCAACTGTTCTTGTGGTATGGTATATAAGACGTGTTAGGTTTTAGGCGGAAATTTCTACTTGTTCTATGTGGTATGGTACATGAGACTTATAAATGTACTTTAGAGACATTTACATTTCTATGTGGTATGGTATATGAGAATTGGTAGCATTTATTAGGAGACAGCTATTGTTTCTTGTGGTATGGTATATGAGACTTGTTAGTGTTCTTTAGAAGACATCTACTGTTTTATTGGTATGGTTTATTAGATCAAAGCTCTGTGTAAAAGGCCGTACTTTGACCTTTGTTTGTTATTATCAGGTTGGGACCAACCCTCCCTCAGAATCAGGGCCTTGGATGGGTCATTTTACCATGTTTACTGTTGTAGAAAAGAAAATAGAAATACTAAGGATTTGTATAGTGCTACTATACAAAACCTTTGACAATTTAGAATTTTTTACTCAAAAACGAATTAGGGGGGGAGGGCTTTCTCATTACGTTATATTTTAAACAACTTTTTTAAAAGAGGGATGGGTCCACTTATTTTGAATAATATTAAACTGTTAAAGTAAATGTGTTAACATGGTTAAAGTCCAGGAATAATATTACAAATTCTTGGACATGTTTTGACCATTTAATACCAAATATTATAGTTCTTCGGGGAATTCCGAAATATAAGCCCTTTTGTACTTAAAGTGTTTTTACAAAAAAAAAATTATTATAACTTATATTGACCCCTCATAAAAGTGATATTCATAACATTAAGGGGTTGTTCTGAACCTGATTATGACTTGGATGGAGAATTGTCTCATTGTCAGTCACACATACATAGACCAGACTTAATTATTCAATTATTTCTTGTTGAACAGGGAAAAAATACTTCATAAATTAAAGAAATGTCAAGGTACAAGTGATAAATCAAGTTTTAATATAGTCAAAACCTACTATTTTATGTTTACAAAAAAAAATATAATCGCTCGCCTTTACTTTTTAAGCTTCGCCTCAAAAATTTGCAAATTAAATATTTTTTTATTAAAATTTTCAAATCGCTCGCTCGCCCCAATTTTTGGATTCCAAAAATCCGTAGAACAAGAAATTAAATTGGTGTGGCCTTAGTATTAAAATATGACAAGTGATCAGGCGAGACATTTCATAGTGTCCACACTTGTACTTTTTATGTAGAGTTCATTTTTCATCCGACTTCGATGAGCTTCCTTTTTTTGACACGGAATGAACCTAGCTCTAAACGTTTCCTTGGAATAAAGGACATAAAAGGACCCTTACCCAAATTCGTAACATGGACGGACTTTAGCAAACAAAATAATCATCCTGATGAGTATAAAAAGGAAGGCAGAGATTTTTTTTTAAGGTGTCAAAGTCACTTTAAATATATTTTTTATTCAATTTTTCTGTGATTTTATTTCATTCGGCTGCTTTTTGCATGGGCATTCAACAGATGTATCGCAGTTCTGAGATATTTAGTGTTGAAAGGTACGGAGCCCCTATGCAAGATTAAAAGTTGTGCGCACAAGATACAAAGTCGCGCGCACAAATAATTTAAATTTCATCTTTGGCACTTAAAAGGTTCCGTAGGAAAGGACCCTCTTATACCAGGGAAATATAATACAATTTATGTCTCTGCTAATACCCACAATTTGAATGAACTTTTATTCAAAAATATATACTCGCACACGTCCTGCAAGTAAAAAAATGAAAAGTGACAGTTAATGAATGTTAATACCTGTCGTTAGTTATTTTGTAGAAAAGGGGGTTGACGAGGCCAAACATGGTATTTTTTATCATTTTATTGGATACCGGATGATCGGATTATCGGACTATTGGACTATTGGACTTATTGGGTGTCGGAATAACCCGAATAATTCAGCCGTTATATCCCGCTGATCTACGACGGCTCGTGTGGGAGAAAATCGGACACGGAAAGGGCTTGAATTATTCGAGTTAGTGTCGGACTAATGGGAATGTCCGACGAGACGACTGTCGGCATATAGCTACATGTACGTATTACGTTTAAATTATAATTGTTATTTGTACATGTGCTATATAGTGGAGCGGCGGAGAGGACAATTTTAGAAATTTGAATTACCTAAATACCTCATGGGATTTTAATAGCTCATTGGAAAGCTGAAATCCTGTACTTTTTGAAAATATGTGTCGTCAATATCAAATCTGGTACAATAATATCGAAAATCAAGGTCAAAGGTCATCACTTAAAAAAATCCTACTTTCATCTAGAGACACAATACCATTGATATTTTTCAAAATTAATAATCTATTCAATAACTTATAAGAGTAGTATTATGTAGAAAAACATTAGTTCATACAAAATCTTTTTCATATTGCACATGACGTCAGAAAAACGTTTTATTTAACTTTTTTGAAGGTAGTCCATGGTACATACAAATTTTAATGTCTAATGGAAAATAGGAACATAATAATATAAACATTGATAATTGACATCGACAAATAGCATTTCTTGAATACTTTAATAGTTAAAAAGTTTTCAAAGAGTATCTGAAATGCATAGTTAATAAATCAAATCAAATATGCCGCCATGAAAAAATTCGTTTCAGTTTTCAAGGATTCGACGTGATACTGACTTTTCTGAAAATGAATTCAAACTATCTCAATACAAGATACCTTTTTATATAATATAGTTATTGGAGTTTGATATGTTACTCAATTAGTGCAAGCGTGTTGTAGAACAAATTCCTAAAATTGAGACATGACCGTTATGGTATCTATGATGAGTTTATTTTCATACAAAATGAAACGTCGAAAACATGGAGCAAATTAAAATAAAGTTACCAAATATTACAAGAACTATTTTCATGATATTTCATTACAACTACCTACATTTTGACAAAAACATAAATCAGTGCAAGGAAGACAGGGGCGTAGCTAGGATATTGGTCAACTGTAGGCACCAATCGGCAGGGGGTCTGGGACCGCTTAAGGCCCCCAGTAGGTCAGGGGCAGAGCCCTGGTAGGGGGTTCAGGGCGGAAAACGGTTTTCAGCGTTTTAGCTGCAAAATTTTATGTACAAAATATTAAATGTACTGGTTATTTAATCAATAAAATCAAAATATACATGATTCAAGACCCTGCTACTTGCAAACACGTGCTGCCTAGTATGTTTTTCCCCTTACATGAACTAATTTTATCTTGTAGAAAGTCCGATACCATTTGTCCCTCAAAGAAATCTGGCTCTAACTTGTCATGTTGCGCAGTTTTCCAACAAAGGCACATGGGGAGCCATTACTTCGGTTGGCTAGATTTGCCGACAACCAAACTTGGCTTTGCCACATTGTACGTAGTACGTGATGCTTAAATACGAATTCGCATGCCGAAAGCTTTTCATTTGAATTGTTTTACACTGTCTTATCGGGTCCTTTTATAGCTGACTGCGGTATGGCCATATGGGTTTTGCTCATTGTTGAAGGCCATAAGGTGACCTAATCCTACAAGATTACCGAAACGGTTTGGTTTTGTCCTATAGAGGTTAAATACCGACTTTTAACCGATTCCAAAAAAAACTTGAAGTGAAGTCACACCCACCCAGAGCATGAACGACCGGCATAATAAGACTTTAAATGGAGTAATTATGTTATTACAATTTGACACCAGGCACTCTGCGAGAGTAGCACATTTTCTCCGAATGTCATGCGAAATATTCATAGATACTGAAGAAAATGTTTCAAAAGACTTTTTCAAGAGACAAGTAACAAAACTTATCAAACAGGTTGACAACATTTCTTCTAATATTTCCAATGATATGCATTTGTACTTGGTTATTTGCACGATAATAATCCCTAGATATATAAACATTTTCCATTTTTTGTCATAAAATTGAGGCTGCTTCATAAAGTACTTGCATACCGATTTGTTCGTTGGTTTTGGTGGAGCTACATGTACTTAAGTCGGCTTTTATCTCAACCATTTTAAATTATGCTTTGATGTTATTCGCTGTCTTAACAACTTCTCCAATGGAAATATCGCTAGCAAATACAATGCTAGATTTATATTGTCCTTGTTGAGCAAAAAAGGCAATGGCATCCCTGTAGTACCTCTCAAGTTTAGCCTTATGTTTAGAGGAATTACAGATTGATTGATTGATTGATTGATTCTCTTTATTTCCTCCATTATACTGAAGATTTACATTTTATAACACAAATATACTAATTACAAGTAATAAACAACATATAATTACAGACTACAATTAAAGCACACACAAACAATACAAAAAAAAAAAACAATGTTACTAATATATATGTATATCTATATGCTACATTTGTTTAGTTAAGATATTTCAGTGTCCAAAATTAAACCTATGCTCAGATAATTCGACTTTAAATTTACCGTACAGATGAAATATATGATCTGCCAAGCAACACATCATGTTTCCCCAGTTGTCAGAGTTCACAGATTGCATAAAATCTGTAATACCACCAAGTAAGGCTACGATTATATCGCTATCAGTTTGCTGAAAAAAGCGTACAGATTCCTTGACTGGTAAAACATCAACTATTCCGTAAAACATGTTATTTCTTGCATCCAAAAGTTTTTCACGGTATAACATTAAGTGTTGAACGACATCTGTAGAATACATCCGGGATATACAAGTCATCCATGTAACTCTCAAGAAAGGAATGCATGTCATATTTTGTTAGAGTTTGTATTAAGTCGTATGTTATAGAACGTTTATCGGATTCACCAAGCAAAAGTTGACTAAGACGTAGAATAAATAATTGTTTATGAGTTGTATTGGATTTAGCTCTGAGCAACCGTCCGAGGAACAATAGTTTGAATTTATCGATGAGTCCTTGTATAGACCAAAGTCCTACAGTACTTGTACAAGAATCAGTAGGCGATCGTTTATCTAGACCCAATACAAATCGTACGAAGTATCGTTGTGTTTGCTCTAACATTTTGATTTCAGCAAATGTTAACGTTCCCCAAAGCTCACACGAGTAAAGTGAAGTTGGTAACACAATACGTTTCCAAATAGTGGTATTTGTAATTGAGTTCATGCCACTCCGATTAAGTCCAATACTGTATAGAGAATGAAGATTCATTTTCATCTTTTTACACGCCTTATCAGTACGATCGTATGATTTCATATTACTATCAATCAAAGTTCCAGCATAAATAATACTTTGCTTCATAGGGACCTTTGTTTCACCCAGACAAAACTCATACTTGGACTCATTATGTTTTATAGTAGTTTTTGCTGGTTTGAATAGAAGGTGAGTGCTCTTAGTTGCGTTGTATTTCAACCGCCATGTATATGCATATTTATTAACAACATTCAACATTTGTTGTAAACCAGATTTCGTGCCACTTAGTAAAGTGGTGTCGTCCGCTAGTAAAATTGTAGGTATATGTATATGTCCAATCATCAACCCACAGTTTGTTTCCAATAGTTGAGTGATTAAATCGTTGATGAATAAAGCAAATAGCCACGCTGACATAACTCGACCTTGTCCTACAACTTGTTTTATAGGAAACACCTGACTATTTAAACGGTTATATTGTACATGTGCAGTTGCTGTCTTAAATGACATATGTATTATTTTCCACACTTTACCGGTAATTCCAGCATTCCATAATTTAAACAAAAGTCCGTCTTGCCAAATACGATCAAAGGCCTTTTCGTTATCTAAGAATATTGAAAACACATAAGAGCAACGTTCGATATAGTACCTTATTGATTCTTTTAATGTATAAATAGCAGGAATTGATCCATGTTCCTTTACGAAACCAAATTGTAAGCCATGAGGTACGACATTGTTTATATTTTCCAACACATTTTGAATACGACACAAAAATATTTTTTCTAAAAGTTTTCCTAAAACTGATGTTAATGTCACAGCTCTGTAACTGTTGGGATTAGTTTTATCTTTATTACTCCCTTTATACAGCGGAATAATAATGCCATGTCTAAAACAAACAGGTAGATATTCAGTTTTTCAAGATCATATTGAAAAGTTTACACAAACATTTAATCACTTGATCACCGCCATATAGTATATGTTCGTTAGTAATACGATCCGGGCCCGGTGCTTTCCCACACTTTAAAGTATTTATTTGTTCCCGAATTTCTTCTAAGGTAATTTCTTTTTCAAGTTCTGGAATAGATGCTTTATCACTATTTTCAAAGTATGTTTGCACTTTTGACGTAATTTCATGGAAAAAAGTTTCATTGAAACATTCAGTTGGTTGCTCAGAGTATAGATCGCGAAAATATTCACCCCATAATTCACATATACTACTATCGTTTGTAGCTTCAGTACCATTGTATGACAACTTTGTAGTTGATGGACCGCTTTTTCGCATACGGCGTACTCGTTGATAAAATTCGCCAATATCCATTTCAGCAGCAAGTTTTATATCCTCGAATTTTTCCTCTTGCCAAAGTTTTTCAGCGATTCGTTTTCGCTTACGAAATTCTCGTTTTTTATTTTTATATTCGATATAGCTGAGATCAGTTGTTTTCCTTGTTTTATTGTTGTTTATCCATTTACGTCTTGCATTTCTTTGCTCGAAATGACAGTTATTAAGATTTTGATTTTTCCAATAAGGTTTTAAGTACGGTCGGAATGTTCCAACTGGAATACAAGAATTTGCCGCCATATGAAGAGCGTTTATTAGAAGCGAGGAGAATCTATCAACGTCACCTTTTGATAAATTATCAGAGTTTGTCTCAAAGTTTAAAAGTTTATCGATTTCAGTTTTATACATCTTGAGTTCAAAATCATCTGCATTTGACCATTTCAATGTCTTTTTATTTATGTTGTATGCGTTTGACGTCCTACTTAGCAGATCAATATTCAACTGTACAAAGACTGGATAATGATCAGAAACTTCATACGGACAATTTGATTTAACCTCTAAAGTAAAAATATCATTTGACAAATATTCAGGAACACAAATATAATCTAATAATGATCTTTTGGTTAAATCTTTACTTCTAAAAGTATATTTAGGACCGACTCTGCCCTGTAGTAATGGTGCAGGACATAAATTTCTATCATTCAAAAAATTTGAAAAGCATGTTAATTTACCACTTGTAGAAATACTAGTTAAGTCAACATTACAGTCACCTCCTACAATAGTAGTACAATCTTCAGAATACATGTCATAGCATGTACATAACTCATCAATATAATTCATATAAACCTCCGAAGAAAAATTTGTGGAGGGTAAAAGTACACATATTAGGCAAATGTCATAATATTTATCTGAACAAAGTTTTACTCCGCACATTCTATCATTAATAATATTAAGATTTTGTATTTTAAAATTTAATGATTTTCGTACTAAAATAGCCGTTCCACCAGAACCTTTAACCGTTTTATTACAATTAATACCAATACTGTATATCAAATGAAAATTATCTGCAAAAGTGCTCAAAAATGAAATATTGTTTTCGTTTAACCAATGTTTTGTTAATAAACAAACATCTGATTCATTTAAAACAGACTGAAAGTATGAGGTACCATACATTGCACCTCTCATATTCCATGTCGAAACCCGCAACATATGAGTAATTACAGAAAGTATTACAAAAAGTATAAATAATAGTTTAATTAGTCCCATTGTGAGTCAGGTTTGTTGTTGTTTGTATTTGAGTTGTAGGGGACGTAATCCCTCCAGTATATTCCTTTTGGCCAGAAATCATTGTCCGTTTCAATTTTATTGAAATAGTCATCTTCATTTATATTCACACGCATTATATAAGTAGATTTACCCCTACTTTCTCGCTTTTTAAGCAGTTTCGTAAACGTAATATGTACATCTTTCTGTTCCGCATACGTTTTCACAGCACTACTTACTAGTTCGTATGGCTTGTCGGCAATAACATTGTATAAAACAATTCGTTTTGTTCGTTTTCTAACAACACCTCGGAATATAGCTGTATCATTGTCAGTTACTTTTGTCTGTATTGGTCGCACCATTTCATCATATTGGAGGTCATTTGTTAGTGTAGAGTAATAAACGTAATTTTTAGACTCAGTGTAAATTTTGTTGAAACCTTGTCAAAAGTTATGATAAAACAAGAGACTTTTTGTCAAGAATAAGATCTCTGTCTATAATTAAAACAATGCTAAATGCCATATCGTACGCAGATTGATCAGTGGATTTTGGTCTACATGCCAAGTTTGTGGTCAGACATGCTGCGTGATACACTGCATTATTGAGCAAATTATCTTGCTAAATTCGATTAATCATTTCACCGTTGCATGCTCTAAAAGCAGCATCTATAAGATTGACTAACCTTTCAGCACATGAAATTGTATGTAATGTTTTCACCCTTTTTTGAGATTTTTTTTTGCAAATTATTGTGATCATTTTTTTTTCAGGCACCAAACAATTCATTATAGATAAATCGGAACCTATATCTGGTGATTCCTTTTCAGCTGATACTGATTTTAAATTCTGCTTACTTGTGTAGCTTTTATAACATAACCTATGATACCTAAACACGGGTAATTTACATTCTGTTTCATTACAGAATTCGTTCAAATAACTAAACAAATCATCACGTCTCTTTGCTGCAGCAGTAATCAGACTTTTTCTTCCAGATTCTGTTGATGTTATATATATTTCATCAACAACAGAATCGCAGATAATGCATTTGTCAACACAAACTTCCACTTTCCTTTTTTGGGGGCATCTAGCGGGACCAGTTTTAACGAGATTGTTGCCCCCAAAAAAGGAAAGTAGAAGTTTGTCCATGTGACCACTAATTAAATTGATGTGAATGATAAGAAATTTAAATTTTATGTATATAGATTTATGGATTTGTCACCGATTCTGATATTAACGTGTGTACAGATTTTGCCACCTGAGTTAGACAAGACCTTATTGATCAAAGTGGTTGTAACCACATGGTCTCCCAGTTATACATTGACATATTTGGTTACTAAAGTATTTCATTGATACAGACAAAGCTATCATAAGCATAACCGGTTGAGAGACTCATAACTGTTTGATACCATAAAACAAGTTGAACTATCTTCAGAATATTGAGGTTAATTTTATGGGAGAACTGTAGCTTCCGTTGGTCAAATTATATCCATTTCGTATATGTGTCATAGGAATGTGGCTATACTATGGATACTATACTATGATTGAATCATTAGTTTTGATGTTATATCAGCCTATATGAATCTAATATTGGACTTTCAGTTCAGTAAGATTATTGCTCAAGGTATGTGTCATGAATACGATGTATACCATAGTTCTATTTGGAAGAACTTACGGCTGTTAAATATATATGGCTTCTTGGACGGATTTTATGAGAGATAAACGCATTGATGGTTTACGGATAACCAAAACTTTTTGTTATTGTTTATATAAGGGCAGTATGAAGCCTTATTTGCAGATATTGCGTATGTCATTTTTTGTGACTTGTAAGAAGCACAATTAAGTCTTGTTCTTAGAGGTTGAATGGATACCTAGGGCATAGATAAAATTGCAGACTATATAAGTCGTATCATAAATACTGATGACTGCCGTTTTGCAGTACATAATTTTGAATATTTGGATTCCCTGTTTGGGTCCTCGTGAAATTAATTGGTTTGTTAGTGATCATAACCATCGATTACCTGTATTTTACTCCAGGTATTGGAATGTACATTCATGTTTATTGATGCGTTCACTATCTATTGGCAAGGTTTTAAATGGGTGGTATGTTCCCACAGTTTGCCTATTATTGAAAGTCCTTATGTATACATGCAGCAGTGTAAGGCATATTTTACTATTATTTTACCATTTGAGGAGATCGGCGTATTATTAGCCGTTTTTATATATCAAAGGAGATAGAATAATTTATCAGAAGGTATACATGGGTGGTATGCTCCCCCAGTTTGCCTATTATTGAAAGTCCTTATGTATACATGTACAAGGCATATAGAACTATTATTTTACTTTTGTGGATATCGGCGTTTTACTGGCCGTTTTTATGTCCCAAAGAAGATAGATTAATTGATCAGAAGGTATAAATGGGTGGTATGTTCCCCCAGTTTGCCTATTATTGAAAGTCCTTATGTATACATGTACAAGGCATATAGTACTTTTGTTTTACCTTTGTGGAGATCGGCGTTTTACTGGCCGTTTTTGTGTCCCAAAGGAGATATATTTATTGATCAGGTGTTGGGTTTACATTACCTACTAACAAAGCTAATTTTTTATTTGGTAGAGGGAATAAATCGGCTTTTGGTATATGGATTTACCATTTACGGTGTTGGCTATTAGAATGGAGTTTAGGGTGACATTAAATTAACTAGTATTAACTTGGTGATAGTTTTCATGTATTGGGGTAATTTTTATTGCATATGCTTTATTGTAATTTTTCATTTTATTGGTGTATAATGTATTGTATTGATGAATTATTTGAAAACTTGGAAGGAACCACATATCAATTTAAATTTATGTTATTTAATATGTTTTTTCCAGGTGTTCAGAAACGATATTGCTTTGTCTAGTCCTGTATGTATCTGTATACTATAGTATAGAGGGGTGCATTCGATTACTGGTGTAGATTCTACAACAGATTCTCAATTAGTGAAATATGTTTTTGAGGATGTTGAAAAGAAATTAGGCCCACAAATCTGGAAGGAAGAGCCGATGAGTTATTACAGGATGCGTATAATAAGTTATTTTGTGTATATAATCGTTTTACACAACGTACCATTGGTGCGTGTATATTGGGATATCTATGTTTTAAGTGTATCAGAATTGTTGAATCTGCGTTATTATGCAATTAATTGCAAGTCAATACACATTTCAAATTGTATCGGAAAAACGGATATTTACAGAGATGGAAACTGGTTTATTATTGTGAAAAACGCACAAATTTGCGTCCAGTCCTAATTTGGAATTATATATGCATAGAGTAGCATTTAATCTGATTAAAATTTGTATTCATTCAGGTATTGTCACAAGTGAAAGAACTTTTTGTTTTTCGTTCAACAAATTAGCTTTTAAACTATACAAGGATGAGGGAATTTACTTTGATGCAATTTTCTCCATTTGTTACCGATATAAAAGCATACGGTTTATATAGTTTACGATCTTGTGGTGCAATTACCGCTGCAAGGTTTGGTTTTTTCAGATAGACCTTTTAAACGTCATTGACGTTGGAAGTCGGACACTTCAAAGGATGGCTATGTGAAAGAAGATTTATCAGAACGTTGGATTGTTTCTCAGAATTTGGGAAATGAATATCTTTTTTGTTTTATTTACATTGGGACTATATAATTTTGCATACATAGTACTAAATAGCTTCCCGTTCTTTGGGTTCAGCATCGGCGTTGTCGTGCGACTATCCACTTTACAAAGTCTTTTGGTATTTATTATAGCCTTTGTATGGCGTTTATATGCAGAGTGTGTACATATATATACTTGGATATTTGGTACAAGTATTGGTTATACTTGGATATTTGGTACAAGTTTTGATTATACTTGGATATTTGGTACAAGTATTGATTACACTTGGATATTTGGTACAAGTATTGATTATATTTGTTTATTTGGTGCAAGTATTGGTTTTATGTCTACATTGATGGGTGGTTTATCCCAGGAGAACAAGAAATATGCTTAAAAATGACTACAAATGACCTTCGCTAAATCGATGAATGTGTGACTATAACTAGAAACCACAACAATGTCGGTAAATCTGTGACAAATATTCGGACCTGAAATCTGGATAAAAAGCAGATATTTAGTCAAATATTTATATTATTAGGAATTTTCTTCAAAAAGTAAATCGGGTCGATTAAAGTATTATACGGCGGCTTCACTGTTGTGCCTTTAAAATACACATATACTGCACGTGCAAATAATGCTAGATGAAAAACGATGATTTTTACAGCGTTATTTTCAACCATTTTCAGATGCATTAAGCATTAAATTTAGGGCTATTTGGAAATGCCCTTACATTGTATGAAGTTCACGAAACACTATATTTACCAATTTCATTCAAAAAATATTTTTTAGAACGGGTTTGTTGTGAAATTTGACTACCGAAACGGCAGTGGGGTATTCGATGCAAGTTGGGTAACGTCAGTAAAGGCTATTTTTAACGTCATTTGTACCACATTTGATATTGACGACAAATATTTTTCTAAAGCTGAATAATCGATAGACATTTTAAGACCTTAAAATTCCATGAGGTATTTAGGTAATTTAAAAACGTTAACTAAGCGACTTTTTCAACATTCGCCGCTCCACTAATAACAGTTCCGAATGTATGTCCTTGAACAAAGCAATATGGCGGGGTAATCAATGATCTCCAGATTAACATATTCTAACTATATTTGTTCCGCTCAAACTTCCTATATGACCGCCACGATCAATTCATAAATCTGATTGGCCTGAGTGCGTAGCCATATTCCGACAGAACCCTGGATTGATCAAGGAACAAACGTTTGGAATTAACTACGGTACATCAAGGATATGTATAGTATATAAATCTTGAGTACATGTACAGGTACATGTCACAATTATTGAAACGAAAATAAATCCCAGCTTGATGTCCATCACATAAGAGACATATAATACTAGTTTAAGAGATTAGCAACTCGCCGAAATGAATTCACAAATGTACACATTGATTTCAAATCCTTATTACCTCAAAAGTATCAAAAATATCCGCATAAAATTATTTTTTTTACTTGAAGAAATCTTTTGGCTTTCATAATATCGTCTTTTGATGATTTTAGGGCATACCAAGAGGAGTATTGAGCAATAGTTATTGAACCCTCATCTCAACAAGGTCAAACGTTCAGTTTTCTATAATTGTTTGCAATTGCTTTACACCAAATGTTCATATTTTTTGACATTATAGAAGATAAAGACTTTTTGTACTTCATTTTCAAACATATTAAGAACCTATTAATCTGAAAAGTTCTCGTTCTGAGTGTGCCACCTACACATTCAAACGCCTAACGTGTACACAAACACAGTATTCCCTATCTATGTAATGTGTTTTCATAATTATGTGATATAGGGCAAAAAAAGGTAGCAGCTTTTGGTATCTTGTTGTTAAGCATTTCCAGGGGAGATAATGTTATTTTTCACGGTGTGTTCGATAGGTTTGTTACATTGTAACATTATATAATACACACTCATAAAGTGGATTAAAATAGCCTCCCACACTCACTTAACTGAATTTCAAGTATTCTATTTACCGTAGTGCTATTATATAAGACTTCGGAGGTTCATGTCACTTATATTTAACGTTTTTATATCGGATTTTTTTTTACCATTGATGTTGAACGGTTCATAGTAAAAAAAAAATCCGATAAAACCGTTGAATGTAAATGATATGATTCTCAGAAGTCTTATATATTGTCCTTTAATATAAGACCGGAGGTTCATATCATTTACATTCAACATTTGTTATTGTTTACTAGCAATGTTGAACGGTTCAACGGTTCGACATTGGTAGTTAAAAAAAAATCCGATAAAAAATAACGGTTCAACATTGATAGTAAAAAAAATCCGATAAACATGTTGAATGTAAATGAAATGAAACCCAGAAGCCTTACATTATAGGACTATCGTTTATTAGTTCTTTATCCTAACTAAATGTTTTTTGTGGTGTATATTACCAAAAAAAGGGGGGGGCGGTTAAAAACACCAAAATACCTTAACAATCCTACAATATCTGTTTACAGAATGAGAGAGATATTTCGTATTCTAAAACTAATTTTTCTCACATGTTTGTTAGATATGTTGAAAATACAGACAAATATTTAGTACGTATATCCATCCCCTCTTTTCCAATTCATTAGTTCAAGATACAGCTCTGAAGAATATGCAATAACCTACATTTTTCTAACCTGTGAAGACCAATGAAAACTTTTGATATGATTTGAAAACATGGCCAATTAAGTAGGAACTTTGGGTTTCGTAGACATAAATTATAATTCAACATTTTCGATTTATATTTTTCTTTATTTCATATTCTAGTATATTTAAGAAATAATTCATGGGGGATGGAATATATCGTGATTTTACCACGGGTTGGCCCTTTATGACAAATATTTTACCCTGAGCGATAGCGAGGGGTAAAATATCGGCATAAAGGGACAACCCGTGGTAAAATCACGATATATTCAAGCCCACATGAATTATTTCGATTCTAATAGGACAAATACGGCAACTGTTCTGGATCGAAGCGCTGAAGGCATTATTTGCCGTTCCCATAAATAAACGCACTATTAGGTTGACGTAAAAGAACGGAGAAAAACGAGTAAGCAACATGCTAAAACTATTTACTATAACATATTGATATAGATTTATATGAATCTAAATGATCATTGTACTTATATATATATATATACGTTTTAGGATAGTTTGATTACGTTTCCTTGTTGTGATGATTTTCGGGTTCAAAAACGTGTATTTCCCCGTAAAATGCTTATATTCAGACGTCATCGTTCTATGACGTCGGGTAGCTCATTCATAAAAAAGCATATGACGTGGGAGTACGATCGGAACAGCCCAAACAATATATTCATATTTTACCACGGGTGTGTACCCAAAGCGTTTGAAGGACGTCATGTTAGAATTAATAACATGTTTATATTTTGTGATGCATCTGATGTATAAATCCAGTGGCAGATCCGGGAAAGAACTCTTAGTTCCGATCCGTTTGTACGGGGAACATGTGGTTGCAACCCCCTCTTTAATGGCCTGTTCGATTTTGATGTTTGCAGTGTCGAAAAGGGAGATAGACAGCAGTTTTATCAAGAAGTTATGTGAAAGTTCTGCTATACATCTGACAGTCAGGAATTATTCTGAAGTACACATGTCGACCAGAGGCATGAAACAGAGAGGAGAGGTTTTAAAGTAACAGATGCTTATCTGAGATTCCAATTTGAATCAAAGAAAACAATATATACAGATATGTAGGAGAAATAATCTATATGAATAAAGTTATGCCACAAAAGGAACTTGTTTTTTTTATATACAGAATATGTCAAACGTATCCATAACAGAAGAGATGTGAATGCATCCTTCATAGTCTTGTAATACTGATAGTAATAATTTACATAATTTCTGAGATGATATAGCAGTGCCATTGGTTTCCCCTTTCTCCTTCTTCAAAGAACTTGATCATCAGGAGTCGGTTTCACAAAAAAACTTACGACTAAGAATGATCGTAAGTCATGAACAATTCAGTGTACTTACGATAAATCTTAGTCGTAAGTTTTTTGTGTGAAAACGACTCCTGGAGTACACATCTTTTTTTTTTAATTGGAGCCGTGTTCAAGAACAGTTTAAAGAGAATATGCTTAATTTTCGTTATCTTTTAGAATCATCATTTTTTTTTATAAATAAAACAGGTTGTACATTCTACATAAATATGCTAGTCAACCGTAAATGTTAACACCACAAAAAGGTCTTAAAATTAGTATATTCATTTTTCAACTTACAAAATATATCAAAGGTTTAAGCATCCCAAACATTACCATGTGACTTGAATTTTTGATTTGTCAATATCAAGCAAACTCGATTTTTCCCATCACATCATAATAGTTCCGTTTTTATTATTAAAACAACAAAGGACTAACTCTTGTACAAAACTGTAACAGATTATCAAAAACTGTATAGTAAGTACAATTTTAACCCAAGCTAGTGCTCTTTTAAGCACTGTCTTAGCAACGACTTGGTTGATTGTAAGTGTTTGGTGCAAAGAATGAAAACTTGAGACAATAACATGGAGGTAAGTATATATATGTACAAGAACAACGTTTTCAAGAATATAGGCGGATTTTTTTATTTATTTTTTTTTTTGGGGGGGGGGGAGTTTCGTCGGGAAAATATGTTTGATTAAACATAGGAAATCACTGAAGCATGACTGGAGCGAGCTCCCCTTAGCTCAGTCAGCCCCCCCCTTTTTAATGTAAAATTCTGGATCCGCCGCTGAATATTGGTTTGAACAGTGCGATGGAAGTCTTCAAATGTATAAAAAAAAAATGAGTCTTTGTGCTGGTTATTTACATACGGGAACGAAAATTTAACATCTAATGGTGAAAAAGAGTGGGGGGTTAGATTCATTCAAAAAAAATATCGTCTGATCCAAAATTCGTTCGAAAAAATAGTGTTGTCAGGCAAAATTTAAAACCAGAAAAAATATTATAAATTCTGATCTTCTAAAACCTTATAGTGTTAAGTTTTGAAAGAAAAAAAATATTTGATTGGTGGAGGCGGACAATAAATGGTCGCGCTCAGACAAGAAAACCATACCCCCTTTAAAGTTAAATGATTAACTTATTTCCTGTTGATGGATTGTTTCCTGGCTTGCTTTGGTAGAGTATTGTAAAATGTTGCATGTTTCACATTCGAGTCATATGATATATATACGCATGTGTAGTACATGAAATATGAAGACACCGGTGTACTACTATAGTACTTGACTTGTAATAGTGAGCATGTATGAGAAAAATAGAGTGAGCCAATTGTAAGATGCTATAAGATAGACTAACAAGAATGTGTCCATAGTACACGGATGCCCCACTCGCACTATCATTTTACATGTTCAGTGGACCGTGAAATTGGGGTCAATACTTTAATTTGGCGTTAAAATTAGAAACATCATATCATAGGGAACATGTGTACTAAGTTTCAAGTTGATTGGACTTCAACTTCATCAAAAACTACCTTGCCCAACAACTTTAACCTGAAGCGGGACGAACGGACGCACAGACGAACGAACTAACGGACGCACAGACCAGAAAACATAATGCCTCTCTACTATCGTAGGTGGGGCAATAAAAATGTATCGAAAATATAGCACAAAAGAAATCATGAAATAACTCAGCGCAATCCCCATCTAAGATGCAAACACATCCAAAGAAAAACAAAATCACACCATATCTCCACATGACACAAAACCAACTGCAATCAACAAATAAGACTCAAAGAGTCACAAGAAATTAAAAAAAAATCCATTCGCGGGCAACTACCGACTTATTTTACTGTATGATCGAACACAAACATAGCAAAAATATGAAACCAAAGAAATAAGACGCAAACTAAATTACAAGAAATTGCAAGATCAATAAATGATGCATACAAAATAATTCCGAACGACAATTGGTTAACACAAACAAAAGGAATACAACGATATAAATATATGCAACTTCACAATAACCAACCAATCCGGGTTACTGTATAACTAAGATGTAACAAAATGTGTAACAAAACTTTTTTTAAATAATACAGAAATTATGACTGTCGGTGTAAATGTAATTGTTCAATAAAAAAACATGTCAAACATGCAAACAGTGTATGTAAAGTGCGGATCCTAAAATATCATTTTTACTGTATATGCCATAAATGTCTAATGTAGAATGATAAATAAACAGACGAACTTTTTTTAATTTTTGAAGAAAATGAAGAAAATTAGTTAAAATGTATATGTTCAGAAATACATAATACTAATAAAACATAGTAAGAGATGCGAGCGGGGTTTTATCGCGCCTAAAGCCATCCAGCTGTGAAATATATAACAAACTAGGTGAATATTTAGGACATTTCACGAACAGATCGTGCAGGTGCTTTATAACTAACAAGGAAGATGTTGTTGCAGTAAAAAATATTCATTTTAATACAATTATTAAAGTTGTATAACGTAGAATATGTTTTGTCATTCAGTTTCTTCATATTTAACTAAATTCCACTATGATGATTTCGCAATGCTAGTCATGTTTACTGTCGAATAATGATACTAATCTTTCATTTTCACTGTGGAGCGAATCATTAGTATTGTATATGCGGTGCATTTTCACTGTATAATTTTTTTTTTTTTTTTTATCTATTACAGCTCTTTTCTTTAAGCATGTAGAGCAAGACTTTAGTTAATTTGCTTGCTTTTTTTTGTTGGATAATCATTATGATAACACCCAATTTAATTCAAATATTAAAAATACAGGTTAAACTATGCCTATTCATATTGTTTAAAAATGTCAATCTTATTTACAAAGTTTGTATAAACAATTATACAAACAAAGCAAGCAAGCTAACCAAAGTTTTGCTTTACATGCATTAGGAAATTAGCTGTAAAGCCTTAATTTAGCCGACTTGCTCAAACAATAGATAAAGTAAGAGAAAGATTTGATAAAATTTAACTTACGGAGGAAAGTTTGGTTTTAAAACACTCTAATAAATTCAATAGAAATAACATTTATTTCAAATGTATTCCATTTAGTTTCTTATAAAGCGTATAGGAATCTTTATCCTTATTTTTTTTATCCATTTCCATGACACTTCACCACTAATCACGTACATCTTGATATAGATTGCACCTTTGTTTTCCCGTTTAAAAGGTTTTACACTGGAGCCCTTTATAACTTGCTGTTCGGTGTGAACCAAGACTCCATGTTGACGACCGTATTTTGACGTAAAATGGTCTACTTTTATAATTTGTGACTTGGATGGAGAGTTGTCTCATTGTCACATACGACATCTATATATGGCTCAAAAACGAAACGAGACGGGATAAAAAGGGATAAAAAATCCACGCTACTTTTTTGATATATTTATAATGGGCTTAATATGAGTCAAAATAAAGTAAAATAATGGGTCGCATTTGGGTATAAGCGTCACGCCGGATTGTCGTTTTTTTGCAAGCGTGACAGGTGAAAGTCAAATGATTGTGTAGTGAAAAACGGGAAATGAAGTCTAGCGGGACACGGATAATTACAAAAAATTAGAACTGCATAGTATAAGCGGGATACGGGAATCTGACAAAACAATAAGCGGAATACGGGAATCTGCCAAAACAGTAAGCAAGGATCCATCTTGACAACCGTATACAAAGTTTATTTCACTTTTCTACCTTCTAAACACAAGAGGTCGAATTCTTTTGTTCTATTGAAACCGCATATCGGACTGCTGGTAAGATTACAGGTGAGAAGACGTCATACTGATCGATTTGACAATTTTTTTGTATATAAAAAATTCACTTCCATGCATACTTTTCAGAGACAAGTGACTGCGTGTCGGACTATCGTCTTGTCGGATTATAGGGCTGTCGGACTACAGGACTGTCGGATTATGGGTCTGTCGGATTATGGGTCTGACCCCCTAAAATATTTGGGAATTATGTTATTGAATGTCTAGATGTTAGACGAAACGTAAATCAATTTTAAGTAATATCGATGATTATTGTAATGACGTCCTGTCTGGAATTAAATGTGTATACGTTTGGTTTTTTTTTTATAAAATAAAGAAATATATGTAACTTTATATCTAAATGAACATTAACATTTCATTTCAATGTAAAAAAAAATGTGTTTTTATGTTACAAATAATAGTGTATTGTTATACATGTCATGCTGTTAATTGATACAATAAATATTATTCTTATTCTTGTTCCGGATATCAGATTCAAGCAATTCATCCTTTTTAATTGTCCATGGTCTAAGAATAGCGAAAGTGCTTTTATTTTTACTTTACTAGCTAATCACCCAGTTATTCGCCCTTGAACTTGTGTACAGACAGCCGTTGCAGTAGAAATTCGTCATCACATATTTATTATTAGTATAATTTCTTATTGTAAGAAGCACATGAAATAATGAGGGAAATAGTTCACATACAAGCAGGACAGTGTGGAAATCAAATCGGTTCCAAGGTAATTATTTAATTATAATGATCTATTTTTGTCCAAATTAATCCATTGAAATTCGTACAATTTGAAGAGAATTAACCGGCAAAAATAACATAATATTTAAAACATGCATTTACGTTGCATAGAATTTTAAATTATTTGCCGGGAAGGGTTTTAAAACATTCTAGTGACTTCTTCTGAATCACTTAGCAGCGCTCCCAATTATTTAAATTTTAATACAACAAAGGGCGGGCACATGTTTTCTTAATATCATGAATAAAATGGCCGATTTTTGTAATACGTAGATGATTTTTCAATCTAAATAACCTTGACAATGGTTTATAAATATAATACATTACTCGTCACATCCAACTGGTTATAACTAGGGTAAGCATAGGAAGGACCGATATTATTGAATCAGATGATTATTGATTTATATATACAATAATGTAATGAAAACTTTTTTTTATAAATAAGATGACTTGGTAAATAAAGGATCATAAAGAAAGGGTTGTTTTTAGGAAGTTCTTTTGTGAATTTATTCATTGATAAATGATTGAGCACTCACATTATTAATATGTCACTAAACGTTAAATTTTAAAAACGAGCACTTGTCTGGATTGTAGCAATTTCTTTGAATATCAATGAATATCAATGAATATAAACATGATAAATTCTTCATTATTTGTAGACAAGACAAGACAAATACTTATTTATTAAAATTTCATCCATGTGGTCTAACCACTTGTTACTTATAAAATATACAGCATATAGTAAAACCATAGATGTAATACCTATGGTAAAACACAAGTTAACAACAAGAGCCACTATATTAAGAGTCGTTTTGAAATCAAACATATAAAATTTTCTTGACCCACCCTGAAAAACATTTTAAAAAATGTGCCCCCCCTTTATTAAATATGCCACAATTTTAACATACAAATCATTTACCTTTGACACACATGACATGTAGGATATACTTGATTCAAAAGTTCACAAATGTTTCAGAGACAAAATTGATCCCCCCACTTTGAATTAAAAAAAAAAATTTGAACCCCCTTTTCCATTTACATAAAAAAAACTTAATTCCCCTTACATTTTGACCAGCCCCCCCCCCCCCCCCCCTTTCCCCAAGTAAAAATTGATAAGGTCTCTTGTGAGAGATTAAAAAACATTTTTTTCTAAAATTATAAATATTATACAAATTACAAGTCATTATCACGAGTATATATAATACATTTTCGTTTTAATAAAATTTCATTGTAGATTTTGGCAGCATAAACATGATAAAATACCATATTCTCATTTGTAAAAAGAAATATCAATTTTTCATTATCAGATTACCTTAAAAAAAATTCTCATCACCAATACTAGCATGATTAATTTAAAAACAACATGACCATGATGACGAAAATCTGAATATACAGGTCAGTTGAACAAAAAATGTTTTTCATCTTCAACGTCTGACATCAGTACAGTTATGTTTCAATTCTGATGGGTGCTACACCACATCTTAATTTTACTAAAGCACTCCTGTATCTACCAGGTATATTAAAAATCAAATAATTTTCTGCACCATATACATGTATTGTACTAACATGTTGATTTTATTGTCAATATTTACTGTACATACCTAAACATATATTACATCAAGTTACACACACACACACTGATATAGTGGAGCACCTCTTTTTAAAATTTTAACTGTCAAGCCACGAGCCTATTCTTCTGCAATAATAATAATACGCTGCACAATCGCATTTTTCATACACCACTCAAAATAAATCGATTTACAAAACAAAAACAAATCCAGTGACCCCCCCCCCCTTTATTTTCATATACATTAGTTAATTATTTCACCAATCTTTTTAGATTTACATGACAATACCAAATTTGTATTGTATTGTAATTTGTATAGAAACGAAAATGCCCATAGCAAAAGCATATCATTATAAAACAAAATTATGTAGACGAGTTTTCAAGACATGGCAATTCAATAAGAAAATACACTTTTTCTATGCCTTTTAAAATACAGGCGCTTTCTGTTTTTGTGAATATTTTTTTTATGCCCCCGCCGTATCAGAGGGGGCATTAAGTTTTATCCTTGTCCATCTGTACGAACGTAGGTACGTCCTAAAATTGGTCTCTGTTCTCTAACTTGAGTTTGCCTCAGCCAAATGTTATGAAACTTATACACAATGCTTATTACCACAAAATACAAATCAAGTTTGAATTTTGGTAGAGTCACTCTAACCGTTTTAGAGTTATGTTCCTTTATAAATGGAAAAATTACAAAATTTTTAGTTTCTTTCTCTTTCTTAAGTTTGCCTCAACCAAATGTTATGAAACTTATACACAATGCTTATTACCACAAAACACAGATCAAGTTTGAATTTAAGTGGAGTCACTTTAACTGTTCTAGAGTTATGCCCCTTTATAAATTGAAAAATTGCAAAATTTTTAGTTTCCATTCAATAACTTAAGTTTGCCCCAACCAAACATTATTACACAAGACTTATTACCACAAAACTCAGATCAAGTACAAATTTGGGTAGCGTCACTTTTATTGTTCTTGAGTTACGTCCCTTTAATAGTATTTCCTGAGACAAGTGGCTGTGTTTTTATGTATAGATGATATTGACAAAAATGGCAACATCTGTTAAGACATCCGAGTCAATGGGTCATCAAAAATTTTAGTGACATTTTAAAACTTAAACATGTCATACCAACAATTGTAAACCTTGCTTAAATCCTATAGTTTATTATAGTTCAAAATTAAAATTGAGTTTGAATTTATGTATATGGAGACAAGAAAAAAAATCATAAACTAAATTTGCACATGCATTCATGGAATGGAAACCCCCCAAAAAACTTATTATAGATATATTAAATATATTAATACTGGAAACTCTGACTGCAAACCAAATTTTAGATTTTATTAACCCCAGATTTACAATGCTGAAATTTCTGCTTTTTGCAACATGTGCATTGACCAGGCTTAAAATATTAAGATGGAAATCATACCCGTGTAAACCACTGCTACTTCAATATTGGAAGGTCTTAGGTAAACAATAACAGTACATGTAAATATGCATTTGTGTTATTAAACCGAAGATAATAAACAATTCTTTTTAGACAGTCAATATTTCATAGTTTTTTGATAAAAGGTAAAAGTTCTTTTAACTAAAAGTAGTATTGACATCACATATATATTATTAATATATAATAAATATATGATGGGCTATAGCGGCTATACAACTTGATACTTGATACGGGGTGGTTATTTAAATATATTGATATTTGATTAATTTGCTGATGACACAAAAATTGAATTTATTCTGACATGAGAGTGCACATATCTCGATTTTTTAGTCTTATGGCAAGTATTCTTATGCCATCTTAAAAAAATTATATAAAATTTTGAACATAACACATAGATACTGCAATACATGATCACACATAATAGAGGGTTTGCATAAGGTTTACAAAAAAGGGAACAATGGTAAAAAAAGTGCAAAATAATGGACAAAAATGACATCAGATAGTCCACCTTGTTTTTACTGCTTAGTTATTGCAATGACCATGTACATTTTTGTATCATTAACATCTTTTTTAACCTTCGGCCAAATTTGAAAAACTTTTGTTTAACAGCATGCATTAAGACTCATTATCCTAAAATATGGACTGACACTGCCATTTCAAATATAAGTACTTCAACATTAATGTTTGCCAATTCAAATATTTTTGAAATTATATTCATGCATGCGGCGGGGGTTTCATCTTTGTCTAGTTTGTTTTTTGTTTTTGTTTTTAGGCCTGCTTCATTTGTTCGAGCTTCGGAATAAGCCGTGTTAACCAAATCACGTTACCGGCTAAAAAGCGGCTAAAAGCAAACGAGTGAAACCGGCTGAAAAAAGAAGATTACGACAGTGGTAAGAAGAACCTTTTCTACAATCGATCCACTTATGAAGAGGATGAAAACATTGGCATAACAATGTTGTAGATGATGCAGTCTCGAGCAGTATAAATACACTAAACAACCATCATAAGAACATCATATAATCGGTCAACCTCGGCAGATTGCGGTGCCAAGGTGTGCCGAATGTAACTTCGTCTTGTCATTTTCTATGAAAAATAAACGTAGTTTCTTATTCTGTTTAGTTTCATTTGGACTATAGATGACATAATTACACGAACATAAACGGATGTCTTTCGGTTTTAAAAGAAAGCTTATTGTCTATGTACATTTTATGTTACTTTTATGAAACAATTTACCTTTACCTTACGCTTACCGCCGTACATTAAGGGCCAACTGTTTCACTACGGTTCGATTAGACTGGCGATGGCGGCTTTTCCCACATGTCAGGCGACTAAAAAAATGAAATCCTACTTTTTAGGAAAATGAATCATGGTGTGATCAAAGGTTAAAATTAGTAAACAAATAAACAAAATATGTACAAAAAAATCAGATTATTTTCAAGGGGATTCACATGTTCAAATAGAACAGTCAGGGGATTCAAATGTTCAAATAGAACAGTCATGGAATTCACATGTTCAAATAGAACAGTCAGGGGATTCACATGTTCAAATATAACAGTCAGGGGATTCACAAGTTCAAATTCAGAATCAAAATTAATCGGATTTATAGAATTTATCTCTCTTTCCCATTAACATGATTAATGAATTTTCTTATTTGTCCAAGTAAGAAATCTAAAGACATAGATTTATTTTTATTAAAGTAAAGTAAAGTTGAAAAACAAATATGGTCCCGAGAAAAATCCCATACACCCTTACAAAAGATGAATGGTAGGAAAGAAACTTTGACAATAAAAAAGCTTCACAATTTATTTGATATTTTTCTCTATAGTTCTGGGAAGTCATTTCAGATGAGCATGGGGTAGATCCAACTGGACAATATCATGGCGATTCTGATCTACAACTTGAGAGAATCAGTGTTTACTTCAGCGAAGCAAATGGTATGTGACATTTTCTTCATGTTAGACGTTTTTACATTGATCACATGTGTATGGCTTCAAGTCATTAGCTCTATATCTAAAATCAATCAAATTAAAGATAAAGCAAGTGAAAAGGAGGTAGAATTGTGCTTGATAGCATTAAATAAGAAACTTCATTCACAATGCTAACAACAATATTCATCTTGGACTAATACATTAATTATATATGATCTATCAATTAGAATATATTTATATACAATATATTTTCTAAACAATAATGGCAATAAGAAAAAAATCAAAAAAAGGGGAAAAAACATGAAAACAATGGTAAGAACTTAGTAGAAGAAAACACCTTATCCGGATAAGTTCTAAAATTACATAACTTTTAAAACCAGTTGAAGCTATCTGGGGCCTTGTTCAAACAATTAGAGACAACATTATATGTCTCTGAAACAATGTATTGTGCATAATTTTTATGACCCCGCCGTAGCGGAGGGGGCATTAAGTTTTACCTTCTTGTTGTCGGTCTGTACGTACGTCCGTACGTCCCAAAATTGGTTCCCGTTCTCTAACTTTAGTTTGCCTTAACCCAATGTTATGAAACTTATACACACTGCTTATTATCACAAAACACAGGTCAAGTTTGAATTTGGGTGGCGTCACTTTTACCGTTTTAGAGTTAAACATGTTAAACCCCTAACAAATGGAAAAATTGCTGAATTTTTCGTTTCCGTTCCCTTACTTTTTTTCCCTCAACGAAATATTATGAAACTTATACACAATGCTTATAACCGCAAAACACAGATCAAGTTTGAATTCGGGTGGCGTCACTTTTACCGTTCTAGTGCATAATGCCCCTTTACAAATGGAAAAACTGCTGAATTTTTCGTTTCCGTTCTCTAACTTTAGTTTGCTTCAACCAAATGTTATGAAACTTATACATAATGCTTATTACTACAAAACACACTTCAAGTTTGAATTTTGGTGGCGTCACTTTGAACGTTCTAGAGTTATGCCCCTTTAAAAATGGAAAACTTGATTACTGAATTTTTCGTTTCCATTCTCCAACTTTTGGTAGCCTCAACCAAATGTTATGAAACTTATACACAATGCTTATTACCACAAAACACAGATCAAGTTTGAATTTTGGTGGCATCTTTTTTACTGTTCTAGAGTTATGCTCCTTTACAAATGGAAAAACTGCTGAATTTTTCGTTTCTGTTCTCTAGCTTCAGTTTGCCTCAACCAAATGTTATGAAACTTATAAACAATACTTATTACCACAATACTCAGATCAAGTATAAATTCGGGTAGCGTCTATTTTACAGTTCTTGAGTTATGTCCCTTTATAACGTTATATGCAAGTGGAGGCATCATATGTGTCCCATGGACACATTCCCCATTTATTTTCATACAGACATGTTTAAGCCATCGTATAAACATAAAACAAAGCATTTTCAATGGCTATAATTTGTCTTTTAACAATAATGAATTGATTCTTAAAATATCAAAATTTTGTCCACCTTCCAAACTTTTCACTCCCTCAGCTCAATGCTTTATTGGTTCTGCTTTCCCTCAACAGGAAGTTGTCCAAGTAACTGTTTTTCCCCGGATTGGACTAAATAGCGATAAGGTGTATAGTGTTACCTGTCAGACAGAGCAATATCAGATTCAAATCTGCCTGGTAGATATACCTCGAATGACATCGATTTATTCGTAGAGATTCATCAGTAGACATGATCGATCATCGTACCTTGAATTTTACTTGTATAACAATGTTATTTAAACTTGTACCAAATTTGCTAGAGTAAAATCGAATGAATTAAGTTTATTATTTTTACATTGTTATACACCAACTGCAGTTAAGTAAATTAGTGGAGTAGGAAACTACAAAATGCAAAATCATTAAATGTACAGTACTTGGAAACATCTGGTACTATTATCCTGATGTTATTGTAATAGTCCCAGGTAACAAAAAAATATCTACCGACCGTGCGGGGGCTTTATAGCCACAGGGACTCGGTTAGCAGATAAAAAATTGTTTAAACAATGTTTTTTATTTTTATTTTTAGTATTTCCTGTCTATTTGTATTACTTTATTAACGTATTTGACGTTGACATCACTATTTTTTTGTTTTCTAGCAATGTGCAGTTTACTATCCATATCCGTAGAATTTTTCAGTATACGGATATGGATAATATCAAAGCAAAGAAATAGTGATGTCAAGGTCAAATACGTTAATAAAGTAATACAAGTAGACAGGAAATAATAAAAAAAAATTAGAAAAAAACATTGTTTAACAAAGTTTTAATCTGCTAACCGAGTCCCTGTGTTTATAGCCAGTCAAGGTCGTTAAAAAAACCAATAAGTAAGTAAAATATCTGAGTCGAGTCACCACCAAGGTAAAATCTATAATTTTAAAGTTTAACATACATTTACATCTATATAATTATAGGAAACAGATATGTTCCTAGAGCAGTTCTTGTTGATTTGGAACCTGGTACCATGGATTCTGTGCGATCGGGTCCGTTTGGTCAACTATTTAGACCTGACAACTTCGTATTTGGTCAGTCTGGTGCTGGAAATAACTGGGCCAAAGGTCATTACACGGAAGGAGCTGAACTGGTAGAAAGTGTTGTGGATGTCGTCCGAAGAGAGGCGGAAACATGTGATTGCCTTCAAGGGTTCCAGTTGTCACATTCTCTTGGTGGAGGAACAGGATCTGGCATGGGAACACTATTGATCAGTAAACTCCGGGAAGAATACCCAGACAGGATAATGATCACTTACTCTGTATTCCCATCTCCAAAGGTAAAAATAAATATATGTATAATGTGTTACATTTACCTGTTAAAGTACATGTTCACATATCTTTGCCTTTAAATGAAAAAAAGAGTTTAGAAGTCACACCAAATTAAATCTGAGACTTGCTACAATCTCAGATGAAGAACACTTACATTTCAATCCTATGTAAATCAAAATTATGAAATATTACTCTTATCGTCGTGTCATATGTTTTCGTATGTCTTATGTTTTCGTATCAACTACATTTCGTCGGTTTAGACTGCATACGCGTACATTATGGCGTGTTTTCGATTTCTATATTTAGAACAACAACACCACTACAACTTGACATATTTAAAACATATTCAATGTCGCTTTTTAAAGACGTTAGAAACTAACCTATTTAGCCATTTTTATTTAATGTCAAAAATATGCATCACTAGAATACTTGTGGAATAAAATTCTGAAGGGTTGAAATAAAGTCCAGATATGTTTTTTTTGCAAGTCAGACAACGGATCTTCAAGACATATGACTGTCATGTGGTTTTTGTTGCCGTTTTAATTACAAACCAGCGAGTTAAAATTAGCAGGGTTCTTATATAAAATGGTTGTTCAAAATCTAATTATTCAATATTTCATTGACAATTTTTTTTTATTCATCCTTGATACATGAAGATGAAAATAGTTTTAACTTTTTATATTTAATCCTCAATTTTGAAAACTGCATTTTATTTTAGAAAAAATGATGTATTTTGTACAAACCAGGTGCCAATCTGAAATTAATCAAAATCTAAAAATTAGCACACGAAACACCAACCTAAAACTATATCCTAGTAATTTTTAGTACTAAAAAGTATTTAATAACTTTTTTAAGATTCAAGCGATCACCAGAACCACGACTTTAGAAAATATTAATTTCCGGATTTTGTAGTCATTTCCTGTCCGTGTACCGATCCAATTTTTGATTCATACGAAAACATATGACGCCGTTTTATTGACATACAAAAATCGCAAAGTAATCGGAAACAGTAAAAAATCGTAGTAAGCATTGACAAAAAAACTAGATCTACAGGACATGCTTTTTAAATTTGAGTAAACACCTGAATAAAAACTCAACAGTGAAAACCGTAAGCAGTGAAAATTGTTATTAGTACGAAAACACATTACACGATGATATCAGAGACATATAATACATGTATTATATGTCTCTGATGATATATAACTTGAAGTAAAAAGTTTATACATGTTTTTAATAGTCGATATCGAATTAAACTATGAACTTATTTTATTAGTATATAGGTTGATATCACACACTTTATATACAAAGGGAGACAATTCAATCTGAGTTCTCCAAAGTTGTGATGTTTACTTTTATACTATGTTAGCTGTTGCTTCATTTAGATAACATTCTACAAGAATAAGATCTACAAAAGACAATTTTAACAAAGGCACGTATATATCCTCTTATTACATGAAGAGAGACTTTCCAACAATTGCTTTCAATAAAATAAAATATTTATTTATTTAATTTGTGATTTAAGGTAATAATTCAGTAATTGGAGATGCTGCTTTTTGTGATCATGTCAGATTGGAACTTGGGATTTAGCATTCTTAACAAATGACAGCTATCTAGTTTGAAATATCTCCTGAATCTAGGTCTCTATATAAAATCTCTGGAAATGGAACTATTATGTATTTCCAGCTATTGGGCATGTGTCATCCAGATACGGTGGGTAAGACATGACCAGAAGCCACGTTTAAACTTTCATAAGTGATGCTTCAATTTTGTTTTGTTTTTGGTACCTGAACACCTGAAGATAGTCCAAAACATCATTTATGACATATTTTTATAAATTTTGATTATTTATCCAAAAATGTACAAGAAGCCGAAACTTATTTAGAGATTTACATTCGTTATGCTTTCAATTGTCCCAAAAAGTGAATAAATCTAAATGACTAACAAAAAATCAGCTTTTAACTCCATTATACAAATGACAAAAAATTAAGGTATGAAAAAAACCAACCACTGACTGATGATCCCCAACTTAAGACTGGCACGTTAATATGTTTACTGACCTGAAATTTGCATGGAAAAGAAGATCTCTGGTTCATTCCTTTCTTCCTCTGGGACCTTGTGTAAATACATGTATGTATGAAAATTGATGGGTATGTTTTAAATTATTTATTGATTCACCAGTTTCCTAATAAATTAAAGCACTTAATAAATTTTGTAAAATAATCTTTTTACAAGGTTTCTGACACCGTTGTTGAGCCGTACAATGCAACCTTATCTGTTCATCAGCTTGTTGAAAACACAGACGAGACTTTCTGTATCGACAATGAGGCTCTCTACGACATCTGTTTCAGAACATTGAAGTTGACCACACCCACATATGGAGATATGAATCACATTGTTTCCGCTGCAATGTCGGGCATAACAACATGTCTTAGATTTCCTGGACAATTGAATGCAGATTTGAGGAAATTAGCCGTTAATATGGTTCCGTTTCCTCGTCTTCATTTCTTCATGCCAGGGTTTGCACCTTTAACATCACGCGGCTGTCAACAGTATCGTGCACTTTCTGTACCGGAACTGACACAGCAGATGTTTGATGCTAAGAACATGATGACGGCTTGTGATCCTCGCCATGGAAGATATTTGACTGTTGCTTGTATTTTTAGAGGGAGAATGTCAATGAAAGAGGTTGACGAACAAATGCTAAATGTCCAGAACAAAAACAGTTCATATTTTGTAGAATGGATTCCAAATAACGTCAAAACGGCTGTTTGTGACATTCCACCAAGAGGCTTGAAAATGTCGGCTACTTTTATGGGTAACAGTACAGCAATTCAAGAAATATTCAAGCGAATCTCTGAGCAGTTTACAGTCATGTTTCGCCGAAAAGCTTTTCTTCATTGGTATACTGGTGAAGGGATGGATGAGATGGAATTTACCGAGGCAGAGTCGAATATGAACGATTTAATTTCTGAATACCAACAGTATCAGGATGCAACAGCAGAAGAACAGGACTTTGATGAGGAAGAGGAAGAGGAAGAAGGGTAAAATGTTCAAAACTGAACTGTGCGCAAACTATTGATTAAAAAAGAAGTTAGCTTTATACATTAAGACAGATGTGACATCTTGAATTTCATTTAATGCAGTTCGTTTTAAATATGTGTAAAACAGATTAAAAGAAAACGTTTTGCACCAAGTAAACTAAACTAAGATTGTTAACATGATTAATGTGACCCATAGAAAGTTTTAATTGAATAAACTTTTGGTGCATAAGGCAAAGTTTTACTTTGTAACCTTTATGAATTTGAACTTATCGATCCTGCATGACTATATTAGTCCAAAATCTTCTGAAGTCTCACATGTCATGCAAGGGACGATTTTTGTTGTCCTGGAGTTATCTACCTTTCTTCATGTATTGTTGTTGAGCCTTGAAAAGTTTATTCTCTTAGTTGCTATCTCCATGATATTGACTGATCTCTTTATATATATAATATTTTCATCATACTGTGTCACATTAAATCATAAACAGTCATAATGTTTACTGAACTTTGTTTTAATGAACTTTGCTTTTAGCAAAGATCGATTCCAATTACATATAATAACGTACAATTCTATATTTTAAAATTTAAACAAAAAATTATATGAAATTTAACATGGTACTGGATTAATTTACTGCTTTCTTTTTTCCATTATTTTGCAAATAATTCGGCTTGTTTTCCATGGCTACATCTGATACGTTATTAGTTCCCTACCGACGAAGTCGAAGGGGACTTAAGGTTTGCACTCTGGCTGTCTGTCTGTCTGACCATTCGTCAGTCCGGCAAATCACTTTTCCAGACTTTTTTTCTTCATGCTTGAAGATATTCATTTGATATTTGGTGTATTGTTTTATCATGACAAGTTACAGGTCAAGTTCCAATTTCAAGATTTTAGCTTTTCTCCTTGTTCAGTTAAAGCCCTTTCCCTAGAATTAATTTTTTGATGAAATACTTATTCATTACTAGATTTCTATTCAAAGGGAAATAACTCATTTTTATACGACCGCAAAAAAAAATTGTGGTCCGTATATTGTTATCACGTCGTCGTCCGAAGACATTTAGTTTTCGCACAATAAATGTAGTATAAGTAAATAGAAATCTATGAAATTTAAACACAAGGTTTATGACCACAAAAGAAAGGTTGGGATTGATTTTGAGAGTTTTGGTCCCAACAGTTTAGGAATTAGGGGCCAAAAGGGGCCCAAATAAGCATTTTCTTGGTTTTCGCACAATAACTTTAGTATAAGTAAAAAGAAATCTATGAATTTAAACACAAGATTTATGACCTCAAAAGGAAGGTTGGGATTGATTTTGGGAGTTTTGGTCCAAATAGTTAAGGAATTAGGGGCAAAAAAGGGTCCAAAATTAAACTTTGTTTGATTCATCAAAAATGAATTATTGGGGTTCTTTGATATGCCGAATCTAACCGTGTATTTAGATATTAATTTTTGGTCCTGTTTTCAAATTTGTCTACTTTACGGTCCAAAGGGTCCCAAATTAAACTTAGTTTGATTATAACAAAAATTGAATTATTGGGGTTCTTTGATATATGCTGAATCTAAACACGTACTTAGATTTTTGATTATGGGTCCAGTTTTCAAGTTGGTCCAAATCGGGGTCAAAAATTACATTTGATTTCAACAAAAATTGAATGTATGGGGTTCTTTGATATGCTGAATCTAACCATGTATTTAGATTTTGGATATTGGACCACAATAAGTAAATGTCCAATTTAAATTCTTTAAGTTCTTAGACCACATTCATTCTGTGTCAATAACCTATGCTGTGTCAACTATTTAATCACAATCAAAATTTAGAGCTGTATCAAGCTTGAATGTTGTGTCCATACTTGCCCCAACTGTTCAGGGTTCGACCTCTGCGGTCGTATCAAGCTGCGCCCTGTGGATCATCTGGTTTTAAAAAGATTTGTAAAAGACTTTGTGTTAAGATAAATGACATTTTTTTTGTTTCCTTCTCTTTATAAATTGTTTGAAGAATTAAGTGGTAGGTTTGTTTGTTATTTTATGTAATTTACACCATGACAAGCTATAGATCAAGTTAGAATTTCATTCCATTACAATGAATTTTAAACCGGTAGGGGACTATGTATTGCCATGCAATACTCACAAAATGCTTGTTCTTTGTGAAAAGGATTTTTTTTAGCTGAACAAATTCAGAAATGAGGCAACATTTAATTTGCATTCACGATCACATATAATATTAGACTGCGAAGTTGCAGTTTTTACATGCCCGTTTACGAGACGTAGTATGGTATACCGTTGACCGTCTGTCCGTCGTCAACATGTCGGACATTAACTCAAAAACGCTTTAACCAATATGCATGAAACTTTGGTTAATTGTTTATATCTATTGACGTGAGCTCCCTTTCTTTTTTTTATAAATTTTGGATATACCGTTTCCGAATTTTGGAGTTTTATTCATTAAAAAAGGGGGGATTTTCCAGTTTTCGGACAATAACTCAAAAAACAATTTCACCAATTTGCAAGAAACTTTGGTGAATTGTTTAATACTCTCGACATGAGCTCCCTTTTGATTTTTATAAATTTTAGAATACAAATTTCCGATTTATGGGTATGGGGTTTTATTCATTGCAAAAAGGGGGATTTTCCAGTTTTCGGACAATAACTCAAAAAGGCTTTCAGCATTTTTTATGAAACTTTGGTAAATTGTTTATATCTATTGTTGTAAGCTCCCTTTTGATTTTTAAAAATTTTAGATTTTACGTTTCCGAGTTATAAGATTTTATTCATAAAAAAGGGGTGATTTTCAAGTTTTTGGACAATATCATTAAAGTGCTTAGAGCAGTTTTCATTAAACTTTGATGACTGATTTATATCTATTAAGATAACCTCCTTTTAGTTTAGTTTTTTATAAATTTCTGATATAACATTGAGAAGTTTTTTAACTTTATTTTTTTATAGTCTGACAACAGATTTACTTAGTATTGCACAACAGCAAGAAATCTTTAATTGAATACAAATTCAATTCATATACTAGTTACCAATTTCAAGTTCTTTGACTACATTTATTCAGAAACCTATAACATGTAAAATATTTAATTACAATCCAAATTCCGACCTGTATCAAGCTTGAATATCGTGTCCATTTTGCCCCCAACTGTTAAGGGTTTGACCGCTGCAGGCGTATCCAGCTGCGTTCAGCGAAGCAGTTTATTAGAAATTGGGGTAATTTTGAAAGTGATGTCGAGCATATGGAAAGATTTTAGAACCTACCATAAAATATTGAAAACAACACGTTATTAATTTCTTGCGTCCGAAGCGCTTTTCTAGATTAACCTTCATCAGGAACGCTCAAAGCCAAACATTTGAAATCCGAAGATGTATAAGTACCGAAACCGTTGAAGAGCTGTATGTCAAAAATACCTAAAATAAATAGCCAAATTCATCTAAAGCCAACTTTGCCTGAGGGAGTTGAAACCTTAGTTTCTTAACAATTTATAAATTTATAAACGGATAATTTAAGTTAAGTTTGTTTAATCATGTCAGTACCCAAATACTGACTACTGAGCTGATGATAACTGTGATATATTTCAGTTGGGGCGAGTTTTCATTGATTTAGTGGGGGCGAATTATTTTGAAAGTGAGGGCGAGTGTGACGTCGTTCAATTAGACTGATCCATTTGGAATTTTTTTCAACCGTAACGGAAAGTAGCGAGTAGCAATATTAAAAACGAATGACCAATGCTGCCATTTTATTCTAAATATTACATACAAAGAGAACACCGGATCAAATTTATGGGACCTAAATTCTCACTTACCAACCTCGATGATTGTACATATTACAGTAGATGTATAAACACTGAAACAGAGGTGAAACAAGAAATTTAACGGAATAAATTAACACTTATGCGCAATAATCGTGATGATTTCAAATAATTATTGATTTTTTTACGGGTTATTACTTTTGTAAATATGTTTTACTTCCATTTGTTTAATTTTAAGACATGATTAATTAGAGATAAATCGTTATAAAAATATAAACAATGCATAATTGTAGTTTTTATTATATTTTCATATTAGTATTGAAAGTCTCGAGACAACGACTAGACCAATGCGCTAATAAATTGTTTATTTCGAGAAAATGTATTATGTTTAGGGCTAATTGGATCACTCCGTACTTATGTACATTGTTTAGAAAGAGCATTCTGTGCGCTTATAATTTATGATAATCTTTCTTATTTTTCATCAGCATGCAAATCGACATATATATACTTGGCTACTCAATAAGCATTGTGGTCTCTGTTCATAAAATTTTGAATTGCACTAAAACTTTAGGCCATAGTTTTTTACTTCGCTTGCTTGTATTTTTTTTATGCCCCCGCCATAGCGGAGGGGGCATTTACTTTTATCCCTGTCCGTCTATACGTCCGTGCGTCTCGAAATTGGTTTCCGTTCTCTAACTTCAGTTTGCCTAAATCAAATGTTATGAAACTTACAGACAATGATTATTACTACACAACACAGATCAAGTTTGAATTTGGGTGGCCTCACTTTTACCTTTCTAGAGTCACTTTTACAGTTATAGAGTTATGTCCTTTTATGAATGGAAAAAATACTGAATTTGTCGTTTCCGTTCTCCAACTTAAGTTTGCCTCAATCAAATGATATGAAACTCATACACAATGCTTATATTACCACAAAACTCAGATTACTACTGAGTACGAATTTGGGTAGCGTCACTTTTACGGTTCTTGAATTATGTCCCTTTATAACGTATATGCAAGCGAGGGCATCTTCTGTGTCCAATGGACACATTTCCCATTTATTTATGGTATGAACTAATACAAAATTAAATTATTTCAGACAATCTTTTAAAAATCAAGTGTTTTTTTATTTTTTTAAATTACGTTTGAACATTCATTGTGTGCTTCAAAATAAAGACATTCTAAGCTAATGTAACAGTTGTTTGCTTGATACAATTGTCACATCGGGTATCCCGATCTAAAATCCACGGAGGGATTTAAATCCCAAGCAGAAATTACACGAGGCCGCAAACGGTAAGGAAATCAAATCTGGATCCGATTCGCACAGAGGATGATGCTGCGTGGGAGTTGGAACCAGATTTTACTTATTCACCGAATGCATTCTCGTGCTATTGCTCTGGGATTCGGATCCCAGCGCAGATTTTGGATCTGGATACCTGGTGTGGTTATTGAACTCAAATAATTCAAATGTTAAATACGAGCATCAAAATGTATGACATTATGACAACACCATCTGCAATACATTTCACTGTTGTTGTCTCGTTTGCAACGAAAGTCGAGAAAGCGAGACATAGCGATCATAGATTCCGTCGGCGTCGTTGACATTTAGGTTAAGTTTGCGTTTGTACATACAAATGATATAACTTTGTCAAACCTTCAAGGAATCTTACGAAAATTTAACTGAAGCTTCTAAATGATCAAGATAGAGCGTCAATCCAAAGCAAAAATTCAAGAACATATTTTTATGCCCTTTACAAATGGAAAAATTGCTAAAATTTTCGTTTCTGTTCTCTAACTTAAGTTTGCCTCAACCAAATGTTATGAAACTTATACACAATGCTTATAACCACAATATACAGATCAAGTTTTGAATCTTGGTGCCATCGCTTATACTGTTCTAGAGTAATGCCATTTACAAATGGAAAAATTGCTAAATTTTTCATTTTTTTTCTTCTCAAAACATCAATTAAGTAATTTTTAAAATTTAGGTAATCTTCCTTTGTCCATGATTATAGTTGAATCAACTACAATCAATGCTTTATACAATGCACTGTTTAATTTTGCCTTCCGCTGATAAATTAAAGCAATTTTTACCCTTCATTTCTAAAAATATATTAAAGTCTTCTTTGAAAATTGGAGTTTTCTTTCTTTGTCCAGAATGGTAGTTGAATCAACTTCAACCAATGCTTTATACAATGCAATATTCAAATTTACTTCCTACTGATAAATTGAAGCAATCTTTATCATTCAGTGCTTACAAGCACTTTGATTACCGTTCTAGGGTTATGCCCTTTACAAATGAAAAAAAATGCTGAATTTTTCGTTTCCGTTCTCTAACTTGAGTTAGTCTCAACTAAATGTAATGAAATGTGTTAGATTTGAAATGTTATTCCAAATTGTTGGGTTTCTTCCATTTATTACTACTGATTTTTATTTTAATTTCATTTATAATACTTGTAGATACTATTTTTGAGTATTTGCGCATATGTAACGTTGCGTTCTAATAAATTGTAATATTACCGGTTTTTATACGACCGCAAATTTTGAAAAAAATTTCGTCGTATATTGCAATCACGTTGGCGTCGTCGTCTGCGTCGTCGTCGTCGTCGTCGTCGTTGTCGTCGTCGTCGTTGTCGTCGTCGTCGTCGTCGTTGTCGTCGTCGTCGTCGTCGTCCGAATACCTTTAGTTTTCGCACTCTAACTTTAGTAAAAGTGAATAGAAATCTATGAAATTTTGACACAAGGTTTATGACCACAAAAGAAAGGTTGGGATTGATTTTGGGAGTTTTGGTTTCAATAGTTTAGGAATTAGGGGCCAAAAAAGGGCCCAAATAAGCATTATTCTTGGTTTTTGCACAATAACTTTAGTTTAAGTAAATAGAAATCAATGAAATTTAAACACAATGTTTATGACCACAACAGGAAGATTGGTATTTATTTTGGGAGTTTAGGTCCCAACAGTTTAGGAATTAGAGGCCAAAAAGGGACCCAAATAAGCATTTTTCTTGGTTTTCGCACCATAACGTTAGTATAAGTAAATAGAAATCTATGAAATTTAAACACAAGGTTTATGACCATAAAAGGAAGATTGGTATTGATTTTGGGAGTTTTGGTCCCAACAGTTTAGGAATTAGGGGCCCAAAGGGTCCAAAATTAAACTTTGTTTGATTTCATCGAAATTGAATAATTGGGGTTCTTTGATATGCCGAATCTAACTGTGTATGTAGATTCTTAACTTTTGGTCATGTTTTCAAATTGGTCTACTGTAACATTAAGGTCCAAAGGGTCCAAAATTAAACTTAGTTTGATTTTGACAAAAAATGAATCGGTTGGGTTCTTTGATATGTTGAATCTAAAAATGTACTTAGATTCTTGATTATTGGCCCAGTTTTCAAGTTGGTCCAAATCTGGGTCCAAAATTAAACTTTATTTGATTTCATCAAAAATTGAATAAATGGAGTTCTTTGATATGCCAAATCTAACTGTGTATGTAGATTCTTCATTTTTGGTCCCGTTTTCAAATTGGCCTACATTAAGGTCCAAAGGGTCCAAAATTAAACTAAGTTTGATTTTAACAAAAATTAAATTCTTGGGCCTCTTTGATATGCTGAATCTAAACATGTACTTAGATTTTTGATTATGGGCCCAGTTTTCAAGTTGGTCCAAATCAGGATCTAAAATTATTATATTAAGTATTGTGCAATAGCAAGTCTTTTCAATTGCACAGTATTGTGCAATGGCAAGAAATATCTAATTTCACAATATTGTGAAATAGCAATTTTTTTTTTAATTAGAGTTATCTTTCTTTGTCCAGAATAGTAAGCAAGAAATATCTTTCTTTGTCCAGAATCAACTTAAATCTTTGTTATATACAATATACAATGTATATTCACTTTTTACTACCAACTGATAAATTTAAATAATCTTTACCATTCAGTGATAACAAGCAGTTTTTTTTACATCTTAATATTTTATGATGTATTTAAATGAGAAGTTATTGTTGCAATCTCCATTAGAATATTTTAATTGAGATTAGTTTTGGAATAAGGGAAAGGGGGATGTGATTAAAAAATTGGGCTCAATTTTTGTCATTTGAAATTTCATAAATAAAAAGAAAATTTCTTCAAACATTTTTTTGAGAGGATTAATATTCAACAGCATAGTGAATTGCTCTAAGAGAAAACAAAAATTTTAAGTTCATTAGAACACATTCATTCTGTGTCAGAAACCTATGCTGTGTCAACTATTTAATCACAATCCAAATTTAGAGCTGAATCCAGCTTGAATGTTGTGTCCATACTTGCCCCAACCGTTCAGGGTTCAACCTCTGCGGTCGTATAAAGCTATCTGGTTTTAAAAGTTTTATGGCGTTTCGCATTTGACGTACGTTACGTTGTCTAGAGTTTGTATTCATTGCAAGTTATTTATTATTCGGAGACACATCAGTATTTTGTATAGAGAGATTATAATCGGTAAGAGATATTTATGTACATTTTTAAGAACAATATTTATTTAAAGAAGAAATATAAAGAAATGTAAAAGAACTTATAAATAAATATTTATTTCAATTAACTTTTTATTTAACAAGTTATTTATGAAGCGTGAAAGAAAGTGATTCATATTGTTTGTTTAGTATTATGTTTTTTAGTGTTTTAATTAATTTATATTTTTACTTACGATGTATATTAATGTGTATTTGTATTTTATTGTAGAGAATCGGTTGTTACACCACTAATAGTATATGAAGCCAAAATTATATGTAGTTTTGATGAATAAAGATACTTATATAGTATATAGTTAACCGCATACTCGAATTATAGCCTTATTTGATGTGATCCGTACAACATGTTTAGTTTAAACATATTTTATTGTCTAAATATACAATAGGATTGGATACAAGTTATAACAACTTAAGATAATCCTCTCCATATAAGTACAATATACAAAATTTCAAGATGACAGCAATTAAATATTTCAGTACAATATGAAAAATATATACAATTTTATATTATGTTTAAACAGTATTACAGTAGGATACGAGTACATTTTAAGATACAGCAATATTAATCAAAGAATCTTTTTGTATGGCGTATATAACTATGTACATTTCTGAAAAGGATTGTGTTTTGTTCAACAGTAATTTCGTCTGTTCCAAATAAAATATGTTCTATAGATATATCAGCTAAGTGTTGAATGTTTTTAAAGAGCTGATTTCTAAAGTTTATGTAGAGTGGACATTCTAAGAAAAAATGAATCGAATCTTCTAATGGACACCCACATTCACAACTGGGGTCATTTACTAAATTAACTCTGTATAAATCAGCTTTTAAAGGACTACATCTGTGTCGTAATTTTGTATGTAGTATATTTTCTATCCTGTTTCCAAAGAAATAATATTTAGGTACCAAAAAAGAAATATCATTTCTCCGGATGGTGTTTTTGAAATTTGGAAATGATTGTATGGATCTAATATCTAATGGTAATAAATTCCATGCTCGAATTGAAGAAGGGAAAAAAGATTTAGAAAATATGTCCAATCTACATCTTGGTACTCTATAGTGAGAACGGTTTCTAGTATTATAATAATTATCATCTGGATAATCCGAGATACAATCCATAAGATATTCTGGAACATTATTGTTGTTTATTTTATGAAATAAACATAATTTACGTCTATTTCTTCTAGAACTCAAAGTTTCCCATCCAGTTTCAAAAAGTAGGGATTCTATACTTGCAAATTGCGGAAGTCCAGTAATAATTCTGGCTGCCTCAAACTGCAAGCGCTCAATTTTTTTCAGAATCTCTAACACAACATCCATCCCATAGCTCACATGCATATTCTAAAAGTGGAAGTATGTATGCAAGATATATCTTATTAAGATTGTTTCTGTTAAGAATATATTTCAATTTTCTCAAAACAAAAAAATTGTTTAGTGGCACTACAGCAAATGTTATCTATATGTACTGACCACTTACAATTATCAGAAAAAGTAACACCCAAATGTTTATGGTCATCAACCTTTTTAATCAATTCTCCATTAAATTTCAAATAAATAGGCTGTGAATCCTTACGGAAATTAAAAACCATATATTCTGTTTTCTGAGGATTAAAATCTACAAGCCATTGTTTTGACCAATCATTTAATGTTTGTAGATCCTCATTTAATCTCCTTTCTATATCTAAAGCATTATTCGAAGACTTATGACTTATCGTCCAAAAGACCATTAGCGTTTAAGTAAAACTGTTCTTTTGCATGAATAATCATGTTATTTACTTTGTTACGTTGAACTTTAAATTTTTTAGTATTTTGTACAGTTCTAAATTTCCGTAATTTTTTATGAAGTCTATAGTCTAATCTCTTTTCGAATTTTCGAGTTAAACCACGGTTTATCTGATGATCGAATAGTGACAGTTTTAGTAGGTATAGAATTTCTAGCAATTTCTAAATATTTATCTGTGAAAAAAAAATGCCATTCCGTCTATGTCGTCTCCAAAAGCAGTCAAAGTAGTTTGCCAATCAAAATTCTGAACAACATGTACATATATATATGATGCTTTTTACCACAAAACTCAGTCTAAGTCCAATTTATGGAAGCGTCACTTTTACAGTTTTTGAGTTATGTCCCTTTATAGCGTTATATGGTAGCGGGGGCATTATCTGTGTCCCTATGGACACATTCCCCATTTATTTTTTATTTGCTGATTTATCAGCATTTTAGTGAGACATTGACGGAGCGTTTTCCCGCTGGCATTTAGATATTTTATGACCAAGAAGCCTTTTTTTTCTGTACGTTAATGACCAATCATGGACATAGTTAGGAGGTTTTTTTTTTTGCAGTCCGCATTCAGGTTACAGTTACAAGTTTTTGAAACTAAAATACCACAGGCGCTTGGGTATATGATACAGATTTTTTTTTTTTTTTTAACAACATCAATAAATATTTATTTCAAATATTGGCTTATCGGGGCCTTTTATAGCTGACTATATGCGGTATGGGCTTTGCTCAATGTTGAAGGCCGTACGGTGACCTATAATTGTTAATGTTTGTGTCATTTTGGTCTTTTGTGGTTGGCAATCATACCACATCTTCTTTTTTATATTGTTAAAATATCCTTCAGGAGTCCAAGCTCCTCCTGATGTTCCCTGTTACAATCCACTAACTAATCACTCAGGGTAGTGATTAGTTGTAAAATACATATTACATTTTTTACATCATATATATATTAAATTATATCACTTAATCACTTAATATGACTATTCATATGTTTTCTAATAGTTGCTAAAACATTACTTTTAATTTTCAAACATACTCTTCTATTGAACTCATTGGGAAAAATTGAGAAAACATTGACATTTTTTGTCTTTTGATCAGATATGTAGTAGGCTTTGTAAATTGAAAAACCCACAATTGTTAAAAAATAGTTAGTCAAAATATTCTTCTTCAGAAGTTTTATATCCAAATACTAAGTGTAGTTTTATCTTAAAAGTTATTTTACTGTTCTTTAAAACTTCATTTATTTCATTCCAAAAAAGTTTTAAATACGGACACAGTATAAAGAAGTGATCATAATCTTCTTCTTGTGTACAAAAATTACAAGAACTATTGTTTACAATTTTCCACCTGCATAAAAGTTTCTTTGTAGGTAGAATATGTTGTAATAATTTCCATCTAAAAATTCTATGTTTATTTTCTTTTAAATATCTGAATAAAAATTTATATAAATAGTTTTGAATAAAACATCATCTATATCAAATATACGCAGACATTTTTTGGGTCCAATAGCTGGTTCAAATTTTTTTATCAGAGACTTATATAAAAGTTTTTTTCTTAATGCTTCTAATTTTATAGGTTAACCATCCAATATAAATTGGTTTCTTTTTAATTTAACAATACATTTTATAGAATTTTCCGATTTTAAAATTGCTGCCCAGTCTTTTGGTATAGATTTCTTTACTACACAGCTACTTTTGCATAGGTACTATTTCAGTACCAAAAATCTTTAGTACTGGAAATTTACTTTTAATATTCAGCTCTATTTTGTTACTTTAAAATAATTGTAACATTTAGGTACCTTTATTTTACAGTACTTGATTTGTACTTATAGAAATTTAAGTACTACAGATATTTGGTTACATCGTTACATTTTCAGCATTTTGAAAGTTTATCTATTTTCGAATCTCTTATAGTTATGATGTTCAAACATGGAATACTGTGATCATGTTGGTACTTTGTTTGTACCAATATTTTAAGTACAAATCAAGTACTGTAAAATACAGGTACCTAAGTATTACAATATTTTTAAAGTAAAGAAAAAGTATACTAAATATTTAGAGTAAATTTCCAGAACTACAGATTTCAAGTACAGAAAAAGTACCTAGGCAAAAGTAGCAGTGTAAATTAATTTCAGCTATCCAGTTTGATTTATTTTTTAGTTTATTTCAAATGATGTCTTGAGAAATACAGCCTTTTTCATCTATGATAACATTTACATAAATAAGATCGCTTTTAATCCAATTTTTTTTAAATATAGCTTTATTTTCAAATTTAATAAAGCTATAATTGTTCCTTAATATTTGGTTTTTTTTTTATCTAAATGTTTCTGGTTTATTTTTGTTAGACCTCCACCAGTTAATTTCCAACATTAAATAATATCTTTATAAAAACTGGGATATTTTCAATGCTTTCGTTTGTCTTATCCCCACTGTTTGTTTGAAACACTAACCAGTTTGATCCAAAATTATAAAAATAGTGTTGAGGTATAATTGTCCACCTTCCTTCACAATCATTAACCAGTCGTTTTACCCACATAGCTTTTAAATCAGTGAAATAACTTCTTATATCTATCATATCCAGTTCCCCCTTTTCATATGAACCAATAATTGAAATCTTTTTACTTTATCTGGTTTATTATCCCAAACAAATTTAAAACAACTTTTTCTATTTCTTTTAAAAATTTCTCTGGAACTCTGCAAGCAGATCCCACAAAAGTAAAAATGGGCACAATTAATGTTTTAATTATCAATTTTTTTCCAAAAAGAGTAAGATTTCTTTTATGCCAAGAACAAAATAATTTATTCATCTTTTCTATCTTATTTTCCTAATCCTCTCTTCAATGCCCAAAGTAAATGTCAAGGCCCAAAATCCAAAATACACGGTTAAATTCAGCATATTAAAGAACCCCAAGATTTCAAGACTTTAAATTAAACCCCATTTAAATTGTTCCAAAAATTAGCAATTCATACAATGATTCATACAATTATTCACAAGTATAAGAAAAATGCTTGTTTTTGGCCCCTAATTCTTAAATAGTTAGGACAATAACCGTTAAATCAACCCAATCTTCCTTTTGTGGTATGGAGCTTTGTGATACAATTGTATAGAGATTAATACACTAATACTCAAGTTATTGTCTAGAAACCAAATGTCTTCGGACGACGACACAGACATCGCCATACCATTACATGGGCGCATAAGATTTGCGGTGTGGTATAACAACAATTATCCAATAAAAGTGTAGAAAAGCATGGTTTGATTTGCAGCAGGCCAACTTTACTGGCTTTCGTACAACCTTATAACTTTAAACAGTGCACCAGGATTTTTCCATCCTATTCTGCAAATACAACCCCCCTCCCCTCCTTTTTTTCCCCCAAACAATTTTGGAAAAGCTTTAAACATACTTTATTTGCCTCAGAAACATAATTCGACACAAATGGATCATTCTTACACCCACCAGTAATATAGGTACCATTTTGCAATGCATCTGGTAAAGACTGTTTTGACCCCCCCAAAAAAACAGCAAAAATTCAATTTCCAATACTCTCCATTAAGTTTGTATGATAGCTTTGACCTTCACAGTGACTGATTGTGAAAATCTTGTATTTTGTACAAACTTCAGCGATTTTGAGAATTTAAAGGACAATAACTTTTGTTTAACTCACCAAACAATTGTTTTGCTCATGCACCAAATATTTTCACAGCATTTCAATACGGTCGATATAGACGTCTGTTTAGTGAGGGTGAATTTTGGGACAAGAATTTTAAGGGCAAACTTGTTTTAAGGGCAAACTTGTTTTAAGGGCAAACTTGTTTTTTTATGCTAAAAACAGTGATTTTTATACAACCGCAAAAATTGAAAATTTTTTGGTCGTACTATATTGGTATCACGTTGGCGTCGTCGTCTGCGTCGTCGTCGTCGGCGGCGGCGGCGTCCGAATACTTTTAGTTTTCGCACTCTAACTTTAGTAAAAGTGAATAGAAATCTATGAAATTTAAACACAAGGAAGGTTGGGATTGATTTTGGGAGTTTTGGTCCCAACATTTTGGGAATTAGGGGCCAAAAAGGGCCCAAATAAGCATTTTCTTGGTTTTCGCACTATAACTTTAGTTTAAGTTAATAGAAATCTGAAATTTTGACACAAGGTTTATGACCACAAAAGGAAGGTTGGGATTGATTTTGGGAGTTTTGGTTCCAACAGTTTAGGAATGAGGGGGCCAAAAAAGGGCCCAAATAAGCATTTTTCTTGGTTTTTGCACAATAACTTTAGTATAAGTAAATAGAAATCAATGAAATTTAAACACAAGGTTTATGACCACAAAAGGAAGGTAAGGATTGATTTTGGGAGTTAAGGTCCCAACAGTTTAGGAATAAGGGGCCAAAAAGGGGCCCAAATAAGCATTATTCTTGGTTTTCACACCATAAGTTTAGTATTAAGTAAATAGACTATGGGCAAACTTGTTTTAAGGGCAAACTTGTTTTTTTATGCTAAAAACAGTGATTTTTATACGACCGCAAAAATTGAAAATTTTTTGGTCGTATATTGGTATCACGTTGGCGTCGTCGTCTGCGGCGGCGGCGGCGGCGGCGGCGGCGTCCGAATACTTTTAGTTTTCGCACTCTAACTTTAGTAAAAGTGAATAGAAATCTATGAAATTTAAACACAAGGAAGGTTGGGATTGATTTTGGGAGTTTTGGTCCCAACATTTTGGGAATTAGGTGCCAAAAAGGGCCCAAATAAGCATTTTCTTGGTTTTCGCACTATAACTTTAGTTTAAGTAAATAGAAATCTGAAATTTTGACACAAGGTTTATGACCACAAAAGGAAGGTTGGGATTGATTTTGGAAGTTTTGGTTCCAACAGTTTAGGAATGAGGGGGCCAAAAAAGGGCCCAAATAAGCATTTTTCTTGGTTTTTGCACAATAACTTTAGTATAAGTAAATAGAAATCAATGAAATTTAAACACAAGGTTTATGACCACAAAAGGAAGGTAAGGATTGATTTTGGGAGTTAAGGTCCCAACAGTTTAGGAATAAGGGGCCAAAAAGGGGCCCAAATAAGCATTATTCTTGGTTTTCACACCATAAGTTTAGTATTAAGTAAATAGACTCTATGGGCAAACTTGTTTTAAGGACAAACTTGTTTTTTTATGCTAAAAACAGTGATTTTTATACGACCGCAAAAATTGAAAATTTTTTGGTCGTATATTGGTATCACGTTGGCGTCGTCGTCTGCGGCGGCGGCGGCGGCGTCCGAATACTTTTAGTTTTCGCACTCTAACTTTAGTAAAAGTGAATAGAAATCTATGAAATTTAAACACAAGGAAGGTTGGGATTGATTTTGGGAGTTTTGGTCCCAACATTTTGGGAATTAGGTGCCAAAAAGGGCCCAAATAAGCATTTTCTTGGTTTTCGCACTATAACTTTAGTTTAAGTAAATAGAAATCTGAAATTTTGACACAAGGTTTATGACCATAAAAGGAAGGTTGGGTTTGATTTAGGGAGTTTTGGTCCCAACAGTTTAGGAATAAGGGGCCCAAAGGGTCCAAAATTGAACTTTGTTTGATTTCATCAAAAATTGAATAATTGGGGTTCTTTGATATGCCGAATCTAACTGTGTATGTAGATTCTTAATTTTTGGTCCCGTTTTAAAATTGGTCTACATTAAGGTCCAAAGGGTCCAAAATTAAACTTAGTTTGATTTTAACAAAAATTGAATACTTGGGGTTCTTTGATATGCTGAATCTAAAAATGTACTTAGATTTTTTATTATTGGTCCAGTTTTCAAGTTGGTCCAAATTGGGGTCCAAAATTAAACTTTGTTTGATTTCATCAAAAATTGAATAATTGGAGTTCTTTTTTTAGGCCAAATCTAACTGTGTATGTAGATTCTTAATTTTAGGTCCCGTTTTCAAATTGGTCTGCATTAAAGTCCAGAGGGTTCAAAATTAAACTAAGTTTGATTTTAACAAAAATTGAATTCTTGGGCTTTTTTGATATGCTGAATCTAAACATGTACTTGGATTTTTGATTATGGGCCCAGTTTTCAATTTTTGTATTGCGCAATAGCAAGAAATGTTCAATTGCACAGTATTGCGCAATAGCAAGAAATCTTCAATTGCACAGTATTGTGCAATAGCAAATACTTTCAATTGCACAGTGTTGCGCAATAGCAAGAAATATCTAATTGCACAATATTGTGCAGTAGCAAGAAAATTTCAATTGGAGTTATCTTTCTTTGTCCAGAATAGTAGTTGAATCAACTTAAATCATTGTTATATACAATATACAATGTATATTCACTTTTACTACCAACTGATAAATAAAAACAATCTTTACCATTCAGTGAAACATGTAACAAGCACTTTATTTTACATTTAATATTTTATGATGTATTTAAATGAGAAGTTATTGTTGCAAACTCCATTAGAAATTTGAATTGAGATCAGTTTTGGAAAAAGGGAAAGGGGGATGTGAAAAAAAGGGGGGGGGGGTAATTTTTTTTCTCTCATTTCAGATTTCTTAAATAAAAAGAAAATTTCTTCAAACATTTTTTTGAGAGGATTAATATTCAACAGCATAGCGAATTGCTCAAAGGCAAAAAAAATATTTTAAGTTCATTAGACCACATTCATTCTGTGTCAGAAACCTATGCTGTGTCAACTATTTAATCACAATCCAAATTTAGAGCTGAATCCAGCTTGAATGTTGTGTCCTTACTTGCCCCAACGGTTCAGGGTTCAACCTCTGCGGTCGTATAAAGCTGCGCCCTGCGGAGCATCTGGTTTTAGATTTATAAAGTTTTCAACAGTAGATTATGTTGATAAGCGTACAAATGTACCCGTGTCATTTCATAAACTACACTGTACCTTTATTTTCTTTGGTATGATAGTAAGTGGACCAAGAACAATGTACATGTATATGCCGATTGGGACTAAAAATCCATGAAAGTTTTCCGCTAAAAAATGAAAAAAACTTTGCATCAGCATATACTGTACTTGTTGTATCATGACATCTTAGCCTAGAAACGAGCAAAAAGTAGACAAAATCTATTTCCTATACAATATATCTTCTATATGCATTTTTAGGTGTAAATATGTGTTATTGCTTAAATTGACCCAAAATAATTTTCAATCATACATGGCCCAAGACTATTTTATACTCATGGGGTATGATATTTGTGTATACATGGTGTCTTAGTATATTAGTTTGTTAATAAAATTCGAATAGTTATTATAAAGTTTTGCGTATGATATCAAGTATCCAGTACGGCAGGATAAATGTTCCATCCTAGTTGAACATTTACTTTTCTACTCTAAGTATCTATAGTAGTATAGATAAATGTGGTATGATGCATGAGACTAGTTATTGTCTATAAGGACACATCAACTGTTCTTGTGGTATGGTATATAAGACGTGTTAGGTTTTAGGCGGAAATTTCTACTTGTTCTATGTGGTATGGGACTTATAAATGTACTTTAGAGACATTTACATTTCTATGTGGTATGGTATATGAGAATTGGTAGCATTTATTAGGAGACAGCTATTGTTTCTTGTGGTATGGTATATGAGACTTGTTAGTGTTCTTTAGAAGACATCTACTGTTTTATTGGTATGGTTTATTAGATCAAAGCTCTGTGTAAAAGGCCGTACTTTGACCTTTGTTTGTTATTATCAGGTTGGGACCAACCCTCCCTCAGAATCAGGGCCTTGGATGGGTCATTTTACCATGTTTACTGTTGTAGAAAAGAAAATAGAAATACTAAGGATTTGTATAGTGCTACTATACAAAACCTTTCACAACTTAGAATTTTTTACTCAAAAACGAATGAGGGGGGGGGGGGGGGGGGCTTTCTCATTACGTTATATTTTAAACAACTTTTTTAAAAGAGGGATGGGTCCACTTATTTTGAATAATATTAAACTGTTAAAGTAAATGTGTTAACATGGTTAAAGTCCAGTAATAATATTACAAATTCTTGGACATGTTTTGACCATTTAATACCAAATATTATAGTTCTTCGGGGAAGTCCGAAATATAAGCCCTTTTGTACTTAAAGTGTTTTTACAAAAAAAAAAAAAAACTTATATTGACCCCTCATAAAAGTGATATTCATAACATTAAGGGGTTGTTCTGAACCTGATTATGACTTGGATGGAGAATTGTCTCATTGTCAGTCACACATACATAGACCAGACTTAATTATTCAATTATTTCTTGTTGAACAGGGAAAAAATACTTCATAAATTAAAGAAATGTCAAGGTACAAGTGATAAATCAAGTTTTAATATAGTCAAAACCTACTATTTTATGTTTACAAAAAAAAATATAATCGCTCGCCTTTACTTTTTAAGCTTCGCCTCAAAAATTTGCAAATTAAATATTTTTTTATTAAAATTTTCAAATCGCTCGCTCGCCCCAATTTTTGGATTCCAAAAATCCGTAGAACAAGAAATTAAATTGGTGTGGCCTTAGTATTAAAATATGACAAGTGATCAGGCGAGACATTTCATAGTGTCCACACTTGTACTTTTTATGTAGAGTTCATTTTTCATCCGACTTCGATGAGCTTCCTTTTTTTGACACGGAATGAACCTAGCTCTAAACGTTTCCATGGAATAAAGGACATAAAAGGACCCTTACCCAAATTCGTAACATGGACGGACTTTAGCAAACAAAATAATCATCCTGATGAGTATAAAAAGGAAGGCAGTGATTTTTTTTAAGGTGTCAAAGTCACTTTAAATATATATTTTTTATTCAATTTTTCGGGGATTTTATTTCATTCGGCTGCTTTTTGCATGGGCATTCAACAGATGTATCGCAGTTCTGAGATATTTAGTGTTGAAAGGTACGGAGCCCCTATGCAAGATTAAAAGTTGTGCGCACAAGATACAAAGTCGCGCGCACAAATAATTTAAATTTCATCTTTGGCACTTAAAGGGTTCCGTAGGAAAGGACCCTCTTATACCAGGGAAATATAATACAATTTATGTCTCTGCTAATACCCACAATTTGAATGAACTTTTATTCAAAAATATATACTCGCACACGTCCTGCAAGTAAAAAATGAAAAGTGACAGTTAATGAATGTTAATACCTGTCGTTAGTTATTTTGTAGAAAAGGGGGTTGACGAGGCCAAACATGGTATTTTTTATCATTTTATTGGATACCGGATGATCGGATTATCGGACTATTGGACTCTTGGACTTATTGGGTGTCGGAATAACCCGAATAATTCAGCCGTTATATCCCGCTGATCTACGACGGCTGCATTAACCTGTGTCGCTCACCTGTATTTTATGATGTTTTGAAAATCATGTAAAATGGTTTAAACATAATCAATAGTATTAGATATAAGATATCATTAGATACTATAATTATACCTTAAATAATTATGTAAAATTACTATTTCAGGGGCAGCAACCCAACAAGAGGTTGTCCTATTCTTCTGAAAATTTCAGGGCAGACAAATCTAAATCTGATGAACCTTTTTGACACCCATCAGATTTGCTTTAATGCTTTTGTTTCAGAGGTATAAACCCAAAAATGAATTTTACCCTTATGTTCTATTTTTACCCTTGTTGGAGATAGATGTTGGTTGAAAGGCAGGGTCATCGTACATATTTTTTTACCTATAGATACCCTAATGATGATTATGGCCAAAATTGGTTAATTTTGTCTCTGTAGTTTCAGAAGAGAAGATTTTTGTAAAAGTTAACGACGACGGACGACGGATGCCAAGTGATAAGAAAAGCTCACTTGACCTTTCAGGTCAGCTGAGCTAAATAAAACAACGTAAGATGAAGGAGTATATATATATTGTATAAGATGAAAAAAGGGGTAAAACTCAAATTGTTTTTAAAACAACTTTGAAATAATCAAATTATTTACGACCCAAAGCTTAGGTAATGGCTGCTTATCAACCGTGTGTTTGACACCAAAGCTGTCAAGTGAAGCCATGCACTGAAATGGGTCAGTTAATTTCAGTTTACAAAGATTATAAGTTGAACTTATTGTCCAAGGAGAATTACTAATTTACCGGTTTTGCAAAGGAAAATCACTCAATATGAAATAAGTCTGAAGGCTTTGAATCCAAGTGAAAACGGGTCATTTTCAGAATTCCCGGGTTATTTATTTTTCTAGTGTCAAACCCGCAGGATACTGCAGTCCGGAATGTGGTTCGATAAAATTGCTCCCCTTGTTTATTTCGCACTCCTGTCAAATCATGTAATTTCGCTACCTCAATGGTAGACGCTACAACGATGGGTGTCGTCAAGAAAGGTACGATTAAAGGAATCAGCTATGAATAAGACGATCACCATTTGTATACGTGAGTTGTTTAATAGTTGTTGCTTTGGGATAAATGCATGTTTTGGATTTATTCATAATCAGGAATAGCTGGAAAGGAAAGAAACGTGTTGCTACGTGAACCCGGAAAGGCCGGGACGAATTTAAAAAAAAAATCTAGAGACGATCGTTCTGAGTGTGCCACCTACACATTCAAACGCCTAACGTGTACACAAACACAGTATTCCCTATCTATGTAATGTGTTTTCATAATTATGTGATATAGGGCAAAAAAAGGTAGCAGCTTTTGGTATCTTGTTGTTAAGCATTTCCAGGGGAGATAATGTTATTTTTCACGGTGTGTTCGATAGGTTTGTTACATTGTAACATTATATAATATTATACACACTCATAAAGTGGATTAAAATAGCCTCCCACACTCAATTAACTGAATTTCAAGTATTCTATTTACCGTAGTGCTATTATATAAGACTTCGGAGGTTCGTGTCACTTATATTTAACGTTTTTATATCGGATTTTTTTTTTACTATTGATGTTGAACGGTTCATAGTAAAAAAAAAAAAATCCGATAAAACCGTTGAATGTAAATGATATGATTCTCAGAAGTCTTATATATTGTCCTTTAATATAAGACCGGATGTTCATATCATTTACATTCAACATTTGTTATTGTTTACTAGCAATGTTGAACGGTTCAACGGTTCGACATTGGTAGTTAAAAAAAAATCCGATAAAAAATAACGGTTCAACATTGATAGTAAAAAAAATCCGATAAACATGTTGAATGTAAATGAAATGAAACCCAGAAGCCTTACATTATAGGACTATCGTTTATTAGTTCTTTATCCTAACTAAATGTTTTTTGTGGTGTATATTACCAAAAAAGGGGGGGGGGCGGTTAAAAACACCAAAATACCTTAACAATCCTACAATATCTGTTTACAGAATGAGAGAGATATTTCGTATTCTAAAACTAATTTTTCTCACATGTTTGTTAAATATGTTGAAAATACAGACAAATATTTAGTACGTATATCCATCCCCTCTTTTCCAATTCATTAGTTCAAGATACAGCTCTGAAGAATATGCAATAACCTACATTTTTCTAACCTGTGAAGACCAATGAAAACTTTTGATATGATTTGAAAACATGGCCAATTAAGTAGGAACTTTTGGTTTCGTAGACATAAATTATAATTCAACATTTTCGATTTATATTTTTCTTTATTTCATATTTTAGTATATTTAAGAAATAATTCATGGGGGCTAGAATATATCGTGATTTTACCACGGGTTGGCCCTTTATGACAAATATTTTACCCTAAGCGATAGCGAGGGGTAAAATATCGGCATAAAGGGACAACCCGTGGTAAAATCACGATATATTCAAGCCCACATGAATTATTTCGATTCTAATAGGACAAATACGGCAACTGTTCTGGATCGAAGCGCTCTAGGTGAAGGCATTATTTGCCGTTCCCATAAATAAACGCACTATTAAGTTGACGTAAAAGAACGGAGAAAAAACGAGTAAGCAACATGCTAAAACTATTTACTATAACATATTGATATAGATTTATATGAATCTAAATGATCATTGTACTTATATATATATACGTTTTAAGATAGTTTGATTACGTTTCCTTGTTGTGATGATTTTCGGGTTCAAAAACGTGTATTTCCCCGTAAAATGCTTATATTCAGACGTCATCGTTCTATGACGTCGGGTAGCTCATTCATAAAAAAGCATATGACGTGGGAGTACGATCGGAACAGCCCAAACAATATATTCATATTTTACCACGGGTGTGTACTCAAAGTGTTTGAAGGACGTCATGTTAGAATTAATAACATGTTTATATTTTGTGATGCATCTGATGTATAAATCCAGTGGCAGATCCGGGAAAGAACTCTTAGTTCCGATCCGTTTGTACGGGGAACATGTGGTTGCAACCCCCTCTTTAATGGCCTGTTCGATTTTTATGTTTGCAGTGTCGAAAAGGGAGATAGACAGCTGTTTTATCAAGAAGTTATGTGAAAGTTCTGCTATACATCTGACAGTCAGGAATTATTCTGAAGTACACATGTCGACCAGAGGCATGAAACAGAGAGGAAGGTTTTAAAGTAACAGATGCTTATCTGAGATTCAAATTTGAATCAAAGAAAACAATATATACAGATATGTAGGAGAAATAATCTATATGAATAAAGTTATGCCACAAAAGGAACTTGTTTTTTTTATATACAGAATATGTCAAACGTATCCATAACAGAAGAGATGTGAATGCATCCTTCATAGTCTTATAATACTGATAGTAATAATTTACATAATTTCTGAGATGATATAGCAGTGCCATTGGTTTCCCCTTTCTCCTTCTTCAAAGAACTTGATCATCAGGAGTCGGTTTCACAAAAAAACTTACGACTAAGAATGATCGTAAGTCATGAACAATTCAGTGTACTTACGATAAATCTTAGTCGTAAGTTTTTTGTGTGAAAACGACTCCTGGAGTACACATCTTTTTTTTTTAATTGGAGCCGTGTTCAAGAACAGTTTAAAGAGAATATGCTTAATTTTCGTTATCTTTTAGAATCATCATTTTTTTTTATAAATAAAACAGGTTGTACATTCTACATAAATATGCTAGTCAACCGTAAATGTTAACACCACAAAAAGGTCTTAAAATTAGTATATTCATTTTTCAACTTACAAAATATATCAAAGGTTTAAGCATCCCAAACATTACCATGTGACTTGAATTTTTGATTTGTCAATATCAAGCAAACTCGATTTTTCCCATCACATCATAATAGTTCCGTTTTTATTATTAAAACAACAAAGGACTAACTCTTGTACAAAACTGTAACAGATTATCAAAAACTGTATAGTAAGTACAATTTTAACCCAAGCTAGTGCTCTTTTAAGCACTGTCTTAGCAACGACTTGGTTGATTGTAAGTGTTTGGTGCAAAGAATGAAAACTTGAGACAATAACATGGAGGTAAGTATATATATGTATAAGAACAACGTTTTCTCAAGAATATAGGCGGATTTTTTTATTTATTTTTTTTTTTTTGGGGGGGGGGGGGGAGTTTCGTCGGGAAAATATGTTTGATTAAACATAGGAAATCACTGAAGCATGACTGGAGCGAGCTCCCCTTAGCTCAGTCAGCCCCCCCCCCTTTTTAATGTAAAATTCTGGATCCGCCGCTGAATATTGGTTTGAACAGTGCGATGGAAGTCTTCAAATGTATAAAAAAAAATGAGTCTTTGTGCTGGTTATTTACATACGGGAACGAAAATTTAACATCTAATGGTGAAAAAGAGTGGGGGTTAGATTCATTCAAAAAAAATATCGTCTGATCCAAAATTCGTTCGAAAAAATAGTGTTTTCAGGCAAAATTTAAAACCAGAAAAAATATTATAAATTCTGATCTTCTAAAACCTTATAGTGTTAAGTTTTGAAAGAAAAAAAATATTTGATTGGTGGAGGCGGACAATAAATGGTCGCGCTCAGACAAGAAAACCATACCCCCTTTAAAGTTAAATGATTAACTTATTTCCTGTTGATGGATTGTTTCCTGGCTTGCTTTGGTAGAGTATTGTAAAATGTTGCATGTTTCACATTCGAGTCATATGATATATATACGCATGTGTAGTACATGAAATATGAAGACACCGGTGTACTACTATAGTACTTGACTTGTAATAGTGAGCATGTATGAGAAAAATAGAGTGAGCCAATTGTAAGATGCTATAAGATAGACTAACAAGAATGTGTCCATAGTACACGGATGCCCCACTCGCACTATCATTTTACATGTTCAGTGGACCGTGAAATTGAGGTCAATACTTTAATTTGGCGTTAAAATTAGAAACATCATATCATAGGGAACATGTGTACTAAGTTTCAAGTTGATTGGACTTCAACTTCATCAAAAACTACCTTGACCAACAACTTTAACCTGAAGCGGGACGAACGGACGCACAGACGAACGAACTAACGGACGCACAGACCAGAAAACATAATGCCTCTCTACTATCGTAGGTGGGGCAATAAAAATGTATCGAAAATATAGCACAAAAGAAATCATGAAATAACTCAGCGCAATCCCCATCTAAGATGCAAACACATCCAAAGAAAAACAAAATCACACCATATCTCCACATGACACAAAACCAACTGCAATCAACAAATAAGACTCAAAGAGTCACAAGAAATTAAAAAAAAATCCATTCGCGGGCAACTACCGACTTATTATACTGTATGATCGAACACAAACATAGCAAAAATATGAAACCAAAGAAATAAGACGCAAACTAAATTACAAGAAATTGCAAGATCAATAAATGATGCATAAAAAATAATTCCGAACGACAATTGGTTAACACAAACAAAAGGAATACAACGATATAAATATATGCAACTTCACAATAACCAACCAATCCGGGTTACTGTATAACTAAGATGTAACAAAATGTGTAACAAAACTTGTTTAAATAATACAGAAATTATGACTGTCGGTGTAAATGTAATTGTTCAATAAAAAAACATGTCAAACATGCAAACAGTGTATGTAAAGTGCGGATCCTAAAATATCATTTTTACTGTATATGCCATAAATGTCTAATGTAGAATGATAAATAAACAGACGAACTTTTTTTAATTTTTGAAGAAAATGAAGAAAATTAGTTAAAATGTATATGTTCAGAAATACATAATACTAATAAAACATAGTAAGAGATGCGAGCGGGGTTTTATCGCGCCTAAAGCCATCCAGCTGTGAAATATATACCAAAATAGGTGAATATTTAGGACATTTCACGAACAGATCGTGCAGGTGCTTTATACATAACAAGTTAGATGTTGTTGCAGTAAAAAATATTAATTTTAATACAATTATTAAAGTTGTATAACGTAGAATATGTTTTGTCATTCAGTTTCTTCATATTTAACTAAATTCCACTATGATGATTTCGTAATGCTAGTCATGTTTACTGTCGAATAATGATACTAATCTTTCATTTTCACTGTGGAGCGAATCATTAGTATTGTATATGCGGTGCATTTTCACTGTATAATTATTTATTTTTTTATCTATTACAGCTCTTTTCTTTAAGCATGTAGAGCAAGACTTTAGTTAATTTGCTTGCTTTTTTTTGTTGGATAATCATTATGATAACACCCAATTTAATTCAAATATTAAAAATACAGGTTAAACTATGCCTATTCATATTGTTTAAAAATGTCAATCTTATTTACAAAGTTTGTATAAACAATTATACAAACAAAGCAAGCAAGCCAACCAAAGTTTTGCTTTACATGCATTAGGAAATTAGCTGTAAAGCCTTAATTTAGCCGACTTGCTCAAACAATAGATAAAGTAAGAGAAAGATTTGATAAAATTTAACTTACTGAGGAAAGTTTGGTTTTAAAACACTCTAATAAATTCAATAGAAATAACATTTATTTCAAATGTATTCCATTTAGTTTCTTATAAAGCGTATAGGAATCTTTATCCTTATTGTTTTATCCATTTCCATGACACTTCACCACTAATCACGTACATCTTGATATAGATTGCACCTTTGTTTTCCCGTTTAAAAGGTTTTACACTGGAGCCCTTTATAACTTGCTGTTCGGTGTGAACCAAGACTCCATGTTGACGACCGTATTTTGACGTAAAATGGTCTACTTTTATAAATTGTGACTTGGATGGAGAGTTGTCTCATTGTCACATACGACATCTATATATGGCTCAAAAACGAAACGAGACGGGATAAAAAGGGATAAAAAAATCCACGCTACTTTTTTGATATATTTATAATGGGCTTAATATGAGTCAAAATAAAGTAAAATGATTGGTCGCATTTGGGTATAAGCGTCATGCCGGATTGCCGTTTTTTTTGCAAGCGTGACAGTTGAAAGTCAAATGATTGTGTAGTGAAAAACGGGAAATGAAGTCTAGCGGGACACGGATAATTACAAAAAATTAGAACTGCATAGTATAAGCGGGATGCGGGAATCTGACAAAACAATAAGCGGAATACGGGAATCTGCCAAAACAGTAAGCGGCATCCGGGATCAGAACCCCCCAATGAGACCCCAGAATAAGATATTTTTGTATATTCATCCTATTGTTGCAGTCATGCCTTCAATAACAAATGTATCCGATGCATGCATTTTCTTATATTTTTGGTCCCTTTTTCAATTTTGTGGGGTCCAAATTTATAGACAAAAGTCCTTTAATATAGATATTTGGAATTCGTTGACATGCTGAATCTAACCGTGTATCTAGTTTGGGGATTTTTTGCCTTGTTGCTGAAATAGCCCACATAGAGTTCCAAAGGGTCAAATCAACAAAAATGAATTGTAGCATGCATTTCGTGTACAATAACCCAAATGTGCATGGTTTTACCTCTGCGGTAGTATCCATTCGCGGATCTAGATTTTTTCATAAGTAGGGGCCCACTGACTGCCTAAGAGGGCCCGCTGCTGTCACGCTCCAGTGATTCCCTATATAAGTTAAAATCAAGGAGAACCGTAATCTGAAGAATACAATATGACATTTTAAGAATCGCTTTTGTTACAAGTTTGAAAAACTATATATTTGATGAAGAATGAATGAGGAGTTTGTATTTCAATTTGAAAATACATGTATCATAAATCCTAAAGTCATCAACTAAGTTTTTTTTCATTTGTTGCAAGTGCATTTATCACATAATTCTACAATAAAAATTCCTCGCATCTTTGAAAATTCTACATTAATAATGACTGCACTAACAGTGATAATTCATCGCATCTATAGTTAAAATGGATCGCTTTCAATAATCGATATGCTATATTATGATGCTTTTATAACACTTATTTGAACTTTAATGCTATGTTTGTATAAGACATATCACAATGAAAATTTGTTAAAACTTAACTTAAAATCCTTTTACTTGATATTTTCAAAATGTAAACAAATACAGTTTTCCCATGATCCTTTATTCTACAATAGACATACCCGCATATAACAGTAAAAATGAACTAGCTGGATTCGCACTTTATATACACTGGCAAATATTATTTAAAACAAATTAGTTTTAATCACTTAAAAGTCATGTGATGTTACATATATAGGACGGGTGTGTTCGATGCGTAAATTAATTAACAAAACCCCGTCATATAACATCCAACTTTGAAATTGTGTCGGTCCAAATGTCAATTTTAGGTGCGCCACTTTGGGAGTGGTCTCAAACGATTGACAATTCATTTTTGAATTTTTGTAATTTTCCCCAGATTTTTTCTATGTCGGGCAAAAAAAAGTAGCAGTTTTTAAGAGACCCCCTAAATGACGTAACAGCTTGACTTATGATCGTTTTAAAAACGATTGTTTGCAAGTTGCATTGTTAACAATTGTACAATATGAAAATTAAATAACGTGAATGCAAATATTTATAATGACTTTACGGAAAGTAACTTTTGTGACATCTTGACAACCGTATACAAAGTTTATTTCACTTTTCTACCTTCTAAACACAAGAGGTCGAATCCTTTTGTTCTATTTAAACCGCATATCGGACTGCTGGTAAGATTACAGGTGAGAAGACGTCATACTGATCGATTTGACAATTTTTTTTGTATATAAAAAATTCACTTCCATGCATACTTTTCAGAGACAAGTGACTGCGTGTCGGACTATCGTACTTTGCGATCAACAAGCAACAAAATATACAAATATACTTTACTTCAACGGGAACTTTCTTAAATCACTTTAATTTTGCAATATGAAATTTAAGATAAATATCAAATAGAATGATTTTTAGTTCATTTATAGGCAGTGACTTTCCATTGGGACAGTGCACCCTTTATTTACTTTATTTTTGAAAAGTATTCCGAATTTTTTTATTCATTATATTGGGTTGTGAGAATTATAGACATTTTGTGCCTCTAACTTGGAACTCTATCATCCGAATGGATAATTAGATACATGTAATAATAAGATAATTTGAAAAGGGTATATAAAAGATGAGTGTAATTTATATAAACACATTTGTGACTATCCTAAGACCATCATAAGAATCCTCTTGTGTAGTCCTTACCTTGTGAACCACTTAAAGATGTCCAAATTTAGGACCACTTTGTGAAACCCTCTAAGGCATAGAATATAATACCGTAAAACCACCCTAAGACATGTCTTACTCCTGAGATAGTTTTGTGAAACTTGCCCCAGAGACTAGAGAAAAACAAAACGACATCAGTTGATTGAACAGATGCAGGCTACCATCATATCTTATACCAGAGACATAAACTAAAATAATTGTATTATATGTCTCTGCTTATACTATGACTTTTGAAACAATCATCTAAGTGAAATTTATCTTATGCTCTGTATGTGTAGGAATTAATAGAGAACATTTATGATAGATATCTTCTATGAGTCAGTATTTATGAAATACACGAGTTTCAATAATGTTGTATGTCATTGCATTTGAAAGAACGTATTTTTAGCTCACCTGGCCCGAAGGGCCAAGTGAGCTTTTCCCATCACTTTGCGTCCGTCGTCCGTCGTCGTTAACTTTTACAAAAATCTTCTCCTCTGAAACTACTGGGCCAAATCAAACCAAACTTGGCCACAATCATCATTGGGGTATCTAGTTTAAAAAATGTGTGGCGTGACCCGGTCAACCAACCAAGATGGCCGCCAGGGCTAAAAATAGAACATAGGGGTAAAATGCAGTTTTTGGCTTATAACTCAAAAACCAAAGCATTTAGAGCAAATCTGACATGGGGTAAATATGTTTATCAGGTCAAGATCTATCTGCCCTGAAATTTTCAGATGAATCGGTCAATCGGTTGTTGGGTTGCTGCCCCTGAATTGGTAATTTTAAGGAAATTTTGCTGTTTTTGGTTTTTATCTTGAATATTATTATAGATAGAGATAAACTGTAAACAGCAATAATGTTCAGCAAAGTAAGATCTACAAATAAGTCAACATGACCAAAATGGTCAGTTGACCCGTTTGGGAGTTATTGCCCTTTATAGTAAATTTTTAACCATTTTTCGTAAATTAAAGTTATCTTTTACAAAAATCTTCTCCTCTGAAACTACTGGGCCAAGTTAATCCAAACTTGGCCACAATCATCTTTGGGGTATCTAGTTTAAAAATGTGTGGCGTGACCTGGTCAACCAACCAAGATGGCCGCCACGGCTAAAAATAGAACATAGGGGTAAAATGCAGTTTTTGGCATATAACTCAAAAACCAAAACCTTTTGAGGAAATTTGACATGAGATAAAAATGTTTATCAGGTCAAGATCTATCTGCCCTGAAATTTTCAGATGAATCAGTCAATTGGTTGTTGGGTTGCTGCTCCTGAATTGGTAATTTTAAGGAAATTTTGCTGTTTTTGGTTTTTATCTTGAATATTATTATAGATAGAGATAAACTGTAAACAGCAATAATGTTCAACAAAGTATTATCTACAAACAAGTCAACATGACCGAAATGGTCAGTTGACCTGTTTAGGAGTTATTGCCCTTTATAGTCAATTTTTAACCATTTTTTCGTAAATCTTAGTTATCTTTACAAAAATCTTCTCCTCTGAAACTACTGGGCCAAATTAATCCAAACTTGGCAACAATCATCTTTGGGGTATCTAGTTTAAAAAATGTGTGGCGTGACCAGGTCAACCAACCAAGATGGCCACAAAGGCTAAAAATAGAACATAGGGGTAAAATGCAGTTTTTGGCTTATAACTCAAAACCAAAGCATTTAGAGCAATCTGACTTGGGGTGAATTTGTTTATCAGATCAATATCTATCTGCCCTGTAATTGGAAGATGAATCTGACAACCTGTTGTTGGGTTGCTGCCCGTGAATCGGTAATTTTAAGGAAATTTTGCTGTTTTTGGTTATTATCTTGAATATTATTATAGATAAAGATAAACTGTAAACAGCAATAATGTTCAGCAAAGTAGGATCTATAAATAAGTCTAAATGACCGAAATGGTCAATTGACCCCCTAAGGAGTTATTGTCCTTTATAGTCAATTTTTAACAATTTTCATAAAATTTTAAATTTTTAATTAACATTTCCACTGATACTACTGGGCCAATTTCAATATAGATAGAGATAATTGTAAGCAGCAAGACTGTTTAGTAAAGTAAGATTTAAAAACACATCACCATCAACAAAACACAATTTTGTCATGAATTCATCTGCTTCCTTTGTTTAATATTCACATATACAAAGGTGAGCGACACAGGCTCTTTAGAGCCTCTAGTTAATAAAATCTAATATTTTTATTATTTATGTTTTATTTTATTCATGAGAATGACACTCATAAACCTTTAATATGACTAGATTATTGTTCCTTTAAAAAAATCATATAAAATCTTTTTCTTTATCCATTAATTCATTATATTAATTTTAAACTAATTCCTATATGAAATAGAGATCATCAACACACACACACAATAACTTACATTTTCACTAGCTATAGTACTTGTAAAAGGAATGGTATAATTGAGTATACTTTAACGCTAGATTTAAACTTGTTGTAGATTGATTAGCCCCTAATTAATTTATGTTTTTATAACACTTAATCTGTGAAAAATTGTTCAGCCTATGCCAACAATTTTTCATACAATTTCATACCTAAATTTCAAAATGTTGGCATAGGTTGAATGAACCGATTATAGGACTGTCGGATTATGGGTCTGACCCCCTAAAATATTTGGGAATTATGTTATTGAATGTCTAGATGTTAGACGAAACGTAAATCAATTTTAAGTAATATCGATGATTATTGTAATGACGTCCTGTCTGGAATTAAATGTGTATACGTTTTTTTTTTTTTTATAAAATAAAGAAATATATGTAACTTTATATCTAAATGAACATTAACATTTCATTTCAATGTAAAAAAAAATGTGTTTTTATGTTACAAATAATAGTGTATTGTTATACATGTCATGCTGTTAATTGATACAATAAATATTATTCTTATTCTTGTTCCGGATATCAGATTCAAGCAATTCATCCTTTTTAATTGTCCATGGTCTAAGAATAGCGAAAGTGCTTTTATTTTTACTTTACTAGTTAATCACCCAGTTATTCGCCCTTGAACTTGTGTACAGACAGCCGTTGCAGTAGAAATTCGTCATCACATATTTATTATTAGTATAATTTCTTATTGTAAGAAGCACATGAAATAATGAGGGAAATAGTTCACATACAAGCAGGACAGTGTGGAAATCAAATCGGTTCCAAGGTAATTATTTAATTATAATGATCTATTTTTGTCCAAATTAATCCATTGAAATTCGTACAATTTGAAGAGAATTAACCGGCAAAAATAACATAATATTTAAAACATGCATTTACGTTGCATAGAATTTTAAATTATTTGCCGGGAAGGGTTTTAAAACATTCTAGTGACTTCTTCTGAATCACTTGGCAGCGCTCCCAATTATTTAAATTTTAATACAACAAAGGGCGGGCACATGTTTTCTTAATATCATGACTAAAATGGCCGATTTTTGTAATACGTAGATGATTTTTCAATCTAAATAACCTTGACAATGGTTTATAAATATAATACATTACTCGTCACATCCAACTGGTTATAACTAGGGTAAGCATAGGAAGGACCGATATTATTGAATCAGATGATTATTGATTTATATATACAATAATGTAATGAAAACTTTTTTTTATAAATAAGATGACTTGGTAAATAAAGGATCATAAAGAAAGGGTTGTTTTTATGAAGTTCTTTTGTGAATTTATTCATTGATAAATGATTGAGCACTCACATTATTAATATGTCACTAAACGTTAAATTTTAAAAACGAGCACTTGTCTGGATTGTAGCAATTTCTTTGAATATCAATGAATATCAATGAATATAAACATGATAAATTCTTCATTATTTGTAGACAAGACAAGACAAATACTTATTTATTAAAGTTTCATCCATGTGGTCTAACCACTTGTTACTTATAAAATATACAGCATATAGTAAAACCATAGATGTAATACCTATGGTAAAACACAAGTTAACAACAAGAGCCACTATATTAAGAGTCGTTTTGAAATCAAACATATAAAATTTTCTTGACCCACCCTGAAAAACATTTTAAAAAATGTGCCCCCCCCCTTTATTAAATATGCCACAATTTTAACATACAAATCATTTACCTTTGACACACATGACATGTAGGATATACTTGATTCAAAAGTTCACAAATGTTTCAGAGACAAAATTGATCCCCCCACTTTGAATTAAAAAAAAAAATTTGAACCCCCTTTTCCATTTACATAAAAAAAACTTAATCCCCCTTACATTTTGACCAGCCCCCCCTCCCCCCCCCCCTTTCCCCAAGTAAAAATTGATAAGGTCTCTTGTGAGAGATTAAAAAACATTTTTTTCTTAAATTATAAATATTATACAAATTACAAGTCATTATCACGAGTATATATAATACATTTTCGTTTTAATAAAATTTCATTGTAGATTTTGGCAGCATAAACATGATAAAATACCATATTCTCATTTGTAAAAAGAAATATCAATTTTTCATTATCAGATTACCTTAAAAAAAATTCTCATCACCAATACTAGCATGATTAATTTAAAAACAACATGACCATGATGACGAAAATCTGAATATACAGGTCAGTTGAACAAAAAATGATTTTCATCTTCAACGTCTGACATCAGTACAGTTATGTTTCAATTCTGATGGGTGCTACACCACATCTTAATTTTACTAAAGCACTCCTGTATCTACCAGGTATATTAAAAATCAAATAATTTTCTGCACCATATACATGTATTGTACTAACATGTTGATTTTATTGTCAATATTTACTGTACATACCTAAACATATATTACATCAAGTTACACACACACACTGATATAGTGGAGCACCTCTTTTTAAAATTTTAACTGTCAAGCCACGAGCCTATTCTTCTGCAATAATAATAATACGCTGCACAATCGCATTTTTCATACACCACTCAAAATAAATCGATTTACAAAACAAAAACAAATCCAGTGACCCCCCCCCTTTATTTTCATATACATTAGTTAATTATTTCACCAATCTTTTTAGATTTACATGACAATACCAAATTTGTATTGTATTGTAATTTGTATAGAAACGAAAATGCCCATAGCAAAAGCATATCATTATAAAACAAAATTATGTAGACGAGTTTTCAAGACATGGCAATTCAATAAGAAAATACACTTTTTCTCTGCCTTTTAAAATACAGGCGCTTTCTGTTTTTGTGAATATTTTTTTTATGCCCCCGCCGTATCAGAGAGGGGGCATTAAGTTTTATCCTTGTCCATCTGTACGAACGTAGGTACGTCCTAAAATTGGTCTCTGTTCTCTAACTTGAGTTTGCCTCAGCCAAATGTTATGAAACTTGTACACAATGCTTATTACCACAAAATACAAATCAAGTTTGAATTTTGGTAGAGTCACTCTAACCGTTTTAGAGTTATGTTCCTTTATAAATGGAAAAATTACAAAATTTTTAGTTTCTTTCTCTTTCTTAAGTTTGCCTCAACCAAATGTTATGAAACTTATACACAATGCTTATTACCACAAAACACAGATCAAGTTTGAATTTAAGTGGAGTCACTTTAACTGTTCTAGAGTTATGCCCCTTTATAAATTGAAAAATTGCAAAATTTTTAGTTTCCATTCAATAACTTAAGTTTGCCCCAACCAAACATTATTACACAAGACTTATTACCACAAAACTCAGATCAAGTACAAATTTGGGTAGCGTCACTTTTATTGTTCTTGAGTTACGTCCCTTTAATAGTATTTCCTGAGACAAGTGGCTGTGTTTTTATGTATAGATGATATTGACAAAAATGGCAACATCTGTAAAGACATCCGAGTCAATGGATCATCAAAAATTTTAGTGACATTTAAAACTTAAACATGTCATACCAACAATTGTAAACCTTGCTTAAATCCTATAGTTTATTATAGTTCAAAATTAAAATTGAGTTTGAATTTATGTATATGGAGACAAGAAAAAAAATCAGAAACTAAATTTGCACATGCATTCATGGAATGGAAACCCCCCAAAAAACTTATTATAGATATATTAAATATATTAATACTGGAAACTCTGACTGCAAACCAAATTTTAGATTTTATTAACCCCAGATTTACAATGCTGAAATTTCTGCTTTTTATACGACCGCAAATTTTGAAAATTTTTTCGTCGTATATTGCTATCACGTTGGCGTCGTCGTCGTCGTCCGAATACTTTTAGTTTTCGCACTCTAACTTTAGTAAAAGAGAATAGAAATCTTTGAAATTTAAACACAAGGTTTATGACCACAAAATGAAGGTTGGTATTGATTTTGGGAGTTTTGGTCCCAACATTTTAGGAATTAGGGGCCAAAAAGGGCCCAAATAAGCATTTTCTTGGTTTTCGCACTATAACTTTAGTTTAAGTAAATAGAAATCTATGATATTTTGACACAAGGTTTATGACCACAAAAGAAAGGTTGGGATTGATTTTGGGAGTTTTGGTTTCAACAGTTTAGGAATTAGGGGCCAAAAAAGGGCCCAAATAAGCATTATTCTTGGTTTTTGCACAATAACTTTAGTTTAAGTAAATACAAATCAATGAAATTTAAACACAATGTTTATGACCACAAAAGGAAGATTGGTATTGATTTTGGGAGTGTCGGTCCCAACAGTTTAGGAATAAGGGGCCAAAAAGGGACCCAAATAAGCATTTTTCTTGGTTTTCACACCATAACGTTAGTATAAGTAAATAGAAATCTATGAAATTTAAACACAAGGTTTATGACCATAAAAGGAAGGTTGGTATTGATTTTGGGAGTTTTGGTCCCAACAGTTTAGGAAAAAGGGGCCCAAAGGGTCCAAAATTAAACTTTGTTTGATTTCATCAAAATTGAATAATTGGGGTTCTTTGATATGCCGAATCTAACTGTGTATGTAGATTCTTAACTTTTGGTCATGTTTTCAAATTGGTCTACATTAAGGTCCAAAGGGTCCAAAATTAAACTTAGTTTGATTTTGACAAAAAATGAATCGGTTGGGTTCTTTGATATGTTGAATCTAAAAATGTACTTAGATTCTTGATTATTGGCCCAGTTTTCAAGTTGGTCCAAATATGGGTCCAAAATTAAACTTTATTTGATTTCATCAAAAATTGAATAAATGGGGTTCTTTGGTATGCCAAATCTAACTGTGTATGTAGATTCTTCATTTTTGGTCCCGTTTTCAAATTGGCCTACATTAAGGTCCAAAGGGTCCAAAATTAAACTAAGTTTGATTTTAACAAAAATTAAATTCTTGGGCCTCATTGATATGCTGAATCTAAACATGTACTTAGATTTTTGATTATGGGCCCAGTTTTCAAGTTGGTCCAAATCAGAATCTAAAATTGTTATATTAAGTATTGTGCAATAGCAAGTCTTTTCAATTGCACAGTATTGTGCAATGGCAAGAAATATCTAATTTCACAATATTGTGAAATAGCCAAAAAAAATTTAATTAGAGTTATCTTTCTTTGTCCAGAATAGTAAGCAAGAAATATCTTATTGCAAGATTTTTTTTTAATTGGAGTTATCTTTCTTTGTCCAGAATCAACTTAAATCTTTGTTATATACAATATACAATGTATATTCACTTTTTACTACCAACTGATAAATTTAAATAATCTTTACCATTCAGTGATAACAAGCATTTTTTACATCTTAATATTTCATGATGTATTTAAGTGAGTAGTTATTGTTGCAAACTCCATTAGAATATTTTAATTGAGATTAGTTTTGGAATAAGGGAAAGGGGGATGTGATTAAAAAATTGGGTTCAATTTTTTTCATTTGAAATTTCATAAATAAAAAGATATTTTCTTCAAACATTTTTTAGAGAGGATTAATATTCAACAGCATAGTGAATTGCTCTAAGAGAAAACAAAAATTTTAAGTTCATTAGAACACATTCATTCTGTGTCAGAAACCTATGCTGTGTCAACTATTAAATCACAATCCAAAATTAGAGCTGAATCCAGCTTGAATGTTGTGTCCATACTTGCCCCAACCGTTCAGGGTTTGACCTCTGCGGTCGTATAAAGCTACGCCCTGCGGAGCATCTGGTTGCAACATGTGCATTGAACAGGCTTAAAATATTAAGATGGAAATCATACCCGTGTAAACCACTGCTACTTCAATATTGGAAGGTCTTAGGTAAACAATAACAGTACATGTAAATATGCATTTGTGTTATTAAACCGAAGATAATAAACAATTCTTTTTAGACAGTCAATATTTCATAGTTTTTTGATAAAAGGTAAAAGTTCTTTTAACTAAAAGTAGTATTGACATCACATATATATTATTAATATATAATAAATATATGATGGGCTATAGCGGCTATACAACTTGATACTTGATACGGGGTGGTTATTTAAATATATTGATATTTGATTAATTTGCTGATGACACAAAAATTGAATTTATTCTGACATGAGAGTGCACATATCTCGATTTTTTAGTCTTATGGCAAGTATTCTTATGCCATCTTAAAAAAATTATATAAAATTTTGAACATAACACATAGATACTGCAATACATGATCACACATAATAGAGGGTTTGCATAAGGTTTACAAAAAAGGGAACAATGGTAAAAAAAGTTCAAAATAATGGACAAAAATGACATCAGATAGTCCACCTTGTTTTTACTGCTTAGTTATTGCAATGACCATGTACATTTTTGTATCATAAACATCTTTTTTAACCTTCGGCCAAATTTGAAAAACTTTTGTTTAACAGCATGCATTAAGACTCATTATCCTAAAATATGGACTGACACTGCCATTTCAAATATAAGTACTTCAACATTAATGTTTGCCAATTCAAATATTTTTGAAATTATATTCATGCATGTGGCGGGGGCATCATCTTTGTCTAGTTTGTTTTTTGTTTTTGTTTTTAGGTCTGCTTCATTTGTTCGAGCTTCGGAATAAGCTGTGTTAACCAAATCACGTTACCGGCTAAAAAGCGGCTAAAAGCAAACGAGTGAAACCGGCTGAAAAAAGAAGATTACGACAGTGGTAAGAAGAACCTTTTCTACAATCGATCCACTTATGAAGAGGATGAAAACATTGGCATAACAATGTTGTAGATGATGCAGTCTCGAGCAGTATAAATACACCATACAACCATCATAAGAACATCATATAATCGGTCAACCTCGGCTGATTCCGCTGCCAAGGTGTGCCGAATGTAACTTCGTCGTGTCATTTTCTATGAAAAATAATGTAGTTTCTCTTTCTGTTTAGTTTCAAATTTGGACTTTAGACTTTAGATGACATAAATTAATTACACGAGCATAAACAGATGTCTTTCGGTTTTAAAAGAAAGCTTATTGACTATGTTCATTCAGTTATCTTACTTTTTTGAAACAATTGACCTTACGCTTACCGCCGTACTTTATGGACCAACTGTTCCACGATAGTTCGATAAGACTGGCGATGGTGGCGTTTTCCCACATGTCAGGCGACTGATTAAGTAGCAAATGAAGTGACCCTCGTGCCTATATCTTTAGTACCAATTAAGCGACTTCAGTCAAATTAAAAAAATGAAATCCTACTTTTTTTGGAAAATGAATACTATATCATGGTGTGATCAAAGGTTAAAATTAGTCAACAAATAAACAAAATATGTACAAGAAAATCAGATTATTTTCAATGAAATAATTTTGTATAAATGAAAGATAGAATGTTCAACTAACGATATATCGTTGATGCTCAACAATTTCCCTGATTGTTTGGTAAAAAACTTTTCTAGCAGGGATAGCCTGTCAAATGCTGTAGACAAGGTAACATTAAAACCAGCCTATGGTGCAATATAATTGTATTTAGATTTAAAAAAAATAATAAGTAATTTTTTTGTCCAGAAAAGACTTAAGTACATCAGACTCATGAAATTTATAAAGTGTTGTTCCCCTTTGTTTTTCCATTTAATCCAAAATGAGTTTGCTAAATTTGAATTTTATGCTCAAAGTAAAAGGCAAAAAAATCATGAAAATGCGAAGAACATGCAAAAAACAGGACATATAACAGTCAGGGGATTCACATGTTAAAATATAACAGTCATGGGATTCACATGTCCAAATATAACAGTCAGAATGGTCAGGGGATTTACATGTTCAACTTTAACAATCAGGTGAGTCACATGTTCAACTTTAACAATCAGGTGAGTCACATGTTCAAATTCAGAATCAAAATAAATCGAATTTATAGGATTTATCTCTCTTTCCAATTGATGAATTTTCTTATTTGTCCAAGTAAGAGATCTAAAGACTTAGATTTGTTTTTATTAAAGTAAAGTTGAAAAACAAATATGGTCCCGAGAAAAATCCAATACACCCTTACAAAAGATGAATGGTCGGAAAGAAACTTTGTCAATAAAAAAGCTCCACAATTTATTTAATATTTTTTCTCTTTAGTTCTGGGAAGTCGTTTCAGATGAGCATGGCATAGATCCAACTGGAGAATATCATGGCGACTCTGATCTACAACTTGAGAGAATCAGTGTTTACTTCTGCGAAGCAAATGGTATGTGATATTTTCTTCATGTTGTACGTTTTAATATTGATCATATATGTATGGCTTCAAGTCATTAGCCCTTGATTTAAAATCAATCAAATGACAGATAAATGTATTATAATTAAGTGAAAAGGAGGTAGAATTGTGCTTGATAACTTTAAATAAGAAACTTTCCATTCACAATGTTAACAACAATATTCATCTTGGGCTAATACATTAATATATGATCTATCAATTAGAATCTATAAATTTATATAATATATATACAATATATTTCTAAACAATAATGGCAATAAGAAAAAATCAAAAGGAAGGAAAAAACATAAGATGAAATGGTAAAAACATAGTAGAAGAATACACAAGAGGAGGATTTAAGGGGGCCAGAGTGCCTGGGCCCCCCCCCCCTTTTTGTGGGAAAAATTTGTTTGATTATAAAGGGATTCACTGAACTATGACTGGAGCGGGCCCCTTTTTAACAGTCAGTGGGCCCGGCCCTCCTTATGAAAATTTCTGGACCCGCCACTGTACACCTTATCTGGATAAGTTCTAAAATTACACAACTTTTCAAACCAGTTGAAGCTATCAGGGGCCATACATTTTTTCATAGAGACATGTTTGAGCCATCGTAAACACATACAACAAAGTATTTTCAATGGCTTTAATTTGTCTTTTAACAATAATGAATTGATTGAGTCTCTAAAACTATCAAAATTTTAAATTGTCCACCTTCCAAACTTTTCCCTCCCTTAGCTCAATGCTTATGACCTTTATTGGTTCTGCTTTCCCTCAACAGGAAGTTGTCCAAGTAACTGTTTTTTCCTTGATTGGACTAAATAGTGATAAGGTGTATAGTGTTACCTGTCAGACAGAGCAATATCAGATTTAAATCTGCCTGGTAGATATACCTCGAATGACATCGATTCATTAGTAGAGATTCATCAGAAGACATGATCGTACCTTGAATGTATAACAATGTTATTTTAAATTGTACCAGAGACATATAATACAATATTATATGTATTATATCTCTGCTTGTTCCAATTTTGCTAGAGTAAAATTCGAAAGAATTAAGTTCATTATTTTACATTGTTATATACATCAACTGCAGATACATGTAAGTTAATTAGTGGAGTTAGAAAATACAAAATGCAAATTCATTTAATGTACTTGAAAATTATGATGATGATATTGTAATAGTCCCAGATAACAAAACATATCTGACTCAAAATGCCACCAAGGTAAAATCTATAAAGTTTAACATACATTTACATCTATACAATTATAGGAAACAGATATGTTCCTAGAGCAGTACTTGTTGATTTGGAACCAGGTACCATGGATTCTGTGCGATCGGGTCCATTTGGGCAACTATTTAGACCTGACAACTTCATATTTGGTCAGTCTGGTGCTGGAAACAACTGGGCCAAAGGTCATTACACGGAAGGAGCGGAACTGGTAGAAAGTGTTGTGGATGTTGTCCGAAAAGAGTCAGAAACATGTGATTGTCTTCAAGGGTTCCAGTTGACACATTCTCTGGGTGGAGGAACAGGATCTGGCATGGGAACACTGTTGATCAATAAAATCCGGGAAGAATACCCAGACAGGATAATGATCACTTACTCCGTAACGCCATCTCCAAAGGTAAAATAAATATATGTCTAATGTGTTACATTTACCTATTAAAGTACATGTTTATATGTCTAATGTGTTACATTTACCTATTAAAGTACATGTTTATATGTCTTTGCCTTTAAATAAAAAAAAAAAGAGTTTTTGAAGTCAGACCGAATTAAATCTGAGACTTGCTACAATCTCAGATGAAGAACACTTACATTTCAATCTAATGTAAATCCAAATTTATGAAATATTACTCTTTATATAACTTGAAGTAAAAAGTTTATACAGTCCAACACTTTATATACAAAGGGAGACAATTCAATCTGAGTTATCCAAAGTTGTGATGTTTAATTTTATACTGCTTCATTTAGATAACATTCTACATGAATAATATCTACATTCTACATGAATAATATCTACAAAAGTAAGACACTTAACTTTTAAACAAGGCACATCTCTTGTTACTCGAAAAGAGACTTATCAACAATTACTTTGAATAAAATAAAACATTTATTTATTTTATTTGTTATTTAAGGATATTAATTTAGTAAATGGAGATGCTGCTTTTTGTGATCATGTCAGATTGGAACTTGGATTAAGCATTCTTAACAAATGTCAGCTATCTAGTTTGAAATATCTCCTGAATCTAGGTCTCTAGATAAAATCTCTGGAAATGGAACTATTATGTATTTCCAGCTATTGGGCATATGTCATCCAGATATGGTGGGTAAGACATGACCAGAATCCACGTTTAACCTTTCATAAGCGATACGTCAATTTTGTTTTGTTTTTGGGACCTGAACACCTGAAGATAGTCTAAAACATGATTTATGACAGATTTTATAAATTTTTAGTATTTATTGAAAAATGTACAAGAAACCGAAAATCATGATCATTTAAAGGTTTACATATGTTATGCTTTCAATTGTCCCGAAAAGTTAATAAATCTAACAGACTAACAAAAAATTAGCTTTTGACTACATATTATTCAAATGACATGAATGACAAAAAAATAAGGTATGAAAAAAGACAACCACTGACGGATGATCCCCAACTTAAGACTGGCACGTTAATATGTTTACTGACCTGAAATTTGCATGGAAAAGAAGATCTCTGGTTCATTTCTTTCTTCCTCTGGGACCTTGTGTAAGTAGATGCACGTATGAAAATTGATTGGTATGTTTTAAAATATTGATTGATTCACCAGTTTCATAATATTTTAAAGCACTTAATAATTTTTGTAAAATTATCTTTTTACAAGGTTTCTGACACGGTTGTTGAGCCATACAATGCAACCTTATCTGTTCATCAGCTTGTTGAAAACACTGACGAGACTTTCTGTATCGACAATGAGGCTCTCTACGACATCTGTTTCAGAACATTGAAGTTGACCACACCTACATATGGCGATTTGAATCACATTGTTTCCGCTGCAATGTCGGGCATAACAACATGTCTTAGATTTCCTGGACAATTAAATGCAGATTTGAGGAAATTAGCCGTTAATATGGTTCCGTTTCCTCGTCTTCATTTCTTCATGCCAGGGTTTGCACCTTTAACATCACGTGGCAGTCAACAGTATCGGGCACTTTCTGTACCGGAACTGACACAGCAGATGTTTGATTCAAAGAACATGATGGTGGCATGTGATCCTCGCCATGGAAGATATTTGACTGTTGCTTGTATTTTTAGAGGGAGAATGTCAATGAAAGAGGTTGACGAGCAAATGCTAAATGTCCAGAACAAAAACAGTTCATATTTTGTAGAATGGATTCCAAATAATGTCAAAACGGCTGTTTGTGACATTCCACCAAGAGGCTTGAAAATGTCGGCTACTTTTATAGGTAACAGTACAGCAATTCAAGAAATATTCAAGCGAATCTCTGAGCAGTTTACAGCCATGTTTCGCCGTAAAGCTTTTCTTCATTGGTATACTGGTGAAGGGATGGATGAGATGGAATTTACCGAGGCTGAGTCGAATATGAACGATTTAATTTCTGAATACCAACAGTATCAGGATGCAACTTCAGAAGAACAGGACTTTGATGAGGAAGAGGAAGAGGAAGAAGGGTAAAATGTTCAGAGGAACCGTGCGCAAAGTATTGATTAAAAAAGATTCAGCTTTATACATTAAGACAAATGTGACATCTTGAATTTCGTTTAATGCAGTTCGTTTTAAATATGTGTAAAGCAGGTTAAAAGAAAACGTTTTGCTCCAAGTAAGCTAAACTAAGATTATTAACATAAGATTAATGTGACCCATAGAAAGTTTTAATTGAATAAACTTTTTGGTGCATAAGGCAAAGTTTTACTTTGTAACATTTATGAATTTGAACTTATCGTTCCTGCATGACTATATTAGTCCAAAATCTTTTAAAGTCTCACATGTCATGCAAGGGACGATTTTTGTTGTCCTGGAGTTATCTACCTTTCTTCATGTATTGTTGTTGACCCTTGAAAAGTTTATTCTCTTAGTTGTTATCTCCATGATATTCACTGAATATCTCTTATTATATAATATTATCATCATACTGTGTCACATTTCATCATAAAAAGTCATAATGGTGTCCTGAACTTTGTTTTAATGAACTTTGCTTTTAGCAAAGATCGATTCCAATTACAAATAATAATGTACAATTCTATATTTTAAAATTTAAACAAAAATATCTAACATGGTTCTGGATTCATGTTTGCTTTCTTTTTAGTCCCCCACCGACTTCGGAAGGGGACTTTAGGTTTTCACTCCGTCTGTCTGTCCATCCGTCAGTTCGGCAAATCAGTTTTCCACTCTTTTTTTTTCTCATGCTTGAAGATATAGATTTGATAATTGGTATATAGTTTTAGATCAAGTTTGAATGATGTTCCGGTCCGATGATTTTGTGCAGAGTTATGGTCCTTGGACTTATTCACTCAAATAATCAGTTTTCTGCTCTTTTTTTTTCATTCTTGAAGATATTGATTTTATAATTGGTATATAGTTCTATCATGACAAGTTACAGACCAAGTTCGTATTTTGTTTCGGTTTGAAGATTTTGTGCAGAGTTATGGTCCTTAGACTTGGAAAATTCACTCAAATTTTTAGTTTTCCACACTTTTTTTTGACATGCTTGAAATTATTGATTTAATAATTGGTATATAGTTTTATCATGAAAAGTTTCAGATCAAGCTTGAATTTTGTTCCGGTCTGAGGATTTTGTGCAGAGTTATGGTTCTTGAACTTAGATAATCAGTTTTCCACATATTTTTTTTTGTCATGCTTGAAGATATTGATATTTGTTTATTTTTTTTTGTTATATAGTTTATACCATGTCAAGTTACAGAACAAGTTAGCATTTTGTTCCAGTACAATTAATTCTTAAGCGGTAGGGGACTATGTATTGCCATGCAATACTCTCAGAATGCTTGTTTCCATTATTTTGCAAATGTATCAGCTTGATTTCCATGACTACATCTGATATGTTATTCTTTGTGAAAAGGATTTAATTCAACAAATTCTCTATTGTCCTCTGAAATGAGGCAACATTTAACTTGCATTCAATATAATATTAGACTGGGAAGCTGTGTTTTTTTTAAATGGGGGTAATTTTGAAAGTGATGTCGAGTGTGTGGAAAGATTTCATAAACTATCGTAACTGTGATATATTTCAGGTGGGGCTAGTTTTCATTGATTTAGTGGGGGCAAATTATTTTAGAATTGGGGGCGAGTGTGACGTCGTTCAATCAGACTGATCCATTTGGATATTTTTTTCAACTGTCAAGGAAAGTATAGCGAGTAGTATTATTAAAAACGAATGACCAATGCTGCCATTTTCCTCTTAATATTACATACAAAGAGAATACCGGATCAAATTTATGGGACCTAAATTATCACTTACCAACCTCGATGATTGTATATATTACAGTATATGTATAAGCAGAGTTTTTCAAGAAATTTAACAGAATAAATTAACACTTAAGCGCAATAATCGTGATGACTTCAACAGTTCAAATAATAATTGATTTTTTACGGGTTATTACTTTTGTAAATATGTTTTTCTTTCATTAAAAACAATGCATAATTTTAGTTTTAATTATATTAATTTTCATATTAGTATTGAAAGTCCCAAGACAATGCCTAGACCAATGCGCTAAACAATTAGTTGTTGAAAATTGTCTATTTCGAGAAAATGTATTATGCTTAGGGCTAGTCGGATCACTCTCGAAATCTATGTATTTTGTTTAGAAAGAGCATTCAATGCGCTTATGATTTAATATACTCTTATTTTTCATCAACATGCAAATCGACATACTTAGCTGCTAAATGGGCATTGTGGTCTCTGTTCATAAACTTTTGAGCTTTTGTGAAGTTATCTGACTTTAGGCCATAGTTTTTTACTTCGCTTGCTCATAGGTTTTTTTATGGTATGAACCAACACAAAATAAAAGAATTTAAGAAAGTCTTTTGAAAATCATGTTGTTTTTTTACATTACAATTTTTAACATTCATTGTATGCTTCAAAATAAAGACATTCTAAACTAATGTGTTGCAGTAGTTTGCTTGAGACAATTGTTACACCGGGTATCCAAATCTGAAATCCGCGGAAGGATTCGAATCCCGAGGAGCAATTATACGAGGCCGCAAACGGCAGGGAAGTCAAATCTGGAACCGAATCGGTAACCCGAATAATTCAGTCGTTATATTCCGCTGATCTACAAAGGCTACATTGTGTGGGAGAAAATCGGACACGAAAAGGGCTTGAATTATTCGAGTTACCGAATCGGGTCCAGATTTTACATGTCCACCGTATGCATTCTCGTGTAATTGCTCCTCCTGATTCGGATCCCTCCGCGGATTTTGGATCTGGATACCTGGTGTGATTATTGAACTCAATAATTTAAATGTGAAAAACGAGCACCAAGATTGTTGACATTGTGACAACGCCATTTGTAATCAAAGTAACTTTAAGGGAGCTACTATTTAATTTTAATTTTTTTTTTTTTTTTGGGGGGGGGGGGGGGGGGAGGGGTAGGATGAAATTTGAAAAAAACAGGCAGGACAGGAGTCTTGAATTAAAAAAAAAACGCAGGATGACAATTTATGTAAAAAAGGCAGAATACACTAATAAAAAAAAATGCAGGACCGAATAGAGTGAAAAATAACTTGAAAAGGCAGGAGATAGATAACAACTAAAAAAATGCAGGACAACATTTTTCATCCTAACACCCCCATAAAAATCAAATGGTAGCTCCCTAATGCAGTGGCTATAATAGAAAATATGCTATTGTGCCAGCTCTAAAAATATCTTAGCACAAGGTAAGCGAAATCCATTTTTGCCTGTAAAAAAGATTGTGTTCACAAATATGCAATTAACTCAGTGACTATTATATCAAAGCAAATGTAATTGAATATTTTTGGTTTTGAAGCTATGTGATAGGTTTGTTAGATTATGTAATGTTTTATCAAATTTATATGCAATTTTTTTTTTTTTACACCACACAGTTAAAAATCTGAGATTTTTATTCCAATCAATATTAGGCTGTGATTGATTAAATTTAAGTAATTGCAACTACATGTTTTGATATTCTTTCATTGCTACAAATGGATGCTCAATATTTTTATTTTTATGTCTTTACAAATTCCTTGTTTCACTTGGACTGATTAATGTTACCTCTGGCCGGCTTTGTTAGTCTTGTATTATTTTAATTTTAGTTTCTTGTGTACAATTTGGAAATTAGTATGGCGTTCATTATCACTGAACTAGTACATATTTGTTTAGGGGCCAGCTGAAGGACGCCTCCGGGTGCGGGAATTTCTCGCTACATTGAAGACCTGTTGGTGACCTTCTGCTGTTGTTTTTTTTCTACGGTCGGGTTGTTGTCTCTTTGACACATTCCCCATTTCCATTCTCAATTTTATTATAAACGATTATGTGTATCTCAGATATTGTTTCTGTTATCTTATTTTACTATATGAGTAATTATAATTTGATTCTTTGCAGTTGGCATTGCACATTTTCGTAGTACTTTTCAGTTCAAAAGTATATCAAATGGACTTTTAACAAAGAACCGGCAAAATAACAAATTCACTATACTGCCGGCACCGGCAAAACACCCATTGCTATACTAATATGCTATTTTGCCGGCTAAAATTAAGATATTTTAATCAGAGCCGGCAAAATAACACTGTATAACTTTAATTGTCTCGCTTGCAACGAAAATCGATAAGACGAGACATAGCGATCCTAGAATCCGTCAGCACTGTAAACATTATGTTCAGTCTGTGGTTGTACAAACACATGCTATAACTTTGTCAATCCTAAATGTAATCTTACGAAAATTTTACAAAAGCTTCTTAATAATCAAGAGAACATCCAACGCAAACTTTGAAATTTGAAAACATATTTTTTTATTTATTTTTCCGTATTTTAGTGAGAAATTGACTAAGCGTTTTGCAGTTAACATTTAGGTACAGTCTGTGGTTAAAGTTTTTGAAATCAATAACTTTTTCAAAACTTCATGAAATTTTACGATACTTGATAAGAAGCTCGGTGATTTGTGACTGGAACCTTTAACTAAACAGCTGGAACATATGTGACCAGCCACGACATATCCAGGCTTATGGAGGTAAAACGTCATTGTGAGAAAATCCGACGCCGTTAACTATATGTGACTAGCCATTTCCAGGCTTAGTTGGGTACATTGTCTAAAATTTGATTTTTGTATATTTATCTAAAATATTCCGAAACAAAACTCTCTGTCATGTTATTATGACAAATTTGTTGTAATAGCAATGAAACGAGTCATTTCGAATACCGGTATGAAAATGAGACTGTTCTATGACGACTTTTATTTATTGAAGCCACTAATTTATAAAACACAAAATTATTGTATTTATCGGCTTTTAGTGATGTTGAATAGCGTATTTGAATAAAATTTCAAAGACTTAAATTTACTGCAATGCAAACAATTCTTAGCTCTATTTTAGAACATGTAATTTAAACTTGTTGAAATGAAGTTAGTTTGAAATTTGTCAAAGTAAGCTTTAAGAATTCCTTCTTTTTTTTTTAATTTAGATTTATTATGCATGTCTCTATACATAGTGAGCGACGCGTAACAGTTTATAAGTAGGTGTTCTCATATATTAATTTGATACGGTGCATTTATTATGGATATATTTCAGACTTCATTTATGAAAGAAACACTTTAGAGCAGAGCAGTATTTGTTTGTTTGTAGCTCTATTTTAGAACATTTAATTTAAACTTGTTGAAATGAAGTTAGTTTAAAATTTATCAAAGTAAGCTTTAAGAATTCCTTTTTTTAATTTAGATTTATTATGCATGTCTCTATACATAGTAAGCGACGCGTAACAGTTTATAAGTAGGTGTTCTCTTATATGCATTTGATACGGTGCATTTATTATGGATATATTTCAGACTTCATTTATGAAAGGAAATCTATAAAGCAGAAATTAGATTTTTTTTGTATCAATTTAAAATGTAGATTCAAATATTTTTCACTTCACACGATAAAGTAAAACTTCTTCAAAACTTAGATATGATGTATAGTTCGGCGTCCGCAAAAAAGAAGCCAACGAAAGTGTTTATCTTTTCTTCACACATACGTATTTCATTGAATCTCGATATTTATCATCTATAATACTAAAATTACGAGGTCCAATTTGTCAGCCGTCATCACGTAAATACGACGAATCAAAGAATTCAACTGTATATATAACTAATAAAGTACAAAGGTGTGGATTAAAAATTACACCACTCCAGGCCCTTTTGTTTTCCACGTAATTAATATTGCCAATAATTAAGAAGTTCCGGGTTCGAGCCCGAAACCGATACCAATAGTATATTCACCTGTTACCGATTATCTTATCTGTACGTTCCGCATCTGACAGGCGCACCACCAAACGGTGTATTCAGGATTAATATGCTTTATAGATAATAAATGGGTCATAATCACAGGGTTAATGACAGGTGCACCACCAAACGGTGTATTTGGGATTAATATGCTTTATACACGGGTCATAATCGCAGGGTTGACACTACTAAATTGTCAAATTGTTACCCATTGTAGTATTTCAATCAGTAAGAATACTAAAATAAGGCTTGCGCATAGTATTAGTTATATACTTTAATTCAGTCACGGACCTGCGATATCACGGGTGTGTTCTAGTGTTTATATTTTTTCTAACAATGACGTTCTACCTCCATAAGCTTGCAAATGTCATGGCGGGTCACATATTTCATGATCAATAAGCATTTTTTTCTGGATCGGTTACTACGCAATGAAGAAAGATTGGAGGGTTTTTTGCAGTCAGCTATCAGGTAGTCTACAGTTATAAGTTCTTTGAACTCCAATACCTTTTTAAACGATTTTACGATGGACAAGCTTCTTCATGGTTAAGAAATAGCAACGATCATGCATGGCTGATTGAACGACTTTTGGACAGTAAAATTTCAAAGAAAACTGCCTTTTGATTTATTTTTTTTAAATTTACGAAACACTAATTGCAAAAGTATTCTCTATTTGGCAGAATATTAATTTTCGTATTTAAACAGATTAAAAATTGACAAACAAAATCTAAAACAAATTCAATGGTATTTCTTTCAAGATCAGGGATTCCCGCACAAGTAAACATCGGGGGAAAAAGATATTTTAGAACTTCAGGTCTATTTCTTGACATACATCTCGCTGCTTATATATATAGTTATACTTCGTTATACTAACAAGCTATGTTTTCTTATCTGTGACCTCAAGGATCCCAAACAGTCGAGGGCTTGTATACTCTTATAGTTACCAATACACATGAGGCCAGGAAAGCTCTCACAACTGACTACTAGTATAACATAATATATACAAATTTGAAAATATAACAATAAGCACAGATTCAGCTGAAACAAGCACACACAATCATAAAAATTAGCACACTTTATTACCGAATAAAATTTGCAAAAATAAGCGCACATATGCCTCAAATTAAAATAAAACAATATATGGATCAAAAACACTTTAAAATGTCACATAGATAATAAGTTGAAACAAAGAATTGGGATTAAAACCAAAAAAATCGTAAAATAAACAGAACTCACCAGAGGCGGATTTAGGGGGGGGGGGGGGCGGGCCCCCCTTTTTGGGGAAAAAAATTGGTTGCTTATATAGGGAATCATTGAAGCGTGACTGGAGCGGGCCCCCTCTTAGGTCAGTCAGTGGGCCCCCACTTATGAAAATTTTCGGATCCGCCACTGCTCACTATTATAAGCATACAGCAATATATATAGCCTAAAGCTGGTAGCAAAACTGAAACGGATCATAGCCAAAAAAGCAGGAATGTAATTCAACCATTCGTTAACAAAGTTTGGTGCATGTATTTTACATGTATGTTATTTTTTCAACAAACCACATAGATACGCAAGATATCAAATCTACATGTAGCATCACCACCAGATAAAGGTACCCCGGAGCAAAAAAACAATGAGGGCAAAAACTACCTATTCTAATCCCCGTACAGTAAACAACAATTCGCCGTACAGTTTATCTTTGTAAAAAATAGTTTATTTCAAAATACAGTTGTTCAATGTGATAAACCTTTGTTCTACAAAAACGTCAAATGAATACTAGTAGTTGAAGGATAAATGTTTTTCATCAAGCTTAAACTCGATGCTTCGTTGAACAGGTACCACCATATCCGATTCTGACGATTTGAAGAGAGAGACAACCAATTAAGGATTAAATTAGCCATAAATAGTAGCTACAATAATTGGAATCACTATCACAAAACTTTACTTGCCATCAAAACGTAGACTGTAATGAAAATAAGAAGAATTTGACCTTACCTGACTTCACATTTGTTTTTTCAACCGCTTTGGATATACCTATATCTGATGGTGATGCTTCACAGTGAAACTGGTCAATTGAGGCCATATTTATGGCTTTATTTTATTGTCAGTTAGTTCCAAAGTCTTGTTGCCTCATATCTAAGGGATTTTTTTTTACCATACTTTACAGTTCTGAGGCTTAGTAGATATGTACAGTACGAATATCTAAAGTTATGTGGATATTTTCATATAACCATTTTAAAAACAACTAAGCTGCTTAAAATTATCGTTACTAGATCTTAAAAGAGTTGACTAGAGTTATCTCTCTTTACAATGTAATTATTACTGTGTTTTTGTGTTATCGGGAACCAATATAAGATCATATACTAAACATCAAGAGAATTAATAACTAAAGAAGTTGCTACTCATAGTATTCGAGTTGAAATCCTCCACTTTATACAGTCACAAAAATGGTGTTAAAGAAGCATTGGAAATGTTAACAGACAGTTTACACAACATTTCTGATATAATAGCTTGTAAAATATAGAAGAACTATAAATAACAGAAAAAAGGAAGAAGACACATATCTGCTTATGAAATAAAAATAAAACAATTTAAAAAGTGAGCCAAATTGAAGCATACATATTTATCATTTATACATGTATAAAATAAAGAAAATTTATAAAGACAAAATCGGATCTTTTAAATCGATTTCAACAAAATTAGATTTTTATTTTCAGAATAAAATTAACATATTAAAACATGTTAAAAATATACACGAGTCGAATACCCAGCTAAAGTATAACTGTTAAACGTATATCGAAATCTTTCACATTGAACCAAATATTTGTTAAAAAAAGAGCTAAGAAAACCTTATTTGAAATTAAGAATTTGTCAAAGTCCGTCAATAATTTATCTATAATTAATTAACTTCTCAAAAAAACACTTTTTATTTGAAACTCAGATGTCAATTACCGTGACAATTCATGTTCTTTAAGGTAGTACCTACATGTAACACTGCAGGGAACCGAACGTATTGATGACGTTCTAGGTTTATGCCCGCGTCACACTGTCCCGATTTTTACACCGATGGCAACGCGATTATGGAAATTGTCAAAATCGGGACTGATTGTATCCATATCGGGTTTATTCGTAGTGCCATCTTTAACCATCGGCCACTTTTTCTAGCCTTCGGGGATAATTTCGGGAAGGGTTCTTAATTTTTTAACATGTTAAAAAATCCCCGAAGGTGCGTCCGATGTTGAGGTTTCGTATTGAGTTCGTATCACCATCCTCACCATCGTAATGTACCCGGGAATGCATCTTTGAACATTGTATTGCATTCGTGTTTCCATCGTTTTCATCGGGCAGTTTTCACATTACGATGTCTACACGAATGAATCACGAAGCTACCCGAAGGTCTTACGATGGCAACACGACTACATGAAGACCACGTAATCCCGTCGTGTTGCCATCGAAGAAAAGTACGAAGGCGACAAGATGGAACTACGACGGCAATAAATCCAGCTAAATGTAAGTTAATTTTCGCGCTTAAATACATTTAAAGTGCCTTGCGCGGTATGCACTGGTCAGTCTAATACGACAGTTAAGAAAGACGTTCACAAAACATGAAGCTTATATCATATGATTCTATGAGATCAAGAAAGGCGACAGCGTTGTTTCTATTAATTCAAATGGAACAAGAAGAGCAGCTATTACAGGCTCAGGATTTACTTTTACAAGTCAAATATTATTTTTTGTCAACTTTTCATATCAAGTAACATAATGAAAATCATAAACGCGCCTCGTACACCAACACTGCGGGTTCACGTATATAGGGAAACCAACTTTTTCTTCATTATTCTGATTTTTTATGTATCGTCTGAGTTGTTGTCACACGAATGTCTACTCCATAACCATTTTGTTTTCTATATGCCATATTTTGCCGCATTTGTTGCTTTCTCCACATTCTTCCTTTTGTCTATATTATTATGACATTCTCCTGGAAAGAGCTCTTTTTTAATAAAAGGGATCAACGAACCCATTACCTTACCTATAAGATAGACCAGTAAACATGGGCATAATTATGAGTGATTATTCAGACTAGTCCACATATTTTACAGTTCAAACAAGGCAATACCGAGCATGGCATCCCCTTGTATGGGGGTCTGATTGTGGGGTTCCGATCCCGCTTACAGTTATATACGTAAGCAATTCTCATTTTTTTGTCATTTCCCGGGTCCCGCAAGACCTCATTTCCCGTTTTTACGACACAATAATTTGACTTTCACGTGTCACGCTTACAAAAAATCGGCAATCCAGCGTCACACTTAGACCCCAATGAGACCCACTCGTATGTAACATATTGGGGACAAATATGAACACTATATTTGTATATGAAACATGCAGAAAATGGTAAATTGAATATGCATATTTGATACATAAACTATTTTTTTGGGAAATCAACCAAAACAATCAGTAACTGGAAATACCTTTAATATCGTCATTTTAACAAGCAGGTAAAAAATTTAGCAACCAATTTCCTGTGTATTACGCTATTTCAAGGAGAGAAAAACAAGTCCATCTGCATGACCTTGACCTTTGGCCTTGAACGTAAAAAATGTCAGATCATTAAAAGGAGGAACAATATACCAAATATGGTTAAAATCTTTTTAATCATATTGGTTTTAGAGTGTACACAAGGGTGATATTGCCTTGTATTACAACTGCCACTGTGACCTTGACCTTTGAACTTTAAAGTCAATAGCGCTTAAGATATTCTTAACGAGTAACACCATACCAAATTTTGAGCATTTTGGTTCTAGAGTATCCATAACAATTTCATTTACACACAACTTACATTGAGTAGGCGAGGGGATAATAAACTAAGTTTTATAAGAATTAGGTTAAAGATCGATTTCCCGCCATGCACGGCAGACTTGTACAGAAACGATATGTTGTCGAAATTCTGTTCGTATCATAAAAAAGTTCAAAACTGGTAGAACGCATTTTAGACATCGTATGGCCATCGCGCCATCATCGTTATCCATCGTGTAACCTTCGTGATCCATCGTTTAGGCTTCGGCTGAGATATGAAGCTTAAATACCCGTCTTCGGTTAACCTTCGTATGTCCATCTTTTGCTATCGTATATAATTTCGGCACCATCGTATAGACTTCGTTATTCATCGTACTTGCTTCGGTCACTTTTTGGTATTTTAACGAGATCGGGACCAACTTCGTACGAACTTACAATTTTCGCATTCGGGTGTCCATCGTATATAAAAATCGGGACAGTGTGACGCGGGCAAACGGAAATACTAAACTTCTAAAGATAAATCACTTCTTACATTTTGTAACCGCAAAGAATGTTTCACATTAAGCAGCTATAATTAAATTAGGGAGATTCTAATTAGAACATTATATCATGGAGATAATACCGGTATAATATATTAATATTTGATATACATTGAGTTTCATATAAAAAAAAAAGCAAAACAAAATTTTATAAGAAGCTTATTTTGGGGGAATCTGCAGGATTATACATTACATTTTGCCAGCATCATGATTCTAAATTAAATTCATTTAGATAATAAACGGCTTCTGAGTCAACAAAATACAAGAGAAGAAGAGAAACACGTGTAATTCATTAAAATATCATTTTTAAAAACGTCATGAACAGCTTTATGAAAGATTTATGCTCATCTGTGCTCGATTAAAATATGAAATATATAGAAAGTTTTGATTAAATAATCAAATAATCATGAAATATATGTCTGGTAATAAAAAAAACCTACAAAAATGACCAAGTAATCACATAATCAAAACCCCCACGAGGAGGCTCTTTGATTTACTGTGTAACAGCCTAAATCAAAATTTAGAACATTATTTAAGTACACCAAATATATTAACTGTAGAAAACATACATAGTAGAAGCGATTAAAACATATTTCTTGGGATGAAGGTAGTGTCGCAGTTGAAATTCGAAATAAGACGAAAAAATATCAATTATTCGTTGTATATATATATTCTTTATTCCAAAAGCAATACAGCTTATAGGTATCAAGTACAATAAATAGTAAGCAACAAATATTACAATAAGGTAGTTCATTAATATGCAATTAATACAATTAAAAACAAATGTAGGAGCATGATATTAATAAGCATTATGTAACAATCTTTTAATTAGTGAATTAAAGTGTGATAAACACATTCAACGATTACGATTTTTTCGGCAATACATAAATACTTTCCAAAATTATTAAGTCCTTTTATATTACGAACATATAACAATTGTATAAGTTTAAATACTGATGGATTTCTCCAATAATAAGGTTTGATATACTTCATACGAATATCTTAATATCCAATACATTCCAAAATAAAATGATATTCATCTTCAACAGAATCACAGTTGCACACATGACATATTCTATCGTTTCTGTTTATATTTAAAAACCTTCCAGTTTTAATGTTCATGTGCATGTATACGATACTTGCTTATTAATGATTTATTTTTAAAATTAACAGGTCTACTAAGATAAAACTGCAAACCATGACTGTCATGTATGTATTTGTAAAACAGACATTTAGAAGACTCCTCAAAAAATGACATTGCTTCAGATATAAACCTATCAGTAACACGCTGTTTAAAATCAGCTGTAAAAATATCTACATTTAAAATATTTTCTGTCAACCAGACATGATTTAAGCCATAATTACAAAATAAATCTCGTATTTTACATGACCAATTCAATTTATTTTTACTTTTTACATTGCTAGCCTCCAGCATTTCTTCATAACAATTTTTCAGAATACAATTGTCAGTTTTTAACAATTTACACCAATATTTCATCATTTTACAGTATCTATGTACATACATAGGGACTCTACCTAGTTCAAAATACACCATGTAATTTGTAGTACTCTTCTTAACTTTCAAAATCCTCTTTAAAAACTATAAGTGAAGAGTTTCAATATCAATTGCTTTATGATATTCCCAAACTTCGCTACCATAATTCACTATGCTTGACACATATCTATCAAATAAAGACAGAAGTGTTTCTGTATTAAAAAAGTCATCTTAAATTTTAATGAATAAACTAAAAATAGCTTTTTTACCTTGATGTGACAACATTTTCTGAGTATTCGTAAAAATACCATTATAATTTAACAGCATACCTAGATATATAAATTCATCACATAACTCAATATTCTCTCAATGAATGAACCATTTTTCATCTGGTTTGATAACACCTCTGTTTCTAAATACAACAATCTTAGATTTTAACCTATTTATATGTATATTATACCCTTAAGAACACATTTGTACAACATCTATCATTTTTTGAAGATCGTTTATATTTTCGCTGAAAATAACAGTATCGTCAGCATACATTAATAAGTAAAGCTTGGGCATTCTAATGTCATATGGTTGACAACCCTGTTTTATTAATTCTATTTCAATATCATTGACATACATAGCATATAAAAAAGGTGACAAGGATTCCATTGCATTAGACCAGTGTCACAGTTAAAGAACTCAGAAAAATTTCCCTCATGTTTAATATATAATACATATATAAGCGAAAAATTAAGAGATATTTATTTTACTAAAATACAAAACTTCAACTTGAATTTCCATATGGGAAGTTTCTGATAAATTAAATGTAAATGTATTAAGATATTTTATCTGAATATGAAAATGCAAAAAAAATATATTTCGCACCTACGAGAAAATGTCGTTTGCCGAAAAAGAGAAAAAGTGTTTTTCAGTTGATGGTGCCGACTTTAAAATGCGAAATAAGCCAGAATAATCAAGACTGTCACATATAGCAGGATACTACGAAAGCCTTTTAGGGCCCTGCTAATTTACATTTTTACAATTTGAAACCCAATTGTTCAGAGAACAATTGAAGGTCTTTCCATCAAAACAATGTATTTTGATATGAAATGTTGTGAAACTAAGTTTAAAATGTCATTTCAATCGTCAAATGATAGCTCCTAGTAAGCTGATTCCAAAAATATATTGTCTCCATACATTTTTTTTAAATAAGGGAGATAATTTGTTACTTCCGGTTTGAAAAATGTTACTTCCGATTATATTTGAATATTTACTTGACACTGATTCCAAAAATATCTGGTTTTATATACTTTTATATTAATAAAGTACAAACAAATAGCTATTTCCGGTTTACAAAAGGTCACTTCCGGTTGTTTTTTACAAGGTTAAATGGTTTGATATCTTTTTTCTAAAAGTTGTATATCTTTATCATGTATACATATAGAATAAAAGCAAAGGTCAAAATCTAGAACGTCAAATTAAGCTATGACCTTGAGATCAATTTCAAGGTCATAAACCAAGGACCTCAAATCAAAAGACCATAGGTCTTTATTATATTTAGTTAATGAGTTATATCACCAAACGCGTATTTTTAAATACAAGAGGGGAGAAAACTCCCTTTTACATTCAACGTAGGCTTGCAATCAAAATTTACATCTTACGACATGTCGCAACTAACAATTTAGTAAAAATAATTTGTTGATATCTTATACAGTCTTTGGATATAAGTGAAAATAAGCCAAATTCAAATATTAGAATATGACCTTGACCTTTGACCTTGACCTAATTTTCATTTTTTGGGACCAAGGACCTCAAATTAAAAGATCCTAGGTCTCTATCACTTATGATTTATAAGATAGAAATTCATATCACTTATATCAGATGCATAAGGGGAAATAACTCTCATATGGAGCGGTCATATCGCTTCTGTCAAAATAGGACAAATCATGCGAAGGATATAACGAGCAATTTTGTAAAATAAATTTGTCATAATCTTTTACGGTTGCGAAGGAGATGCGCTAACAAGGAAAACAGTGTTTGGGGAGATAACTCCTACAAAGAAAAGTATTCGTTTACGCAGGGTAAATTTCAAAAGCGCATAAACTGTTCGATATCATATACCAAATATCTAAGCGACATATTGCGAAACAAATGTTTATCGCAAGAACAAAATTAGGCTGAAGAAAAAAAAAAAAAAAAAAAAATAATCAGAAGAAAAACAATAGGTCTTTCCACAGAAAAGTGGAAAGACCTAATTAAATATGATATAACAAATTATCAATTTGATATAACAAATTATCAATTTGATATAACAAATTATTAATTTGATATAACAAATTACCAATTTGATATACAAATTACCAATTTGATATATAGAGATTAATACATGGCCTTTTCCATATCAGCCTGGGTATCATCCCGAGACCCCCATATCAGCCCGCGACGAAGTCGACACAGTAAAGTCTGTGTTACAAAAATGAATTTTGTCATGACAAAAGTAACTTTTGTCCACTGAAAGATAATTTTGTATGACAAAATTTTAAATTTGTAGTATGCTACAAATTTTGTTAATCTGAACTCATTTTTGTTGAACAAAACTCACTTTTGTCCGTACAAAATTTAATTACGAGTACAAAATCACAAGAGTCCCATTCGGCGCCCCGTACAGAAAGTCCAAATCTGAACTTTTACAATGGAAAAAGAAAAAAATATTTGAAATAAAGAGCTTGTATATATGAGGGTGTGAATGGAGTTTAATATATCAGAATAGAAAATAATCAACAAAAATATAAAGAATTGAGAAAAATGGACCAAAAAATAAAGAATAGAGAAAAAAGAACATAAATATTAATAAATTTACTGAATTGACGGAACCCCAACCAGACCGTGGCCTCCTCGTGGATATGGTTATTATGTTATTTTTCTAGCTTTTGAATTAACATAATTCAAACTGGTATTCATAAACTAAACTTAATTTTCCGTATCGGCGTTCATTTTCAGTACTAAACGTTCCAAATTATATGAGGTGTGATATATCAAATGTTTTCGTTTTTTCCAAGTGCATACAAGCATGTAGTCTACCTTTACAATAGTTCTAGAAATGAAATTAATTTTGATTACTTTATCATTGTCATATATATGCAAACTATTCCTTATTATTTATTAGGAATTTTTACAGGTTTAAATAGGTGGAACCAAAAGGGTTCTTGAAAATTTGGTAAGAGGTATCCAGCTTTTCTGAAATATACATTATGATAATAAATAATTTCAAAAGATATAGTTATAAAGTCTTTATTTAAATCTAAAGCATTTCGCATTTTCAATATGAATGATTGTGAGAATCGTCGTCCTTTTCTCCTGTCTCGTACCTAGCGAGTTCAAATACATTTTATTAATTCTTCCAATGTATGCATTTTGTTCTTGTATCCTTCAATTTAACATTTAAATTTTATTCCGAATAGTACAAGTAACATTTTACGTCCCAATAGATGCATTCGATTTTTCTTTTAGATCGACATGGCTTAAAATGGGGAGGTTAGTGTGTGCTTGATAACAATTTTTGGCACATCATACAGTGCTTATTATTATTATTTATCACAAGTCGTTCGCTATGCCCGTGTCTGTTGTGACGTTTTGGATTTTCGTTATCACAAATTACCTGTACTCAATTCTTCCATAGATATAAATATCATTTGGTTTTGAAGTTTGGTTGTATCTGTTGAAAACTGATTTCAAACGGGATACATGTAGCATAACCTTATTTTTACGGATATGTTGTTTTCCGAGCCCGGAAATTTAGAAACGATCCTGGTAAACTTATAGATCTTTAAAATATTTTTTGTTTTAGGGTATGCAAGTACACACCCGGCCACGTCTTCTCTGCGTTTTTGTTAGTTGTATATGTATTTGTATTCATCTAATGAGTTGAGCCTTTTTCAACTGATTTCGTTCTTATGTTGTACTGATTCATTTGCATACCACTGGCCAGGGCTAGGGGAGGGTTGTTGCCTTCAAACCAGTTTAACACCGCCACATTCTCTACATGTATGTATATGTCTCAAGTCAGGAACCTGTAGTTTAATGGTTGTCGTTTGTTACTGTAATACACATTTGTATTTCGTTCATTATTTTGTACTTAAATAAGGCCATTAGTGTTCTTGTTTTACATTTGTCATTTAGGGGCCTTTTATAGCTGACTAAGCGGAATGGTATTTGCTCATTGTTGATGGCCGTACGATGACCTATTGTTGCTAATGTCATTTGGTCTATTGTGGAGAGTTGTCTCATTAGCAATCATACCACATCTTCTTTTTAAAATTAAAACTGATTGAACCCCTTTCCATTTTGAGACTGTACTAAGACATGCTATTAGGACGATGTGTGGTAAGTTGCTGTCAGTGCAGAGTTGATGAGTCAGGCATTGGTGCGGTTTATGTTTGTGGTCTGTTGCGTTGTGCGGTAGTTAAGACAATTCCTCTTACTAGTATCTTTTTTAAGTATGTGTTATGGATCGCGGACCGCAAAGAGAACTACAAGGGAACTGTAATATGAATAGTGAAATGGATGTATAATCGTTTACTCGCAATATAAAAACCCCCAGTATGAAACGTTACGTACATGTATGTCGTTTCTTATCATATGTACACCTTTATTTGTATAATAGTAAATGTTATAGTGCAGGAATTATCAATCATTATATTCACCCAAACTCAAGACAGCCTATTGCGGGGGAGGGGGTATAGACCCCAATCTATAGTATCTCAAGAATTTCATTTAATTTTTTCTAACTTTTTACAAGAAAAAGTTCAACCTCTAATCTTATTTTCGAAGACTTCTATTCCTCTGTTAGACTAATGTTCTGGTTACATTCCTTTGCCGATATTCATCCGGCAAACGACATTCCAAGGCATAGTTCTTCTACACACACATGTCTTTTGTCAGAGGAATAGAACATTTTTGTTACCCTTCCTTCTAATATATATCTATTATATTATTTAAAAACAGTCTTTGAACGATACTATTTTCTTTTTCCGGAGTGCTCCTTCTGAAACAAAGTGGTTGATATACTTAACTTTCCAGATAGTCAATGATAAGTATTTCAGTATCATGCGATCTAAAGATCGTTCTTAATTGCCTTAGACAAGAATAGCAAGCGCGCTTTAATTTTTACATTGCGTATTAATTAATCACAAACCAACTTGTACACGTGCGGAAATTCGTCATCAATATTTAGAAGTGATACATATACAAGATGAGGGAGATAGTTCACATACAAGCAGGGCAGTGTGGAAATCAAATCGGTTCTAAGGTAATCTTTTTTCTTAATCTGATTTTTAAATTATCTTCATATCACATAATACTTATTGCCGGATTCCTGACCACTAAAATAATATTCGTACAACTTGGCGAAGAATGCGTGGAGAAATAAATACACGTCAACCTAAATACATATATATATATATTACATGTCTACCTTTATTTACTATCACAGAGTAAATAATTCTAACATTTTTTGCCGGCGAAGAAGATGTTAAAAAGTATTTCCAAAACCAAGTGACCTCTTCTTTTTCAATTGGTAGAACTGCCGCCCAATTAATTAACTTTTCAAAAAAGGGAGGGGCACCTGTTTTCTAAAATCATGTATAAAATGGCTGCTACTTCTAATACACATATGATTATAACTACCTCTCAATGACCTTGTTATTATCTAGTACTTACCGACGTAATTACATATCATACAACTGTCAATTTTGTCTGGTTTACAACTAGGGAGGGTCAATATTGTTGATGTTTATGTTTATGTGTTTTCTACGAAGCTTCTCATGTTTTTCTCACATTTATCATGTATTATTTATGTAAATTATAACATTAAGTTTCACTTATTATAATTTTATTTTTTTGAACAGCATGAATTTTTAATTTTAAGGATTATTTTATTTTAACAACATATATACACTACGACTCGTCTTATGATTTATTTATTTGGATAGTAACCTAGGTTGTAGTAGCATATCTTATTTATAGTTGTTTAATATCCAGCGGCAAATATTACTTGCATTACATGTTAGATAAATACCAACCCGCTTTAAAACTAGACCCTCTTTTTGGTATGTCAATCTTAAATGTTCTTGCTTTTTTATATTCTTGAATTTATAACCCCTGATAGAAACAAATTACACCGTTTTCGTTGGGGTTTAAAAAAAGATTGAAGATGGTGTATGATTGCCAAGAGACTAGTATCCACCACCTAGAGCCTAAATCAAGTAGATGTAAGCATACATGTATATTTTTATCAACACATTTAGGTCATGGTATGGCCTTCAGCAATGAGTAAAACATATAGTGTAAAAACATATTGGCAGCCATAAAAAGTTCAAACATGACAAAATGAGAAAAAAAACAGGGCCTGATTTATGACAAAATATAAACAAAAAACAAATTTGACAGACAGCAACTAACGACACACATCTAATAAATTAACTGCCCCTGATTATTCCTATATCCTATTAATTTTTGGCATAGTTCATGGATTAAAATACAAATTATTTTTAAATTTTGATTATGAGAAGAGGAATATTAATCAATGTTTGACTCGATAATTAATTTGCTGGATCACAACACCAGTAATGCTTTAATTTTTCATTTTGTAGATTCACCGCTTATATTTACACAAAGTTGAAAATCAAACATTTAGTTTAAAACTAAAAAAATCATTTGTTTATCACTCGGTTGTGATGGCTTTCTATTGGTAATCAGTATAAATGGGTTTTGCTGTTTAAAGGTATTTTCCATCTTAATTGTGATGTGAATAAATGAGTTCGTTCATATATCGTTGGTCAATTAAAGACAAGAAACCAAAAATATATTATGTTCATTACTTTTACATGTGTATTCCGTTTTACATATATATCCATACTTCAGATATTCCAATGGGCCTGTTACAAAATTCTTGACATATTTAATATTGTAAACAGCTTAAAATATAACGATATTAAAATCGGAATTGATATGCAGAAAACGTCTGAGACCTATTATATCAGAATGACATTTGTTTGAAGGAATATAGAAAGGTTCATTGACCTGGTAAATTGTTAAATTTGATTCTAACATTTGTAAAACATTTGTAAAAATAGAGAACTTGCCTTGCAAAGAGGCAAAACAATACCATATTAGTCTTTGAAACATCGAAACAAGCCTCACAATTTGCAATGTTAAGATCATTGATCAAAATGATCACAGTCAAAAACCGATGATTAACCCGAACGCTCTGGACTAGATATTCAAGCAATTCAAGATCTCAAGGAGCTAATAATCGAGGAATAAATGGTGACAATTTGGCTCCATCCGTTGTCAGCTGTTCCATAACAGTCACCAGCCATATAATGATAGCGTCTGTAAAATATTCAACTTCACCATGAGGAACTTATGGTTCGATAACTTTCTTTGCATCAATCCTCCATTAAGACAAGTATTATAAGAATCGCAAGTCATGAAATATCGTATAAACTAGAAACCCATGGAATGTTGCTACACTGCCATGGAAAGTTCACAATGAGAAAATTAAAATCATCTTTTTTATCGTTAGTTTTATAAGTTCTTTGGTCAAATTCAATAACAAAGTCACATAGCTGCGAACAACGTTAGTCAACAACCTTGGATGTTAAAGCCATTCATATATCGGAATACAAAGTTAAGGGAAATGATAGCTTGTGTTAAATCTTCTTCAAAAACCATGATAAGGTATTTTCTTCAGGCGAAAATGGAATAGTTGTCTAGAAAAGGAGCAAAGATAAGTCCAAGAAGAATGACTACTCTCTGTTGAAAAAAAAGTTTTTAAAAAATGTAACAACTATATATTACTAAAAATCTAGCGGTTGTATGTGGTCAGTGTAAGAGATATTTCTGTTTGAATAATATTTGTATACACAAGTGGTAAATGTCTTTATAGTCTTAAAGAAAATATTTGAAGATATCATCTTCCTTGTGAAACAAAGTTTTAACTCACTTTTTCAATACCAATGATGAATATCTGTGTAACAGGGTATATAAAACCGGTAAAAGTAAAACTTTGATATTGGGTTTGATATATGCATTCTATAAATACTTAGTACATGAGCTATGTTTCACTTTGAACCAACTGTTTGTAAATAATGATATAGACATGGTATATAAATAAGGCTTTATAGCCTATAGACGCGTGTGTATTCATATTTTTTTTAAATAAAGAAAGGATGGGTATGCTGTGTGTGTGGCTGTTCTTTTTTACACCCTGTTAGATAAAGCTCAAACATCTTAATAAATGTAGCTTGCATGGGTTATTTCGTGAAACACCGCTAGAAAAAAAATATTAAAAGTTGTGCTGTTCTGTCCAAACATCTCAATATACTAGTATATAGACTGAATTAACTTGAAATTTCATTTTGCATGTTCATAGATAAAAGAAGATATGGTATAATAGTCGATAAGACAAATCCTCATGAGAGTACAGTGACACAGAAATCAACAACTATAGGTCACTGTACGGTCTTCAACATTGAGCAAAACCCATCCGAGATAGTCAGCTATAAAAGGTTCCGAAGTGACAAACGTAAAATCATCCAAACGACAAAACTAACGGCATAATGTATGATATACAAAATAATGAACGAAACACAATATGTACTCCATGTAAACGATTATGTCACTTTGTAATCTAATTCAAACTGTGTCCTCAGTGCTTCATTGTTACATGTTATTTTGTGTGAAAAAAATTCAAAACTTACAGAGGAACATGCAGAACATGACAAGGCAGGGCGTAATGTGTTTGATAAAATACACGTACGCATTGTCGCTAGTTACATGTATATTCATCTGCCAAAAGAGGACACTGATGACGATTAAACACATGCCGTTAATAAGCCAATGGTTGTAATATCACACAGACAATTAAAGTTATATTAACATGATTAACGGAACATCCAGATAAAGAATGAGTTACTCTCCTTGCAGAGAACTAAGAAATGCTTTCTAACATAAAAACTGTTCCCTCAGTTAATGTAAATGGTGTCATGCCCTAACATATGTGTAAACATGTCTTCTCTGCTACGCTAGGTATGTCTAACGAAGTAACCACTGTTTCATAGGTTTTGCAAAACGTAGTTGTGTAAATTTTGACTTCCCTCTTTCTTTTTTCCCCCAATTGTCTGCTTACCTTCTTCTTTATATCTATTTGTTTGTCACATGATTCTCATGCAACTGAAATTTTCATGGTATCTTTAGCTTCATGTGCTAGACCTAGCATTTCGATTTATGGCCATTGTTTTATTATTGTTCGTTTCTGTGTGTGTTACATTTTAACGTTGCGTCGTTTGTTTTCTCTTATTTTTGAGTGTAAATTCACATTGCGATAAGACGTGTCACGGTACTTGTCTATCCCAAATTCCTGTATTTGGTTTTGATGTTATATTTGTTATTCTCCTGGGATTTGTCTGATGCATGGTACGTTTCTGTGTGTGTTACATTTTAGTGGTGTGTCGTTGTTCTCCTCTTATATTAGATGCGTTTCCCTCGGTTGTTGTTTGTTACCCCGATTTTGTTTTTTGTGATTTATGAGTTTTAAACAGCGGTATACCACTGTTGCCTTTATTTTACATTTACCAATCATCAATGATGTACCGCATATGTATCATGTTTGGATTGGTATCATAAGTGTGAAATACACATGTAGCAACACAGCAATGATTCTCCAGATCTATGTCTTAAAACATATAACACTGTACATTTTTTTTCTATAGTTTTGGGAGGTAATTTCGGATGAACATGGAATAGACCCTAGTGGAATTTATCATGGCGACTCTGACCTACAACTTGAGAGGATCAGTGTTTACTTTAGCGAAGCGAGCGGTAAGTGATATGTTCATGATGTTAGACGTTTTAACATTAATCTTGTCACGTGTTATGCCTTGAAACCGTAATTAAAATCATGAGGTATATATGATTAAGTAACAGGAGGAGATAGGTGGAAGTATGGTACATGTAGCATGACTAAGAAAATTCCATTCACAAAGTAGACAATAGTTTGTCTCTTATATTTGAACTTTACTGCTCTTCATACGCATACAACATCTATCTCAAAAGAAAAAAAATCAAAACAAGTGCATTTATACATGTAAAACATTTTGTGTAGCTTGACAACAGGTTGAACAAGAGCAATTAAACATATAATCGAGTTCTTGATTCTACATGTAGCATCGTAGGGTAAAACTTCGTTGTGAACTTCCATAACAAAGTTGACCATGTACGGTTGTTATCAAACCTCTCTTACATTTCTTACGCGTTGTTTGTTTGTTCGTTTTTTGGTTTTTTTTGCTGCTATTCAATCCTGTGCTCTCGAACAAACCTGACCTAATGCATTAACACTTGGACCGAGAAATTGGCAATGCAAATGTCCCATCCATTCAGCCTACTTGCAGAAGGTCGACCTACTAAACAACATGTTATATTAACTGTTAATTTGTCGTTTTATTTTTCTCTTTTTAAATGCATAAAGTTATAGTCGCTGGACATTAAACAAGCAATGGTCAAGATATTAATTATTTGCATTGGCAACTGCAGTAGAGCAATTTGATAAATAAGAACATAAAATATATACACACGAAAACATCAAACATTTTAAAAGAAACCAAAAGAAGAAATAAATACGGTCTTGAAATCTGCTTTTACATACTTTGTTGTTATATAATCATAGGAAACAAATATGTACCTAGAGCAATTCTACTTGATTTGGAACCAGGAACCATGGATTCTGTGCGATCTGGTCCCTTTGGTGAACTCTTTCGACCTGACAACTACATATTTGGTCAGTCAGGAGCTGGAAACAACTGGGCCAAAGGCCATTACACGGAAGGAGCCGAATTGGTAGATACTGTCATGGATGTCATCCGAAGAGAGACGGAAACATGCGATTGTCTACAAGGTTTCCAGATGGCGCATTCATTGGGTGGAGGAACGGGATCTGGCATGGGAACATTATTGATAAGTAAAATCCGCGAAGAATATCCGGACAGGATAATGAACACATTTTCTGTGATGCCATCTCCAAAGGTAATAAACAAATAAAATACTTTCTCTTGTGAAAGTAAAATATTCTAGTAAAAAAGAGGCGAAAGATACCAAAGGGAAAACAAAATAGTAACAATGCTACGGCAATAAAAAAAAACAAAAAATGATAAAAAGACCAACAGCAGTACACAAAACACAATAAAGAAAACCAAAACTAAAAACCGAGTACGAACTAAAAAACTACGATTGATATCAGGCCTTGCGGTCATAAAACATTCGAGTCAGTTTTTTGTACTCATACTCGAAAATCAACCAATCAAAATGCTGGATTTCATGTTTCGAGCATGGTTTTTATGCTCCAAGAACTGAGCAAAGTTTTATGACTTCAACCCCAGGTGCTTCGGTAACAAAGCAGATTCTGCTCAACATTTGACACGCGCCGTACTGCTCATGTAAGTACAAACCTGGTTATACGTAGAATCTGCTCAACATATGGCACGCGCCGTGTTGCTCATGTAAGTACAAACCTGGATAAACGTAGAATCTGCTTAACATATGGCACGCGCCGTGATGCTCATGTAAGTACAAACCTGGTTATACGTAGAATCTGCTTAACATATGGCACGCGCCGTGATGACCATGTAAGTACAAACCTGGTTATACGTAGAATCTGCTTAACATATGGCACGCGCCGTGATGCTCATGTAAGTACAAACCTGGTTATACGTAGAATCTGCTTAACATATGGCACGCGCCGTGATGCTCATGTAAGTACAAACCTGGTTATACGTAGAATCTGCTTAACATATGACACGCGCCGTGTTTCTCATGTAAGTACAAACTTGGTTATACGTAGAATCTGCTTAACATATGGCACGCGCCGTGATGATCATGTAAGTACAAACCTGGTTATACGTAGAATCTGCTTAACATATGACACGCGCCGTGTTTCTCATGTAAGTACACACCTGGTTATACGTAAAATCTGTTTAACACATGGCACGTGCCGTGATGCTCATGTAAGTACACACCTGGTTATGACGTAAACAAAATTGTTTAAGCAGATGTGCTTAGACCTTAATATCAGAGCAAACCAAGAAATCAAAAGAAGAACATATGAAAAAAGAAGATTTGGTTTGATTGCCAATGAAACAACTCTCCACAAGAGACCAAAATGACACATAAATTAACAACTATAGGTCACCGTACGGCCATCAACAATGAGCAAAGCCCATACCACATACTCAGGTATAAAAGGCCCCGAAATGACAATGTTAAACAATTCAAACGAGAAAACTAATGTTTCCATTAAGATTACCCATCGATTAATTAAGATGGAGAAGGCATGTACTGCAGGGACAAAATGTCCTGTAAATAAGAACATCGATAAATAAAAGTTTTAACTTTACATGTACTTTGACAATGTTTTTGTGCTGATACTTGCATTGTATATTAGTAAAATTTGGCAATCTGCTCAATTTCTATAAATATTTCTTTACAAGGTTTCCGACACCGTTGTTGAGCCATACAATGCAACCTTGTCAGTTCATCAGCTTGTTGAAAACACAGACGAGACTTTCTGTATCGACAACGAGGCCCTCTACGACATATGTTTCAGGACATTGAAGTTGACCACACCCACATATGGAGATTTAAACCATCTTGTGTCGGCAACAATGTCAGGCGTAACTACCTGTCTTAGATTTCCAGGACAATTAAATGCAGATTTGAGGAAATTAGCCGTTAATATGGTTCCGTTTCCTCGTCTTCATTTCTTCATGCCAGGGTTCGTACCATTAACATCACGTGGTAGTCAACAGTATCGCGCACTTACTGTACCGGAACTAACACAACAGATGTTTGATTCTAAGAACATGATGACTGCTTGTGACCCTCGCCATGGGAGATATTTGACTGTTGCATGCATGTTTCGCGGACCAATGTCAATGAAAGAGGTCGATGAACAAATGCTTAATATTCAAAACAAAAACAGTTCATACTTTGTAGAATGGATTCCAAACAATGTCAAAACTGCTGTCTGTGACATTCCACCTCGAGGCTTGAAAATGTCGGCTACTTTTATTGGTAACAGTACAGCAATTCAAGAAATATTTAAGCGAATTTCTGAGCAGTTTACAGCTATGTTTCGCCGTAAAGCTTTTCTTCATTGGTATACTGGTGAAGGAATGGATGAGATGGAATTTACCGAGGCGGAGTCGAATATGAACGATTTAGTTTCTGAATATCAACAGTACCAGGATGCAACAGCAGATGACATGGACGATTTTGATGAGCAAGAAGAAGATGAACTTGATGAAATGTAAAATTTCAAACACTCATTTTTTCGCACAGTATAAATAACACAAGATTTGCCTTTATAGACATTTTTTTTAAAACACACATCTTGCATTTAATAGATATAAGAAGATGTGGTATGAGTGTCAATGAGTCAACTCTCCATTCTAGTCACACAAACAAAAACATTATAGATCAAAGTACGGTCTACGACACAATAGTTCTCTTTTTAAATTCGTATATATATAGATGCAAAATAAAGAAAAACCTTATTGCAAAAGATTTTAAGTTTCATAAATTATGTACAGCGCTATTATAATATGCATCGTACTAGACAAAGATATTGCCAACTTCTTCAATGGTAGCTCTTAGACTAAATTACTGATTGATTATGGTTTATCTCCTGGTACATATATTCATGTAAATATTTGTTATCGGTTATAGGCTTTTGAGATTGTGAATATTGAATTGGCATAGCTTGTTGCTTTTAATAACTAATAAGTCCTAACTTGCTCTTGTCTTAAGACCGAAAAACATTATTAGTAAGTATATCAGTCATGTTCTTTATGTACTAATTTCAATCAACATACATGTACATGTAGTTACTATTAAAGTCTAGTAGCTGGGTTTTTCACACATCATTATACATGTACATGTACTTAATACACTCAGTGTTCTGAGAGACACTCGATCATAATCAGGCCTGCACTTTATTATAGCTATCTTATAGCTGTAAGCATAGATCGATGACATTTAATGTTAATTAAGTGTTATTACGAATTTGACCTACATATTAAAATATATTTCTTCATTACACACAAATATTCATTCAGAATGGTGCTGGAGGCTTATCACAGTATACATTGCAGGCCAAAAATAAAATTTTATTTAGAATTCCTTTGATGTTCATGTATACATATAGAAGACAAATTAGTCTGTCCGTCCTGGGGTTTATTTATTCAGTTACCTCTTTCACTCGTGTGTAGGCAATAATTTCATGAGCATTAGAAATCTTATATGTGCCCTAATCTTTGAATCTTACTCTATCGTAATTCGGTCAAATTCGCAGAATTTGGTTACGTCTACCCAAAGCGACTAGTCGGTGATTCCGTGTTTGTAATGGTAATATTTGCTTTAAAGCTGAAAAGCTCACTTTGTCAACTTATTTACATACTTGATCTCTAACTTACGAATCGCTTTCATAAGACTTAGTATAAGAACGGAATAGACAATTCCTTAAATTTATGTATCTGTGCCTATACCATGTGCTAATTGCCCTCTTTCACACCATATCTCGCGGCGGTCCTCCTCAGAATAGAAGTTTATTCAAAACATAAATACACCTAAGTTCAAATTCGAAAAACAAACTTTAAGGAACAACTACTATAAGTATTCAATGCCATGCTTCAATTGACATTTGTCGATTTGAATGTGTTTATATTACAATTTTTAAACACAAGTTTTGTTTTTCCTTTTGCCAAATATAGACTGGTTGCAAAATAAAGGCAACAGTAGTTTACTGCTGTTCAGTATTCATATTTCGATTAAGCAAACAACAAATCCGGCTAACAAACTAAAACCGAGGAAACACATTAACTATAAGGTAAAAACAACGGAATAACAGAAAACCTGGACTACAACAAAAACAAATCCGGCTAACAAACTGAAACCGAGGGAAACACATTAACTATAAGGTAAAAACAACGGAATAACAAAAACACTGGACTACAACAAAAACAAACGCAAACATACATAGAAAAGGACTGTAGATAACAACTATACATAACCCGTACACGCTGCCTTTTATGATATATACATCAATGAACGACAAACACTGTTTCACAGGATCATGACTTAGGGATACAGAAATGAAATGTGAGTTGCATGAACAACAAACAACCCCCACTGAATTACAGGCTCCTGACTGAACCCATTTGTAATTAACAATTAGGGAGCTACCATTTGAATTTTAGGTTGGGTGGGTGCTAGGATGTAAAATTTTGTCCTGCATACAACATTCTGACTTTTTTTATTTGCCAACTTGCTCGTCCTGCATTGTTTTCATGAAAACTCCTGACCTGCCTTTTCAAACTTCATTCTAGCCCCCCTTCTAAAAATCAAGAGCTGTCCCACCTAAGCGAAACAACTGTTAAAATGAAACTGTAATTGTATAGCCTAATGGACATATAACCTTTATTGTCATTTAAATCAACAAATATAATTTGAGACAAAATAAGCAAAACATACATGTCTCATTGGCAATCATACCACATCTTCTTTTTATATGTACAGTGAAAAAAACATTTACAAATGGCAAGAAGATTTAACAGACAAGTTTGTTCATTTATATAGTTCAGAATTTTAGTACGACGTCCACTTTTACTGAACTAGACTGTACTTATCTTTGTTTAGGGGTAAGCTGATGAACACCTCTTGGTGCGGAGTTTTTTCCTTAAAGCCCCATTGGTGGTCTTATGCTGTTGTCTGATCTTTAGTCGGGTTGTTGACCTATGGCACATTCCCCATTTGCATTTTCAATTTTAATGTGTATACATATATTTAAACAAAATTAAACTAATATTTACCCAGTTTTTAATAATAATGACTGTTGTATAAAGGATCATGTATGTGTATTGATTGACATAGAAGATAATTCATTTTGCGTTATCCTACAAGGGATTGAAATTTTCTATTATATATTCGTTTTCCTTGATTATTTTTCAAGGAAAGTTGGAGTGCACTGTCTTGTTACATATCAGCTCTTTATTTATTTGGTTGGTTTTTTTTCATGATTGATATTTTTCGACATGTTAAATCCTGATGAATATTCATAAGTTTGTCCCACCTTAGATAATTCGTCAGTTGTTGTTTTTTCATTTGTCATTTTTGTTATTTGTAAGATGATGTATTGATGGCGATTTTTTTACATACATTTTGTTAAATATTACAGACTTGGGACGATTCACAGCATGATTTGTTGTATAAACACTTGCCAAATGTCGTAGACTTATCGTCAAAATATGCATGAACTATTTGCCACTGGACGTCAATAAAACAATCAATCAATTGGAGATGGTGTATTGTTGTCCTTATATTGCCTTTTTGTTATTTGTGTCGACTGATTAGCTACTCTTTTATTCAATTTAATTCCATGATCCTGACTCGCAGCCATGCAGACAAGAGCAAAAAGCATATTTTTAAAAAGCAGTAATAAAACATATAATAAGTTAATTATCAATAGGCAATCATTTTTAATGGATTAAAATCAAATATATCTGTACTATATTATTAGTTACATGGTGTGTTAGTGACCTAATACGATATATATGGGGGTCAGTAAATTCCCTAAGGAGTGAGAACGTAGCTTGAATCATCTTCACATGTGGTATTTTGACTAGCGGCCTATCAAAGTGGTCTATAGGTAGTCTTCAATACTTAGTATCAAGATCCTACTTCCATTTGGAAAACAAATGCCAACAATAACAATTTTGTAGCTTTAAATTGGTTTTATGAATTTATTTGTTCATCACATTTTCAATTCCTTCGTCTGTTGAATCCTTTCAAATTACTCGTCTTCGTTGTTTTGAAAGGGAAGTAACTCCGTTATGCCAACAATAACAAGCTTTTATTATGTTTTATTAACTTATTTCAACCTTCATCATCAATTTCTTCCTCTGTTGAATGCTTTCAGATTTTTCCTCAACAACGTGATTTTTTAAGAAGGATTGTGGCATCTTTTTAGTTTTGAAAGGGAAGAAACGCCTTACTAACCCCATATGGTAACTATAAACCATGTATGGTAACTAACCCTATATTTTTAGGACACCCTACATCAAATATATACATAGTCAACAAGGGTAGTCCGTTAGCAAATAATATCTCTATAAATCTACAGGAGTTAAGGTAAGGATAGTTAACCGAGTTCAAACATTTATCAATATAAGTTCAAATACTAGTAAGTACAGATTTTCAGGTAGTCTGCATAGTGATATTGTTGAGTGAGCGCAGTGAACGAGTTCAAAAAGCTTCATATTGGGTCGAGCAGCTCATATTTTACAATATAAATATGAAGACAACCAGATAATCATTCAGTAGAACGACCTCTTAGTTTTCTTGAATAATAAGCCAATTGAACTTACCATCTGTGTTTCACAATTCGAACTTTTTTACAGCTTTTTTGGGTACTTATCTCGGGGACCTTTGTGGCGGGGTGGTCTTAGCAGTTAATCTAGACTGATGATTACTAGCCTGGCAGCACTGGGTTCCTGAGGGCTGGTCCAGTTTGTGGCAATGTGCGTTTGTCTTGGATCTAACTAGGATTGCCAAGGGTATTCTTTTTTCCTCTACCAAAAAAAAAAAGACTTTCCGCCTTGAAATAGTCAAGCATGCTGAAAATAGCGCTAAACACAAACAATATGATAGTTAATCAATTTTTCATCAGACAATGAACTTTAAATATAGTTTTTACATGCTCTCACTAGATGGACTCGACAAAAAAAAAGTCCTTTAAGAAAAACCTCTCCAGTGTAACTTATCATGTCATATATTTAAAAGTTACATAAGTAATAAAAACAGAATAAAGAGAAAAACAATCACATTTAAAAATGATGGATGAAGGGATGGGTTGGATTTTATTACAATATTACTTTATTATACGAAACTAAATGACCTTCTGCTAAAGCCCGCGGTGAAATGTACATCGACATAAGAAACATTGCATATACATGACATCACGCACTCGACTAATTACTTATATGTCTCCAAAGTTATCTCATTTATATGAAATAAAACTTAAAACATTACCATACTTTTTAGTTTAAAGTCCTTTCTGTAAAGGTTAATGTCTGGCGGTTCTGTCATACGGTTGCACTTTATAATGGGCAGATATTACATCTCTTTACTTGTAAAAGGCATGCGTCCCCAAAACAAAATTAAAAGGGTCATGATAATGTTCCTTTGTTTATAACTTGTTGAATATCGTATGTTGACCTTAACATTGATAAAAAAAAATGAATGTATCAACATAATTGTCTCAAATTATATAAGAAGATAAGAAGGCATTATAAGAAGATGTGGTATGATTGCCAATGATACAACTCTTCACCAAAGATTAAATTACATAAAGTTGGCAACAATAGGTCATTGTAAAAGACACCGGTTTCGATTCCCGTCATCTTCACTCATAAGTTTGTTTAATTTTGCAGACACATGTATATGTTCATTTGTAATTGTTTTGTTTGATGATAGTCCAATTTCTGGTCTTTATTTCAATAAAAATTACTTACTAACTTACTCGTATATAGTCTTCAATGTATGTGAAGTTTATATAAACATTGGCATAATTGTACACAATTCAGTTAAGACATGAGCTCTTATGACGTCTTTAACTGACTAATATAAAAAAAATCACGCAGCTTCATGCAAGTACTAATAAATAACAAGAATGTGTCCCAGTACACGGATGCCCTATCCACACTATCATTTTTGATGTTCAGTGGACCGTGAAAATGGGATTAAATATTTAATTTGGCATCGAAATTAGAAAAAAAAATCATCATAGGGTTGACTTTAGAAACTTTAACCCGAAGCAGGACTGACGGACGGACGAACGGACGGTACAACGGACGGACACACAGACCAGAAAACATCATGCCCATAAATGGTGCATAGAAATACAAAGCATGCGAATATAATGAAAGCAAATTATTTTTGATTTCTGAACCTCCAGTGTCAATGCTCATGCGACAAACACCACTTTATGCATTGAATGGGGGAACAATCACTAAATTCCATAAAATAATAACACATTAAAAAAGCATCAATTAAACACTCGATTTAATATTAGCTATATCAAATATATAATGCACGAAAGAAACAAAAACTAACAAAAATACCATTACTAAGATACTATTTATCAAAATGCTGTGAAATGAAATGTGAAAATGTTCAGTGTAAATATGGTAATATGTACGAAAATATGCGATGTCACGGATTGTTATGATAATTTGCAAACAATAATAGCATGTGGAACTGCATAATTATGAATATCGAAAACTGTATATGTTACTATTGTACTTTTGGGTGAAAAAAAATTAAAAAAATGTAGAAAGAAGTACAAATGTAAATGATGCACTTGATATCGCTATTTGACTATAAATTGCTTTTTCTGGAAAAACCTATCCTACGAGTGTTTTTTTTTCAAGCAGCTATTTCCGATTATAAAAATTAGGGGAGTCACCGAATTCGGGTTTCACTGTCTAAATTATTGGAGACTTTTAGTGTATTGGTAATATTTAAATATGTCTAATGTAAGAGTTCGATATCTATAATACTAAAATTACGAGGTCCAATTTGTCAGCCGTCATCACGTAAAAACGACGAATCAAAGAATTCAACTTTATATATACATGTAACTAATATAGTACAAAGGTATAGATTAAAAATTGCACCACCCCAGGACCTTTTGTTTTCCGCGTATTTTAATATTGCCAATAATTAAGAAGTTCCGGGTCGAGTCCGATACCGATACCAATAGTATATTTACCTGTTACCGATTACATTATCTGTACGTTCCGCATCTGAAAGGCGCACCACCAAACGGTGTATTCAAGATTAATATGCTATATACACGGGTCATAATCACAGGGTAACGTTGACACTACTAAATTGTCAAATTGTTACCTATTGTAGTGTTTTAATCAGTAAGACTTTCTAAGATAACAATACGAATACTGAAAATCTGAAAATAAGGCGCATAGGTACAGTTCAATTTGTTAGCGGGCATGACGTAAAACAGCAAACCAAAGAATTCAACTTTATTTATAACTTATATACGACAATGCTGTTGATTAAAAAATACTCCATTCCAGGACCTTTTGTTTTCCAAATAATAAATATTACCAATAATTGATAAGTTCCAGTTCGACGGGTTCAAACAGAAAGATTTGAAAGCAGAGAAAACTGTGTATCTTATAATCGGCATGACTTTATCAGATGACAAAATTAATACTAAAATCAGGCTTGCGCATAGTTATATAGTTTAATTCAGTCACGGACCCGCGATATCACGGGTGTGTTCTTGTACAATTAAAAAAAAGATATAAGTAGAAAGTTAAAGGGGTACTATAGCTAAGAGATATATAAAAAATCTAAAGTAAGATTTTTTTTGTTAAATCAATATTGAAAGTGAAATAGTGAAATAATAATTCGCTTTTAGCAGCCAAAATAGTTCAATTTTATCAAATCAAGCGAAGAAACATTGATATCGACATCATTAAATCAGTATTCATGTGAACTTCAGTTAAACCCCTAGCTAGAGATTGACAGCGCATGCATTGTACGTGTACTGGTTATTTAAAAAAAAGAAAAGAATGTCAACAATGAAAGTGAAACTACGGTAAACCATTTGATTACTTATTCGATCCATATAAAACCATTCTTATACGGTTAAAAACAATAAGAAACTTATATGTCTAATCTATAAAATAAAATCAAACAGACCTATAAAAATCTTATTGCACGTGTTGGTTTAATCTATTCATAATTTATTATGTTTACATCGCTTATATAGATATAGGAAGATGTGGTGTGAGTGCCAATGAGACAACTCTCCATATGGTCATTTGAGGTCAAATCAATAGTATTAGATGGCGTCTGGACTAAAATTCACACGAAACGAACCTACATATTCTCTACCCCATGCTCTGTAAACTGTTTCTTTTGGACTTTTGGTAGTATGGATAAATGTTTTACATTGGCATAAATCAAATATAAAAATTTGAGTCAAATCTGTAACCATGAATTTGACAGCTAGTGCCCCTTTTTAACATTCAGGTTTTTTTTTTATAATGATACACAAATCAAAGTAATAAAATGGTTGGTGATCACAGTTGAAAAATGAAAAAAAGTTGTGTAATTTCAGAATTTATCCGGATTGGAATAATAAGCAACAAGATGTATTGCAATAGCATCTCTTTTAAAGAAAATTTGTAGGACAGGATGTCGAGATATGTTAAAGCAATATGTTTGATCTTTTGTAGTATTGTTTCTTATAAAAAATAATATCAAAATGGATATTGCATAAAGAAAATAAGTAGGTGAACACAAACACATATTTATACTTACTAATATGGTAGATCTGTGTCATTCCAAGCTGAGAAGCCACTTCTTATCTGAGTGTGTTTTTATCATTTTGGTGAATTTCGTTGTGTCGAAGGACAAATTATTGATAGTCTGATATTTTTTTTCATCACTTTATTTGTCTAAACTCGGGACGATGTAAAAGAGCTTAATAACATTGTATAGACAATGTTAATTGTTCATGTCATGTAATTGTGTGCATTTTCATGTAGAAGTTTTTTTATGTTTCTTTTGATTTCATTTTGCTTTCACATTGACTTGTATACCACATCTTTTTTTGGAAACAAATTTGAATATATAAAAGCAAACGTTTCATGGTATTGTTTACACATTGAGCGTTTCGATTGTGAATGCCTCTGAGCGTTTATTGTGAAGTATCGCTTCAACACACTGTATTTGTTTTACCGCAACTAATCTATAGTTTGCTTTGCGATCTAATGAAAAACATGTTGTTGTGGTTCATATAAACAACAAACAAAATCAGATGATTTAGTATTGTATTGTCTGCATAATCTAAATTAAATTTTTAATAAGATGGTTTTTCTTTTTTTAGTTACGTCCAGTAACAAGTGTTTCATGGATGTTTGAGGTAATTTCCTTTACATTGCTCAATAGTGACTGTTCTGGCAAAATTGACCGACTGAAATGAAAGGCAAACGAAAATAATAAAACAGCCCACGAAACACAGGATATCATATGTTGAGAATATAGAAAACAGTGTTTTCGAAAATGGCATGGTACATGCACGCCCTCTATATTATTATATACGGATCCAAAAACAATGTATCATGTATTTTTTTTTTATTTCTCACGAAAACACATCTTCATAGCGAAGAAACATTTTTAGGAATTTTCAACTTTATGTATTATGACATAACGCGTAAAAAACGCATTCGTTTTGAAATTTCTATCGCCGCAATTTAAAAGAAAACAGGCAAAAATGCAAATCTTAATTTAAAAATTCATATCAGCAAAAAGGACTCTTATCTTTGTTTTTCCTATTTTCTTTCTACTTATGTACGGCATCTTAATGCTCATAAATCGTCTATGACATTAACAATGCTGTATTATAATATATACACATTTTATGATTGAGGCGTTACACTTACTAAAGCGTGATATAAAAAAAATCCTGGCATGTACAAATATGGTCATTTATTTACCTTTCGCTTTATAAATTGGAAATATTTTGATATCACTAGACAGAGAAAAATGTTACCATTGCAAGATAAATGGTGTTGAGTCTGTAATTGTGATGTTGAATAATCACATGCAACTTGTTGAGATAGATATGCATACATGTATGGGCAAAAGTTAACAACCCTGCCATGTTTAAACAAAACAGAAGTCAAATTGAAAAGCATACTGTCATTAATTTGTGGATAAGAATACATGTTTTTAATATGTCGCTTCAAAATTTATGAATTAAATGAATTTCTACTAACGTCGATAAAACAAAAATTAAACTAAAATCCATCTTTTAATTGATGCCAATTTCAACTTATCTTTTCATTTTGTTCTTTTGTTGTTTTTGTAAACACCACTGTCGCAGGTTCTGGAATTGATTGATTGCTTACAAACATGTTTAACCCCGCTACATTCTGTATTTGTTTGACCCAATCCAAGAAGCGTGCAGTTTAGTGGCTGTTGTTGCTATATAAAATTTAGAATGGTAATGGGGAATGTGACAATAACCCGACAAAAGAGAAGATAAAAGTAGAAGGCCACCAAAAAGTCTTCAACGCAGAGAGAAAATCCAGCACCAGAAGTTGGATTCCAGCTGGCGGCTGAACAAACATTTGTACTAATTCAATGAAAATGGACGTCATACTAAACTCTAAAATATATAAATGAACTAAAATTAAAAAAAAATCATCCATGATTAACAAAGGCTATAGCCTCCTCACTTCGGACAGGTGCAAAAATGCATCGCTTGTATTCATGTTAAGTGAGATCTAAACCCTCTTCCTCTAGTCAATGTAGAAAAACCGAACACAGTAAAACACAGTTTACAAGGAGTCCGAGTCCGATGTCCAAATAGGTAACAACGAAACCAAAATGACAATGATGCATACATTAACAAAATACTAAAAGCAGTTACTGACATACCAGCTTGATACCTCAATTGAACTGATTAAAAGATTATGACCAGGCTGTCTTCATCAAACAATCATACAATATATGAGAAGAACATAACCCGTATCAGCCAACAACTGGTATTGGTTTTAGAATATGTCATATTTGTTTTTCGTAAATTGTTTTCTTATAAATCATGCTGTGTTTTTCTCAATTGTTTCATGTCGTGGCCTTCAATAGCGGACTATACGGTGTGGTTGGGTTTTTTTTATTGTTGAAGGTCATACTGTTGCCTATTATTACTTACATTCATTTATTTCGTCTGATTTTTATATCATATTACGGTGACCTGTAAATTTTTAATTGCTGTGTCATTTTATCTCTTAACCTAGAGAAACACACTTTTTGCCATCAAAATTAACGTTAGTTCCCTCCGTGGTATTCGCAATCGACCTGCTGTATTATAAATGGAATGACCACCTGAACTTTGTCAAGTACCTTAAACAATCGGCCAAGTAGGTTTTTCTCTTTATTATAATAGGCTATAATAGAGGAAGAAAAACTTCACTAGTCTGGTAAAGTTTTCCCATCGGCTTTTAAAGGGTCTTATTGGGTTAACGAAATAAAAACAATGAGTGTAAAGCATAAAGAACAGTGAAAAGTTGGCCTAAAGTTAACATTAGAGAAATATGGTGTTAGTGGAAACTGGGCTGGCTCACTTCAGAATGATATATTTGTTGTTCGTTTCTATTTCAATATACTGTAAATATTTTAATTTATATAGGATAATAATTGTGAAACAGGTATATCGAAATTTGCTGACAAAGTTTGCTATCCATTATTTATTAACTAGAACACACCCGCGAAATCGCGGGTATATACAGCTTGTGGACTGTTGTAGGATGATTTTTTCAAAAGTCCGATATTTGTTTCCTATCTGTTAAATTCAAATATTTTCGTGTGTCTGGCCTCAGACCACAATTATTCTCCTCCTTTGCTACAATGCTGCTTTTGGTAAAAATCAAATAAAATTAACAATTTGCATCGTTTCAAACATGAAATAAATCTAACTGCTTATATATAGATCATTTTTGGTCTAATAAAATATGATTCTAGGACAATCCGTCAGTGTTTTTTCTTTCTTTTGAGAGCCTCATTAAGATGTCAATGGTAGGACATGCATCATGTATAAATGGCTAAGGCTAATTTGAGGGGTGGTCGGAGGGGTCCTGATCCCGAAATCCCGCGCTTAAAACCATGAAATCCAGAGATGCAGAATTAAAAGAAATGAATATCCCGAAATCACGAAATCAAAACATATATTCCCGGATCCAGTAAGGATCAATCCCCAAATCCTGAGCTTAAAAACACACTATCCCGACGCCCCGTAAATGCTCGCCTACTGTTAATCTCTACCTTACTTTCATTTTTGCCAAATCACTATTTTCCCTTTTTACAATAAATTTGTATGCCCCATTTATGGGCATTATGTTTTCAGGCTAGTCTGTCCGTCCGTTCGCTCGTCCGTCCGTCCGTCCGTCCGTCCATGTCTGTCCCGCTTCAGGTTAAAGTTTTTGGTCGAGGAAGTTTTAGATGAAGTTAAGCATGTTTTATTTATTTTAATATATATGCAAGTGGTATGACCCCTTAAGTAGTAAACATTTACAGTAGACAGAATCAGGGCCGACATTCTATACTAACATAAAAAGTCCTAGCCTGGGATCCTGGCTAATCTTGTCAGTATAGCCAGGCGTGTATCAATGTACTGCCTGTCAATGATTGGTTAATACTAATTTTTTCCTCAATGTTTGTTTTACATCTGTATCCAATCAATTCTTGTTTAACATCAATTAGTAAAAATTAGAATATAATTATTTTCCTTTATGAATTGATGTATAGTGTTATCATATCTAATTAGTAGTATGATGATAATTAGTAAGCAGAAAAGGGTAAATTCTTATCAGCAATCGCCTGGTGACAAAGTTAAAAGTTTAAGATTTCACATGTCCAAGGTGTCAATTGGATTCCAATTGTGCTGGTTTACATCAAACATCAACATTTATGCAAATATTTATCCAGCCTCACTTTAGATTCAGAGTCATATGGCACTGAATCTATCACATGGTATTTGTTCCCCACCTGGCCCTTACGGCGCGCAGCTAGATTGGGCCGGATCCCAGGCTAAAAAAGTCCCTGACAGAATATAGATAGTCTCTATATATTGAAGAAGTATAATCGTAGTTTACATGTAGATAAACGCGAAAAATAATTATCTTCTCTAAGGAGGTATAATAGTTGTGGTTCTTGCGATCTAAACACCGTGATATGAAACGCGAAAAGTAATTGTCCTCTCTAGGGAGGTATAATAGTTGGGGGGATGTAGGAGGGGTCCTGATCCCGAAATCCCGGACTTAAAAACACGAAATCCCGAAATCCCGGGCTTAAAAATACGAATTCCCGAGGTCTCGAAATTCGAAAAAAAAATTCCCGGATCCCGAAAGGGTCAATCCCGAAATCCCTAGCTTAAAAACACCCAACCCCGGAGTCCCGATGGTCCTATCCCCCCTCATAGTTGTGATTATTGCGATCTAAACACCATGATATGGAGAACGCTCTGAATGGCTTATTTTTCTCTCTCCATTTTTGTTATCCATCATACGATTGGTTGTACTTGTGTCAAATATTTTTCTTATTTTAATATATATATATATATATATACAACTGGTATGACCCCTTAAATAGTAAACATTTCAAAGAAAACAGTAGACAGAATACAGAGAGTCTCTATATATTAAAGTATCATAATCGTAGTTTACATATAGATAAACGCGAAAAAAAAATTATAGTAAGGAGGTATAATAGTTGTGGTTCATGTAACCCGAATAATCCAGTCGTTATATTACGATCACTTCGATCACTCCATCCTCGAGAAAAGTAGTGGATAGAGGGCGCTGAATTATTCGAGTTATGGTTCATGCAATCTCAGCCCCATACTATGGAGAATGCTCTGATTGGCTTATTTATTTTTCATAATTTAGTTATCTATCATACGATTGGTTGTATTTGTGCGTCTTTCAAACCGGAAATCTAATCTATGACTAAAAGTTAGTCCGATGACGGATTCATATCCGGACTCCTTTTTTCTCGTTTTTCTCCCAAAATAGCTCAATATGAATAATCATAAGAATGGATGACAAATGCGACTATGCATGTTACCTATAGGACACAGAGGCATGATGATTGATTTATTGTGGAAGGAAGAGAAGCGACACCAAAAATGAGGTCTTCTCGTTTAATAGTATAGATATGGTTTTTAGCCACCTAACTATGATCATATGAAGATAATAAGTCATTAAAATATTTTAACTTTCAAAACTTTATTATAAATCATTAAAATATACGAGTTGCATTTGAAATATAATGTTTATGTACATTTGTATCGATACAATAATGACAGTCAAACATCTCTCTCTCATAAACACACAAAAACACACACAAAAAACCCACATACACAAACACACTTATGTGAGTACAAATATAACAATATAAAGCTCTCGGAAAAAAGGATTAGAATTTATATTCTATCTATTAATTTGAGTTTATAAAGTTGAAAATAAATGAAGTAAAAACGTGTATGAATGCATTCTTTTGAAGAGAAAATAGTTGAATGCTTATTCAAATAAAAAATGGAAATCATCATTATTAAATGTAGATACAAGTATTGTAATGGAAAATGCACTCTTCTGTTTCCATAAAACCTAAAGCATACGATAAACTGAGTAAAGATTGTCAACGGACCATGTAAACGGTGTGCTGCCTGCAGCAGAACTTCGATTCTTACTCCTTTAAAACAAGTTTTATATATAATTGCGCTATGGGACTTTTGGGTGCAGCTTATGTCGCCCTATATATTGTGTACTGTCTGATTTCATCAGATTCAGTATCTAACAGTTGACTCACATTAATTTCCATTAATCATTAATCACATTAAATCTGAGCTTTTGTGAAAAAAATTGTCTTGAGCAAATTCGTCCTCAAAGTGTTTTTGTTCTTTCGGTGAAAGATGAAGTATTAAGAACTTTCTCCGTGGCTACCTCAGCGATTCGTCCACTCTCGTATGACACTGGCTGTCTAATGTTTTCATTGATATCATCACTATTTAGAATACATGTAGTACATTGAGTATGGCATTTCGAAGGTTCTTGTTCTAGAAATTCGTTGCTTACTTCTTCATTCAAAATACATGTCTGACAACTATTAACATTGTGTATACTCCCATAATGCGTCGACAAGCCGCCATTTTCTGACACAACAATATTGAAGCCGTTCGACTTCTTTCTCCTCTCACTAGAAGTTCTGCACACATCCGGTATCGAATGTATCTGCGTCGATCCAGTAACAAAATGGTTTTCTTGAAGCAAATTTAAACTGTTGCCCTTTTCATTCAGTTGATTTTGTAAATGTTGCTTTTTTATTAAGCCTTTTGAATTATTGTGTCGAATATCCACATGTTTACGAGGTAATAAAGGATTCAAATCTTTATTAATCAATGGCGAAACGGAAGATGGACTAGGTGTCACAGGACTAGATATACCAGAGTCACTTGAGCAAGCACGATTGAGTTTTTTAAAATTATCCGAGGAGATATTTAATCGGAACGGATTTCGTAGTAACGTCCGGATTCGTTTTGAGCTTTGATGATGCGACAAGTAATCATCGGAGCTGACCGAGTCACACGGTTGAATCGAGATATGGCTGTTGTAGCTCGATGAAATACTATCACTACATGATGAAATATCTGTTGACTTACTCTCTGAAGAACTTATTGAACTTATGTGTTCGGAGGAAGAACTTGTTTGCTTTTTAGGCATTGAAAGCCTTAGTTGCTTCCAGAACTTTTCTAGCTTTTTGGAATCAGATTCACCTGGCCATTCAATGTACGTAACACTATTTAATATAGCCTTTAAGTTCTTGTCAACTTTCAAGTTCGATATTTCCTCAAGTATAACTGGAATTATTCTATGTTTCATTTTTAACATTTCATGTTGTGCTTTCTGATATTCAAGTCGACACCATTCACTCTCAATATAACTCTTTGATATAATCATGATTGTTCTCCTGCTATCTTCAACAGCTCTGATGATATTGTTTGCAATTACTGAAAAAAGAAGAAACTCATATAAGAAAAGCGTACTGATGTTTTATTTATGCAAGATGTTATTTATATAACTATGTAATATATACTATGTGCTTCTAAGTATGACTTTGTATACGTAGTTGGATTTGCTTATTTACTTCTGAATATTTAGAGTTTTTTTGTACAATTCCATTGGAACGTTATATCTAATAGTGTGTAATTGCTCACTATTTCGTGAAAACTGCACCAAATAAAATATATCGGACATATATAACTCAAAGTTTGTCTTTAGAATGTTTAACAATATCTGTTCAAACATTCATTCTTTAAATGTTTTCTGAATAAGGTCATCAAACATTAGCATGTAGCACATCTTCGCTGCATGTACCCATGGGTTACGATCCTAGTCAATTAAGATCTGAGTCGAGTGCACCAACCATATATTATATTTGTTAGATTTAGGTTATGTCGCAATTACTTGATATTTGGAAAATAGATAAATTAGCATTATTATATAAAGACTTTAGTACAGATATTGAGAAGTAATGTTATGTAAATTGAATAATGAAAAAAAAAAATATATATACACTGTAATAGTCGACCATAAACCTAAGGACAGTTTGTTAATAACTGATATTGGACATGATGTAACATGTATATTATTGCTCATGAACTTATGTGATTGTTGATTTTTTTTAAATATTGGATCCTGAGATTATAAACATTTATATAATTGTAATATAGAACTTTGAATCAATTTTTTATAAGCCACGTAGGCACGCAGTTAAAGAACAAAACCAGCTAGTTCCCCCAACAATCTTGTATTATTATTGACCAGATCGGTAATCAGCAATGTACTGTCCTCGGTTATAAAAATACGTTACAGAGTGACCAAACGTATCGGTACAGAGGAGGGATAAATAGATGCAGACCTGAAATCACAGACTAGAGTGAGCATATCTCCAGATAGAAACACTTAATTTTCCCTAGTATGCAGAGGTGAGTCAACCTTTTCGTAGTCTGCATTTAAACAAATTAACTGTTTTGTACAAAAGTATGAATTCTTCGAAATACTGAGGATTTTCTTAAACCAGGATAGATTAGCCATGGTTAAATTGTGATACTAATAATTTACACTAAGTATTCTGATTGTTTACGGAAGGTTTTACAATTTATATGCTTCGGTGTTTAATATATGTGTATTCAAACTGTGTAGTAACTGCAGAAATTATATTATGTATGCAAAACATTGATCGTATAAATTAGAATCTTATTTTTACGTGGATGAATATCAAGTTGTTTGGGTTTACTGGGTCGTCTGCTTCATGTTCAAATTTGTATAATCTCCAAACAAATGTAGTTGTCTCACTTAAATCAAAAAATAAATCGTCCCGGATGTCTTTTTTTTATTATTAAAGTATAACATCACTGACAAAAAGATCAAAAAGTTCTGCTAGAATGGATTTAATATTCCGTATTAAGTAGGGTTTAAACAATTCTACCAACTTAGGAATGTTTTCAGCATGCAATATAATTATTTGAAGGGCATTAGCTACGAAAATAACAAAATATCAATTAATATATGATTTTTGTTTGTTTCAAACATTTGTAAAAGTGGAATTATCATTAATACTTTTTCGCAATTATAGCAGTTAGCTTAGTACAATTTCATGGAAATTAACAACACTTTTATAATTTGTGCTTATGTTGTATTGGTGCACCACTGTCTTAGTTTATGAGGAGGGTTGGGCACCTGCTTACATGTTTAACCCCGCCACATTGTATGTGTACCTGTACCATGTCAGGAGCTTGTGATTGAGCGGTTGTTGCATGTTGCTGTGTTACATAATATTATTTGTTTTTCGTTCATTTATTTGTGCATATATAGGACGGTCAGTTTTCTCGTTTGAATTTTTTTACATTTGACATTTTATGGCCTTTTATATCTGACTATGTAATATGAGCTTTGCTCATTGTTAAAGGCAGTACGGTGACCGTTAGTTTTTAATTTCCATGTCATTTGGTCTCTTCTGAAGAATTGTCTCACTTGCAATTATACCACATCTTCTTTTTTATATGTACAGGTAAAGCGATGATAGTATATAACTTGAAATGAAACAGACATAGAAAAAATCTTTATTTTACTTTTACATGTTCATGAATTTTTATTCTATATAAGGATTGGAAGTCATGAGTCTTCGGAGGTCATCTCTATAGTTTTTGGTCTAAAATACTCACGACATGCTGATTTAATATAACGAGTCTATATGTTGTTTCTTTAAGACATCATAATAAATTGAATACTACGTTCTAGTACGTTATAAATCATATATGAGAATTTGGGTCATCGTTAACACGAATTTGACAGTTAATGCCCCTTTAATGTTACAATCAACTCACGAAGGCTCTTTATTTGTAAAACCGTAAAAAGTGTTAAATTTGAACTCCCTTCTGAAAAATTTAAATTGAGATTATTTACTAGTTTACAGTATGCATAAATTTGTAGCTTTTAACCTATAAGTCAAGTTTTTATTCAAATTAAACAAATTAACAGTGCAGCGAGTACTAGTGACAGTTTACATGTATGTTAACTTATACATGTAATTAACGGTCTTTTGGTGCTTTGGCGTTGACTTAAACAGATAAGCACTCATTATAAAAGAAAATTTGCTGGCAAGTAAAATTTGTATGTTGCCAGTATTCACGGAATTGGAGTCAATCACAAGGATGACAACATCCGAAAGTTTGTTGAATGTTGATGAAACCTAAGCCGACTTTGAAAATTGTAGACTGTTAACACTCAAAGTACTATTTAATACAAATGATATCACTGCTGTTAGAGAGAATTTGAAAATCAATAACTATGGCAATGTAAATACAATTTTGCATTCTTCGCGAAATGAATTAATTTGAATTTGTGAGAGAAAAAAATCCAACATAAATAAATTTCTAGCTAGTAAATATAAATTAAATTAATACTCTTCATGTTTCTTTTTTTTTGCCCCGGAATGATTGCAGTTTTTGGCATTTTAAAATTTTGTGTTTCGACTACTTGTTCTGAAATTAACATATTGTTAGAACAATTTTATTTGAGCGGTACTCTACTTAAAGATTTAGAAAATTGGCTTATTTGAAGTAATAGCGCGCGATTATTTCAAAACACCACATCTTCTTTGTTATTCATCTCTAAACGAAACTGGAAAAGACCCCAAACTCTTGTACATATGACATTACCAATTATCCTTTATATATGTTACTGGGAATTTATCTAGAAAATTTCTGATGAATGATTGTTAGGAGGTGGTCATTTGATATTCTAGTAGAGACCAGGCGTATTTTTAGAGCAGATTGGCTATCTATTTTCATCTGTTGCCATGCAAGCTTTTTTGTTTCGCAGCACTGTCGTGCTATTCACTATTGTATAAAATATTTCTTATTACAAAATTTCCATTTTCATCCTAGTATCTTTAAGTTTTCATATTTCACCAGTCTTCCGCATTGACAATTAAAGAGGGACGAACGATACCATAGGGACAGTCAAACTCATAAATCGAAAATAAAATGACAACGCCATGGCTAAAAATGAAAAAGACAAACAGACAAACATTAGTACACATGATCAACATAGAAAACTAAAGAATAAACAACACGAACCCCACCAAAAACTAGGGGTGATCTCAGGTTCTCCGGAAGGGTAAGCAGATCCTGCTCCACATGTGGCACCCGTCGTGTTGCTTATGTGATAACAAATCCGGTAAATAGTGTAATTCGGTATGTCACATTCATGAAAGGGAAGAGGATTGTAGCTACGACATAAGGAACATATCCGATATCATTTGTGAAACGGTAATTCCATAACGGTCAACCAACTCGTGATGGCATCCGTAAAACTTACGAAGGGATGATTTCAACTTCACCATTTGGAACTCTTGGTTTAAAAGCTTCCTTCTAAGCAGCAACCCTTTATCAAGAAAATCATGATAGGAAATGCAAGCACGGGAATATCGTATCAATCGGGAAATCTATACCCCGTATGCAGGTGCTGCTGGAATGTTGCTCCTTAGAAATGGAAAGTTCACAATTGGAAAGCTGAAATCATCTCTTTTGTCGTAAAGTTTTGTTTTAAACCGACCCTCATTGTCAATTTCTAGATGTGAGTCAAGATATGAGGCCGATTTAACTGTATCTGTAGTATCCTATATCTCTAGTTCGATGTGAAAGATGCGTTCCACATAATCACCAAATTTTGAATTATTTAGTGAAAGAACATCATCTATATAGCGGAAAGTAGAGTTAAAGGATACACAAGAAGTTCTTGCACGAAGTCAGCCTCATAATAATAAAGAAACAAGTCAGCAAGTAGAGGGGCACAATTGTTCCCATTGTAATGCCGACAGTCTGTTGAAAAACACGTCCTCCGAACGTAACAAATATGTTGTCAATCGAGAAATCAAGCATCTTGATAATATCAGTTTCAAAGAATTTTTTGTTTGAATCAGAGTGATTCTTTACAAAGTAGGATTTATCCCTCTCCAAGACAAGGTACTTGTATCTACGTTGGCCATTCTTTTTGATGAAGCAAAGCAATACCAACTCTTCCAATTTGTCTTTTAGTTTGGAATATGGAATACTTGTGTAAAGAGTAGAAAAGTCAAATGTTTTGATACAATTACAAGATGAAAGAGAGTTAGATTGTTTGTACTCTAAAAGATCTTTGGAATTTTTAAGTATCCACATCTGATCCACGCCACCTCTAGAATAGGCAGTTTCACAATAACTTTGAAGCCCGTCTTTGATTGCTGATAAAATAGATGTTATTAATTAAGAAATAAATAAGGTGGTCGCCCGCTCAAACACTATCATAAAAACAGAACAAATAATTTAATAACAACATGATTACTATTTTAATTATGTAACTTACCATCTCCTGGAGTAAAGTCCCTGAAGTGCAGACAAAGCTTATATCCCATGTCCAGCTCTAGTTTCGGATACAACTGTTTCAATACGAAATCTTGATCTGTCTTAGAAGACTTATATGAGATGAAAGCGTCATAACTTTTCCCATCTATAATAAAATTGCACAAAATATAAACTGTCAGCTATTTAGAACTAACTTAAAAGGAAGATATTACGTCTTTAGTATACACATGTAATGTATGAGGATACGAATGTAATGGGGGAAAAGGGGAGGTCTGTAATTCTTTAATTTTTTATACCATTTTTCTCTATTTTTATACTTTTTGCCCATTATTCTGTGTTCTTTATATTTTTGCACCTTATAATTCTCTTTTCTTAAATTATTTTATTGATTTTCCCTATTCTCTATAATTTTTGCTAGATTATTGTTTATTCTGTAAAACCCTCATGTATACATCCATAGGTATTATATCATAAAATTTTGGTTGTCTTATTTCTTTTTTGATTTATGTAATTTGGGTTTTATAAGAATAGAATTTTGAAACCTTCAGTCTATCAAGTCCTAATGTTGAATTATAATTATATCCTCTACTTTACGAGTTATCTCCCCTTATGTGGCAAAGTTGAAAAAAATCTAAAATGTTTTGTTTTATAAACAACACAACCGTTTATATGTGTAACCATATAATTGTCTATATTAACATGAAGTCTTAATGTACACTTGAACTACATACTACTCTAAAAATTTGCACATTTCATTAAAGATCTAGAATGATCTGCTACTTCAAACCAGATTAATTAATAACGATAAAGAATTGCTAAACATATTCATACGCTAGAAACACGTGTCGTGCGCGCGTTTACGTTTGGTTGCCTTGTGAATGACGTACACAACAACATGTACGTATACTCACACTTTAAAAAACATGACAGCATACGTTCATATTGTAGAAACACGAGACTTGAGCGTTTAAATCGTTTGGTTGCCTTTTGAATGACGTATAACACACAACAAATCATTTCCTTTCATATATACACTCTATAAAACGACATCATATGTTCATACTCTAACAATACATGTGTTGCTTAATTAAATCGTTTGAATGACGTATAACACACAACAAATCATTTCCTTTCATATAAACACTCTATAAAACGACATCATATGTTCATACTCTAACAATACATGTGTTGCTTAATTAAATCGTTTGAATGACGTATAACACACAACAAATCATTTCCTTTCATATATACACTCTATAAAACGACATCATATGTTCATACTCTAAAAATACATGTGTTGCTTAATTAAATCGTTTGAATGACGTATAAAACGAATGTACTTTAATTCACAAACACACAAAATCCTGCTTCCATACGTTTATATGAAAGACAGTCTGTTACTTAACTGTACCTTCGTACTGACATTTGTGTTTGTTATCCAAAATGAATGTCAAGTTTTAATTATGTAAACCATTGTAATTGTGAATTTTTAATTACTTAGCAGGTACAATCAAATTGCATGCTAACCGCATCGATGATCTTGTGGTAAGGTCTACACTTACAGTAAGAGCAGGGGAGGTCGCGAGTTCGATTCTTGGTGAATGATACATTTGCTGGTTTATAACTATTTAACTATTTTGATCTGAGCGTCACTGATGAGTCTTATGTAGACGAAACGCGCGTCTGGCGTATAAAATTATAATCCTGGTACTTTTGATAACTATTATAAGCCAATCCCATGGTTATTGAAAGTAGGATAGAAAAAATGGCCAGTATGGAATCAAAATAATATCTGCGTTTGCATACTTTGTTAAATCACAGACTTATTACATAAATAATAAAATCCGCGTGCCGTTTTTGTATGTTTTTTTTCCTTTCAATTTTAGCATTACATATAGTGGCAGCTGAGGGTGAAACAAACCATTTTTCTCAGGGTCAAAAACAAATTATTTTTTTCTCCAAAAACTGGAAACAAACTATTTTTTCCAAAAAAATCCATATCCCCCCAAGAAAATCAAATGGTTGCTGCCTTATATAGCAAGCTTTAGTTTTGTTTTCTCTTTAAATTGCCATCCCCACCCCCATGGACTTTGAAATCAGAAGATGTGTTAGAATTAAGCTTTGTGAACGCTGAACCCTCCCCTAACCTGCATTATAAGTGTTACAGCACAACATAAGAAAAAAATGTAAAAATCAGCTAAATATGGTTTACACAAAAGATTGGTACGGGAAACATAAACAAAACAAGCTGACATTAAAACAAAAGACACATAGTACTGTCTAGGAAATACCTAACATTGAACTACTTCAAAGCAAATTGCACTTTATATATAAATACCCGGAGTAATTAAAGCTTACTATACGTAATTTCATTTATTTTTTTGGTCTGTGTGGTGACCGATGGTTGTTCCTTTAAATTTGGACTTTCGTTGACAGTTGTGTCTTTGACTATGATACTATCCTTGTTTTTGTAATTAACTATGCTTTCGGTTAAGTCATACACGTACCTACATGGCTATGGTCTTAAGAAAAAAATCCACCCATACATTTTTTCATGAATATCTTTTATACATTTAAGTAAATTCTCTCAGTTTAAAATTTTAATTTTTTAGTAAATATTAGTAGATATCATATGATGTTATTTAATTAAAATAGAATGCGAAACTTCCCTGCAAAGTAATTTTGTAAATGAAAAGGATAAAATGCAGAACTTCCAATATAGTAGAAAGTAAAAACACAAAAATACTGTATACAATATAGTAGCATAACATCTAGCTTACCATCATCTTCGTAATGTTGAAAATAATGTAAAATCTTCATAACAAACAGTCTTCTCTTTTTCCAAATACAGTAAGGTAATATAATCATCAGGCCAATAAGGAGCGAACCTATGGCAACACACACCCCAGTCACGTACCAGTGGTACAGTATTTCGTCTTCTGAAAAAAAGTGAAACAAATAATTGTTTTGTATTTTTTCCACTAAATTTGTGTCCACCATATTGGGATGATCGTAATTGCAGTTACGATCATCACGTTGACACCAGTGATTTGTTCATTATGGTATATGTTGACAGTTTGTTTCAACAAACTTGCAAGCATCACTTTGTAAATTTACCAATCACAGAAACAAAATTCTACTGAGTAATATGTGAACTGAACTTTAACGTGTTTTTCTTCTTTTAGTGATTCTTTTAATATGCTTTAGCCATACAGATTAAAAAGGGTTATTCCACTTTTAAAGGAGTCGTTAAGTTTTTTTAGCCTCTTGCTGACTTATAAAGGTTCAAAGAATTTTAGGTTAAATAGGTAAATTTTTCTTACTTTATTCTTAGCAATTTAGATATAACTAAGAGGGTTTTTTCTTTCAAGGGGGTTATTGAAGCATGCTTTAAGTTATCTCAACTGAACCTTCGTAAATGCTAGGACCGTCTAATGCTACCATCGGTCATTACTGCTAAATTTTAGATTGGTTACTTATGATGTTTTCGTGAAATATTGCTTTTATTTTTTGTTTTATTGCCCTTTGTTTCCTTTTGGATCGAAAGACGCGGGCTGTACTTTAAAATAATTCTTTTAAACTATGTGGTTCAAAATGTTTACTTTTTTTTTCAAACGGTCAACAGTTGTCAAACTTTATGAAAATTAAACTAGCCAATTATATTTCAAAGTGTTGAGTATCCATTTAATTCAACGTAGAATGTAAGTTTACCAACTGTCACATTTTTATCTTAACAGGTTTATCATAGTTAAAGTACATCAGTACTTCATCAACTAAACTATCCTTAAACTGAATATACTCTCATTAATTAAACTAAGCGAGTTGTCCCTTTTCATTATTTATCAATGTTCACCACAACAGGCTTACAACATTTAGTTCTAATTGTTTTAACTGAAATGAGTATTTTTCATCTCTTTCAAATGTCAGCGAAAATGATAGATATAGAAAAGGCATAGAAGTATTATTCAAAGTTACAGGTTATAAATTAAAAACACATTTTGTAACAAAAGCTGTATTTTGCTTTTTTAGACCTTATAGGAAATAAACATCGATTTTACTTTCAAATTGTAAAAATAATATGGTTAGAAATGGTTAGTTGGAAATTTATGTTTCTTCTGCTTTTTTACACGTTTATGTTATTGTGGAGAAATTGTGACTTTGATAGTGCTAAATGAAAAATGGTAGACAAAAATGGTTAACCGTCACATGATAAAAAAAAACCATGATAAGGGTTGGTAGTCAACTGTGGCATTTCTGTTTATTATATATAATTCGTTAAACTTTGTGACATAAATTGTACAAATGAAAATTGGTGACAAAAATAGGGATTTGTTTATAAACTGAGTGGATCGGGTGACCTAAAAAGTAAACTCATAAAAACACTGAGCTCCGTGGAAAATTCAAAAAGGAAAATGGCAAAATCAAAAGCTCAAACACATCAAACGAATGGATAACAACTTTCATATTGACTTGGAACAGGCATTTTCTTATGTAGAAAACGGTGTATTAAACCTGGTTTTATAGCTAGCTAAACCTCTCATTGTTGTGACAGTCACATCAAATTCCATTTAATTGACAACGATGTGTGAATATAACACAAATACGTTTATGTTTGGCCTTATCATTATATGAAAACGTGCCTATTTGATCGAAAAATAACCTTAAAAACACATGCATCATTTCCACATGATATTTCTACTTGTAAATGTTAGTCATGAATGACGTCCAGGAAACTACATGGTATTATCATTACATAAATGCAAAAATAGCGCTTTGTCATGTTGATGAATTGTTTTTTTAAGAACTTATATATTTTATTGAACTTATATTTTCTATTGTATCTCCTTTATCTCGTTCATTGTGATTTATTTCGAACGGTAATAAATCTTAGTGTTTTAATCATTTCACTGCATATTTAAATAGGATCCAACACCGGTGGTTCCAACTAAAAATCTGTAGTAAGATAAATATGAATATACAACACATTAATTAAAATGTCGGCATGTGATTACTACTTAACTTGAAATTTTTGCCTATAAAAACAGATTCTCTTACAGTAACTGTACATGTATAAGGGTGTAGATGAGGGTTTAAAAAGGTTATAAAAATAATGGCCAAAAAATAAAAAGAATAGAAAGCCTTGAACCAAAAGAAAAAATAGTAGAGTATAATGAGGTACTACGATATAATCTATTAAAAATCATGGGCAAAAGATTAAACTAATAGGGAAGAATGAACTAAAATTAAAAAAAAAGTAAAAAATTATAATGAGGTGTTGAAATATATGGAATAGAGAATACTATACAAAGAATATAAATAATAGACAAACATATTATAAAGAATTAAAGGATACAGAAATGAAGACCCTCCCCCCCCCCCCCCCCCCCCAACTTGATCCTCCTTAATTCCGTTTATTGTCAAACATTTACATGTGCAGAAAGTAGCCTACATCGATAGTATGTTTTCATTTTTTTTACTTAATAAGCTTCTTTTTACTTAGTTTTAAAATATCAACATTTAACTATTACGAATGGATAAAAATTTACTATCAACAGGATATTGTGGTTGAATCTATAATTTTAAGATATGACATCTGGGAGTGGACAACCTTGTAGCAGAACGTATGATATTATTTATGAAATATATCACCTGTTTTTATAGTACCTTACATTTCACAATTTGTATCAATTAATAACAATCCAATGATGTTAAAGTAAGGGATACAACAACATAACGACACTAACATACAATACGATATCTAGGTAAAATTCATTTATCTAAACGAAAAGGAGTCTATACAAAATACACCAAACAAAAAAAAAACCATTGAGCTATGACATAGGACATATCAATGCATACATAAATGCATGTTTATAGTATATTCCTATTGTATATTCATGCATTGACCATTTTTCCTTTAAACTACTCAAGGAGAACTGATGTTAAGGCGAGGTGTTTATGCCCTTCAATATGTAAGTCAAATGACTTATTTTTTTTTTACCAAATAAAGGTTTACAGATGTTCTCAACATATAAATATCCATTTTTAATGAAGTCTAAAATCTAGTTCGTCTTAAAATGACATTCTTTGATAACATATTGTTTGTTTCGGTTATAACACACTTATATAATTTGTAGTGCAATTTTTATGTTTATTTTGTTCATTGATATAAAAATACTGTGTAGAAGTATTCAAATTGTATCATATACCCCTTCTTGTCGAAGTGTCTAATAATGCAAGTGAGGAAAATATATTACCTACCATTTGGAGCAACTATTTTGGTTGTACAGTAGGGTCCAGCGAAATCAGAATCGCACTTGCATTTAGATATAGAGGTGCCATTTATTTTTTTAATTATTTTACAGCTCCCATGCACCCCACAATCTCTCGTACATTTTTCATTACAAAAGAAACCAGTATAGCCAAATTCACAAAGACAAAAATAACTGTTCCGTACTGATTTAGTTATTATGCACACACCCCGTTCACAATTTAAGTTTCCACCACAATCGGAATTTAAATCAGAGCAAGTGTAATTATAACTGTCTATGTAACTTTCAACACATTTCCCTCCATTTTGGCAAGTATTGCGACATTCATTCCATAACGTTTGTCGACTTTGAAAGTTTTCGGGATTGTTATGAATTGTTGCATTTCCTTCAGATGTTTCGTTGTATCGGTTTGGATCGGTTACTGGTACAAATAACTGATCCGTGAAAGAGCTGTTCGGAACTCTGTCATCTTGTTTTGTAGTAGTATGGCGACGGCGAGGCATGAAATGATCACTTGCCCTAGTATGATTTTTTATGTCATCTATTTCGATGTCACACCATCTTCCAGTAGTATTCACAGGACAGACACAGCTTGCAAAACATGTACGACTATCCAAGACGCAATGTCCACGGTTACAATTTGTAAAAACACAAAAGTCTAAACAATTTTTTCGAGGCGGTCGAAATTCGGGTTTTCCAACAGATCGTATACGAATAATTGAAGAATTTGTTATATCAATATAAATAATAATCGCATATACTACATGCAGCCAAGAACAATAAATAAGCATGTCGGAACCTATTAACGCTACACATACTAACAGTCCATGAATAGTATAGTTCTACATGATATGTCTTTAAAAAATTAAATTATAAAAAAAATTATATAAACAGAACAACGGAAATAAATGTTTTTGTTGTATTTCACAATATCATAGACTCCATTTTATGTTTTGAACTAACGAAAACATGTCGTTAAAAGTTCATATAAAAGTTTTTCTCTAACAAATCGAGAAATTTAAGACACAAAAGCTTATGCACTATACTCCATATAAAGATCATGATTATGTCTTTCCATCCTCATCCAAAATTAAGATAATAAGTACTAATACAAACTCAGCGAAAAATAATTACAACTTCTTTTGTGTCAAAACAGAAAAAAGATATTATTTAGTAATAAAAAGCGAATACACAGTAGATTTGTCGTCATTTTACCTGTGGGTCATACCAATTTATCATACTTGACACATTGTGACGTGAACAATTATATCGGAGCCTGATGTGGGCTCAACTATACTAATTGCACAATTCATCAACAAAAATTTCAGATTATTTTGCCGTTGGCAATTTACAGATTTAAGTGCATTTTCTATTTGTTACGCAAAGAGTTTATTTACTTGGATTTTTTCTTAAATTTTTAATGTACGAAGCGATGAGGAGATAACTCATTTGCTTGACATCTTCGGAATATATTAAACTTTAAAACCGTACATAAATTTCACTTACAAAAGAACTTTTGAATATCTGAATTTTAATTTAATGTTTAGTTTTAACAGAATATTTATAAAACAATTATTCAAAAAATATCTTCATATAATGTTCATTGGTAAAGTAGTTGCTCGGACGAAGTTTGTTTTATCACATATAAAATATTTGAAGGCCTAGTAATGCTGGTTACCTATAAACGACAATTTTATATCTACTTTCGCAGGTTAACTGATATTGGAAATCTCTGAAAAGCTTAAAAATTTGTGAAAATTGTCAATGTGCATATTTTGAAATAAAGTTGTTCCTGTTTTGGCAACCGTAGGGTTACCATAGATTTCAATATAAACAATATTCAAATATATACCTTAGCAGTATTTGGCACAACTTTTTTGGAATTTTAGGTCCTCAATGCTCTTCAACTTTGTACTTGTTTGCCTTTTCCACTGTTTTGATTTGAGCGTCACTGATGAGTCTTATGTAGACGAAACGCGCGTCTGACGTATTAAATTATAATCCTGGTACCTTTGATAACTATCTCGAGTAAATTTCCGAAGTTATGTCCCTATGAGATGCAACCTACAGATCAGAACTTGGATCCAGTATATTCTACATCTCACCAAAAGAGGCGTGGTTTGAAAAAAACCCAGCTGTAACCTTAAGACGGCTGTATAATTTTGCATTAGTAGTATAATAATTTATTGTGATTTTACTTTTTACGATTAGATTGATGTGTTTGAGCTTTTGATTTTTGCCGTTTATTTATTGATTTTTTCATTTCGAATTTTCCTCGGAGATCGGTATTTTTGTTATTTTACTTTTTACCCTGTCTCGCATCATTTGGAGTTCATACGATTCGTTCGGTTTTAGTTTGTGACTGGGGTTGTCTTTTTAATGTAAGGGACTGAGCAATATTTATCTGAGGGTGGAGCCGGTGTACAGAAAATATTAAAAAAAAAAAAAAACAACTTTATATTATAAAAAAAGTCTTTGCCCCGCTGAAAAAAATGAAACACATCTATGGAAACATGATATTTTTTAACTAAAATGCACAACATTCAATAATACATGTATATCAGAGTTGATATTTCAATTCAAATGCATATAATTCAATATTATAAAGATTTTATTTTTGTGAAGGAAGTCAACTTAGGAGCGCTGTGATTGACTGTAAGGGTACAATATATTTTTGTGTACTTATCTATGAATAACTGCAGTGTGTATATTTACAATATAAATTTTGAAACCAAACCTATTGAAATCTTTTCTAGAGAATTGTTTGAAAAGAAAAATTTCAAAAACTTTGAGTGAAATGATAGTGGGCATCAGACTTCAGTTATGTTATACTATTTTGAAGCTTTTGGTTAGTACATTTGACTTCTATCACAAAGAATAAAAAATATTCACTGAGAACAATACTGTGTTGAGAAAAGTGCTGATTCATCATTTTAAGTCAAATAGATGGGTACTGATATAAAACTTTATACTAGTAGTTCAATAATAACTATATTGTATAAAATACACCAAACTATAGTTCTTTTGTATTCCTTTTCACCATTCGCAATATAGAGTTCTATTGGAAACTCCAGAATTCAAATCGCGACAAATGTTTTTAAGTGAGATATTTGCCTTCTTTGCTGTGTAATTCCCTAAATGTATCACTTGGGTATTTATCCAGCTATAATCTATTAAAATAGGAAATGTTCTGGTTAGGTTTGTTCTATTTATGGAATAAGGCAATATTTAGTCATACCAGAAGCATTTTCAGTGTTAACATCTAAGAAAAAAAGAGGCCCACTGGAGGCCAAAACTAAATATAATTTATATTCTCCTGTGTAAAGAAATGTTCACATTCTTGGCAATTCATGCAGAAAATATTTCAATAGTGCCTGATTTTGTAGTTTATCTTTTATTATATCAGGCATATATATTTTTTCATTTTCTACTGTTTGCAAGGATGTTTGTTGGAAATTTATTCTCCCAAGGGATATAATTCAGCTTTTCCATAGCTTAAGTTGTAATTCTTTTAATGTTTAAGAATTTAATTTTACTATGATAAAGATTTATTTAAAATACAATTGAAGTTGTTTTATGTTTAAGCACGTATTTACTATATGTTCTGTCATATGTTTAATTTACAAAATATTGTTTATAGTTTTCCAGATATTTTATTATATAGACAATGCTTAATAATAATGCACTATAAGCAAATTAATATTTTTTTTAAATGCCAAACATTTATTTCTCTTATTTTAGTTTCAAAATTCTTTGTACATACGATGTACATGTATATTTTATACATTCTGTTGATCAGAATTTCTTTCTTTTTTTACTAAATGATTATTAAAAAGCATAAACACATAAAAATATATTGAAGCACTGTATTAGGTTATTTAGTTTTAGATTAAATTGTGTTTTTTTTCTATCAAGTTTATTTTTACTAAAGAAATCTCAAATATATGTTTTGATAAAAATATTTAGATCTTTAAACATGTTGCATTCAGATAGTTTTAATCTGTTATACTCTGATTTTTTTATGCACCCACGAAGGGTTTTTAAAAAAGTGTGCGCCCCGCCAAATGTTTGTTACAAATAACTTTGCGCCCCGCATTTAATTGCATGAAAAAAGTATTTGCCCCGTCCATGTTTGCACCGGCCCCACCCTCAGATAAATATTGCACAGTCCCTAATACTGATAAATGAACATCGCTCATCTACCTTCGCCTCTATCAGATATATGTGGCGTTAAAATTAATGTCTAATCTGGAGGACATGGAAGAGCACATTGGCATTATACGGTCTAAAGAAGACCAATTTGTTTGTATACCAGACTCTTTTGATATGTTTTTGTAATGGTGACACCTTTACTTATCCGAATGAGACTCATTGTCGTATCCAGGTTACTTTCATGTAACTAAAGTTAATTTACCATTTAGAATAAGGAAACACTCTCCACCAAAGTTTCAGATTAAATTAGATTCCATATTCAATAAAACGCCTGCCATATCAATTAGAAAAACAAAGCATATAAACTCCTTTTCCGATATATTAATGAAGTTTGTTTGAGGAAATGATACCATTTTAAGGGCTAGTAATTGTCTCATTTAATAAACACATAGTAGAGTCAATAAAAAGATCAAAACGAGAAAACAAAAACGAGCTGTTCGACCAAATATCTTTCACATGTTATAAATTATTGGATGCTATATTTGTTATTCTCATCGGATTTTGTCTAATGCTTAGTCCGTTTCTGTCTGTGTTACATTTTAATGTTGTGTCGTTGTTCTTCTCTTATATTTAATGCGTTTCCCTCAGTTTTAGTTTGTTACCCCGACTTTGTTTTTCCATCGATTTACGAGTTTTGAACAGTGGTATATTACTGTTGCCTTTATTGGCCAAGAATAAGACATATCTATCAACTATCACCGTGTCCACCTTATGCTTAGATGTTAACCTTTTTACCTTTATTTGGTTCAATCATCACTGATGAAAGTTTTACACACGAAACGCGCGTCTGGCGTGTATACAGATTTTAGATTCTGGTATCTATAATGAGTTTATTTACATTACTTTTTAAAATATTGATGTCGTCGAGCGTTCCCTTTCAAGTAAAGGCAATGAGCAGTTTGCGTTCTAAACATAAATCAATAGCCGTTATATTTTCTAAGGCATATGCTATTCTTTATTATTCTTCGCTTTTTTAAAAGGATTTTATTCATGCATTTCACGTCCTTATGTAGGCGTCCGATCAGTTAATGCAAAGTAAATTTAAGCTTGAAAAATTCGACATATTTCTGGTTCTGTGACTATATTTAGTTACTTTTGATAGATTTATTATGTAACCAAGAGAATATTTTATGGCTTATATAAAATCCGATTTTTTGACTGAAAAATAGTCATGTTTAAGCTGTTAGTATATTATTTTTCATTTTAAACTAATAAAAGCTACGATATAGGTCCAAGGACACAATTATCGTCCTTTGTTTGTTTTTCGTTGCATAAGAAAAATTTCCAATGAATTTCGATTACTTATATCAAAATGGTTCGTTGGAAGCGATTCAGCAAAAAATGTTATATCAACATTTTAATAACCGAGGAAAATGTTGAAACAATAGCTGATTTTAACTGCCTCTTGTTTACACTCCATTGTAAACATTGATTTATTAAAAAGTATTGCAAAAAAAGCACGAGAACATATTCCGGGCGTGTTTTTTAAGAAGAAAAACTATTGTCTGCTTTATGATGTAGTTTTACATAGCACTATTTTTATCACATGCAGTAGGATATTTAAACCATACATTTTAATACAAAGATTTTAAAATCAACTTTATATAAATATGTTAGAAACAATTATATTTAATAATGTGTATTCAAATGTTTTTTTTCATGCTTTTAAAAAATATTATAAAGTTATGAATTATTTATTTATGTACATGGACATCTTATTTTTGATTGTTCTGTTTTTATGCTTGGTTTTGTGATAAATGATTTAAATTATCATTCAGCTATTTTTTCTCTACTAATAACATCAATCAACCTTTTCATTCAGTGCCGGCAAAATATATAACTTTTTTTATTTGGCCTGTGACGGCTATATCGTAAATTTGGTACTTTGCCGATGCCGGTCAAGTAGCCACTGCCAAAAAAGGTTTGCTGAATCTTGATATTAAGTAGTGATTTGGTCCAGTTAAAATAGGTCAAATTTTATTATGTCTGAAGCTGTCAACCCGAATTTTATACTCACAATTGTCAAGATTTTTAGCTAGAGCTGGTAGAAGTTTCTATAATTTTGATATTATTTGTGCCACTAGTAGTACACTACACTGTAACATTGTTTTTGAGATGGAGCAGGTGCGATTCTTTCAATTTGAATTCATTGCTTAAAAGAAATGCACTACGAAAAAACTGTATATATTTGGTCGTAATTTGTTTGACGAAAGTTTAAAACAAAAAAGGTCAAGGTACTGAGGTACTGAGGTCGAATCTTAAAATGAACATTTTGTATATTACAATATGTTTTCACTGTACATTGGATTTTACAAATAATCTACAGTTAGAACAATAGACTTACATCAGAGAAATGTATTCACATTTGATCTGTAATTTTATGTTTTTTTCCATTTATAGAACGGTTATCTCATTGAGTTCAGTTATTTCCTGAAATGATTTCAGTGTTTTAAACAAGGGAAATAGGACGAGCTTTGTCGTTACACATAAACTTGGGAATAACCAACAAATCCTCAATTGGAAGTCCACATATTATATTAAAATTTGAATTCATATATATCAACAGTAAATGTGCAAAGCAAATTAAATATCAAATTACAAAGGAGTCAAGTCAATTCTGGTATTGGTCCTTATACATATACTAGACGTTTGAACTTGCACACGTCGGAGTTTTCAATCAACCGTTTTAAAATGTAAGTGACAAATTAGTAAGTTTTGAAATGTATGTCAAAATTCATATATAAGGTAAAAACGTATGACGTATGATAATCCTAAAGTTTTGCATTCGTTTTTATTGATAGGGATTTAAATTCAATCAACCGTTTTTAAATGTACCATTTAAAAATGTAAGTGGGAAATTTGGTAACGAAGTGAACTGTAAAACACATCCATTCAACTGGAATGGATGACTTGACAGTATTGCACTGATTAATCGAAATATATCAAGTAACGCGCACTTTTAAATTTTATTTAAGAAAATATTATCCAATTTATAAAATAAATAATGCCTATGTCTAACGGGAATTTTTGATATATTAGCTATTTGTGGTCATGAATTAATATTCCCTTACGAGCAATCGGCATTTTCACGGAGACGAATTGTTAAAGACTCCAGCTTTACAGTTGCAAACACTAAGATCTTCTTAAAAATATTGAAATTGAGGGACAACCCTACAGATAAGAAGACTCAACCACACGATGGCATAGTAAAGAGTAAGTTTTTGGGTAAAAGCTTTTGGTGTGATTCAATTTTACTATAAACCATTTTCAAAATAGCCCTTTACATTTGTGGTCAAATATTTAAGTTTGCGCATTAAGTTGTCAATGAGACTTGCACACGACATTTGTGTAATTCAGTGTATACTAGGCTGTATAATAATTTTCTTTTGCAAACAGATGTAAACTTATGTTTGAAAATGATAAGAATTTCAATTTTAAGACCCTTGAACAATTTCCAGAATAGTTACGTATATATATGATGTAATGGTTTTGTCACAAGGGATAATGTAAATTATCAGACATCAGAAAATTCACGAAAGTAGTTGACAAATTTTTTTAAGATATGAAATGTATGTCAAAATTCATATATAAGGTTAAAAAAAAAAAAAATTATGAATTTAATGAACATATGACGTATGATAATCCTAAAGTACAATGCATTTATCTCATACAAATCTGACCTTTCGAATACACTCAAACGAATTTTTTTATCTTATATAAACATTAAATTAAAGGTCTTTGCTCTTTTGATAGAATTATAAGTTCAATGAGATATGTGTCGTGGATAGGCTGTGAGGTTAAACTTCTCGCCTATTAACTTAGTATGGTGATATCACCATCTAATGTTATATTGCGAGCATTAAATTTGCTAAACATTTATTCTTGTGATCTTTTGAATGAACATTAAATGAACATTCAGATTATTATAACACATCGGTGAAGCTTACTGTAAACCTAGTAGCCAGTGACTCGACATACTGACATTATTAAAATTTGATAGAAATTCGATAAAACTAAGAGTTTGAAAAAATAAAAATACCTTACACTTAATAAAATGTATGCTTTCTGAACGCTATATGGTTGAATGGCGATGGGTATTTAAACTATCCGAAATGTCAACTAATTTACAGTTGCTGATAAATATATATCAAAGACGTTATGCATATAATAGTATGGAATCTATGACACGATAAAAAGGTAAGGTTCTAACGGCAACGTCCGAAAAAATGCTAAGATGCAGTCTTTTTAACAGTCCATGTGGTCAATTAAACAATCAAAACGTATGTAGAAAATTCCAAATAGGACGCAAGAACATTACAAAGTCGATTTATTTGTTACATGGTAACATACACGCTGCAATATAGAATTCAAAAATACATTTGTTTATACAATTTCATTGAGTGTGCCTCAAATCTATTTCTACATCAACAACTTGGTATTCAGAGCATAATCTTCACATATGAATGTCAAACATGAAACTGAACAAAGAATTAGAAACAAAAATAACAGTAGTGTATATTGTTTTGTGTTGTTGCACTACTGTCCCATATTAGGGGGTTGTTTGCATTTATCTTGTTTAAACGCGCTGCTTTTGTTTGAACCTGTTATACGCCAGGAGCCTGTTATTTAGTGGTTGTCGTTTGTTGATGTTGGTCATAATTATTTTTCGGTTTTCGTTTTTGATATCGATTAGACCGTTTGTTTTCCTGTTTGAATGGCTTTACTCAAGCCATTTGCAGGGGCGTTTATAGCTTGCTGTTCGGTGTTAGCCAAGCTTACGTTTTGAAGGCCATATTTGACTTATAATGGTTTACTTTTTACACATAGTGTAGTAAAATGATAATATAATAATATGAACCTTGTATCCTTAATAATTAAGAAATGCTAATAGAAAGGTATAGGTCCGATATTTGTTTTACATACAATTGACAATTAATGGAAAAAAGTGGCGCAAGATATCGAAAGAAAATTCAAAACGATCTAGCAATACCATCTAAATAATAAAAAGATAAAAAGAAATCGTAAAAAATCCTCGTATAAAACATTACAATGAGCAACACGAACTTAAATCAATAAAAATCGGATTAAGGAAGCTGGCTTGTCATATATGGGATTTTTTGTCAGATTTTCGGAATCCTCTGGTTTTATCCATTTGAATGATGCCTTGAAAAAATTGGCCCGGTGATCCCTATTTTTATTTTTGTAAATCTTTTAGATGTATAATGATAAGCCATCTGTAAAAGTCTTATTTATTATTACTATTTTTAATAGTTTTTGAGAACTTAAACATGTCAATGTTGAAGCTATGAAAAGTCAAGAGAGAATATTTTCCCGCCATCATTTCAAGGCTTATATTTCAAAAACAAGCACGGTGACCTATATAATTTGTTTGCTTTTTGGATTCCTTTATTAATGTCCTATCAATATAAACTTGTGCAAATGTTTGCACCTGTCCTAAGTCAGGAATCTGATGTACAGTAGTTGTCGTTTGTTTATGTAATATATACGTGTTTCTCGTTTCTCGTTTTGTTTATATAGATTAGACCGTTGGTTTTCCCGTTTGAATGGTTTTACACTAGTAATTTTGGGGCCCTTTATAGCTTGTTGTTCGGTGTGAGCCAAGGCTCCGTGTTGAAGGCCGTACTTTAACCTATAATGGTTTAATTTTTAAATTGTTATTTGGATGGAGAGTTGTCTCATTGGCACTCACACCACATCTTCCTATATCTATTGTGTTTTGAAAAGTTAATTACTTTGAAACTGAGAATCGAACTCCCTTAACGAATATTGAATTAACTTATATATTAACAATGAATTGGTTAAAAATTAAATGACAGAACGGGTAATTTCAACAAAAATGCCTACTGTATTTTTCAAGTGCTGTTATCGAGAGGATAAACTTTTCATTTTTACCAAGACACACGTGTTGTTAATTAACTCATGAAACTTCTCCAAAACGTTGTAGTTAGTCAGGCGATTATCATTATGTCTGTGAAATTCAGCTGGTATTCTAATAGCAAAAAAAGATACAATGTGTTTAGCCTTTATCAGGCTGGACAATCTCAAACTAATTATGTCAAATACCTCAGGAGCATGGACAAAACAAACAATTGGCATAATGGGTTACCTCAAAAGTAGGAACGCCATAAATGATATACCCATGATTGCCTCAGAAGCAGGAACGACATGCAATATATCCGCATTGGTTATCTCAAGAGCAGGAACGCCATAAAATATATACACATGGACTTCCTCAGAATCAGGGACGGCACAAAACGATTAAAAAGTCAATTAGTAGACCTGAAATCAGCAAAATCGTATTTTGTTCAGAATTTATTGAAGTGTATTAATCCTTAGTAGATTTTTGAACCATTTTGTTTAAACACTTTGCATATATTTCTAATTAAATTTCATCAACTACAGAGATAAACGTTCAATTGAAAACATATGGTTAACAAACTATCAAAAACAACGATTTAGAAATAATACCAAGGTATTGTACCATCATAAACACCGATTACTTACTAAGAATTAAAAATGAAACCTCATTTTAACAGTATGTTTTACATAAAGTCTAAAATGAATAGAAAAATAAATAAAATAGAAATATATTTGAAAATAAAGTTAAAATTTTATTATCGCCTTAATTAAAAATCAAAATACTATATTTTCATTTTATTTGCATTGTAATCTTCTTAATTGCTTTTCTTTTATGTTGTTTTCTAATAGAGTGATAATTTGTGACAGATATAAGTGAAAACATATTTTATAAATTTAGTTCAATTTAAATAATGTACACATTTTTTTGTTTGCAATAAAATATTAATACAATTAAATATCTAAAAGGATCCGGAAACAAGCATTTAACTTATACTAATCCGTTTCTTCAATATCAGTGACATATATTTGACAGTTTTGGACATAGATAAGGTTACAATTATGATTGTAATATTAAACCTTTTTTTGACAAAACTATATTTGGTTATGTTTAGTTGTATGATAAAAAAAAAAGTTATTTTTGAATACAATTGATTGCTATATAAGTATAAATTCTGCTTTAAGACGTTTGGCACGTTTTGAAAAGTTTGATTTTTGAAACTTATAGCTAGGTAAGTCATGATTATAAAAGTATTAAAATTTAAAGTAAAAAAAATTAAACAAGTTTAACTCAAATAAAGATGATAGTTATCAGAAGTATCAGGATTATAATTTAGTACGCCAGACGCGCGTTTCGTCTACATAATACTCATCAGTGACGCTCAGAGCAAAATAGTTATAAAGCCAAACAAGTACAAAGTTGAAGACAATTGAAAGCATTCGTAAATAAATTATAGTTATATGTACAAGTATGCAAATGATAGAAGTTGCACCGCCACAATAGTGAATTTATTGGTTAAATCGGAGTATAATTGACAGTCTATTTGGGTTTACTAATTGGATAGCATCAGTGTTAAAAGGCAGTTTGATATCGTGGTCCAGTTATGTCATTGGCCAATGCACTTTCGATTTTTGTTTTTATATTTGCAGTCATAAACTTAACTTCAAACTATGTTGTCAAATTATAGTAAATCAAACCTTATTGGAGCAAGTATAGCTTACTTGTACGTTTTTAAAAAAAATACAATTAATAATTACTGTTATCGTCATTTTTTATTATATTATTTTCATCAGTATTTCAATGACGGTTACGACATTATTTCATGTGTATTAAACTTACGGCTGAAGCATGATTCTGAAACTTTAATATCATATCTTCAGTGTTCATGAAATGGCTTGATCATGAAAAGAATGTTTAGCTTATGAAACAGGCAACGTCATTCTTAACAATATTTTCAAAACAATGATAATATGGATCTTTCGATAATAATACATCATTTCTGGCAGATTTGTAAGCATCAACTGAAAAAAATCTCAACCGTGTTAAGTCAATCTGAGACGAAAATAAAATTGGAAAAAAATATTGTCCGTTTTTAAAGTTAAATTCAATTTGATTTTGACTTCTATACAAGCTGACATTTGAAATTTATTTTTGATAAATAAATCAGATTCACAAATATATGGGTGATCTCTATATTCTTGGACAGATCACATGAGAAAATGACCAAACTTTATCTCCTTAAAAACCCGACGAAGAATGAATGTTTGATCGGACCTTTAATGATTTTTCTTTCGACCACAGATAATAAAAACTAATTGTTTTGTGTATGATGCATGGGTACGTATACTTATACTACATCTCATTAGTTCTTACAGTTTCGCTGATTAATTTTGTGATCACTACAACAAGACTTACGCAACAAAATTAAAGCGTCGACTTTTGATAACATGGGTTACATTTACTGTACAAAAAAAAGCATTATAAATTTCTTTACAAAATTGCGTTGAGTGTACTTCAAATCTATTTCTACATCAATAATTTGGTAAATAGAGCTTCATCTTTACACATTAACGTTATACATGATACTGAACAAAAACATGTAAATAAAATTAGGCTCTACCATATAAGATATTTTGTCTCTTTAGTGATGACGTGATAATCCATTGTGACCTCCACTTTCGACAAATTATGTTGTGATACCTTTACGCATGGATCGGATCCAATTTTTTTTTTAGAACTAATAGACAAACAACGCTAAGACTGAGTCGGTCAAAATATGTTTGCGTCTTAATAGTTGGACCCACTTTAACTTGACTTTGACCTGTTAAATAGCGATAAGCTGGAATATACACAATGTTCGTTGGAACGCCTGTTTATGTAGTGTTTGTAGCAGTGACTTTTCGATTACATAGATAAAACATAAACTTCTACCGATCATAAACTAGAAAAGTTATGTTTAGTCTGAAACACAGATTAAATATTCAGCTTATTGTTGATACTTATCACTTGCACGCAGTTGTACTACTTTGACCGTTGAATTTTCGTTGACTTAAGTTTATGTTTTTTCCAATTTAATAATAGCCAATGACATTTGATTTTTTTTTACAATATTAGAATACCAGAATTTCACAGTAATAATGAAAATCGCCTGCTAAACAACAAATTTTGGTACAGTATAGTTTCACGGATTTTCTATAAAAATCTTGATTTGTTTGCCACAAAGTCCTCTTTTTCAATTAAATGCAATGAAACAGTAAAAAATAATGCTTTGCAGCAGATTTCCCCTTGGAACATGTACTAAATGGCCTATCTCTATTATTCATTATATCTGTTGTTTTGATACAATTGAAGTTTGAAAAGTTCGTACAAAACTGGCTACAGAAGGGTACATAAACCTTAAGATTAGTATTGAATTGTATTGTTTCTTCTGTTATCTGAAAAATAACCATTCACTAAGTGATTTCTAAACAAATAAAAATTACTTATCTACTTTTTTATTCATACAGGGACTGAAAAATGTATGCACAGTATTTGAAACGTCTATCACGGGGTTCAGAGAAGGACAAACCCATTGGTAAAAATGGAGAAAGAAGAACTAGGTCTAATCAATTTGTCTTGGATCCAGTTTCAAGCCAACTTAACAGCAGAGTAGAAGATGTTGTCATCAGTGGTGTGTCATGTAGACTTCCAGAGTCTGACAATATTGAAGAATTCAAACAGCATTTGATAAATAAAGATGACATGGTGACAGATGATGAAAGAAGATGGCCAAAAGGTTTGCAATGTGTCTTTCTTTAATCCATATGCTATTTTCGCATTTCATGAGCGGTGTGTAAAGAAATTTCCTCATCATTTGTTAAATATGTGTTTTCTTCACTTTGGAATTTTTTATTGTGACGTCCTGAAAAAAGGCTCCTATTTCTGATGAAGTCACATTTATCAAACAAAAGTCTCTGCAAATTTCAAATTTCTGAAAAGGACGTATGTTAATCATTTGTCTAGAAAAACAAATTCCACCACTGTTACTCGTGTATTTCGATATTTATCTGCTCTGCAGCCGGTTGTACGAACGTTTCATTAAATTTAATGGCTCATTAAAGTGTCATTAGCGTATCATTAACTAATGTGTCATTAAGTCTGTTGTACAAAAAGTTTAATGAAGTAAAAGTTCATTAAAGTGTCATTAAAAATCAATTTATTTAATGATGCACAGGGGGGCATCATTAAGCGTACAGTAGCAATAAAAAAATGGCAGCCAATATTTTGTTTGCCCCAACTTGGACCCCAAAACATGACCGCGTTGATAGAGAACGGGTTGACCATTTAGATTAAATGCACGACGAAGAAGTTAGAAGTTGGTACAGATTTATCAAAGAAAACATACGCTTCATATGTAATTTATTTAGAGACAAATAACAGCAAGCAACCAACATATAACATGCTCAAACAGTTTGCCTACAAGTTCATTTCCACATGTCAAAATACTGTTATACTGGAATCCCTTGTTTACTAAATGACGTCATATAATATTAAGAATGGAAGCCATTACGGGCACTATCTTGGTCCTGATCCGGTTTCTTCAATTGAATATGTAAACCTCATTGTAACACGCACCTGCCTGTATCAACCACGGGGTATCAACTCGATAAAAAAAGAAAATACACATATTTTATCAAATGATATAACAACAAACAACAATACATAATGCTCGTCCGAGATTGCAATGACGTCTGAGTGCCTTTTTAGTGACTCGCGTTGGGCATGGGATTCGGGTTAAATCGCACCCAATAGAAAAAAACAAATAAATGCATGTTCATCGGACTTGGGGTTGTCCTTTTCAATCTCGAAATCGGTAAAAATTCATTCCAAAATATATAAATCATATACTAGTACTTTTCGATTCCATTATCATTTTTCTCCGGGAATATGATTTAGATAAAGATACCATCATCATACATACATGTATATGAAGATGTGGTATGAGTACCAATGAAACAAACCCTCTCCATTCTGCTAAGTAACAATTTTAAAAGTAAACCAGTATAGGTCAAGGTATGGGCTTTAACGCAGAGCCTTGGCTAACACCGAACAGCAAGCTATACAGGGGCCAAAAAATAACTTGTGTAAAACCATTCAAACGGGAAAACAAATGGTCTATAATCTATAGAAAAACGAGAAACAAATATGAATCACATAAACAGACGACAACCACTGAACATCCGATAAGAATACATGTATTATTTTCACAAAGTGCATCCTAAGCCTATTTGACTGGCTGATTATTTTGTATTTTAAAACATGTATTTATTTGTTAATCCAGGTTGCACTAAAATGAATAATTATTCTTCTCCTTATACATGTATCATTTTCATTAACTATATTTACCAATAAGAAAAAGAAAAACGATTTGCATGACCAACTCTAATTTTTCAGCAACTGAAAAACTTTTGACGAAATTGTGTTATTTCATTCTGTGAACATATGACTGTAGACAATTTTTTGCAAATGATATAATACGAATTCAAGTGGGCCCACTTTTCTGTATTTAATAGAGAAGACAGGGATTTTGGGGTAAATTTTGGTCTGGATACACATCTTATAATAAAATCTTGATTTGTAAACTTGTGATTTGTATGTATATGCGCTGTACATAATGATTTTTACTGATGAATTGTGCCAACAGGCACTTGTCTCCGAAATTTTTTTAAAAAGGTATACTTGAAAGGATTTTTTTTCTGAGACAAATGCCTGTGATTGTGCCTCCCAAAGTCGACGATTTCTGGTATACATATGTTTCCACTGGTGCATGTCCAACGAGCCTAACAAAGATCTATTGAAAAGGGAAATGTGTTCACAGCACAAGGATCAGAGTGATCATTTGTTGCTTTGACTTCAACATCATGATGAACAACATGTATCCTCGCCAAAAACTTTGACTTGATCATCAAAACATTAGTCTTTTAGCAATCTCATTTTGAAATTCATTGAACCGAAAAACTGGATTCAAATCTGTATTCAGCATACAAAATAGAAGAATCATACATGGAAACATGACTTGTTTGAATTGTGTTACATTTGTCATTTCGGGACCTTTTATAGCTGACATTGCGGTATGGGCTTTGGTCATTGTTGAAAATAAGGTCACGGTCAAATAACACCTGCCAGACAGCCATAGATACCCACCATAGATATTGATATATAGCATTCCATACACCAAATATAGTTCTACTATCTGTATACCATTTTTTTTCAAATACGACAAAATCAAAGAAATGAGGACTTTACAAGTTACATACATACCAGATGTTTTTACCCTAGTACCTATAATACGAGAATATCAATATAACATAAAAGTTCATTGAATTATATATAAAAAAAAAGTCAAGAACAATAATCATATTTCAAGTGGAAAATTTCATATTACACAAGACATCTTTGTAGAATTGATAAAGAATTCAAATACTATACCTTCTGAAATATGTCTTTCTGCAACTGAATTCATGCGAGACAAAACCCCCCTTGACCGTTGCCAAAGCTGAAATCTGTTCAAGGCCGGACGAACGCATTGAACAACAGACAAGAAAACGTAATGACCCTCTGCTATTGTATATTGAAAAAAAAAAACAATCTCGGACTAAGCGAAATATTTTTATTATTTTTTTATTTTGAGGGGGATGGGTATACAACTTCCGTCATTTGGCACTGCTTTAATCGCGTATATCAAGGATTTGTTATAAATAATGGCCACCACTGATCACTCGTGTCTGAATTATTATTAGTGGTTGTCATTTGTTGCTTGTATTATATTTTATTTTCGGTTATTGTTTTGTACTTAAATCTGGCCCTTAGTTTTCTCGTTTGTATTGTTTAACACATTTGTTATTTCGATTTATATATACGTTAAGGTTTTGCTCATTGCTGAAGACCTTACAGTAACCGATAGTTGCCAACCTTATTTTAATTTTGGTCTCTAATGGAGAGTTGTTTATATAGTCAGTGTCGGATTTAGAATTTTTCATAAGTGGGAGCCCACTGACTGCCTAAGAGGGGACCCACTTTAGTCACGCTTCAGTGATTTCCTACATAAGCAACCAAATTGTTTTCCCCAAAAAAGGGGGGGCCAGGCCCGCCCTAAATCAGCCTCTGGTTGTAAGTATACTACATCTTCTTATTTTTATATCACCAGCAAGTTACAGTCTAGCGCCGCTAGATTAAAACTGACGTGGAAAGGTAACATATGGCCACCGAAAGCTCTTTTTTTGAGAGCCCAGGTGGTCGTGTGGTCTAGCGGGACGGCTGCAATGCAGGCGATTTGGTGTCTCGATATCACAGTAGCATGGGTTCGAATCCCGGCGAGGGAAGAACCAAAAATTTGCGAAAGCAAATTTACAGATCTAACATTGTTGGGTTGATGTTTAGACGAGTTGTATATACATTATGTACACAGCCATGTATCACCATCATTGATGGCGATCCGATGGATACATCTGTTGTAGGGTTGTCACTGACTCAGACGTACTTATATATATATATGTTAGACTACAAGACTATATAATATTTGGATCGCGAGTACTAGAATACCACGAATTAGTAAAAAAAAAAGAGGCAGAAAACTCTTAACTGATACTAAAGTCGAAGAGAAACTTACATGCAGTGCCATGGCAATAAAAAAAACACGTTGAAATAAACTAATCAGTTCACAAAACAATACAGAACTTAAGACTGAGCAACACCAATCCCACTAAAAAATAATCATGCTTGATCCTATGTTCTCGGGAAGGGTTAGCAGATCTATTGCGCTTCATGTGTAAATATTTACAAATCGGAAAATTATGCAAACATATTTCAAACCCTGTCACATTCTTTATGTGCTTGTCCCTACTCAGGAGCTTTTATCTCAGTTGTTGTCGATCGTAGCTGTCTGTCATTATTGTCTGTCGTTTTTTTTTTTTTTTTTTATACATACATATATCACAGTGTTGTCCTTTTTACATCATATAAAAAGGTTGTTATTTTGTTTCGTTTCGTTCATTGCGTTTCTTATTTGTTTCTCATGTTAGTACATCCCGTTATAGCAAGACTGGAATCCTTGTCAATATTGCTTCAATTCATTTCATTTCATTTCCACTCCTCAGTCATATTTCCATCCCAAAACTCGGCAATCCTAGCTGCGGAATCGTAGCCCATATTGAAGTCCTTGTGGTTTTTTTTTACTATTTGAGGACCATAACTAAACGAACTATATATTAACAAGCTTTGCATGGATTATAAACAATACATTTTTGGGAAACAATTCTGAACGTTTTGAAATAGGAAAAAAATCCGTAGCTGTATGGTAGGCAAATGGTCAAATGATAACATAAGGACATATGAGCTACGGTTTCACAACTAGGGCAATCCTTGTAGGTATCCACTATTTTCTTTTCAAGTTGTGTTTCGTCAAAGGTTTTTATGGTGGACCACCGGTAGTTTTCTAGTTGTCATGGGCCTTTTCCGTAAATTTATGCATGCCTTTTTGCCACTGCAAGTTGGGCCATTTTGTTTTTTGAATTTCTGTTCTTGATCTGCGACACACACCTAAGATCACCTAAAGGGTTAACCTTTTCGGTAATGTGCTTTTATTCCAAACGCTTCTTTTCACCTGCCACGGAACTGGTACCGTCACTATAGACTTTAATTTGTTATTTGATAATGAAATGATTTGCTGTTCCGTGTTATTTCAGTTGATCTCAATTGGTTTAAATTACGTTTATTGTTTGTTTTGCTGTACCAGTTCCGTGATCAAGGTTATTTCAGTTCATTCAATTTTTTAAATTTATTTATGTGTGTTTTAGAGGCACCAGCAGGCATCTACATAGTTGTTGATGATAACTTTGCAGACGACGGATGTTTACAACTTAGGGAATTGTGGGAAATATTTAAGGGAAAACCAATATTTAATGATAGTTTAATGACGCACCCTTCATTAAATGTTCATTAGTTAATGAGCAGCAAAATTGTGCTTCCTGCAACACATTTTAATGGACTCATTAACTAATGTTACATTAACAACTTAATGCATCATTAAGCCTTAATGACTCATGAAGCTAATGACACTTTCGTACAACCGGCTGCTGAACTGTTAAATCTTACTTATTTAAAAAGCTCAGCATGCCTCTCGCTTTAGATTTAAAAAAATGCTTCGAGAGGAGAAATATCGTAGCTCACTCGTTGGTGTGATGGAATCTGAATATCATTAAAACATTGTTATCACTTTGTTTCTAGCTACTAGTAACTCTTCGTATACAGGCTAAATATTGTTCAGAAAATAAAAAAAAAGAATTGTCTTGGTTTGATTTGGGAAGATATAAAATATAAAACTTTATAATAATTATTTCAAATTATATATTGGAAATGAGTAGTCAGATGATTACGTAAATAGTTATCAAAGGTACCAGGATTATAATTTAGTACGCCAGACGTAAAATCTGTTAAAACTGTAAGCTACATTAAAACTGATGATACATTTATTCATTGGACAATTATAAATAACAATACTTTAACGTAATACTAACAATTGTGTCAATTATGTCAACTAAACAAGATACAACTGTCACTCTAGTGGGAGGTTCAACTAGCTATTAAGGAAGCTGGCTTGTCATGTTTTAGACTTTTTGTCAGATTTTCTGAATCCACTGGTTTTATAGATTTGAATGCCTTGAAAAAATATGCCCGGTGACCCCCATTTTTCTTTTTGTAAATCTTTAACATGTATAATAATAAGTCATCTGTTAAAGTCTTTTAAAATTTTAATTACTTTTAACAGTTTTTGAGAACTTCAACTTGTCAATGATAAAGCTATGAAAAGTCAAGAGAGAATATTTTTCCGCCAAAATTTCAATGGCTAATATCTCGAAAACAAGCAGGGTGACCTATATATTTTGTTTGCTCTTTGAATTCCTTTATTAATTTCCTTTCCATATAAACTAGTGTTTTGAAAAGTTTATTACTTTGAAACCAAGAAGCGAACTCCCTTTAAACAGGTGATATCCACCATTTTTTTTTGTAAAAATACATTAAGGTGGTACCTAAATCTACAGGGAGATAACTCTGCAAAGTCAGATAAATGTTCTAATAACGTTGTGTTGTAAAAGGAATATAAAGCTTTTCAATGATCAAAAATGGTGTTTGTCAATCTGTTATATAACCAGTGTAATTTTCTGACAAAACGATTGGTTCAAAGTTTTTGAAATTTTTATATTTTTGTTAAAGGGTCAAAGTACTTTGACAACATTTTATGAAAATTAAAAAAGCCAAATTAATTTTAGTGAAAGTGTTGGGTACCACCTTAACTAAGTTTACAAAGTCAAAATTCTGAAATTTAACCAGTAGTTTATTTTGGTTGATAAGAGTGTTTTGACTTTAGTGGAAACCCAGTAACCCCTTTATGATTAGTAACTAGTCACATTTTGTGTGAGAATTGCTAAAAAGAACGTTTTCAATCAATAAGATTAAACATCTACATACTTTAAAATAGAAAAGTCAGTTGTTATTTAACTCGGACGTCAAAAACATGTTGAAATCAATAAAATTGTCATAAAATTGTGATTTAACACATACACATAGTTTTGGTAAAGTAGGCACGAGTGGTGTATTAAGATAATAAAGATTAAGCATAATATATTGCTGCGTCACAACTTGACTCATCTATAAAAAATTATGACAACATCTTAAAGTAAGGTTTTATGGCAGGTTTTTTTTTTATTTTCAAAAGTACCGCAATACGTTTGAAAAAAGCCAAAATAAAAGAAACTGATTTCTTCGGATTATCTGCCAGAAATAATATATTAGAAGGATATATTTATTATTTTCGATACTAGGGGCAACGCCTTATCATAACTTTGAAAAGGTGACTCAGTAATATTGCTAATAAGATTGAGAATGGAAATGGGGAATGTGTAAAAGAGACAACAACCCGACCAAATAAAAACACAACAGCAGAAGGTCACCAACAGGTCTTCAATGTAGCGAGAAATGTCCGCAACCGGAGGCGTCTCTCAGCTGGCCCCTTAACAAATATATACTAGTTCAGTGATAATGAACGCCATACTTATTTCCAAATTGTACACAAGAAACCAAAATTAACATTATACAAGACTAACAAAGTCCAGAGGCTCCTGACTTGGGACAGGCGCAAAAAATGCGGCGGGGTTAAACATGTTTGTGAGATCTCAACCCTCCCCCTATACATCTAACCAATGTAGAAAAGTAAACGCATAACAATACGCAAATTGAAATTCAGTTCAAGAGAAGTCCGAGTCTGATGTCAGAAGATGTTACCAAAGAAAATAAACAAAATGACAATAATACATAAATAACAACAGACTACTAGCAGTTAACTGACATGCCAGCTCCAGACTTCAATTAAACTGACTGAACATCAGACAGAATCCTTCCTGTTAGGGTTTTAGTATCATACCATCATAACATATATAAGAAGAACATAACCCGTGTCATGCCAACAACTGTTTTAAGAATAAATGTGTTTAGTTCCGATGCAAAGACCTTATCAGTGACTCAATATTAACGCCAAAATATGCAATCTCTAATGACTTGACAACAGTATCGTAATTATATCCCTTCTTAATAAGTCTATTCAAAGGTTTTGTAAGTTTATGAGGTGAATACTGACACCTTTGTTCTTTATAAAGAATATTTCCATAAAAAATTGAATGTGAAATACCTGAACGTATAAGAAGTCTGCATGTTGAGCTATATTTACGTATGATGTCTTTATACCGATGATAAAATTTAGTAAATGTTTTGACTAGTTTGTGATATCGAAAACCCTGGTTAATATTTTTTCAGTAATACATAATGTATTGGAAAAAGTGTAAATGGATAACTTGTCATAAAACAAGTTTTTAATTCGATAAAATTAAACCTTGGACTATATCGTAATAATACATGGCTTTTATGCTTTTGTTGGTGTGTTTATAAGACGTTGACATCTTACAAAAACGTGTAATATGATTGTTTTTGTCCAATCAAGAAAAAGTACAATGAAAACTTATTCTTATTAAAATTCATAATATTATATTTTATCTGCGATCTTTGATAAAATAAAAAATAGTATTTACTATAGATAAGTCATACAAAAAAATCAATCGGTTTGTCGTGTGTCAAAAATTAAAAAGACAAAAGTATTTATGAGGCTCGATATTCAAAAGCATCCAATAACGTTATCAATAATATGTTGATCTCAAAGTACTAAAAACATTTGCACAAAATGTCATCTTATCAAAACAAATCATTTAATTGTGACAATTTCTTTTACAGTTCATAAGTACATGCCAAATATTAAGAACACCAAATAAATGAAATGACGGCTTCTTGACTTGGTAACCATATACAAAAAAAAATCAGTCCATTATATGAAATTAATCAATTTGTAATATGCTTATAGAATATTAAATTTGACGTTTTTAATTGCATAAATATAAAAGAATTAAAGTTTACTTGACAGAGTTCTTTCTGTGAATTTGATCAACTTGATAGGTAGATATGTCAGGTATGCATAATACCTTTTTCAGTATGGGTTTCGGTCAATGGGCTATAAAATAATTTGGACATTGAAAAGTCCAAGTTCTGTAATTATTAATAGAAGCAATCATAATGCCTTTCCAAATTCAGGAGTATGACAGTTATTTTCCACTAGTTTCGTTAGTTCAAAACGTTAAATTTTGTCAGTTTATTATATTATTTATTTACCTTGGAGTTCGTTTTGTTTAACTTGTGTCCCATAAGAGAATAAATCAAACAATGCACAATCGATGGAATATGAAAGAATATAATAGAAAGAGTCACACAAAATAGAATCAACGTTTATATAAAAATGTCATAGTTCATATACATGATATATTCATGTATCCCTGAACGTAGTTAATATTAGCAATGATCAGCAATCACTATATATACAGCAATATTTGACGAAAAATATATTTCTGAGCAGATGACTCTTGTAATGTTTTATTCATATATAAAACAAAGGTTAATAAAAAAGAAAATGAAATATTCATTTCTGCGTGCTCTGTAATTAGATATGTGGTAAGTTTAGTTCAAATATATCGTGTTTGCCTAAAAATCAAAATTTGTGTATAAAAAATCTATAACTATTTAGTTAGTGATATATTGATCTGTGTTCATCGATCAAATAATTAAAATTATCTTTTCAGGACTTCATGGCCTGCCTGCAAGAATGGGAAAACTTAAGAATATTACCAAGTTTGATGCAGAATTCTTTAGTATTCACCAAAAGCAGGCCAATAGTATGGACCCTCAATTAAGATTACTATTTGAAGTAACCTATGAATCTATCATTGATGCTGGTATGTAGCTAATTATATTAATTCTTATAATGTTTTATGCCCCACCTACGATAGTGGAGGGGCATTATGTTTTCTGGTCTGTGGCTCCGTTCGTTCGTCTGTGCGTTCGTTCAGGTTAAAGTTTTTGGTCAAGGTAGTTTTTGATGAAGCTGAAGTCCAATTAACTTGACACTTAGTACACCTGTTGCTTATGATATGATCTTTCTAATTTTAAAGCCAAATTAGACTTTTGACTCCAATTTCATGGTCCACTGAACATAGAAAATGAAAGTGGGAGTTTCAGGTTAGAGTTTTTGGTCAAGGTAGTTTTTGATGAAGCTGAAGTTCAATCAACTTGAAACTTAGTACATATGTTCCCTATAGTATGATCTTTCTAATTATAATGCAAAATTAGATTATTACCCAATTTCATGGTCCATGAGACATGGAAAAGGATAGTGCAAGTGGGGCATCCGTGTACTTTGGACACATTCTTGTTTAACTTACATAAAAAAAAATGTTAGCTATTGTCTGCTGTATGGTCGGGTTGTTGTCGCTTTGACACATTCCCCTATTCCTTTCTCAATTTGAGATGTCGGTGTCATAAGATATTTTTCTACTTCATAATGTATTCAGGATGTTCAATTGCCTTTTATTTCTGTCATTTGCTAGCTATTCCATATATAGATTTTACCAACAGCTCCGTCTTACTTATATTGAACCATTATATATTTAAAGGAGTTAGTCCAGACTGTTTGAGAGGATCAAGAACTGGAGTTTTTATTGGTAGCAGTCTATCAGAGTCACATGATACTTGGTCGTCTGATCCAGATACAACTCTTGGTTACCATATGATAGGATGCCATCGAACAATGTTTGCAAATAGACTGTCCTTTTTCTTTGATTTCAAAGGTTTGAACTGTGTTTATATTAATGACAAAAACTGAAACAAACATTTCTTTCAAATGAAGGAGGCATAACTCTTAATGTCATTTTAGATTATGCTATGCTTCAACTGAAATGTGTGATAGTTATAAATGAGATAGCTTTTTTGACCATAATATATCTATAAAACTGAAAAGCTTGAAATATGCCTAATGGTATTGACTTGTTGTCGGGGTGGGGAGGGAGAGGCTGTGCAAACCAAGAACAAATATTCGATTTTCATATGTAACAGCATCATTAAATAATGTCCCCTCGAAACAGTTTCCGCCGGACAAAGTTATTTTATGATAATATATATATTGTCAGGTTTTTAGGGTCAATATGTCACTGAGAATTTCTGTCCACTACAATATTCTCTGTTTCCTAATCAAAGCATGGCTTGTCTGGGGAATCATACGTCATGAATTTGTAAAGGGTTTCAGAAAATAGTTCATGAAAAGTAACCGTGACATGTTGAATCAAACGCTTTTCATGTTTAGGGTTAAGGCATGCAGTATTCATATTTTTTAATTTACAACTGAAATATTTTACATGGTATGTATTTCATATGTTTGCGAATAGACTGTCCTTTTTCTTTGATTTTAAAGGTTTGAACTGTGTCAACATGCATGATGACAGAAACTGAAATGATATTTTTTTCTCAAATAAAGCAGAGATAACTCTTTATGTCATGTTAGACTGTGCTTTGATTCTAATGAAATATGTGATGTTTATAGATGAAGTAGATTTTTTGCCCATAAATATTACAATAAAAACTTCAAAGCTTGAAATATGGTATTGATTTTGGGAGTTTTTTGGTGCAAATTTCCGAGGACAAATAAACAATTTATTCATGTAACAGTATCATAAAATAATGCTCCCTTGATACAGTTTTTGCCTGACAAAATGTTGTCTGCAAAAAATATTTTATAATAACATACTGCTCAGGACAGTATTTTATTCAGAAATAGTGTCCTTCTCAACGGAATATTGTCAGGTTCTTGGGGTCAATATGTCACTGAAAATTTATGTCCACTACAAAATATACTCTATTTCCTTTTCAAATCATATATCATGAGTTTGTGAAAGTGTTTCTGAATATTGTTCATAAAAAGTATCTGTTTTACAGTGACATGCTTAATCATTTTATTTTAAAATTTTTAAATAATTTTTTTTTATGTCCATGGATTTATGAGTTTTGAACAGCGATATACTACTGTTGCCTTTATTAATCAAATACTTTTAGCATGCAGCATTCACAATATAAAATTCATATTTGGAAATATTTAAAAAAAAAAAAAAATAATTTAATAACCTAATATCTCATTTGCCGAAATATTACTAAATTCTCAAGTGTACCATTTTTTATTTTTTTAAATAAAGTAAAAGTACTAGCTTACAATTACTAATAAAATATTCTTTTATGAATTGTTATAGCCTTCCTTTAGACGCAATTTTAGTATACTCCATTCCTGAGATTAATATTATCACAATAAACACAAAAATGTACTTTTGGATAGATTCTCATTAAGGAGACAAAGTTTCTTTACTATGAATGTATGCAAGAATATCAAATAATATAACTTTGATATTCATCTCTAGTCATTTTTCCTAGATGGGGACAAATTATCATAAAAAATGAACATGCAATATTGAGTTGGGGAATATTGTGCTTTAAATGTTGTGTGGTAAAACTTTTGAATATTTTTTTTATTGGTATAAATATTGATTTTAATATCAGCAAATTAAAAGCTCACTAAATATTACTAGTTTGATATATTCATATACATATTCATAGATCTACAATCTGTCGATACCTGTAACTTCGCATTGCACAAAGTCGTGTTTTTCTCTGGCTGTTTATGACGTCTTAACACAAAATCCATTGGATGTTGGATGTGTACGGATTGATAGTTTAGTCTAAGATGCATGATTTATTTATAAGTTGTTAGGGGCTTTGAACTAGCTGTCAGATAACTGCGAGTACTCTCAGATCTGTTCATTGTGTCTTTTTGTGTCGGGATGTATAAGTACCCGGCCACGTCCACTTGTATTTTTTGTGCATCTGATGAGTTAAGCCTTTTTCAACTGATTTTTATAGTTCGTTCTTATGTTGTACTGTTATACCACTGTCCCAGGTTAGGGGGAGGGTTGGGATCCCGCTTACATGTTTAACCCCGCAACATTATTTATGTATGTTCCTGTCCCAAGTCAGGAGCCTGTACATTCAGTGGTTGTCGTTTGTTTAAGTTTGTCATATTTATTTTTCGTTTATTTTTTTCACATAAATATGGCCGTTAGTTTTCTTGTTTGAATTGTTTTACATTGTCTTATCGGGGCCTTTTATAGCTGACTATGTGGTATGGGTTTTGCTCATTGTTGAAAGCCGTACGGTGACCTATAGTTGTTAATGTCTGTGTCATTTTGGTCTTTTGTGGATAGTTGTCTCATTGGCAATCATACCACATCTTTATTTTTATATTTTATTCATATTAAAGATAATAGAAATTTTGAAAAAAATTATAATTATTGAAATAAGTTTTTTATGTTTATTCTCAATATTTGCATTTTCAATTAATAATGACGTTCTGGGTATTTCGGTACACTTCTGGTCCTCAATGAATGTCACTTGGTTCCCTACTTGATACTACAATGTTCTAGTCGAAAACCGGTAACTAGATCATTCGTAGATACATGTAGTATAAATATTGGAATTGTCCTTCCATTCAACATAAAATATGTGATTTTATAGATCTATTTTTAATAAATTATCCGTTCAAATATTGAGATGCTTTTCCGAAATTTACATTGGACGATTCAATCTATTATTTGGGATCCTCCTTTGTAAGACCTATTATTCATTTCCTTGGCTTCCATGATATTGAAATTGCGAGTTTGAGTAAATTGCGCTTGGGTCTCCAGACATTATTGTTTGTGTTATTTGCATCAAACAGATCATTTATAATTTACTGGCAATCATCTACTTTCGTCCAGTTGAAACGTTGTATTTAATTAGTCATAGTTGAAACTTAAGGGATTTTAGCTGAGTTATTATTTATATACGAGTTGTTGTGTTGATGCATGATTGTTGTTTCGATATGTTATATATCTGAACCATTCACCGAAACCGATAAAATCGCGACAAACCCGTATCGATTCATGACTTAAATGTTCTCTCCCAATTGTGACCTTATACTATCTTATCTAAATAATGAATTGAGAAAAGTGATTGTTTTTCGTAATTTCTAGTTTGAGTTTGAGTATTCCTGTGGTTATCTTCTGCCCTTTTTTTAGTCCTACAGGTATGTTTCCATAAGTACGATTACACTATCAAGTATTATTTTTGTTTAGGTCCAAGCCTCAGTGTAGACACTGCCTGCTCTTCCAGTTTGACGGCCATGGATCAAGCTTTTCACAGCATTAGACAAGGGCACTGTGATGCAGCCATTGTAGCTGGTTGCAATTTGTGTGTACGACCGACATCATCACTACAGTTCCATAAACTCGGAATGCTTTCAAAAGACGGCACTTGCAAATCTTTCGATGCATCAGGTATGGTTTAATACTTGATACATCTTTATATTTACTTTTAAATGCAGGTTTTACAGTGTTACTAACCATTAAAAACATAGGACAGATACAGATTAAATACATTTTAAAATTATTCAAGATCGATACGCCCAAATTTTGCCGATTTCCATCTAAGATTATATTTTTTTTATTATTAATTTTGTATTTCAAACGAATGAATACATCATGAAAAAAATGAATACTTGACCATCGTTGTCAAAAACATAAACCTTTATCCGACTGTCATACAAGTGAGAGGTTAAGCTTACTGTAGAACAAGGTTTAATCCATCATTTTCTACATAAGAGATTACGTGTACCAAGTCTGAAATGTGACAGTTGCTATTCATTTGTTTGGTGTTTTTGCGCTTACGAATTTCCCATTTGATAATCAAACACCCATTTTTTCAGTTGATAAAGTTGTGTCTCTTTGTCACGTGTGTCTCGGATTCTTACACCTCTTCTGATACATTAGTTGTTTCTTTAGTATTATCATGTGTTGTGGTAACATTTTGTAACAGTAACGAACTATAACTTTGATAGGTGATGGGTACTGCAGAAGTGAAGGTGTTGTTGCTGTCTTCATACAAAAACAAAATGTATCGAGGAGAATATATTGTACCATATTACATGCTAGATCAAACAATGATGGAAGGAAGGAAAAAGGTAAAATTAACTACAATGATCATAATAAACATATATAACTGTGGGTATTATATTTTCATTTTAATTTCAGCTAGCTTCCAAAGTTACATTAAACTCAAATTCCATCTGACGATTTTGCACATATATTTAATTTGAGCATATCACGTCGCTGCGCTTTACACATCAAAACAGATTTCAAGATAGTTTATGTTTATTTTCGTCAATAAACAGATAAAAAAAGTCAATCTTATATTGAATTTAGAAATGTGCTGTTTCCTGCATATTAACCCTTTAATATGTGGGCATTTGCTTTGTAAACAAGGTGTAGTTAAAATATTCATACTTATGCAAATATTCAAACATTTTATCCATATAGAAAATACGTTGTAGTGCATTTGAACAAATTTAAGAAGTGATATTGTCATTTATTTGTGTATTCTTAAGATACCTTATTTCACATAAGAAAATGTCTGTACCAAGCCATTTTATTAGGGACGTATATTTTTTAATTTTCCTCGGAGTGTTTTTATGATTTTACTTTTGATTGCCATCACTGATTTTGGGTTTTCAAATGCTTAGATATAAGTATTCATATGGAAAAATATCATTCTGATTACTTTTTACGAAATTCTTTTGATAACTCTGATTCAAGGGACTATATATACTATTTGTTTCAATCACATTTATTATTCAGTATGATATGCTGCAATGAAAATTTGTTAATCATATTGATAAATGATTTCTCGTCCTACATATCTTTGTTTCCTTTATTGACTTACACTTTTTTCCCGGTTATTTCTTCAATGTTTGTTCTAGGTCTTGTATTTTCAAATATATTTCATTGGCAAAACTGAATACACTTACTGTCGTTATGGGCATCTGGTGCACTTTAATTGATACCCTTGTTTTAATTTACATAATAAACGTTGTGGCATTGATCTAGAATTAAAGATGTATAAGGATGTCCAGACATGCAATATATGTCATGTTATATACTTTAGTCCTTTTCTGATTAGACTATCTAAATATTGTTTGCTAACCATATTTATTGTTTGTTTTAAGGAATAACATTTCCGTCTGGATCTGCACAAAAACAGTTATTACAAAGTCTTTATCGTGATATTGGTGTTGATCCTGGCTCAGTTGAGTATGTAGAGGCTCATGGAACGGGTACTCAAGCTGGTGACCCACAGGAACTTAATACTGTCTGCGATATCTTTTGTAAGGATCGTACGAAACCTCTTTTGATTGGCTCGGTTAAGTCGAATATTGGTCACACAGAACCCGCATCAGGTATTTCCTTTGATTAGTATTTGTCCATTATTGATGAGCTATATCATTCAGTAATTATATAAGATGTATTTTGAATTGTAAAACGATGCACATCTTACACCATTAAACAAGAGGTAAACACAAAAACAAAATCATTACGTGGATAATATAAATATCATTGTTAAATTGGGTTTATTTGTGAAATTGGTGCAGACTGACAATCAGAATATGTTTAGAACTTATGGATTTCCATCTGTTTAACTGATTACAAAACTTTTGAATTGATGAAATCCTAAGGCTTTTCTACCTCAGGAATATATTACCTCAGCTGTATTTGGCAAAACTTTTAGGAATTTTGGTCCTCAATGATTTTCAACTTCTTACTTTATTTGACCTTTTTAACGTTTTTTGATACGAGCGTCACAGATGAGTCTTTTGTAGACAAAACGCGCGTTTGGCGTAAACACAAAATTTAATCCTGTTATCAATGATGAGTTTATTTTATTGACTTTGTCATAAATTAGAAAATAGTTAACGTACATTACACACTTCTTAATACTGTTATGATTACTAATCTGATCTGTTCTCTAAACAATCTATCAGGAAGAAAAACCCTCACTGCAAACACATAATATACGGACCTTTTTTACCACTTTATCACCCAAAACATATATAGTTCCGTTCGTTTATGATAAGTAATTATGAAAATGCAACTTGAGAAACGTAACGCTCTTCTAAGCCACAATGCTACTGTGTTTTTTCAACTTTGTAACTGTTTGGCTTTATAGTTTTTTAAGTGAGCGTCACTGATGAGTCTTATGTAGACGGAACGCGCGTCTGGCGTTCTAAAATATAATCCTGGTACCTTTGATAACTATTTTCAAGTATTTTTTGTAACGTGCGTATTGTTCTTTTTTCCCAAGCCAATATTTATATCAGCTTTGAGTTTTTTTAAATGCAGGTTTAGCAGCAGTCGCGAAAATGATAATTTGCATGGAAAGTAGTCAGATAGCAGCAAATCTTCACTATAAAAACCCAAATCCTGATATCCCGGGACTTTCAAATGGGAAACTGAAAGTAGTTACAGAACACACATCTTTCAATGGTGGATTGATTGCAGTGAACTCTTTTGGATTTGGAGGTTCAAATTCTCATATCGTTTTGCGACCTCATCAAGGCAGTAAGATGACATCACGTGACCTGTCAAAACGATTATTCATCTATACTTCAAGAACAAAGACGGGTTTAGAAAAAGTTCTGACTGCAGCTGAGGATCACAGTACAAATATTCATTTTCATTCTTTTCTGAATGAAACTCGAAATTGCAGTCATATCTATAGAGGATTTACTGTTCTAAATACAGATCCTCAGATACAAGAAGTCCATGTAAGTAAGAATATTTTCTCCAGAAAATATCGTTGACTGTTTGACCCCTATTTTAGACATTTTTAACTATTATATATGTTGATTTTATTCACATACTGTTGTCAATATAAGGGAAATGTTGGCGACTGTCATACAAGTGAGAGGTTTTCTAGCTTTAAAACTAGGTCAAATCCACCATTACTACATTAGAGCATTCCAGGACCGAGGACAAGGAATATGACAGTTGGTATCCATTCGTTTGATGTGTTCGAAGTTTTGATTTGCCATTTGCTTACGGCGTTTTCATTTTGGATTTGTTGTTTTTGTTATTTATCTTTTTGGTATATTGCAAATTGTGACGAGAAAGGTGTTGCTAACATAAGTTCTTGCAGTTTTGAATTTTCATAGAATTGTTTGAATGCAGTATTTCCTGAAATTGCTACATTTCAACTGGTATATGTTTTGATTATCCTACAATCTGACTATCGTTTACAACAATGACGCGTTATGACGATCGTTCTCGGAGACCACTTTCTTTAAACCATTCAAGTCTAATTAGATTGTTTGTCTATATATGCATATTTGCCATTTGATAAGTTAGTAAACACGACTTTCACCAAGTTTTGTTAACAGTAGAATGACACCAGTGGATAACTTTCAGAACACTTTTCTAAAAATAATATTAGTTTAGTGTTGCTACGATGCATTTATGGTTTCTTAAGAGTATCTTGTACTTTTAATTCTTTAACCAACAACAAAAAGGCAATATTTTTTGTCACAATGTATATTACACATTTTATGGCTATTGCCAATAACAGTTGTTTAAAGTTGTTACTGTAATTCTAATTGCTTGTTTGTCTTTTTGTTCAAGGAATTATCATATGTGACCTGAAATATGTTTATCATATTGATGTTTACTCTTTGAAAGATAAAGGCAACAGTAGTATACCGCTGTTCAAAACTCATAAATCCATGGACAAAAAAACAAAATCGGGGATACAAACTAAAACCGAGGGAAACGCATTAAATATAAGAGGAGAACAACAACATAACACTAAAATGTATCACACACAGAAACGGACCGAGCATCAGAAAAAATCCCACGAGAATAACAAATATAACATCAAAACCAAATACATGAATTTGGGATAGACCAGTACCGTGACACATCTTATCGCAATGTGAATTTACACTGAAAAACAAGAGAAAACAAACGACTCAACGTTAAAATGTAATACACACAGAAACGAACTATAATATAACAATGGCCATATTCATGACTTGGTACAGGGCATTTTTAAAGGAAAAAATGGTGGGTTGAACCTGGTTTTGCGGCATGCCAAACCTTGCACTTTTATGGCCATATGAAATATAACATCAAAATGACAACAAAGAACCGTTCATGATCAATCCTTACTTTCATAAAACAAACAAATATTTTGAGCAAAATAACCATTGGGAAGAAAACATAGTTGAAGGTGAACAATTAGAGTATTAACAGTTAGAACCAACCCAGTTGCCGGTTAATGATGTTACTACATGACCTTGAAATTTAAAAGTTATGCATATCAGTTTAAATTGAAGAGGTAATGAAAATACTGTAGATTATTTCAGCTGTTTTATGGGTCGTTTCAGGCTGTTACACATCAGGAAATTCGTCCAGTCTGGTTTGTATTTTCTGGAATGGGGACACAATGGTGTGGTATGGGAAAACAGATGATGGACATTCCACTATTTAAAGAGTCCATATTGAGATCAGAAACAGTGCTAGATCCATATGGTGTTAAACTTTGTTTAATCTTGACGAGTGGATTGGAGAACTATTTCAACGATGCATTAAATTGTTTTGTTTGTATCGCTGCAATACAGGTACGGTTCAGGCGCTTGGGACACACTGGGGGAAGCGGCTGTTCGTAACTTACGTTACGTACGGCCCAATATGGCAGATGATCATACCGATAAGTTTAAGTTTTCCTAAACACTGATCAAAAGCATTGTTGGTAGAGAAAATTGGTAAATCTCTGTATGACATGTAGTACAACACAAAACAGTTCACTTTTCAAATGGAAATGGTAAATGCAATATTTTTTCTTTGGTTTGTAAGGTAGATACAAGTAAATGTAATTATAAAACGCAATTGATGAGGTTTTTTCTGAGTGTAAAAGAAAAAAAGTATTTAAGCAAATGAAGTTTGTTTGTATAAAGATTATATATTTAACTGATTTCGTTTCTATACCTATTTGTATTAATTGAAAAATAAAACGAAATGCTGATATATTTATAACGTACCTATATTTGATGAAGGAATTCATTTTGGTCTGTTGTTTATTCTACAGATAGCATTGGTAGATCTTTTATCTGCCGTTGGCATCATGCCAGATGGAATTTTGGGTCATTCAGTTGGAGAACTGGCTTGTGGTTATGCTGATGGTTCCTTAACAGCAAATGAGACTATTCTAGCAGCTTTCTGGAGAGGAAAATGTATCCAAGAAGCAAATTTGCCATTAGGAGGCATGGCTGCTGTAGGTAAGAAGTATTACTTTGTTATCAATCAGCTTAAAGGGAACGTTTTAACTCTATTCTAATTCTTAGTAACGTAGATTTATAAAGTGCAAAACTAAAGGTAGATAAAAGATAGAGTACCTGTTGGTGACCTTCTGCTGTTGTGTTTTTTTATTTTGGTCGGGTTGTTGTCTCTTTGACACATTCCCCATTTCCATTCTCAATTTTAGATAAAGAGATACATGTCAATGTGACAGTCGCCAAAAGATGAATAATAAGGGCAGCACAAAGTCGTCAACAGAGGATAAGTTCTATATTCTCCATATAACAACCATTGCATGAAAACACTACTCTCTAAATTACTAACACATAAACACTTAAAAAATAAATGTTATTTCATTTAAGAATGTTTACACGCACAGATAGAATGACATACTACAAGTACTATATTAAGCAATAAACTTTTTTTTTTTCTCTTTGGATTATTTTGTTTGCTAACCAGTCAATCGCAATCTAATTCATGTTTGCACGTTTGCAGTGATGTTGTCTTACTGTCATCGGTAAATTGGAAGTTGGAGCCATCAACACCATATTTTACCAAGCCATAACATTTAAGCGAGGAGTCATTCACGTTATTCAAAGGGTGTCGTTGGTCGCTGCCTGCGATAATTGATTTTCGTTTTTTGTATTGTTTTAGCATGAATCGGAACGTTGTTTTTTTCTCGTGTAATGGTTTAACATCTCGACATATCAAGACATTTTAAAGTCCCCTATACGTAATTGGTTGTGTTCATTGTTGAAATCGATCGAACAAATATAATGATTAACGTCCTAGATCTTAAGGTTTTGATTTATAGTTGTTTTATTTCCAAAAACGTTACTTAATTTTCATAATGAGTACACTATGAAGAAACATGAACATTAACGACAGATGAGTTTTAATTGAAATTTAAGTGATTTTCAGAATATCTAAAAACTTTTTTAACAGTTTTGAAATGTACCGGAAATGACAGCTTTGTCGATTAGTATTCAACTACCCTTCAAAATAATGTGTTTCGTCTGTTGAATATCATGGAATATCTCTTTAATAGGTTTGACATGGGAAAAGACTACAGAAATGTGTCCGCCAGATGTAGTTCCTGCTTGTCATAACTCAGAAGATACAGTAACGATATCTGGTCCTGCAGCATCGGTTTCACAATTTGTTACGGATCTACAAAAGAAACAAATATTTGCAAAGAACGTGAATAGTGCTGGTATTGCTTTCCATTCGTATCAAATGGCAAAAATTGCACCAGCACTAAAATCCGCGTTGGCAAATGTAAGTTATTTCTATTTTCTTAATTCATGATGTCTCTTTTTTGAAACCTGTTTTATCCATATCGTGTTCAATTTTCCAACAATTAATAAGTTATTCATATCAGGTCAAATCAGTACTTAGGACAATCTTTAACTTGCACTGATATATTTGTTTTATATTTCTTTTTTGTTTTGTGTATAAGGACTCACTGTACCTTGTGGACGAAAAACGTCAATACAAGCGATATTCCTTTTGTGTTTTGTGTTTTTCAATGTATGTACTGATTTTGTGTCGTGAATGGATAAATTGTACCCCATATCATTTTTCCCCCTACTAAATTCTGAGATAATTATGTTAATTATTGAAGGATTCACAGTTGGTGCTCTAATAGCATAAATAAAACAATAAACATTTACAAATTGTGTTGATTTGAATCACCAGGAAGACACACACTCAAATTGTTTTCATAATGACATATTAATGACAAAAAGGGACATAAATAAAAGGCATTCAACCTCTAAAACTTTGTTTGAAAATTCGTCAAATGGCATTTTCATTCTATTTAATAGACGCTTCTAATGATACAAAATTGAGTGAATGTCACATAATGAATATATTTATATGTGTGCACAAATATCTATCAACTGATTGCTTACAGTTGATATTTTTTTTATTTTTTTAAGGTTATCGTACCAAAATCAAGAAGTAAGAAATGGATTAGTTCGTCCATTCCAGAAGAAAATTGGCATTCGGATATGGCTAAATATTCGTCCGCTGACTACCATGTTAACAACTTAGTGAGCCCTGTCCTTTTTCACGAAGCACTGAAACATGTTCCTTACAATGCTGTTGTCATAGAAATTGCACCTCATTGTTTACTACAAGCCATACTTAAAAGATCTCTTGGACCTAAATGCACTTCATTGGGGCTGATGAAGAGAGACCACGAAGACAATATAACATATTTCCTTACAAGTTTAGGAAGGTATGTAAACAAATTTGATCAAAGAACTATATACTGTCAGCAATTTTAGAGTTTGTATCATACTAGTATTTATATTTACATCTTTTGTGACAATAAAGTATATCATTGCCATAAAAGCGGGAGGTTTGACTACCCATAAAACCAGTACCAAACCACCATTTTTCTTTAAATGTCCTGTACCAAGTCAGGAAAATGTCATTGTTATATTATAGTTCATTTCTGTGTGTATTATACTTTTTTTTTTTATATATTTTCGAAGAAACTACAAATCCTCAGTGAAAGAAGGCCTTTGACTTTTGATAGTATTTGACCTAACCAACATGCAGTAGAAATGCCACAACTTTTTATTTTTGTTTTACCCATTCATATAACAATCAGCTCAAAAATTAGATAACAGGCCAAAACCATTAGTCTAAGAATAAAATATTATTCGAAGATTTAAAACTTCGTAATTGCTGTCTACCAATCAAAATAATGGATTTATATTGAACGCATATTTATTATTTGATGTAAAATAATCTACAATGATGCTGTATCTCATGTGTGCATTATTTTCCTTTCAAGGTGCTTCCTACATGGAATAAACTTGGATCCTCTAAAGCTCTGTCAACCAGTTAAGTTTCCCGTGCCAAAAGAAACTCCAATGATTTCTTCTTTGGTAGAATGGGATCATTCAGTTTCATGGGATGTACCAAAGGCAGAACACTTTTCTGCACAGGCATTAGAGTCAAATGGTGGTTCCACTCATGAAATTGAAATGTCAAATAATTCAAAATACAGTTACCTTACTGGTCATACCATCGATGGCCGTCTCTTGTTTCCTGCTACAGGTTTCCTAGTATTAACATGGAAGTCATTTGCAAAGATGAAGAGAAAGGTTTATTATGAAATCCCCGTAAAGTTTGAAAATGTGGCAATCCATGCGACAACTATAATGCCAAATGAAGGTAAGTTTTTCCTTTAGGAATTTAGATTGAAACGTAATTTTCCTTTTTCAATTACAACCGGAAAGAGTCGAATACAAGTACATCATTTTGGAATTTCGTTTCGTTGTGAATATTAAACAATTTGTATACTTTATATACTGTTTTGACAGACATTAATGGTTCTTGCAATATCTAGAAATCATTTCCAGTTGACCCTTTCTGTTAATAAATATGAAAAAAACACCCATTGAATTTTTATACAGTAGTAAAATTATTATGAATAACCTGTATTATTCTACGTATCTTCAGAAATTCATGCATAACCATGACACCTAACAAAAAAAAGAGAAAAGCGGTCTCAAATCGGCATCTGTCATCATTCATCTCGTTGTTAGTTAAGATATAATTTGAACAAAATATTCAAAGGAATTATTCAATATCATATATATATCCACTTAGTGTTTTAAACACAAATCATGATAAATGTTCCAACAAAACGGATTTCAAAAGAACACTGCGATATTGATTACAGCTAGTTAAAATGATAGAAAAATTAGTTCGTTTACTTAGAATACCAGGTTTAATTCAGATCTATTTTTGATAGATACAAAGACGTGTGACTATCCAGTGTTCTTCCACTTCTTATGCTTTGTAAATTACTAATTTTAATTTCATAGGTAAAGTCAAGTTCAAGGTAAATATAATGGAATCAACAGGGACATTTGAGATCTCAGAAAATGACACGCTAAAATGCAGTGGTTCTATATCTGTTTTATCATCTCCTGTCAAAAAGGTCAATATGAACCAAAAAGAGGAGTGTCAACTAACCTCTGCAGATGTGTATAAAGAATTGCGACTTAGAGGGTATGAGTACGACGGAGAGTTTCGGGGCATTCTTAACGCTAATATAGAAGGTATTGTTATATATATTATGTCAACATCAACCAATGCAAACAAAGCAAATGAAGCTCCAAAAAATACCAATTTATTATACTTATTATCTAACAATCATGACGATGTTGCTTCAACATAGCGTGTTTTAACAATTCAATCTTTCTTTTAACAAATATGTACTGTTCATTGCTTGTCCAGACGTATTTAGAGGCAAACAAAATGGATACATTTAATAGTTATCAAAGGTATCTGGCTTATGATTTAATTCACCGGACGCGCGTTTCGTTAAAGAACACACACCTTGTAAAGTATTTTTTATGATTCATGACAAACCATCAGTGCATGTCATATGAAAAAAGGTTACATTTAATATAAATCAGCATTGGACATGCACATATAATATGTGGTGAGGTTGAACATGTTAGTAAACCTCAATCATCGCCTCATTTGAGACAGCGATGTAGCAGCAATCATTCAATAACTTATGATAGATAAATAATATTTTCCATTCTGAAGAATCAATCAGTACACATCCAATGAATTTAGCTAAAACAAGTCATGTTTTGAATAGACCGCTATATCATGACCTTGTACAATGTCAAAATATAAGTATATAATATATTGCAGGTAGTAGAGGTGAATTAGCATGGATTGACAACTGGGTATCTTTCTTGGATACTATGTTACAAATGTGGATATTATGTACTGGAGAACAGTGCTTGCGATTACCCACACGGATTGCGGCTGTCTCGATTGACCCAAAAACTCACACGGATCACCTTCTTTTCACTAAAGAAAAACCAAAATGTATGTTACTATATTTCATTTTTCAAACATGAAAAACTATAGATGTTTAAAGAAATATGAGTCAATGTCTAAAACTATTTTTGTCAACTGATTTATCTTTGAAAGGTTGTTGAATTGAAGACGTTGATAAGTTTTAATTTTTGATTCAACTAAATATGTGTAGTTAAGTGAAAATAATTTTTATCATTTACATTAGATTTTTTTCACATTTATGAAGCAGTTTCAATAATGATTAAGTGTAAAAACTGAATTAAATATCATTATGTTATTTTTAAATTGCCTTCTCTTTTTAACAATTGTATTCACAAAAAAAGGAATACAACAAATAATGTGTCAACAAATGTTAATACAAATTGTTTCAGCATCATTTGTCAAAGTGGAAAAAGATCGCAACATAGTGATCTCTTCTGGCGTCGAAATCCTAGGAATCCATTCAAATGTGGCACCAAGACGTCAACATGCGAATCCTGTCCTGCAAAAGTATTGTTTTATACCTCACACTACAGATGAAATTGTAGGAAAAGAACTAGTAAACTGTGTTCAAAATTGTTATGCATATGCCGTCCACAGTCTGGATATTTTATGCAAGAACGGAATTCAAAAGTCCTATAAGAATCGAATTGAAACATTCCTAAACCAGATAACGAGTAAAATACCTTCTTTAAAAGATACAAGAAGATCTAAAGCAAAATGCGACGAGTTTGAATTTAAATTAACGAGCATATTCGAAAATATAGAAGAAAACAAAACGGAAAATGGAAATTTAAAGATTGTGGAAGATGTTACTTTGATGTCTCGTCCAGAAATTATGGTACCGTGCTTGGATATTGCTATTGAAAATACTGCATCTTACAGATTCAATATATTAGAAGTAATGACCACTGGCAAATCGGTAGATATGTATATTCTCCCACTGGTAAATGAAAGACCTTTTACAGAAATCACTTACACTGTAGCTGGAAGTCAGAAAATCTTCTCAGAGGAATCAAGTAATAAGAATTATGTTAAATGGGATGCAACTTCAGATTATCCCTCAAATTCCAAGCAAATTGACATTGTAGTTGCCAGGAACTTTCTCTGTACACAAAACAACATCAAAACAGCATTCTCATATTTATCAACTGCCGTTCAAGAAAATGGCTTCATACTTATCGAGGAAATAACAAATAATTTTCCAGTAGCATTTTTGTTAGAAAGATTGTGGACAGTCCCTCTTGAAATGGAAGATGAACGTACTTGTTATTGTTACTGTGATGAACAACGATGGGATGGAATCTTTAAAGAAGTTGGCTATGAACTGATCTTCAAACGTTCAGGTCATTTCTCTACGTTGTTTCTCCTTCGTCGTAAATGGAAAATAGTTGACGAGGGAATTGTAAGTGTACCAGTTGATGATTTGAATGGATCCTGGTTTGAAGCTTTGAAAAACAAGTTCATTGCACCACAACAGAAAACTCTTTGGATAACTGTGAATTCTCAGCCACTTAGTGGTGTTATTGGTATAGTTAATTGTCTAAGACGGGAACCCGGCGGAAACAAACTGAGGTATTTTATTTCTCAAATTTGCACATACAAAATAAACTGAAGTTTCTATGACATAATATTATTTTCCTTATCAATGATATTTTTAGTAACAGTCTATGTCGATCGTCAGTGTAATTTCCGAAGATTTTAAATTGTCTGACAAAATACAGTTCAAACTGAAAGTAGAATCCGACTACTCGACTTTATTTTTAAACGAATCATAAAAATTGACAAATATCATTTACGAGTTTTCATTTCTCTACCATTAAGCGTGGCTAATTTAAGCATTACTACTAGTCTTTTCCAAACAATAGTTATATCAGTTGATAAAACAAATTGTATTCAACTATTGGTCTGTACATGAAATAATGTTTGATAATCCAGATTAAGGTGCATCAATCAAGGTGCTATAACCTCCTAAATTTTTAAATTTTAAGTTTTCATTTACTTCATATGTGCTATGGTGCTCTGCGTGTTGTGTTTTGTATATAAGATTAAAGATAATGTACTGATGGATGTTCTGTTATCCTGGATAAATGGGATGGTTGTTTTTTTGTAATTTGACTTTGGTCACTGACCACGAAAGACAGGTTATCATTGCAAGTCAACAAATTCTCTTGAAAACAGGTTATGGCCGCAAATATCATTAATGGTATACATAAGTTGGATTTTTAATGGATATTATATATCAACCCAACGTCTATTTGTACTAAGGTCAAAAAATGGTGTTGTTTTTTAATTCTCATTTTAAATTAAAAACAAATCATTCTTTAACAGATGTATTTTCAACCAAGGAAATACAGCTTTGGATCTTTCATCAGAAAATGAGGAAATTCGGCAGCTGTTTCGAAAGGACCTAGCATTTAATGTTTTCAAAAATGGACAATGGGGGTCATACAAACATTTACCTTTGACAAAAGGTAAGATTCATTGACGTTGGTTACGCTTTTTTGTTATGTCAAAGTTTCATACAAATAGTATATATAACATGGAGCGATTTGACAATTAACATCTAACTGGACATAAAAAAATATGTTACATTTAAATATTAGTTTCAGATTAGATATGTATTAGAAAGATACACCGCTTGGAAAGTTACACTTCTATTTAATAATTGTTACAAAAAATATGATTCTCGTTCTTAAGATGAATTCAAATAAGTTTGATACAAAGGGTCTATTTGCTTTTTTAACAAACAACAAGCAAAAGTTCCTGATACTTACTTTTCTCGCATTTTGTCTTGTTACTGTTTTTCATACATTACTAAAACGGCGTGTCTTTACTCATTGATGACAGCGTAGAGTGCGGTGCTTATTTTCGTCATAATTTTCATGTTTTCTGCAATTTATGTTCAGGTCTTTTGGTTTTTTGAAGTATACTGATAGTTCTTTGTCAAAAACAAAACATTCTTAGCTTGAAAATATTTTTCTTTGAAAATAAATCATCTTTAAAGTTGGATTAAAGGCTATTAGAAATTTCCTGATGATTTGTCAAAGGGGGTACATATTCGTCGGTTTAACACATCTATATAAACCAAATAACTGCAGCTTTGAACAATATTCATCAAATCATTTTCGGTATAGATAAAAAGCAGACATTTCAAAGATGCAAAGAACTGAAAATAAAGACAGGTTCTAAATATTGATCATTTCATAAAACCCTATATTTTTCTAGAATTGCTCAGCAGCCAAAAATTGTGTCAGCATGCTCATGTCAATATTCAAACGAAGGGAGATCTGTCAAGTTTGACGTGGATAGAATCTCCTTTAACAAAATACTTTGGAAACAAGAGTAACAGACTGTGCAGCGTCCACTATGCATCCCTTAATTTCCGAGACGTTATGTTAGCAACGGGGAGATTGCAACCTGACGCTATTCCGGGAAAGTTAGCAGAGCAAGATTGCATTTTGGGAATGGAAGTTTCTGGATTGGATGAGCAAGGGAATAGAGTTATGGGACTTGTTTCATCAAAGGTATTTATCACATTTATGTATGCAATGTTTAGATCATTTTAGGTAAGTCATGGACATAAATTACAAGGACATAAATCGCAAACAAAATACGATACAGCTTAACGTTTTCAATAAGCATGTCGTTATTTTCAAATTTGTTGAGAGACTTTGACTTCGAGTTCTGTATTTTTGTTATTTTAATTCATAAAAGAAAGACTTTTTTGACACACGATTGAAATGAAGGTAGTTGGTTTTCAAAAAGAAGGAGAGAGAAACCAATGGGACTTTTGATCCAATAAGCTTAATAAGACAAACCGAAACCAACAACGCCATGGCAAAATATCAAAACAGTATAAAAGCATACAGCAGTCAACATACCTTAACATGGAAAACGAAAAGCTAGGTGACATGAAGCTTTTATTCAATTATAGATTGATCAAAGAATTGTATGTAAGCATTTTGCCCATAGATATTTATATTTCCTCAAAATTTCGTTCTCAGAAGCAATTTGCAGGGTTTGCATGATGACCTTTGTCAAGCAATTTGGAACGATTAAAACGAAGATTACTGTTATATCGTTCACATAAAGGTTTTCTTGCTTACAGTAATCATTCAGCAAAAATAACATGTTGTTATTCCAAGTGACTTTTATCAAATGATCAAATGATTTCTATTGGCATCCGATTACTCGTATTTTCGTATGTACCGTTAGCGTCAATGAAGCTGAAAATACAATATTCTAACGATATTTTAAGCTACATTTTATCTTTATTCGTTATATAATAGGTCTATATGAAAATGTCAAATTTTGAAATTTGTAGGGTCTAGCAACAACTCTTCATGTCAATGATAAGTTTTTGTGGTCAGTTCCAGACAACTGGACATTAGGTGAGGCAGCCACTGTTCCTGTGGTATATGCAACAGCATATTACGCTTTAGTTGTAAGAGGAAGGATTAAACATGGAGATCGAGTTCTTATTCATTCTGGATCAGGAGGAGTTGGTCAAGCTGCTATTTCTATTGCCTTACATTATAGTTGTGAGGTTTATACTACAGTTGGATCAGAAAATAAGAAGATGTACTTACAAAAGAGATTTCCGCAGTTGAAAGACAATCATTTTAGTAATTCTAGATCAACAGAATTTGAATCTCATGTAATGAAAATGACTGAGGGAAAAGGTACGTACGTGTAAATACATGGGTTATTGTTGTTGTGCTGTTGGTTTTTTTCTCTCTCTTTTCTTTTTTTCATTAACAAAATACCAAACTTTCTGCAAATTTGCAAAATTTTAAATTAATCAATTACGTTTTAAATTGCCTAGAGTTATACAGACGCAGTCATTTTGACGTTGACCTTTATTTACTTTGTGTGTTCATGATGGCTACTGTTGTATTGCATTGTAATACCATGCTGAATTCTCATTTTTACATGGGTATGCAATATTTTTGTCAATATCTTAAACCTTGCTAAAAAGGTTTATTATTGTGAAAATTCAATTATTTAAATATGTGTTAATGAAACTTCAGACAAAAACAAATCTTTTTAATGCAATGCTGGTGCATTTTTTTTGCATATTTTTATAAAGCAATGCAGCCTAGTAATACGCAGCTACTTGCCTTCATTTTTTCATACTTTTGCTAAAACGTTTAGAACATGGTTATGTTGTAGGTGTTAATTTGGTGCTGAATTCGTTATCAGAAGAAAAACTGCAGGCTAGCATTCGAGTAATAGCTGACCATGGAAGATTCCTTGAAATCGGAAAGTTTGATCTATCCAAAAATACACCTTTAGGTAGGCATTCTAACGATTTACTAGTATAAATCTCTGTTAATATTTAACATAAATAACGTTTACCTCGGAAGATTGATAATTTCTGATTGCAAATGTCTAGTTGCAGTTATTGTATACTTATTAAGAAAGTATGTAAACTAACAAATAAACTTCACCCTACGTAGGAATTGCAATGCAGGCCAACTTACATGTTTGAGAAAGTTTAAACAGAAACTTAAAACAAAAATATTTTAGAGGGGGGGGGAAGTAATTGTTCTTGCAACATGCCTCAAACATACTGTCAGATAGTTGTTGCACGGGTTCTAGAACCTGCAGAGAATGTGTCGCTTTCCCTATGCGATGTGCCATATATATTTAAGTTCATTTTCCCCTGTCTATATCAGTCAGAGATCAAGAAAAGAACGTCACTGATAGATAAGAACTCGATTCAATGAAATCGTTACACACAAAAAAAAACGTGAAATAATCCCAATCAAAATATGCTAGCAGAAATATCTTTTTTCAAAGTATCGAGTATAGTAGTTAAGCATTCTTTGCTGCGTTTATCTAAAATTTTATTTTACACAAAACCTAGACCTGTTTGTTAATTATCCTACTTTTGTAAAATATTAACTCCTTAACCTTAAATATTTCTAGAATATATTGTTCTGTAGGGATGTCTATATTCCTGAAGAATGTAACTTTTCATGGAATCTTATTGGATGCCCTGTTTGAAGAGGATAATCAGGATTGGAAGGAAGTTTCAACATTACTAACACAAGGCGTACAGTCTGGAACAGTGAGACCACTAAAATATACAGAATTTAACAACAACAAAGTAGAAGAAGCTTTCAGATTTATGGCACAAGGACAGCATATTGGAAAAATTCTTATAAAAGTAGGCGCTTTATCAATAACATATTTCTTTGTTTCCAGGTTCAGAATCAAGGGAGATAATATATAACAATAAGCTAATATTGCACAAGTATAAAGATCTCTGTTCATTTTCTGGGCTTTAAATAGTTAAAAAAATAATATTTTCATGTATTAGAACGCGCTATATTTTACATTCAGCAGCACTTACAAATGAAATATATATATCCAAATTAATACGATATTCTAAAGCTTGTGTCTCCTATCATAATTTTTTTGACAGATACTTGCACCTAACGAAGAAGCTTATAAATAAAGGCAACAGTAGTATACCGCTGTTCAAAACTCATAAATCCATGGACAAAAAACAAAATCGGGGTAACAAACCAAAACCGAGCGAAACGCATTAAATATAAGAGGAGAACAACGACACAACACCGAAACGCAACACACACAGAAACGGACCAAGCATCAGACAAAACACCACGAGAATAACAAATATAACATGAAAACCAAACACATGAATTTGGGATAGACAAGTACCGTGCCACGTCTTATCTCAATATCTCAAAAATAAGAGGAAACACAAACGACTCAACGTTAAAATGCAACACACAGAGAAACGAACAATAATATAACAATGACCATCTTCCTGACTTGGTACAGGACATTTTTAAAGGGGAATAAAAGTGGTGGGTTATAAGCTTGAGGATTCAAATGTTGAAGTTTAAGTATTTCCGAAAATAACAATCTGAAAATTTGAATGTTTTCGGTAAATGATAAAAATTGCTTTTATCAATAGCCGTTTTCACGAGACAATCATGAGGTTTTTCTAATAAATATTTTTTTAAAAAGTCTTTGATTTAAGATATTTTCTTTACTTTTCAAAAGGTTAGAGATGTTACGGACGATACCAGTATTCATACTCTTTTAGCATTACCCAAGTCTTATTGTCATCCGACAAAATCCTACATCATAACAGGAGGTCTAGGTGGCATGGGTTTAGAAATTGGTCATTGGCTCATCAACAAAGGTGCTAAGAATCTTGTCCTTACATCAAGGTCAGGAATCAAGACAGGATATCAAACCAGAATGATACAGAACTGGACACGTAAAGGCATCCAAGTTTTGATATCTTCTCAAGATATATCAAATGTGGAAGCAACAACAAGACTAATTGCAGAAGCTGAAGAGTTAGGACCAGTTGGAGGGGTATTTCACCTTGCTGTTGTAAGTAGAAAAAAAAACATTTTCTTTTTTAAGTATGCGTTTTTTGAAAATGATTGTCTACTCAAGTAGATTGATCTTAGTGCAATAAAAATATCTGAAGTTGGTTTAAACTAAGTATATCGATCTTGATCTGAACTGGTCATGTACATGTATGTTTCACTATAGTGGAAGACGAATCCGCACACAAATGTGGTTCTTTCAACGATTTTACAGCTTAAAAAATCATTTAAAAAAATCAATTATTTAGTTAAATTAAAAAAATTCAGAAAAGTTCATTCATACAAAGATTCAGTCATACAAAGTCATTAAGAGGCCGCACGAATATTATACATGTATAGATTAAGAAAGAAAAAGAGAGATAATGTAAACGTTCTGTTGTTTTTTTATTTGGTCGGGTTATTGTCTCTTTGACACATTCCTCATTTCCATTCTCAATTTTATTTCAATCCGGTACTTCAGTTAATGTATTCCGAACTAATTTGTAACAATAATTTAGTGTATAATTTAAAATTCTTTAAGAATATCTAAATTTAAAACTATGATTTTTCTAGGTTTTAAAAGATCAGTTGTTCGAGAACATGTCAAAGGATGCTTTTGATGATGTGTGCAGGCCCAAAGTGATTGGCACACTTAATTTAGATAAGATAACAAGAAAGTCGTGTAAGGACTGTTTGGATTGGTTTGTTGTCTTCTCGTCTATTGCAAGTGGGAGGGGCAATGCTGGACAGACAAATTACGGATATGCAAATTCTGTAATGGAAAGAATATGCGAAGACAGGAAAGAAAATGGGTTCCCTGGTTAGTGAATTAAACCGATAATAATGTTATTTAAGTAAAAGATATAGGCTTCTCATACATTTGAGGGGCATCAGCCCGAAATATATGAGACGATAACATCTGATTTGCACAGAAGTAATAGATAAATAGTTTGTTTAGCTTGTTCTAAAAAGAGCTATTACTAGTTGTTTGGAATGTTTTTCCAAAGCGATATTAGATTCTCCGTATAATGCAGGATTTATGATATTCTCTAAATTCATAAACAACTTTTCCAACATACTTTAAGTTTTTAAGTATTGACACACCATTTCTAAATTTCTTATTTTACAGCATTAGCTATACAGTGGGGTTTGGTTGGGGATGTTGGTATATTCTTGGAAAACAAGGGAACCAATGAGTCTGTAGTTGGTGGAACATTACCTCAAAGGATGAAATCGTGTTTGAATGTCTTAGATCAGTTCATGAACCTGGATTGCCCAGTTGTATCAAGCTATGTGATATCAGAGAAGCGACAAAAAACAAGTTCTGGTGGGGTCTCGAAAACAAGTGTATTAGAAGCAGTATGCCATATTTTAGGTAATTATATGATTTGTTTAAATCTACTTAAGCACATAACGCCAAACACTTGTTTTGTCATATTATACACCTAAATGACTGGGTGTGAGGGTAATAGCAAGTTTGTTGTCCCTGAGGTACCAACTATTGCTCGAGGCAAAGCCGAGAGCAATAGTTGGTATGCGAAGGGACAACAAACTTGCTAGTATCCGCACAACCAGTCATTAGGTGTTTTATTATACTGAACAACACAGACATATATACACCAAATAACTAATTTTCTAAAAGTGTATAATATATCATCTGAAAGAAAAGAAAATTGTCACATAACTTTATATGCACATGATGACTTATAATTTTAAAATTCGTTTTGTATTTATAAATATTTCATTAATTTCAATCAAGACTAGAAATACTTGTGTTAAACTTTCAGTGCTTATAATAAATTCTAGCGCAACTACACCAAACGCAAATTCACTTTTAATATACAGAAAGCGAACCCATATGATGAATAAGGTACTATATTTTAGATCTTTCAAAAATTCCTGTGAAGATTTTCTTTCTCTTTTGTAATTGCTTCTGTTCTTGTAATTGAAATTACAATCAACTCAAACAGATTCCACCGTTTACAATATTAGAGTTAGTTTGACGTTGCAAAGCATACGTAACCAAGCAGAGTAGTCAATGACATCATTATCGTCCAATGAAAAATAAGCATGAAAAAGTACGGGAAAGATGATTATGAAACTATTCACCGGGGCAATAGTCTTTGAAACTATTAACTGGTAAATGGTTCTGTGGAATGAAATAGCACAACTATTTCATTACTTTTTATATAGAAAAAACATACTGAGGTATAATAATTCTTTTTATGCTGGCGTAACAACAGAAACAGTTGCGTAATAGCACCTACATAGGAAGAAATAAAAAAAAATGTATGGCGCTAATACGCTATCGTATAAATCCTTCAGTTCATTTATATTTTCAGAAGTGTCGTGTTGAATATGAACATTTGAACAAAATGCAAAGCATGATATGATTTGCTAAATTTTGTGAATGGTAGTTATTCGTTTGAAGTGTTTGAGCTTTTGATTTTGCCATTTGATTAGGGACTTTCTGGGGTTTTTTAAGTTATCATCAAAGTTCAGTATTTTTGTGAATTTACTGTTTTGTACGCTTTTTCATTTAGACAGTATAATGGAATAAGTAAAAGAGGGACGAAAAATACCAAAGGGACAGTCAAACTCATATCGTCCCTTGAATATTGATAAAGTGAATTTCAGAAGCTTTTTATCATTTACACTTCATTACAAATGAATAATTTTAAGTAGTGTTTCGATATGTCATCTATGTTTTACTTCAGTCAGACCTTTTTCGTCGAACATGATCTTTACACTCCAGTGCATTTAAAAATCATCTGCATTAAGGATGGTTGCTAATAAAAAAAAATCATATTCGAAATCTTTTGATTCAGACGCATCATAGCTTTTAAAAGAAAAAGGCACCAATGTTAAATATATGAACGATCTATAAAGATAATCATTTCCCGCCAAAGTTGCAATGGCTTATATCTTAAAAAAAGATTTTTTCCCCCGTTTTTTTCGATTGCTTTTTTGCCTTGTTATATATTTGTGATTTTAGTGAACATATAATATATTTTAATTTCAGGTATCAAGGATCCATCAGTGATTAAACCAGAAACCAATTTAGTAGCTTTGGGATTTGATTCCTTAATGGATGTGGAAGTCCAACAGACACTTGAAAGAGATTTTGAAATCGCTTTATCAATGAAAGAAATACGACATCTCACCTTTGCAAAACTGAAGACAATGTCATCAAATAAAAGGAGCATCGCAAACTAATAAACAAATAAACAGTGTTTAAATACAAAAATTGAGTTATGCACTATTATATGTAGACACTGTTTATGTTTGTTTCAAAACTAACTGTATTTACAATTATATCTAGACAGTGTTTTTGTTTGTTGCAAATGTTGTTTTATTTACAATTATGCATATTACGACAATGTGATTTGTTTGTTTTGAAACGTTGTTTACAATTATATATAGACAATGTTTTTGTTTGTTTCAAAACTTGTTTTATCTAAAATTATATTAAAGCGGCGTTTTGTTTGTTTCAAAAACTTGTTTTATTTACAATTATCTCAATACAGTGTTTTGTTTGTTTCAAACACATTATATTTAAAATAATATTTGTTATTATTGTTACAAACTTGATTTATTCACTATTATATATATTTAAGGAGTGTGTTTGCCCATATGAAACTTGTTTTATTTACAGTTATGTATAATATATTTGTTTTGCTAGTTTTGCTAGTTTTTCATTTACAAATAATTTAATTTTGAATGTAACGCGTCTTCTGATTGGCTGACGTTATTTTGTTATGAGCCCATAAACATAATTTAGTCATGTGACCGTGGCGTCATCAACGTTTTTCCATGGGTTTATACGGTTAAAATGGAATTTAGAATTAAATTATAAGAAATGACTGTAATATTTTTTCTGTCTATTCGAAATAACATAAAAAATTTGGTGCACACTGTTAAATAACCCGCTACGCGAGTTATTCAGTGTGCACCAAATTTTTTATATGATTTCTTCATAGACAGAAAAAATATTTCATTCATTCCTTAATTATATATTTAAACAGTGTTTTTGCTTGATTCAAACTTGTTTAACCTTTAATCATATTTTTAAAATGTGTTTTGCTTGTTTTAAAACTTTTTTAATTACATTAATTATATCTATTTACTTTGTTTACAACTATATCTAGACAGTGTTTTTATTTGTTTCATTTACAATTATATTAAAGCAACTCATACATTAGCAATAATATTTTTTCATGATATTGACGTTACCATAATAAGGATAGAAACAAAGGGAACACGACATTGACACTGATATGTAAGTGGTCAGAGTATAGTTTGCCCAACCTTCCGGAATTTTCAATTTTATTCTTTTCAACTTTGTATTTGATTTGGTCTTCTAACTGTTTTTGTTTCACTGTTGAGTGTGTTGCCTTTCCTCGGCAGTTTTAATCTAGCGGCAAATATATATATATAAACGAGTCTAAATTGAAAACTACGTTCAAACCTATAATTGCGTTGGATAAAAATCGCAATTTTTATACGTGTGCATGTAAAACAAATTTCGTTGTAGAAGGGTCTAAAAACAGCAAACAACATTTTCCAGAAGACCAAAAAAGTGAAAAAGTATATTTAAACAAAACGCATTTGACTAACAGGCCGAACAACCGATGTTCTTTAACCCTGCTGACTGCCATTGGCGATTGCCAAATAAAATTGATCACAAGATGTAACAAAATGGATCTTAATATAAATTTAATACTAAACAGATTTTTTTTTTAACTTGAGCCCACGATGTTATGACACAAACATACGGTGTCAATATTTTTTTAGTACACCAGTTCCGGATTTCGACAATAAATGTCTCTTCAGTGATGTTAGGGATCGAAACGGTATTTGGAAGGCCATATAAAAAGTACCCTCATTTTTAGATAGACTCTTGAATATTAAGAGTCAATTTTGGATGAACGGATCATATAAACCGGAGGGAAAATATGATTCAAGCCCAAACGAAAAAATATAAACGAGTCTAAATTGAAAACTACGTTCAAACATGTCATTGCGTTGAATAAAAATCGCAATTTTTTTTACGTGTGCATGTAAAACAAATTTCGTTGTAGAAGGGTATATATGTTAGCGGCAATAAGTGAAATTAGGCATTAAGCTTAAATCCTAGGCAATAAGCTAACGCCTAGGCATTAAGTTATTGTCTGAAATTTTCAGGCATTAAGCTTATTCCCTGAAATCGGATGATGATTATTCATCCTATTGCCGAATATAATTTTAGGCAATAAGTAAACTCTGGAATTTTTGCATATTTGGTGATTTATTCTTGATTTAAAGTCGTTTCTGAATTATATTTCTAATATAACATGTATGAATATACATTCATTTGATAGCTCTTCAAATTAAGTAAGTTTAGTAATTTTAGCAGTTAAAAAACAGAATTAACTCATACAAATACATTCATGTTTTCGTGGTATTACAAAATATTAAAAAGATTTAAAAAAGTGATTGTATCCAATTAAAAAGGGTGGAAGATTCTTTAGAGTAATTATAATATTTATTTGAAAATTTGTACACTTCACTAATCGAGCTGGTTTGAACTGGTCAACACTGGTCAACAGATGTCAAAATTAAGATAAGATATTTGCTTACATTATTTTCCATTTTTGCAATATTTTAAGGTAAATGTTTTTGGGTAACAGTTCCGCAATTTGCGATAACAGTATGGTTTTAACACAAATTTCTATCAAGTTTTTATATTTATAAATTATTATTTAATGCGTTTAATGTGAATTACATATTTTATTAGTGATTTTATTTCCTTTTTCTTGTGGACATCTGTCTTATTGGCAATCATACCACATCTTCTTTTTCAGTATATAAAGGATGAAACTGGGTCCTGTAGTTTTGCCTTGGTAAAATTAAGATTTTTTCTTTTGCTCATATTCAAACGTAGAAATAAAATAAAATAGTTGAAGTACTCAGTTATTATGAAAGATGCACAAGATTTGCCTTTGAACTTTTAAGTCTGAAACCGTGACACTTCGAATGCAGTTCCCTCAAAGCATATAATGATTTTACCGATTATGTATTTGATTTTCAACCATTTACAGTTAGTTTTCGATTCTTATATAAAATGTAATTAATTTTTTTTTACCTATATTTGTATATGTTTCAAAGAGTTTAAATTTACAATTATAATATTTAAAATTATTTATTAACCCTTTAATTCAAGGAGGTTTACCTCTGAAGAGCCAAAAATTTCTAGAATTAAACTTTTTTTCTAAACCTGATTTTAAAGTTTAGTTTAAACAGTATTTATTAATGAAAAATGTTTGGAAAAGTTTATAAGAATGTGAAAAAGTCATGGGGGAAGAAAAAATCATATGGTGGTGCACTTCTTTTTTTTTTCTGTAACCTTTTGAAAGTACCCAATTTTGATGATTTTCCCATTTTTTACCTATTTTGGGGCTATTAGGGTGAAACAAATCACAGTTCCACAATCCAACCTTTTAAAAAAATGAAAGGTCAGACGAATACGTCCTTAATACTAATAACTTTTTTTTAATAATGAATCTTTTTTTTTTTTAAATTAAAGTTTTTTGTTCAATTGATACATACAATATTTCAACTTTGTCATTTGCTATATTTTTTTTACGCCAATACCTATAAAGACATTCTAGTTAAGATAATCGTAAAAAGAGGGGCGTAAGATACCACAGGAACAGTCAAACTCATAAATCGAAAATAAAGTGAAAACACTATGGCTAAAAATGGCTAAACAGACAAATAAAAGTACACAACATAGAAAACAATACGAAGCCCACAAAAAAAGAATATCTTATAGGACATCTTAGGACAGTTTCGATAAACAGGCCCCAGTTCTCGAAATGTTATTATGTAACAAATATATTTTTGATTAAATGAATTAATGTCCTTTATTTACACTCATTTATATTTTAGGCATTAAGCTTAATACCTGCACACAATTTTCAGGATTTAAGCTTAAATCCTAGGATTTAAGACTAATGCCTAACATCATTTAGGCAATAGACTTACTGCCTAGGCGTTAGCTTATTGCCTAGGATTTAATCTTAATGCCTAATTTCACTTATTGCCGCTAACATATACATGTATATATACAACTCGTCTAAACATCAACCCAACAATGTTAGATCTGTAAATTTGCTTTTGCAAATTTTTGGTTCTTTCCTCGCCGGGATTCGAGCCCATGCTACTGTGATATCGTGACACCAAATCGCCTGCACTGCAGCCGTCCCCCTAGACCACACGACCACCTGGACTCTACAAAAATAAAACTTTCAGTGGTCGTGTGTTCCCTTTCCTCGTCAGTTTTAATCTAGCGGCGTACTACAGTACATGATATATAAGGCATGAAGATGTTATTGTTACAGATCAGCTAAATTATCTATAGTAAAGGATCCTACAAATTAATGTAAGATACAGTCACAGAAAATAAGTACGTCTGAGTCAATGACAACTCTACAACAGATGAATCCATCGGATCGCCATCTATGATGGTGATACATGGCTGTGTACATAATGTATATACAACTCGTCTAAACATCAACCCAACAATGTTAGATCTGTAAATTTGCTTTCGCAAATTGTTGGTTCTTCCCTCGCCGGGATTCGAACCCATGCTACTGTGATATCGTGACACCAAATCGCCTGCACTGCAACCGTCCCGCTAGACATATGTATGACATATTTTCCACCATTTTCGACATAAGAAATGCCTGTGCCAAGTCAGTAATGTGACAGTTGTTATCCATTCGGTTGATGTGTGTTTAAGCTTCTGATTTTGCCATTTGATTAGGAACTTTCCGTTTTGAATTTCCCTCGGGGTTCAAAATTTTGTGATTTTACTTTTAGGCGAGCTGTTTCGCTAGCTATATGTAACCAGGTTTAATCAACTTAAAATCATTTTCTACATGAATTAGGAATCTGACCATTCGTTTGACGTGTCACAGTAATTGAGCTTTTGATTTTGCCATTTGTTTTAGGACATCCAACTTTGAATTGTCCTAAGAGTTTGTTATTTTGTTTTTATTTATTTTTTACTTTTTCCTGTACCATTAGTGACATGACGTCGTAATGTGGCTCTTAGTGATGAGTACTTATTTTCTGATTCATTGGCAACTACCTGAAACAAAATTGTAACCAAACTTGAGCCAAAAAATTAATCGTAAATTTTCTTTGTATTTTCTAATGTTTACTTAAAAGAGATGCGAAAGATATTGCCAAGGATCCGCATTCAAACAATAAACCGACAATGCCAAGATTAAAAAAGACAAAGACACACAGTCAAAATACAGTACACAAAACACGACATTGAAAACTAAAGATTGCGTAACACGACCCCCACCCCACCCCTCAAAACTTAAAAAAAAAAAAACTAAACGTAACAAAACAATACTAAAACAAATTGGGGAGAAATCTTTCCCTTTGTCGTAAATTTTTGTTTTAGCAGACCTACATTGTCAATTTCTAGATGTAAATTAATAACTCTATCTGTTGTATCATCCATATCTGATGTTTGAAAAGACAGATGCGTTCAACCTAGTTCCCAAGTTTTGAATTGTTTAGTGATTATCATCTATATAACCTGCCAGTAAAGTTAAAGTATACTGCTTATTTCTTTTCTTTCTTTCAAAGAAATTAATATATGACTCACTAAGTCAGCTTCACGTAAATAAAGAAAGAAGAGAGCACAGTTGGTGACCGTTCCTAGGAACTTACTTTCTTGGTTTGACCTTTAACCATGTATGAGGGTCTAAATGGGGGTATATATTAGACAGAAAATATTAGTAGGCAGCACATAAAGTGCAAAACGATAAAGAATAGAAACAAAGGGGGAAATTTTCGGTTGTTAAGATATAAATATCATTATGGGAAGAAAGGTCAAGAAGAGGAAAATTGTATAAAAAATAAAGAATAGAGGACACACCGGTCTCCAACTACACCCTGTTGTATGGGTCGTGGACAGACATACTAATTGGCAAAATCTATAGACGAGAAAACATACTGATAACCAATGTTTGTTATCATAGGCGGAGCATATCGATAAAACGCGACTCTGGCGTAAATACAAAATTTAAGGTTTATGTACCCTTCTGTAGCCATTTTTGTACGAATTTTTTAAACATGAATTGTATAAAAACTACAAATATAATGAATAATAGAGACAGGCCATTTTGAACATATACTAGGGGGAACTTGATGCAAAGCATTACTATTTACTGTTGCATTGCATTTAATAGAAAAACTGTCCTTTGTGGCAAATAACCTAGATTATTATAGAAAATCCACAGCCTTTAATAAAGACATTTTTTGTTATAAAATTTGAAACAAAGATTACTCACTTGCTTTTCTATGATGTGCTAGTGTTTATTTAAAAAAAAAATCTCTAACCAACCGGTAAATTCCAAAATACATCGTGCAGAGTAACAAAAGTCAGCGCACCCTAAAAGGTGTACTTGATTTGGTTCATTTTTTTATTTGTTCTAACCAATAACTACATTAATAAACTTGTTTTAAGGAAGTCAATGCTAACACTGAATGCAATAATCATATATCTATCGGTCATCAAATTGCCAAATATGATGGAACAAGGATAAAGGCTGTGGATTTTCTATAAAATTTCCATATGTTTAACATTGAAGCAACAGAAGGGTACATAATCCTTAATCCTGGTATCTATGGTGAGTTTATTTACAACCACTGAGTCGGATGCCAGTACTGCTGATAAAGTTTTCATTCCCCGAGGGTATCGCCAGCCCAGTTGTCAGCACTTCTGACATGAATTATCATTGATATGGTCATATTTATAAATGAACTGTTTACAAAACTTAGGAATTTTTGAAATACTTTAAGGCTTTTCTACCTCAGGAATAGATTACCTTAACTTTATTTAGCAAAACTTCTAGAAATATTTGTACTCAATGGTCTTCAACTTCGAAAAGACGAAAAGCGCATCTGGCGTAAATACAAAATTTAATCCTGGTATCTATGACGAGTTGCCTTATTATTATGCATGCAGCTGATTTTCTTCTCTTTTTTTGTTATTGCAAGTGTCCACAATTATTCTACGTTCTATATGCACGATTTTTTATCCAGAATTATGCTTGTTTTATTTTAATTCCTTTTTTTTTGCCATTTAACCTACACATTTTGTCAATTATCCACATGCATACGTTTCAATACAAGCACTTTTAACTGTTTAAAGTCATAAGAAACGAGTGACCGGTGAAAAATAATGTTCTTCCAATTCTTAAACCAATGCATACAAACATCATAAACTTAGTCTTCTGTGCTCGAATTTATCATTTTTTTCGTGTAAATTTAGTATAATCGTCAATTTCTTTTTCAATCGGTCAGTGTTGTTGTAAAAATATGGCAGGTAATTAAAGTTCGTGTTTTGAAGCCGAAGTTTAACGATTGTCACCTGTTGGTCAAAAATTGACGAAAAATAAACAAAAAAGCATGGAAATTGAGCACGTGTTTAACATGTAAATTCAGATAATAGTTTATTTTAAGGACATCCATGCGTATTGTGGTCACCGGATTTTTACGAGATGGGTCACACTGAGGTCACCTTGCATACGGAAAATATATCGGGGGAATTGCTTACTGGAAGGAAGCAATTCAAATAAAGTAAACTTTTTCTAAATATGAATAAATTAAAGAATTTTCTTCAGAAAAAAGTATATGTACATAAGTTTTACAATGAAAACTATCCATTGAGTTATAAAAAACATATGCATTATTTTTTTTTGATTTGAGGTTTCTTATGACTTTAAATTGCTACAATCAGTTAAAAGACAGATAACTCTATTTACCTCATATAATTGTCCACGCGGTATGCCCAGGTGCTCGAGATCCACCAAACGGCTTCAAAATACTATATAGTTAACTATTTATTTTAACAGTTCATTGATATAGGTAAAGTGTAAGATCTATAATCGAAAGCAAGAAATCTGAAGGAAACTGAATAAGCCAGAAATATTTATAATTATCAAAGCAATTTAAGCCGAAAAATAAATATGACCAGACACATGAATAAACGATAACCACTGAACCACAGACTCCCGACTTTGGACAGGCACGTTAAGGTTCCACTAAAGTTAAAATATAGGACACTTCATAAACATCTAAACTTTGCCTGTATTTTTCAACCTATAATGAATAAAGTCATAAACTATGAGAGTATATGTTCATTTAAACATACTTAACATATACACATTGTATAAATTGTAAATAAACTTGAAATTGTTATGTTGTGGCCAAACCGGTTTTTGGGGTGAACACTAATTTTTCAAAAAAAATCTGCAGGCCTGCAAGACGACTTAATTTGCTTAAAATTGGTATGGACGAATACTATTACATATAATACAGGGCAAGCTCATGCTGATTTTTTATAAAATGTATTGATTTTCGAGTCTCAGTTAATTTCATGTATCTAAGTGAAAGAATATCGAAGGTACAATACAGAAATTGGACAAATATGCCATTAAAACATATGTATGTGACAAATCAGCATGAGCTTGACCTACATTACATGTAATAGTATTCGTCCATACCAATTTTAAGCAAATTAAGTTGTCTTGCAGGCCTGCAGATTTTTTGAAAAAATAGTGTTCACCCCAAGAACCGTTTTGGCCACAACATAACAATTTCAAGTTTATTTACAATTTATACAATGTGTATACGTAAAGTATGTTTAAATGAACATATGTTCTCATAGTTTATGACTTTATTCATTATAGGTTGAAAAATACAGGCAAAGTTTAGATGTTTATGAAGTGTCCTATGTTTTGACTTTAGTGAAACCTTAAGAATATGGCGGGGCTCAACATGATATTTTCGAACGCTCAATCTACAATTCTAATGCAACAACGTCTGTTACGTTCATTTTGATTGGATAACGACACTTATTTTCATGGCATCATTGACAATTGATGCTATGGGGCGTACGCGCAAGCGCAGACGGCATATGACAGATCTAAATACATGTTTTAACGTTGTTTTCTGTCAGTTTCATTAGAATGGAGATAACAATATTGTATTTTAAGCTCCGACGGCATCAATTGGGATTTGATGGTCGCAAATACCCGTTTACTGTCTCCGGGCCGCTAACGCGTCGCCAGTAAACCAAATTTGCGACCATCAAATCCCCAATTAATGCCGTCGGAGCTTAAAATACAATTATACAGTTATCTCTTAAATAGCCTTGCTGTGACAGTGGTATAACAACTCGTACAACAGAAGAACAAACTCTATAAAAGGATACGAAACATTAATGTTGAATAATTAAACATATAAATAAATGCTAGAACCAATTGAATTAATTTTTTTTTTCAAAGATTGCTACAAAAGAATAGAAAAACTAAGGAATAAAAAAGTTAACTGAAATGGCCTGTCCCTGGTTTTACTGTCGTTTTTTTCAGACTCTCTAACATAGTTTCTATAATCCAAGACTATATCTATGAGTTTTTTTACTGGAGATAAAGTTCTAGGAGTTTACCAATTTGCTCAAACTGAGACATGATGGTCTAGATGATGATCCACTGTACACGCCGGGCACTACTCAGTGGCGGATCCAGGAATTTTCATAAGTGGGGGCCCGCTCAAGTCACGCTTCAGTGATTCCCTATATAAGTAAACAAATTTTCTCCCAAAAAGGGGGGCCCGGGCCCCTTGCCTCCCCCCCCTAAATCTGCCTCTGCTACTGATCATGAGCTATAATACGAATTAATTGAATGCATGAATTGTTTTTATAATAAGATATACCATTATTTTTTATTTCTTTCGCGGTTCCCTCGGGGCTACTTCAATACTTACTAGTAATTGATAGGGATGTCGATGGAGTTCTGTTACCCACCCTTTTCATATGATTTAGATTTTTCAAAAATATAATACCTTTTCATATTTTGCGTTGGTAAAAATGTAACCTTTTCTCATATTGTCTGTTATGTAAGAGTGGAATACCTAAGTGCCAAAAGAGAAAACTAGAATGATAAAAACCACCACCGGGAACACCAAGAAAGATGACAGACGAAGAGGTTATGGCCGGAACTTTATTGGCCTAATCATTTATTTCTTATAGTTTTTCCCGACCTATTCAAATATTTTCAAGCATGAATTTTTTTATATTATTTTTTCTCTTTTCTTCATTTATTTTGTCCCTTATTTCCAATTCTTTATTTCCCCCCTTTTTCTATATTCTTTATTTTTAAAGCTCTATTCTGTATGTTTCCCATTATTCTCTATTCTGTAAACCTTATTCAAATTTTTTTAATAATAATTGTCAAGAAATTAACCAACTGTTTAATGAATTCAATTTTTTTAAAGTACAGTTGACCCAATTCCTTAAACTGTGATAAAAATAGGTGTTGGTTAAAAAAAATCCAGATTGTGCATGTTGAAATGTACATCTTGTGACTAAAATAGAATTGCTATCCTGACCATGTGCAAAGCATGCTTGTGACGGGCCAGTTGGTTCAGAGTCAGGTGATCTTGAAATGAACAGTAAAATTACTGTTATCCAATAATATCATTAGGTTAGTTTGATTGACTGCCATCACCGTGAATTTAGACTGAAAACTTCTGATAGTCATTCAGAACAGCACAAGACAATCACGAACAAAGAAGACAGTTCAAGTCCTTACAGAAAAAAAAAAAGATTCGTAAGTTTAATTGCAAAGTTGTTTATTGAATTTAATCCAAGACCAAATTAAGAATTGCTGTTCTTATTGAAATACTGCATATGTTTGTTCAACACTCTTGTCTGGATATCATGTAGCAGTACGCAATGCATAATAAACTTTTGTCCAATATAAATTTTCAGATTGGTATGCCCCATTTATGAGCATTATCGATTCTGGTCTTTTCGTCCGTTCGTCAATTAGGGCATCCGTGTACTATGGACACATCTTGTTTTTAATTAGATGTAAAGATCAGATCATTTAAATCAACCGATTGGACCTCTTTATGTCGTTTGTTTCTATATGAGGCACTTTGAAAGTTTGTTTTCAATTCACTTCATCTATCTTGAAAAGCAAAGCAAAGATGAAACTATCCAAACAATAGTTCAGGGACTTTCTTTACTAAGTATATACTAAGTATCGAAATTCCCTGAATAGATGTGGCTGCCTTTGTTAGCCACTATAGTGGCAAGCACATTTTTACCCTGCTTCCCAATGTAAGTGCTGTACACTGTATTAAGTGTCTTGTGCAAATTGTTGTTACTTTTTATATTATTTCAAGCGATCTTGTACATTTCTTTTATTCACACTATATTATTCTTAATTTATTAAACCGAGATCCATTTTGTAAAGAGGGTGGTAAATAAACTCATCATAGATCTATACCAGGACTAAATTTTGTTTATACGCCAGACGCGTGTTTCGTGGTTATTTTCGTGTAATGTGATCTGCCCTTTTTATTTCATGTGCAGTCGTGAAAAATATTGTTTATTTACCGAGTTTCGTGAAATCGGTGAAAAGACCAACGTTCAAGACATTTCTAATTGTTCGGTTCACATGAAATGGCAATGTTATTTCGCGTTCTTCCGTGCAAATACCCCCCTCTTTTACGCCCTTCTGTAAATGTTAAGCAGGCACAGGGACTTGTCTCAGAAAAAAAATATCCTATATATATCAACGTATAGAAATCGGGGACTTTCTCTATGAATTTCATGATTCCTCTCATGATACTTAACTAACCAGTGTCAAGTTGAATTTATTTTCTTATTTCAAAATGGTGGACTTGCGAGAAATCTAAACATTTCCTCTTAGACACCCCAAGAAAGAAAATGGCCAGTCTCCAAAATTATCAATTAATGACTTTGTAAAAAAAAGTCGCAAAAATTGTGATTCGTATTATTCCCGCCAGAAAAGATTTCAAGTTTTGCCACGTGGTATGTGTGATATTTTTAGTAGATTTATCACGTGATTAGAGAATGCCAAAATGTCGGAGGACATGGAAAACGGAGGAAGAAGTGATTCTGCGGGTATTCTGGCAGTGAAGCCAAACCCTGGATTAAAATTTGAGAAAAAATTATCGGAGACTGAAAGATCTACAAGGGTATTTACATTTAAAAACATTTGTTCTTGTTTTTAAACCATTGAAAGTGGGAATCCCCTAAAAACTGCAGCTGAATGTCAAAAATCAAAGTGCATGTGCAAATTCAATCAATGTTCAATATGAATTAAGCAAAACAGACGCAGTCATTATTTTTCAGTGCAAAGTATGCACATTATTTATACAAGAGTAATTTAATTGAGTTATTCACCTGCCAACTTATCAAAATATCTCTGAACATGGGGATTTTTTTGCACTTGTATTAATTTGCAAGGGCAAGGGTACCAACTATTTATAATTGTGTCTGTAACAGTAGTAGCACATGTCATACATGTGAGTGTCTATAATCTAATTTACTGTGCCCTTAAATGAGAACACCATGTGCTGAAATGTCATTAAACTTTTTGCATGCCTGTCTTAGTTATTTAGTTCATATATTCATGGGATATTTTGAGAGTTGGATCAATGCCTTGCAAGAGCTTATTATGGGCCATGGCCAGCACTAAGAGGGTCTTTCATATTATATGGGTTTGAGATTTCACATGATTATCTGCGGATCTATATTATTTTATACATGATATAAGTGTATGCAAAATTTAAGTTTTAGGTAATCATGGTAATGTGGTAATTGAAATAAATACATTTTTTATTATAAACTTAATTGCAAAAAGTGAAACCCTGACCAGTAAAAATGCAAACAAGCGACAAGAAACTTAATACGGTATATGATAAGTGTTTTAAAAAAGCAAAGTTGATATTTTAATATTTATATACAACTCTTCTAAACATCAACCCAACAATGTTAGATCTGTATTGTTTTATAAATACACATTGTACATGTATATACATGTACATTGTATATAATTGACCAATGTGGACCTTTAATTTTATAAGTCTAAAAAGTTATAAAAAAAGAAGATGCCAAAAAATGCTTAAATATATTTACATGTATCATGTTTATACATGTAACATGTTCATTGTTTTTTTATGCACAGAATGTGTTACTCATATTTACGTAAATTCCCAAATTGGGTTATTTTTAGAAATGTAAACAAGGTACCATGTTCTTTAACAACAAGCTCATGTTCCGAACATGGGAAATAATTTAAAGTTTGTGTTTTTTTTTAAATAGTTATATTATATAATTAAATTCTATTAGGACTATATTATAATATACAGTTTTCATCACTGAGAAAAAATAATCATAATAAAGATATCTTTACTGTCAACATAAACGATCTCAGGAGTTTTTATGTTTGAATTTTTATTTGTGAAAGAATCAATATTAAAGTTTCATATTCAAATTGGGGGAAATCTTCCAAAAATCATTGAAAATGAGGATAAGTTTTTGTAGTTTGCAGGTTTTTAATTCTGGTTCTTGTTATTCCGTTATTAATTCTAGCTGTACATGTGATCAGGTGATGGTAGCTTTTGGAGTTTTGCTGAACATGCTGAATATGATTGACTCCGTGAAAAAAATACCATCTTTCAACATGTTCAAGATCATGAACAGAATTTTTTTTCATTATGTAACAGTCACAGTGTACAAGTTCTAGATCTTAAAACATGCTTATTGGAGTTTACCTTTCTTTATTGCTACATGAATAAAAACAAGTCATACACATTGTGTATTTTGAGGGTTGATTGTACTACAAGTATAAGGAAGGGGTTCTGTTTACTTAAAAGAATGTGCTTTCTTAGAATTAAATAAATTAAAGGCAGATAAACTGCAATATTTAGTCATAAAAATAATGATATGAGGCATATACATGTATATATGTTTTTTTTTAAACCTGATTGCTGGAATCAAATCTTACATTTTTTATGTACAATTTAGTGAATTTACACAAGAGGACAAGTACTTACATTTGTACATGTACATACAATTGCAATGTACATGACACAGTGATATTGTTTGCCTCAAATTGCAGCCAAAATTTGGCTTTTTCACCTAGAAAAAATTCCAAATTACTCAATGAAAGGCTTAAAATTTCTCCCAAAAAGTTTTACATTTTCCCCAAACAGTGATGGCATGCATTGTATTTATATGTTCTAATTCGCCAGACTTCATAGAACATAAATTATTTATACAATAAAACTCAATAATACAAATGTACAGGCAAGGCAGAAGTATGGAGTTTGCTATCCAGGCAATGTAAAGCAGAACTTTGAATAATAACATTATAAATTACATTCAATTTGTATCAAACAACAAGCACGAGAAACAAGAGTCTAATCATACGATACCTAGAATATCGTCCTATGGAATACATTGTAAACATTACAGGTATTCTAAAAACACATGTTGATGTTTACAAACACATGTTTTACCAAAAACAAATACAATGTACATTTGCTTCTGTACTATTATTAAATATATTAATATTTGTAAAGATAGTATTCATATTATTATTTTGATATTAGACTGCGCTTTTGAGATCCGGTTTTTTGATCAGAAACATCATTTGGTGTTTGTATACGTAACATATATATATGTATATGTAGCTTTCTATGTTTCTTTTCCCCTCTCCAAAAAGTACCGTTCAGGTTGAAAATGTCTGACAACTAAATTATACATTAATAAACAGTGCAAAAAAGACAGCAAAGGTCAGCTGAAAATCAGAGATGTGTTTAGAATAAAATACATTTACACAAATTTCCCAATTTCAATAAGAAATATGCATTTTCCCAATAAAAAAACGTCATTTATGGTTTTGAAAAATGATAACAATGTCACTGTGACATATAAACATGTATATACAGTCATTTGTATTTGCATTTAACATGGTATAAGCGTAAATTTGAAGGAAAAAAATTAAAATGTGCTGGAAGCCTGGAAATTTCAATTAAGAAATTTTTGACATGTTTATTATTGTCATTATTGATTTGTTCAAGTAGAAGTATAATATAGCTGTGTAATAAAGATATTTAAACTAATAAATTAAGGAACATGTAAAGTCTCAATATAGAAATTATTTTATTCCCATCCAAATTTTTAATTATTTTTGAAATATATTTTTATTTTGTACAAGGAATAAAATTGAGAAGGGAAATGGGGAATATGTCAAAGATACAACAAGGACCATTCATGTACATGTACATTGTACATCATCAATCACTGAGTCATTTAGCACTAGTAAATGTACCTGGTATTTGTACATTACCAAACAGTCTGAAAATAGCAAAACAATGATTGAATTTAGCTGTGCATGGTGGCCTTGGATGTAAACACTATAGTTTATAGGCATGATAGGTGCTACATGATGATGTGGAGCAGGATCTGCTTACCCTTCCAGAACACCTGTGACCTGAGATCACCCCTGGTTTTTGGTCTTGGTGTTTAATCTTTTAAGCAATATAGCATGGCGTGATGTCGTGCCTTTTTTAAAGACAGTCTTTAGTTTGCTACATAAACATGTACATGTATGAGGTGTTTTGTGTAACATGTACTGTTGTTTATCTCTTGGACTTTTTATGCCTTGACATTTTCAGTTTATTTTCGACTTATGAGTTTGAATGTCGCTTTGGTATCTTTGGCCTCTCATTTGAAATTTAATGCTTGAAGATATTGATTTGATATTTGGTGAATTGTTTTATCATGACAAGTTACATCAAGTTTCAATTTTGGTCTGGTCTGATGATTTTCAGCAGAGTTATGTTCCTTTGACTTTAAAAATAAAGTAACAGTTTTCCGAACTATTTTTTTTTCATTATTAAAGATATTGATTTGAAAATTGGTTAAGAGATTAATCATGACAAGTCACAGATCAAGTCCTAATTTTGTTCTGGCCTAATGATTTTGTGCAGAGTTACTGTCCTTTGACTTAGAAAATTAAATTAAATAATCAGTTTTCAACACTTTTTTCACCATGCTTAGATATTGACTAGATATTTGTTATATATATATAGTTTACACCATGACAGGTTAAAGAATTAGAATTTTGTTCTAATACAAGGAATTTTTAACCGTTAGCCTAGGGGACTATGTAACTGCCATGCAATACTCTCAGAATGAACAAAGTTATTCAAAATGGGTGTAAGTTTGGTCTATTTTAATCTTATTATACACTTAATTTTTTTACATACAATGTAGATGTCCTGTCTGTAAAAATATGTGTCACTTGTCATTTTAACACCTGAAGTACAATTAATATCTGTTGTTTTACTTCAGGTAATCCTTTCATCTAATTACCATTTCCGCCATCTTTTCTTGTTCATTGACTTTACCTGATGTAAACGGCACAATTTTGTCGGTTCTTCAGGGTTTTAAGTTCGCAATATACGACATCCTCTGTTTCTTATTGAGGGATTTTGATTTTCTGTCACCATGACAACATCACAGCCTCTGTTGAGTAGAACTAGGCGGCCGTCTGCTGCTGTTACTGAATTAGAAAATGAGCTCAAGGTTAGTCAAGAGTTTCAAGAATTTGATGGGTTTTTTTTTAAGGAAAAGCATCACAAACACTTATTAGTCAATATACTCTGCAATTCTTTAGAATTATACTTTTTTTTCAAAATGTTAAATTAAATGGTCATCATTTCAAAAATTTTCTATGCAAGAATATTTATGCAAGTTCAACTGGTGTTTTTGTAAAACTTTTTTTCTCTAGAAGTTGATAGAAGAAGATTGTTAGATTCTCATTGACAATTTAGATACATTTTGTACCTGGAGCATTTCAGGACGTCTTTTAAGGTTGTGAGATGTTAATTAAAAGGAAAAAAACCCACATATATTTTAAGTTCAAATAAACAGTGATTTAATATCCCTTTTCCTGTAATTTTTAGTTCATTTGTATGTTCTATTCAAAATGTGACCTTGTAATAATTATACAAGTACTTCTTTGATGCAAAACGATTGTTGTTTTCCCTTAACTTTATCAGGTCTTTTTTTACCCTTTAGGACATTTTTAAACTGATACAGTTAAGAAGGGTGTGACTGTTTACTAAGACTCTTATCATGCAATGATGCTTTAGTTGTTTTAATAAATTTCATAAAAAATGTACAATTTAGACCAAAATACACATTTATAATGTGTATAATGTAAAACAGAATTTCCTGTCAATGGTTAAGATTTTTTCTCTGTAGAGTGCATGTGGCTAGTTTGATATTTTGCCCCCAAAAAACTATATTATATAAACAAAAATTCTTGAATTAGGGGAAACCAACATTCAATTTTCAATGGCCCTAACTGATTTGATATTTATTATTACAGGTATCTGTACATGTTGTATTCCACTTTATGATTTTTCTTAGCTAATAGTTTTTGTTTCAGCTACAATGTACAATGTATGTACAATGTTCAATTGTTCAAAATATACATGCATGTACACATCTGCAGACACCAAGTTGCATGTCAATTTTTATTGTAATTGTAATTAAACCAATTGGACATGTTGAAAAAAATATTACAATTGATTAGATGCCATATGTACTAGACTTTTATATGTTTCAGTAAAGCATTAGTTTTATTCAGAGAATCTGTTTTCGCTCAATATGACAGTGTGTTCTCCAGCGACAGTGTTCATAGTAAGAATACACCTTATCACTAATCCCGGCTGACCCGGCCGCTTGAACTTTTGATTCATACAACAATCCCTTTTCCATTGTGGCGTCAGATATTTTGTTTTATGACGTCAAAATTTTACGGGAACCTGTGTCATTTCCAGTAATGGCGGACAAATAACGATAAGGTGTATAGCAAGAAGTGGTACATGTATGATTGCTAAGGAGAAAACTCTTCACAAGGAGTTAACAAGTATAGGTGATCATACAGCCTTCAACAATCAGCAACACCTATGTTCACCTGTGCAAAAATGTGTTGCCTGTCCTTTATAGTTCAACCCTCTAATTGCTTTCTAGACATATTTCTACAAAAGTTGTGAAAACCATCCTTTAGGTCAACTCCATCTGCCCCTTTCTTGTTCAAAGCTTTCTTCAAAAGAATTTCTGAGAAAAACCTTAGATCTGTGTTCAATTCAAATGTTAGCTTAAATTTCCATTAGATTCTAGTTGAACATGTACACCTGACTGCATTTTAAATCCATTTCGAGATTCAATTTTTAACCCCAGTTTGTAACATTCTTTAAAATGTAACCCTCTGTATTACTCTTTTGACATATATGCCTAAATAATTCATGAAAACCATCCTTTAGGTTAACCCCCCTCTGCCATTTATTATCCAAGACTTTCTCTCAAAGAATTTCTAGGGAAAACTGTGTTCAATTCTGATTTGAAGCTTTAAGATTTCCATTAGTTTCATCTTCAAACACCTGGATGTATGTCAAATCCATACTCGGTTTCAATTTATAACATTGATTAATTGTCTAATTCTACTAATATCTCATGATAAATCTTTATATACATTCTTAATAAATCACAAAACTTATTTATGACCATTAATGGGTTTAGGGACCTCAGATTATCGTAAAGATGACATGTCCAAGACATTTTAATGATTTTTATTCCCCTTCCCTACAGGCATTTCAAAACCATTCTACTACATGTACATGTACATAAAGACATATATTTATATATGAATTTGATATTTTGAAAATTAATTTTTATGTGGTTGATAAACAATGTTAAACGGGAGATGATTGACTTTGAGAATAGCGTAATGTCCTCTACATATCATTGTTCAGATTTGTTAAGGTCGATGTTGTCATAAAATAATTCATTTTATTGCCACAAGGTAAATAATGTCATAGTGCATGCATGACATCTGTATATAAATCTATGTATCCTAAAACTGAATGGTATTTTTGAATAATGATAGTATCATAATTAATTGGAGGTATGACCAGAAAATAGAAATGAGGAGTATAGGGTGTATTTACATGTATGTCAATGAAGTAGAATTGATAAAAGAAAAAGACAGAGAAATGAAAATTAAATCTCAAGGTCAACTTTGTGACCTTTCTCATATAATTTTTATCATTAAATTCCATGCCTTGGGTACCTGTTGACATAGCCCGTGGGATTGAATTACTGGGTCATTTATTTTTGGTAGTTTAGTACCCTTTAGCCAAGTTTTGGGTGAAACATAAGTTTTCAACTATGTAAATTTTTAAGCAATGATTGAATACATTATTTTGTTGATTTACAATGAAGCACAAGATTGATTTCAAACACTATGATTCTGCAAAAATCAGAGATATTGTATAAAGAAAAGGGATATTTTGAAGGCAACAACCATCTAAATATAAAAATAATCAGATGAGGTATGATTGCAAATGAGACAAGTTACTTATTACCATCCACTAGAAATCGAAGGAAAAGGACATAAACAACAAGAAGTCACTGTTCATGATCAGCCTTCAACATTCAAAATAAAAAAATACTGTATATTTGTTATACACTAACAATATGAAACAATTCAAAAAGCCTAATTTATGCTAAAAACAGTGAATCAATTTGAAAAAGGAACCTGTGACAGCATAATATTTAAATATATTTGCCTTAAAATATAAGAAGAAGTGGTATGAGTGCCAATAGGACACCTCTCCATCCATGCCTATAAAACCTTTTCAAAGCACCTCCAAAATACCAATTTTAAGCTATAAACAAACCATTTCAAGCAATGAACTACAATAAATCATGTCAATCAGGTAAATAGAAAATTTAATTAGAAGTAAATGACCACAGGATGACATGGCCAGCCTATGTTAGGATATTTATAAGTAATTGGCAAGATCCAATATAATTATCACTGATTAAAACCATTAGTTGTTCTTGGAACTTGACTTATGTCAGGTTTAAGGAATGCTGGTCTTAGTTTTCTGTAGTTGAAATGGTTAATCTATTTTAAGCAAGGTTTGAAATTGACAATCCTTCTTCAGATCTCTATATCAGACACACAACTTGTTATCTAGAAATGTTTATCAAAAATACACTGCATTATATGGATTTTACTTTCTGTCTACTCATAAATCAATCAGTCATTTCTTTTCCCAATAAATTTCTTTTTTTCTTAGCTCAAAATTAACAAATGTTTTATTTGCTTAAACATTTATCAGTGGCTGATCCAAAACTTTCTTTCAGGTGAGCAAGACATTGAATGACATAACAGGGCCACCACTCCAATCATGCTTCAGTGATTCCCTATTTTTTCTCACTAAAAGGGGTGGGAGGTAGCCCCTCCCCCTGGATTGACCTATGTTTATCCATATACATCTATATAAAGTTGTAGACTGTATTTGTACCTTGTTATCATGGTTATGATAAAAGGCAAAAGAAAAAGTAATTTATTTTCAGTCCATTGTGTAGGCGGGTTGGGACAAGCTAGCCTACAGTGTACAACTTATATCTACCCTTTACCTGTCCTTCTCACTATACAATGGATTTTTAAAAAGCAAAATCTACCATAGTTTTACTGCATAATCATTTTTTTTTTCATTACAATAGCAAAATTACCTCAAAGGAGTATGTTCTGTAAGGTCCTAAAATGGCCCCCTTTTTTAGGGTGAAATTCAAATTCGGATTTATTGACCAATATTCCAATACATTATAGGTGATACAATGACTAGATATGAAATTAGCCATTTTGTTGAAAAATTTACGTTTCTGCAGTTCATTATGACGTCACAAGTTGTACTCGTATTGATTTTTCACGAAAAAAATCAATGAAAAAGGGTTAATTTCCATGGATTATTGGACAGGAGACACAGAGCACATACGTCCACAACGTAGATCTTTTAAAATAATTTTTATGAAGACATTTCACATGTCTTATTTGAATATTAAGTTTGTCGACGCCTGCACTCTATGTTTCCTGGTCCTTTATTTAGTTGAAATCCAGCTGATTTTGTCAAATTTCACCAAAATCCCTTATCTTGACCTTTTTGGGATGTAAAAATCCACGTGTTAGAATTAAACTTTGACAAAAATAGTTCTGTTTCACTTTCTCACGTGTCTTTAAGGCAACTTAAAACATTTATTGTCTTGTAACTATGAACTTTATAATTGAGGCCAAATATGGCCCTTACTGAACTTAATACTCCTTTAAACATCAAATAGAATAAAATTGTTTCTTTTTTAAGATTCCTTCTGGTAATTATATAAATGGCCTTAATTGTTTTTATTTCAACTTCAGAGAAGATAGAAAATTCAGAGTATTTTAACGATATCACCTCCTGTTTACTTTATTTATGTAGGCGACTGCATGTATCAATTAATGTTTTTGTTGTTTCAATCAATTTCAAGATTTCTGCTATTGTCTAAACATTTGATTGAACTGCACTTAAAAAGCAAAGATTAAATCTGATTGTTTTGTCGGTTAAAAGTTCACTACTGTCTTATATACTGGGGTGTGACAAGGGACTTATTTGGCCTATTTTTTCACTCAAATTTGAAGATTCTATTTAAAGATTACCATTTGTTACTTTCAAATCTCAAAAATTACAGTGATATTAAAAAAAATTATATATATCGATCAGGTTTGGGGGGACATGCAAAAGAAAGAGCCGAGAAAGAAAACAATTATGAGCTGATAGGCAAAATGATTCCTCAAAAATCCCTTTTGATCTTGATATCTGTTTAATTACACTAAATATCAATAGAGCTGGTTTAGTTTTACATTCAAAATTGAAATCTTTAATCTTTAAACATTGGACAAAACAGAGTGACACATACATTTGATAAAGTATACAAATTATCTCCCCTGAAAGAGGGGCATAAAAGTTTAACAGATAACTGATCTAAGAGAGGATAAAAAAGATACTTACCCTGAAGATGATGAAACATAAGCAAAACTCATCTTAAAATAAACGTGAGAAATTTGTACCAGATATATCAGCCAATCAAAATCAAGGATGCTTATATACAATGTAGTATACAGAATCAACAGAATTTTCTAGAAGTTACTGGTTGAAAATAGAACAGGTTAACATGATACCATGTACATTTTTGCATAAATTAATGAGTATCAGTGTATCAATGAACTGTTATATATATATATAGCACCCCTTCATTCATTCATGTATTGTACATATTATAAGTTTATTGCATGAATATGAATAGGATTACAACATTATGTTAGATCCCCTGTAGAATATCAACTTGTACAAACTTTTATTGTATGGCAAAGTACATGTACTTTAGAAAAATAATAATATGATGCTTTAGTTCATTCTAGATGTATATTGCACTGTGGATGCACAGGTGGTAAAACTAGGCAGTAATACCTAATAAACTTATTTTCACTTTGGGTATTTAGATAAAATTGTCTACAAATTTACCCTAGAAATTACTCTGAATAACCTTCTTATGTCATTCAGCAAATCATTTTCCTTTCAATGCATGGGATGCAAAATTTAAATAATGGCATGCATTTAGTGTAAAAACGCCTTGTAATGTTCTTTTAGGTCAAGCTGATAAAGGAAAATGATATTGCCATACAATAAGCTCCCCATGTAGACGGTTTGTATCTTTTCTGTAGCATGTGATCTTTTTTTTATTTTTAGGATATCAAACTTATAAACGTTGGCAAGAAAAAGAAGGTACTGTTGTAGGCTAGAAAACACTTCCATGTGGATTCATTCATGCATGAACTATAAATGTATATCAGTTTTTGTCTCTCTTTGAGTCGTTTGATCCACTGTTTCAACACACTAATTATTTCTATGCAATTATCTTGAAAAAGCTTTTGGTTTTGTTGTCAGAGCGCATTTTCTTCCTAATGTTGTACTTCCTGTCATTTTTATGGCTCACTGGCGCTGCTAAGCTTACTGTGCGCTTTGATCGCTGTCTTTAAAAAGGTAGTGTGTTGATATATATATATACTGTAAATTCAGAAACTATTATGAGGCTTTTATTATTATATATTAATGGGAATGGATAAGAATCACAATTAAATAAGAAGTTGCATTCTGATATCTGGCAGATATATCTGAAGCATTCTGCAACAATCACAATGATAAATATCCCACACAATAATTTCTGAATTTACAGTACTTTGTACATGTAATAATTAATAGAATTTATGAAAAACTGATATGTATCCACCAATGAAATGAATCCTCATCATATATATATATATAGTATTACTTGTATTATGCAATCATAAATCATATGTCAGCTGGCTAGTTAGCTGTTAGTCCAACCTTCATCGTGACCTTGTAGGCTTTTACAAATACTTTTTAAGAATAAACTAGTTCCACCCATATATATATATCAAATATATATGATCATACATGTATACGCATTTTATACAGTTTCTACTTCCTTTTTTTAAAGGACAAAAAGACTTAATATTATTGCAAACTTACTAGTTGAAAATATTCAGACATGTATCAAGCTCGAATATTGTGTCCATTTTTGCCCCAACTGTACAGGGTTGGACCTCTGCGATTGTATCCAGCTGCCCTTGGCGGAGCAATTTATTAAAATTTGTTATAAAGATGAAAAACTGTCCTTAATCATATTAAGAATACATGTGTTATACTACTTGTCATTAGCTTTGGTCAAGTTTTGCTTCAACATCCTGATGATGTAACAAATAATTTTTTTGTGAAAAGGATTTTGTTGTGCATGTAATTGTTTATGGTTGCAAAGGAGTAGAAATTAAAAAAAAAAACCAGTGTTTTGAGAGAACTTTTTTGTAGAAAAGTATTTGTTAATCAGTATCAGTTTCAAAACCATATCAACTGTAACAATCATATACCAATATCTGGCAAATAAAATTTTGAGGTTATCTGTGGTATGATAGCCAATGAGATAACTCACACAGTACACAAAGGACTGTATAGCCAAGAATATAAACACCTTTAGGTCACAGCTACTTGAGTACTAAAGTGCAGCCTTCAACAATGAACAAAACACATACAGTATAAAAAGTATATGCTTAATACAAGACAGAGGTATAAGGAAATATTTAAAAAGAAAACCACTGGCCTAAATGAAGCTTTTACATCAAACAAAACACAATCATGGCAGACAGCAAAAACAATGTACAAGAGGCCCATGATGGACAGACATTAGTAGACAGTACTGCACTTGTGGGAACTCTAGTTTTTATAATGTCAAGGTCATCTATGAACACAACTTATGTTTAGAGATTTTCATGGTACAGCTGTATATTAGTGCTGCCAGTCTGATCTTCTGGGGCTTTCTCATTTCCCTTTGAGAGATGTTGGCTACATTACAATAAGACTTGAAATCCTGAAAATTTATACTTAAAAACTGGCATTTGAAGGAGTTTATTTAAAACAATGCTACTACTGACACTATGACAGATCAAAAACACTTGCATAAGAGTTTATTAGGTCCACTAGTGTTTAATATAATAGAAGTTTTAAAATAGCTATATAGGTAGCAGAGTTTTACCATAATCATTCAATCACCTTGTATCACAGTGATTTAAATGAACACTCAAAATTATTTATATTTACTTACGTGTACAGTAGAACTTTTAGTGCATGAGATTTTATATTAATACTTTTTTTTTAAATGGCATGTCTGACCATCATATTATTATATCATCTGTATGATTAGAACATTTTTTTCGGGGTTTATATCTGCTCTTATAGCTAGGTATCTTACACTACTGCTTTTAATAAGTTTGTACTTTTTATATCAAAGAAAGCATATTTATATTTGTATAGGAAAAGCAGGGCAAGTGGGCATTCATAATTTTGAATGAAAGTTGATGTAGAATTTGAAAATATATATACTGTGTCTGTGGATTCATTTATTTCAACATGTTCAAGGGTACCAATGTTTTGTTTGATTGAGGAAAATTTGCATTTTTGTGGATATTTTATTTTTTTATTTAATTTTATGGTTTTGCTCGAATGGCCTTAATTATTCTTACAAAAAATAATTTAACCTATGGATGTTTTTTGTGCACAAGTTAAGTAAATCATCAATAGTTTTGAGCAATCCAATGTTGATGATTTGACCTATGTACCCGTTTCTCTTTAACTGCATGATATGTTTTTAATTATAAATCTAAGTTGTAATTACAAAATAAGAAGAAATGGTATGATTGCCAATGAGATAACCATCCACTCAGAGACCAAATGACATACAATTCAACAACTATATATACTAGTAGATCACCAATGGCGTCATTTATACACTTGTTCTTTCCACATTGTTATTTGGAGAGAGAGGAGTTCAAATGATTTTCTATGATGTGATATGATACAAATATTTTTATAACAAACTAGGCTTTGAATATTGGGGCTGTATAATGTGACCATATAGTTGTAAATTTCTGTGAAATTTGGTCTCTTGTAGAGTTTTCTCCTTTACAATACCACATCTTCTTTGTGTTATGTATATGAAGATCATGATGTGAGCAATGATCTCAGTACCGCTTATTACTGTGTTCTAAAAACAATATATGAAATCATCTTTAAGGTAACCTTCAAGGAAAAAAGAAAATTTTCAAAAGTCAATAGGCTAATCACCGTATTAATTTTTTGCAGCTTAAAAGATTTATACATTATATATCTTTAAGTATTATTTGATTTTTTGTTTATGAAAGGAGTTAAGTGAAAGGTTTCTATAATGAAGATAGTGGTCATTTGATTATTATTTTTTAAAAAAAAGACGGTTCTAACATTCTGGTTAAGGAGGGTAATATTATTGTATATACAACTTACATTTTACAATAGGTCCGTGAATAAACTCTTTATCTGCCTTATCTGAAAAATAAAAGAGAAATAAAATAACCCAACTTGATGAATATTTTATATAATCATTGGGAAACTTTCACACCAGTGCCACTGTGGTTGATTTACAATATACAATGTATACTTTTAATTGAAAATAAGCTATTATCATGATGAGGATTGAAAGAATTCAGAAGATGACCTTCAGAGAATGACAGAGATAATTTTTTTGTGAATCTTTTGAATTTTTTTTTTATATTAAAATTATGCTCTAACTCGTGGATTTGGTGGAAATACATACAGTGTACTGGTATATTGCAAATTATGACCTTGTTTGTCCTTCAGTTCACTTACTCAGTTAACAAATGTATGACTTTCCATGCATTGATAGGTTATTTTCAAAACATATTTCTCAGATTTTGTTTTAACATTTTTAAGGAAAATTTTGATATCCCATTGGATCTTTCATAATAATTGGTTATATTCAGTTTTAACATTATCGAATGTCTTTTAAGATCTGCTGTGCAATCGATACTGCAGCAACTACTGCCAACAAGAATTCTTGTTTTATGATACTTTGATTTTTTATTATACCCTTGAGCCTACAACTTTATATCATGGCAAACAACCAGTGGGGTATATTATGTGCATCATTGTCTGTATCTTCATGCAGCTTTTGTTATTGTGGAACAATGAAAAATCAATAAAAAAAGATTGTAAAATATTCTTGATAAGATTTTACTCAAAGAACTTTTTTTTAGATCATTGATTAAGCAAGCCTACATTTTGTCTTTAAATCATTAAATGAAAAAAATACATGAATGATCAGTATTTTAGGAAAACACATGGATTATATGACGGACAGTCTCTTTCATTCTCAATCAAAGGGAAGATAATCCAATTTCCCAGCAAGATTAACTACAAATTTTTATAGAGCAATTGCTTTATAAGAATATCACAATATATCGGTACTTTGTTTAACTTGTGCTATACCGGTACTTTGTTTAACTATCAAGTCCCTTTATATTAATTTTTTGTCAATCCTCTATCTAATCCAAATGAAATCTTTCTCTTATTAAAACAAAGGATGAAACTGATCATTTTGCATAAAAATTATTTCATTTGAGGGGACTTTTTCTGGTGGGAAATTGAATAAGTAAGCCTTCTCACTTTAGCCTCTCTTACATTTGAATTAAAAAGGAACTATTCAACTTTGAGGTTATCATAATATTTCTGCTTTTATTACAGGACGTGAAGTTTGTTTTGACTCCGACAAAGAAGCGACTTTTGAGTCGGTCAATTTCAGCTTCGTCATCGACAGATAGCTTTGATTCAAGTAAGTAGTGATTCATTTTGACTCATTTGACTGATTCATTATGATTTCAGGATATCAAGTATAATTTAACCCATGGTAGAAATAAGCTACGCAGTAGGTCCATTTCTCAATCCTCAACTGATAGTTACAGTTCAAGTAAGTCACTTCCTGTCATGTCATGTGATCACCATAGCTAACCGTGTGCATGATTCGGGGCCATTAGTATTCTGATGTACAGGAAGTACTTGGTGGGGAAAAACTTTGACTTGCCTTGCATGAATATGTATATAAACAGAAATTTGTTTTGTAATTTGCATTGATGAATACATGTATTAACATAATCTGCTGCTTAATTAGAACTAATGCACTAAAATCTGTTATCCACCCCTAAAAAAGATTGTGTGATTTTTATCTGCAAATAGCTTTTTTTTTCTAGCGATACATGATCTATACAACTGTCTTCTTTTCTGCTTAAATCATCAAAGCATTTTCAGTTTTTGTAACAATTTCTTTAAAATCTGCTCACAAATCTAATGTAAAATTATGCTTTTTTTAGTGTAATAATTAATACATGCATATATATATATGTAACTAATTTGTATCTCTATTTTATTAATCAAAACTGAATCAATTTTTCAATGTGTCTACTTGAAAATTAATTTTTATTTCGTCCATTTAAAAAAAAAAATCAATTAATGAGACTTATTTATACACATTGTTTAACACGCACACATTTACACACATGCTCTGTTATGCATGTAATTCAGCAATGCATTATTCATAATAATACATTTCATTTTAACATGGTAGCTGGTATGATAAATCCTGTTGGGCCATCAGAACCTAATTGTCACATGTCATGGCTTAAGCTTTTCTAATTTGGCATAGAGTTGTTTCCCTTAGTTTTTGTATCAATTTATTTTTTAGATTTGAACCTTGTAGTATTTATGTACATTATTCTATTCTTGTGTAGTGATCAGTTTGGTTTGATTTTTTGTCATTTGTGTGATTTTTTATTGTATATATTTTTTTTTAGTAGACCTATAATTTTTTTTATTTTGAACAATGTAGTCCTTATACTTTCTTGTACAATATGTGTGTTTACAGGTATGCAAAGACTTAAAATAAGTTTCAAGTGTAATTGAAAAGGCAATTTCTAAAATTTAAAAAATCATTTTCATTTTGTTTTATTGCATCATTTTTTTTAGTAGCATTTTTTTAATTGGACTAAGAGATAGATTATAATGTCATTTTATCTTTTTTGTTTCAAAGGTACTTTTAAAAATAGTCCTGACCTTTAGGACTTTACTTACAAATAGGCATTTTAGACAGTGAAAGCACTTTCCTAACATATATGGTAATTTAGGATATTAATGTATATAGAAAGGTAGATAACTCAAAATATTTTATTCTAAAGTTAAAAACTTTACTCAGTCAAAAAGAGTTGTCTATCTTTGTCCATTTCCTGTTTACATACAACATGTTGAAGGAAGATAGAAAGGAAAGAATTGCACAGAGTATTTGCTCATTGACATACCTTAATGTTTACTGTTGTTTAAATCTCATGCCTCATTGCAACTTTAAAGCATTTTGTTAGAATCTGGAAATGAAATTAGCAATAATTATGATAATGAATTATATGTAAACAAAAACAAATATATTTATTCTAATCTAGGATTTTTTTAAAATTTTCTTTGACTTAATTCACAACTCTCTTTTTTTTTTACAAAATGATTGTCATCTGTTGGGTGTTGGGGGAAAGTCTTTTTTATTCTGCACTCTGTAAAATTAAATTGATAGCAACACCTTATAAGTGAAGGAATGGAATAAAGTAAATTTATGTTCATATATATCTACTGTACTTGAAGTAACTTTTAGAGGCAGAGGTGGGTGGGCGGAAATTTGCCCCAAAGTGGGTCATCAGGTGCAAAAAGCGTCAATTTTTGCCGATTTTTCATCCTTTCTCTTGACCCAGAAGACCCAGGAATGCTGGTAAAGGTATCCAGCTGTAGCCTGCATGTAGAGTGGACCCTAGTTAACAAATTGACCCCAACAGTTGTTAGGTCAGAGTGAATCTGATCTTGGTTCAGCAGTCTACAGAAGTTCATTTGGACCAAAAATACTGAATTTCAAGATTTTTGACGATTTTTGACTTCGAATGGACCCAAAACCAGAAGTAGTTGTTTCCTATGTGTATTTCAATGATAATAATGATCAGTAGTTATATGGCCTTGGGTTTGCACTATTTTTGCAAGTTTTATGCCTCTGAACTTCTTGTGTAAGATACAGATGTGAAGCCCACCCCTCCAGAAAACCGAGTTTTAGCCAATTTCAATTTTCCAAATCCGTATTTGAGAACAAAATGCTACTTATACATGAAAAACGTGAATATGGATAGCCTCAGGTTGACAGAACATGCATAACTTTTAAAATAAGTATCATAAAGTGAACTTTTTATACGACCGCAAATTTTGAAAAAATTTTCGTCGTATATTGCTATCACGTTGGCGTCGTCGTCGTCGTCGTCCGAATACTTTTAGTTTTCGCACTCTAACTTTAGTAAAAGTGAATAGAAATCTATGAAATTTTGACACAAGGTTTATGACCATAAAAGGAAGGCTGGTATTGATTTTGGGAGTTTTGGTCCCAACATTTTAGGAATTAGGGGCCAAAAAGGGCCCAAATAAGCATTTTCTTGGTTTTCGCACTATAACTTTAGTTTAAGTTAATAGAAATCTATGAAATTTTGACACAAGGTTTATGACCACAAAAGAAAGGTTGGGATTGATTTTGGGAGTTTTGGTTTCAACAGTTTAGGAATTAGGGGCCAAAAAAGGGCCCAAATAAGCATTATTCTTGGTTTTCGCACAATAACTTTAGTTAAAGTAAATAGAAATCAATGAAATTTAAACACAATGTTTATGACCACAAAAGGAAGGTTGGTATTGATTTTGGGAGTTTTGGTCCCAACAGTTAAGGAAAAAGGGGCCCAAAGGGTCCAAAATTAAACTTTGCTTGATTTCATCAAAATTGAATAATTGGGGTTCTTTAATATGCCGAAACTAACTGTGTATGTAGGTTCTTAATTTTTGGTCCCGTTTTCAAATTGGTCTACATTAAGGTCCAAAGGGTCCAAAATTAAACTTAGTTTGATTTTAACAAAAATTGAAACCTTGGGGTTCTTTGATATGCTGAATCTAAAAATTTACTTAGATTTTTGATTATTGGCCCAGTTTTCAAGTTGGCCCAAATCGAGGTCCAAAATTAAACATTGTTTGATTTCATCAAAAATTGAATAATTGGGGTTCTTTGATATGCCAAATCTAACTGTGTATGTAGATTCTTAATTTTTGGTCCAGTTTTAAAATTGGTCTAAATTAAAGTGCAAAGGGTCCAAAATTAAACTAAGTTTGATTTTAACAAAAATTAAATTCTTGGGCCTCTTTGATATGCTGAATCTAAACATGTACTTAGATTTTTGATTATGGGCCCAGTTTTCAAGTTGGTCCAAATCAGGATCTAAAATTATTATATTAAGTATTGTGCAATAGCAAGTTTTTTCAATTACACAGTATTGTGCAATGGCAAGAAATATCTAATTTCACAATATTGTGAAATTGCAAATTTTTTTTTTAATTAAGAGTTATCTTTCTTTGTCCAGTATAGTAAGCAAGAAATATCTGCAAGAATTTTTTTTAATTGGAGTTATCTTTCTTTGTCCAGAATCAACTTAAATCTTTGTTATATACAATATACAATGTATATTCACTTTTTACTACCAACTGATAAATTTAAATGATCTTTACCATTCAGTGATAACAAGCAGTTTTTTTACATCTTAATATTTTATGATGTATTTAAATGAGTAGTTTTAATTGAAATTAGTTTTGGAATAAGGGAAAGGGGGATGTGATTAAAAAAAAGTTCATTTGAATACATTCATTCTGTGTCAGAAACCTATGCTGTGTCAACTATTTAATCACAATCCAAATTTAGAGCGGAATCCAGCTTGAATGTTGTGTCCATACTTGCCCCAACCGTTCATGGTTCCACCTCTGCGGTCGTATAAAGCTACGCCCTGCGGAGCATCTGGTTAAAGTATGGAACACCGTTGGAGCCAAATAACGGTTATTAGGGTACGCCCGTCATAGGATGGTCACTGCATTATAAGGGTTAATATGATTTAGATTTATTGGAGAGAACAAATTCTGACCAACTGATGCTAATTCAAAATTAGGCTGTCAATTTTTGTTTTGAATTGTTCATATTTTCAGGTTGGGTCATTTTATTATTGTATGGGTTTTTGTCGAGCCTGCAACTTTTGTTGCAGAAAGCTCGACATAGGGAAAGTGATCTGGCGGCGGCGGCGTTAGCTAACTTCTTAAAAGCTTTATATTTTAGAAGGTAGAAGACCTGGATGCTTCATACTTTGTATATAGATGCCTCATGTTACGAACTTTCCGACAGTCACATGTCCTATGTCCTTGACCTCATTTTCATGGTTCAGTGACTACTTGAAAAAAAAGTAAAGATTTTTTGTAATGTTAAATTCTCTCATATTATAAGTAATTGGATAACTATATTTGGTATGTGCATACCTTGCAAGGTCCTCATGCCCGTCAGACAGTTTTCACTTGACCTCGACCTCAATTCATGGATCAGTGAACAAGGTTAAGTTTTGGTGGTCAAGTCCATATTTCAGATACTATAAGCAATAGGTCTAGTATATTCGGTGTATGGAAGGACTGTAAGGTGTACATGTCCAACTGGCAGGTGTCATCTGACCTTGACATCATTTTCATGGTTCAGTGGTTATAGTTAAGTTTTTGTGTTTTGGTCTGTTTTCCTTATACTATATGCAATAGGTTTTCTATATTTGGTGTATGGAATGATTGTAAGGTGTACATGTCTAGCTGACAGGTGTCATCTAACCTTGACCTCATTTTCATGGTTCAGTGGTTATAGTTAAGTTTTTGAGTTTTGGTCTATTTTTCTAATACTTTATGCATTCGATCAACTATGTTTGGTGTATGGAAATATTTTATGAACTATATGTCTGTTACGCAGGTTTTATTTGACCTTGACCTCATTTTCACGGCTTATTGCTCAGTGTTAAGTTCTTGTGTTTTGGTCTGTTTTTCTAAATTTATAAGCAATAGGTCAACTGTATTTGTTGTATTGAAGAATTGTTAGCTGTACATGTCAGCCTGGCATGGTTCATCTGACCTTGACTTCATTTTCATGGTTCATTTATCAATATTTTGTTTTCTTGGTTAAGGTTGAGTTTATGTGACATTTGTAATAAAGCTTTATATTTGGTCTATCAACATAATATCTATGATAAGTAAAGAAGGCAAGACATTTCAGCGTGTGCACTCTTGTTCATTGTTGAAGGCTCAGTACAGTGACTGGGACATAATTGTTTATATTGTCATTATTTGAACTCTGCTGGATAATTGTCTTCTTGGAAATCATACCACATCTGCTCATTTATATATACCCGGTACAATGTATCAATTGATGATTTGCCTTATGAAAGTAAAAAATAATACACAAATTTGATATGACCTAATCAAATAATATTTAATGAGGTAAACATATTTAAATTTGTAAATTAATCCTGTTAATTTTGTTGAGTTGTCATGGGGATAAAACTGTTGATAAAAGTCAAATTATATAGGTCATTTAGGAAGATTTGTTTATAAATAAAACTTACTTCAGTATCATTATTTTCACCATAATTGACAAAATGCCTCTAATCTCTATTTAAAGAGTCTCATGTTACTTATCAAAATCTTCTGTTCTAAAAAATAGATAGATTAAAGTGACACATGTTCATTAAATATGTTTTTAGTACCAAAGATGAAGACAATATGCCATAAATAGATGCTTCAATACATATATATATATATATAGCTGGGTTTGTTTTTTTGCTCATCTTAATTCTTAGAGATGTGGGATGTTGTTTTCAGTGTTTATTTCGTTAGCTTTGTTTTTTCTTGCTTCCTGAAAGGAGTTGAGGTATAAAGTTTTATCATGATCTGCCACAGATAGTTGTTCATGGATGATAATCTCAGTGCTGAATCTGTGGATACTTTGAGCCTAGGTATGGACATGTAATTTGCCTTAAGGGTTTCAATAAAGCATGAATAGATTTTCACAATGCTGAATTATTGTTCATAAAAAACATACCGTATTTGGATATGTGTAAGGCCATGGAAAATTAATTGTTGGTTTCCCCTAACATGGGAAAATTTTAAAGACCCAGCAGGCAGGCTTTTTTTTTTTTTTTTTTTTTTTTGTAACCATGCATAATTTTATATCTATATGTATTATTTCTACAGCAGAACTTTAATCTCAAATCTTTTTAGTTGTCTCTTCAAAAAAATTTTTTTTTTTTTTTTTTTTTTTTTTTTTTTCACAAAAAAATTGAATGACCCGTCGGTAAAACAGTGACCCGGTCGGGTTAGGGGAAACCATGAATTATTTTTCCATGGCCTAATCTGCATTTTACATCCAAAATATGTAGTTGGTACAGGGTATGCATATCATACACAAATGAAGACAGTTATGGATTTTTAGTTTGATTAAAATTGTGTACTGCTAGGTCCCCCCTAGGATGATAATTTTCCAGAAACTGAATACTGTGGATTCATTAATTTTTATTGATTGAGGAAATTTGGCTTTTTGTGGATATTTCATTTCATTTGTGTGCCAAAGGCTATATATAAAAAATGTGCTTTTAGGAATATTTCAAATAATGGGTTTCTTATTCCATGAATAATAATGAATCTACAATACATGGATCATGTATGAACATTTTATCCTGTAAGAAGTTCAACCCAATTATGTATGGATTCATGAATATTGCTACTGATATTGTTCATATATATATCAAAATGTAAGTTTTTGCCAATGTGAGTTCAATGACAAGGATTTAAATATAATCATGTGATATACGTCAAGTTCATCATGAAGGGCTATATAGCTTTCACTATTTGATTATTATTGGATGGGAGCAATGTTTATTAAGCACTGTGTGGGCATTTGGAAGTTTGTGTAGAACTGTGGAATCTTGGAGGAGTAAAAATGTCTCCAGTACATGATGGCTGACAGCTTCGTGATTGTAATTATAGACCTACAATTGACATTGATAGTTAAATGGATCTTTTCAGAATCTTTGTATGTTCTCTGCAACTTCAGATAATGTTCAGAGATGAGGCCTCTTGAATTTGAATGATGGTTTCCCCTTCTGTTCTTTTATAGTTATTTGTAAAGAATCAGAACTATAATGCTCATGGAATCTTTGCAAATTTTCTAGGTCACATGACACCAATTATATCACCAAATTGAATGAAACATTCATTTACCCACCTTTTTTTCTTTATTATTTTGCTTTTGACTGTAGGCAGTTTCATTATATTAATTTTTTCACCCTTTTGTGACCTGCTTGTGGTGCTAATTGTTGTTTAATATGAAATATTGTGATGTTGAGGTAACATAAAATGGATTTTTCATCAGGTAATTTCTGTGTTGTTTTAAATATTGGTATTATCATGTAATATTTTTACAATTTTTAGTTTTATTTTTTTTCGGTGCAGATCTAGATTTTCAAAAGGTAGGGGAAGACATTTCTAAAAATGAATTGGTCCTGAGATTTTTGGACTAATTTGGGATTAAAATAATTCTGAAAATTGGGTTATAAATGGTTTTATTCACTATCAAACTGTATGACCAAACAAAAAAGTATGTGTGTTTACTGTTATATGCATATATGCTGAAAAATAGGATACTTGTTCTTGTTGGTAGGAGTGGAATTATATTTATTTTTAAACAAAAAATACATGCATTGAGTCTATGAAATATGAAAGCAACATTTTAACTTTATCAGTGCTTTATCAAAAATGAAAAAATGTTAGGCCTAATGCTACATTGGTTATGAACATTTTTTATTGATACAATTTACATATACATTTATTATGGCTCAGGATGTCCTGTCAAAACAGATTTCAAAATCAATTTCAAACATCATGATAAATTTTCTATTTTAAAATAGAAGCAAAGTTCTTAACTATTAGAAACCAAGGAATTTTGAGCACATCTGCTTGAAACAGATGATTTTCATTATGAAACAGAACCGTTTTACTTAGCAACATGGCACAAATGATCACAATTAAACTTAAGCTGATATCTGATGTGTGTTTTAGTAAAGGATTTATTATTTCAATTAGCTTTCAGGGCATTAAGAAAATCATTTATTGACAAAGATTAGTTCTATTTGACATTATTCTTCTGATTCTCATGAATGTTTTGGCTCTTATTCTACAGTGAGTTTACTGATTGCATAACCTTGTTCTAAAGATTCTATAATATAACTGAATAATGATTGTATTATTTTAGTACACTAGCTTTGACTAATCAAAATATATTGCATCTGTTATTTCTGTGACTGACTAGCATATTTTAAGTCTGCTTCACTGAACAAAACAGTTAACTCAGTAGAAACTAAGGGCAAAGTTGACCCAAGATGTATTTGGCTGTTACTACTAGGTACTTGATGGTGACACAGCTCTTAAACTGAGTGAGGTCTTATTTTCATGGCTTTCAAATATTCAGCTTAGAGGGTTTCTGTTGAAGGTAAATCCAGAAAAGCGCCGCATAAACAAGAAATTTTCAAAGAGTTTTTTTCATTTTTTGAAAGCTTTTTGAAATGACAAAAAAAAACAAAAAATCTGTAGCTTTCCATGGTTAGGAAAAAACTGATGCCATTCAGGTAAAGAATATTTTCCATTTGTTAAAAACATATTTACAAATACTTTTATGTGCTGCTGAATTGTACTTGTTTTACAAATTGATAGATATTTATGTTGTAAACTACGGTAGTCAACCTATGTTATCACACATCCATTGGTGTCTATCTGTTAGCCATACATTATTACGAAATCCTGTGGCTCCAAGCCAGTTGAAATTGAATGGAAAAAAAATGTTTTTTGGAGAACTTTAAGAATAAAACATATTTTAGTCTGGCCGATTGGTGAAACAAATGCTTAAATAATGAGGAAAGCACCAAATATTGCATGATGTTACTTTTTTTGTGTACTGAGCAATATTAACTATGAACCCACCCTCAACATTTGATATGGCAGCTTTTTTCAAGATGGCCACCACACATTCTAAAATATTTTCCACAAACCACAGTGGATTTAATGCTTTTTGTTTAAGTAATAATTGCATGATGTGTAAATTGGATCACTGTCTCACACACTAAACTTCAAAGTCTTTAATACACCCTATTTGACTCACAAGCATTTCACAAAAGTCTTAAGTATACCCCATTTGACACAAACTTACACAAAAGTCCTAAGTACACCTTATTTGACACAAACTTTTAAAGAAAGTCATAAGTACACCATACCTGACTGATCCAAACTCTGATTACTCATCCTGGTTATAAAAGGAAATGTCCTGTGGAAACACATCTTTGTAACTGATCTACATCTGTTCACAGCTTAAAAGGTTTCTTTGACTGATCATTTCGGTCTGATTCTCTCGTTCTTTGCAATGGAAAACCATCTGTAAAAAAGTGACATGGTTTTGTAGAAAACAAACAGAGTACAATGTGAAAGCTGTGCTTATAATTTAAGATCTTGACATTTCTATTATGTAATCTTGATTAAAATATGATATTGTTCAAAACTGGTTGGGGATCTGAATGCATTGCCAGTATTCTGTCTAAATTTGCAGACAGCTAACTGCCTTGTTTTGCTACACAGTGCCATTAAGTTCAGTGTTTATACTGTGACTGTTCTCTTGTCAGTTCTTAACAGGAACCTATTGTTGACAAATTGAATGTTAATTGGTATTTCATAGCTTTATATCCTGTAGTCATCAGTGAATATTGATTCCTTTTTATTAGTAAATTGTGTTCTATTAATGTCATATCATGTTTTTCAGTTTATTCACTAGTGGTATCAAAAGATAATTGTGTTAGGTTTTGTCAGTTATGTTTGTGGTATAGACAGTGTTTCTATATAAAGTTGTATACACATAGTTGTATAGTAAAGACAGTTTGAATAGCACTGAATCAAATGCTTTTATCATATATGTTTTTATAGATCATGAAAATGTGACTTTATCGCATGCCTGGAAAATTCTGATATTCTTTTCATTTCATGGATGAATTATGAAGTTTGAAAGAATCTAAGGTTCCCACTCCCTCAGTCACAGTTGACCTTAGATAATTTGGCTATACTTTTCAAGGTATCTTTTGGTCTTATTAATGATAGCATCTCATATTTTTAGGTATTTAAACATGTTTGGTGTTCACATATGTGGGTTTGAGCAAAATATTCCTGATGTAGGAAAATTCAGAAAATATTTCAGATGCACAAAATTTATAACATCAAGTATTTTGATATTTCTGTGGAGACCTGTAATTTTTGTCCATTGAGAGATTAATACATATTTATTGTGGAAACTTAAATAATTTCCTGGTAACTTGTCAAAGTCTGCATATATATGCCAATAGAAGTTGTACTTTGTTTAACATTTAAATTTGCTGTAAACCCGTCCCATGAAATCCATAAAATTTGATTTCCTAATTGAGAATAGTGCAATCCAAATGCCATTTGCATTTATCAAGTCATAAACATGGCATAAATAAATTGTAGATTTACAGTACCTATGCTAGAATCATGAGCAGATGATTATGTAGAAGAATCTTTAAGAACAGCTGGCTATTTATTTCCTCCTTATAAAATTTCAGGCATATGTACACTAAATATGTATATTTTCCCTGTTTCAAGTATTTATGGTCTCTTGTTTTAATTTGCAAAAACGTATTTTGCAGATAATTATTTTTGGGTAATATATTGAAGTTATTGCACAGACAAAAAATTACTACTTTAAAAGTACATTGACAGGGGTTCAAATTTGAATGGGTCAAAGGTCCAGTTATTATCTTTATTTTTGAGAGGACAACATTTTTGAATAACAAAAGTCAAGGTTCTCAATTTTTTTTTTTTATTGATGTTTCAAACAGGCCCTTTCAATTTCTAAAAGAGGACCTGACTGCTTTATGAGCTTTAGTGGCCATTATAAGCTGGTGTCAAGTAGCAATATTTATAGAATCTGCCACATTATACCACCATTTCTGATTGTCATAGTGCCACAGGTTATTGTGCGATTTGTGGTCAGGGGAACTATTTATGATTTTTATACGCCCGTCGTCTTTTAGATGGGACGTATTATGGTATACCTTTGTCAGTCCGTCTGTCCGTCCGTCGTCCACACTTCAGACAATAACTCAAAAACACTTTCACAATTTCCATGAAACTTAAGTGAATTGTTTATATCTATTGACGTAAACTCCCTTTCTTTTTTTTTTTTGAATTTCAGATTTTAAGTTTTGGATTTATGGGGCTTTATTCATAAAAAAGGGGTCCATCGTCCACACTTTGGACAATTACTCAAAAACACTTTCATCAATTTCCATGAAACTTAAGTGAATTGTTTAAATCTATTGACGTAAGCTCCTTTTCGTTTTTTTTAAATTTCAGATTTTAAGTTTTGAATTTATGGGGCTTTATTCATAAAAAAGGAGGTCCGTCGTCCACACTTCGGAGAATAACTCAAAACACTTTCGCCAATTTCCATGAAACTTAAGTGAATTGTTTATATCTATTGATGAAGCTCCCTTTCGTTTTTTTTTAAATTTCAGATTTTAAGTTTTGAATTTATGGGGCTTTATTCATAAAAAAGGTGGTCTGTCGTCCACACTTCGAACAATAACTCAAAAACACTTTCACCAATTTCCACGAAACTTAAGTGAATTGTTTATATCTATTGACATAAACTCCCTTTCTTTTTTTTTTTTAATTTCAGATTTTAAGTTTTGGATTAATGGGGCTTTATTCATAAAAAAGGGAGTCCCTTGTCCACCCTTCGGACAATAACTCAAAAACACTTTCACCAATTTCCATGAAACTCAGGTGAATTGTTTATATCTATTGACGTAAGCTCCCTTTTGTTTTTTTTTAAATTTCAGATTTTTTAAGTTTTGGATTTATGGGGCTCTATTCATAAAAAAAGGGGTCTGTCGTCCACACTTCGAACAATAACTCAAAAACACTTTCACCAATTTCCATGAAATTTAAGTGAATTGTTTATATCTATTGACGTAAACTCCATTTCGTTTTTTTTTAATTTCAGATTTTAAGTTTTGGATTTATAGTTGATCATATAAATTCATTTATAGCATAAAAGACAAGTTAAAGAGCAACAGGCGTATCATGCGCTAAAGCGCAGTCCTTTATTTGAAAAATGCCATGAACAAAATCAGGATTCTTTACTCCCCAACCTTCCCCACAAAAAAAATTTGAGGTCATTTCTTTCATTTTGCTTAATATTTTTACCACAGGAAAAAATTATAAAAACTCAATTGGTCTTTTTTTAAAGCCCAATTTTTAATAAAAAGTTGAATATTTATCTCAGGGAAATATTTCTTGAATAAATTTGAAAATCCTTACATGTACCATAAGAGGTTGAAAATTTGATTTGGCTTTATTCTTCGTAAATATAAACTAAATTTCTTTTATCTATGAACCTGCTTCAAAATTGGAAATTTTGGTGCATTAACTACAATATGTATTTGTGATTTGTAGAAGACATTTGTCTGTGACATTATTGAAATGTTCAGCTTGAATCAATAAAGATGGTAGTGTTATATTAGTAATAACGAAAGTACAATTGTATGATTGCATTGTAATTATTTTGTTAGTATTCATCACTGATAGTATTAAGATATTTAAAATGCAATTACTAGTACTAATGAATATGTGAAAACATTTTTTGATGTTAAAGATGTTTTATAAATGTGTTCCAAGTCCATAAAATTAGTCTTCATTCATGGTGTAATGTATTTATAACAAATTTAATTTTGAAAAGATTATTTTGACATTAGGATCAATAAATATGTTGAAAACATGCATAAAATAGTCAACTTACGTAATTTGGCTAAAGAAAAAGACTTTTCTTTCATGTTTATTTAATGTCAAGAACATTAGCAGTAAATCAAAAGCACAGATGAAAGAATTGAGAAAGATTTACTGCAAGGTGTGCATGAAATTTGAATTTGAAGTATTTGTGCATGTTCAATCAGTTTTAAAATGCTTTGAAAATATTTTTCGACTTGAACATGAAGAAATTATGCAGTCAAGCACTTTTGCAATATTTGATCTCAGTATAAATACTTTTGATTTGCTATAAAACATATCTTTGAAAATCTTCTATCGAAGCGAAAGTGTTGATTTTTTTCTGCATATATGAATTTTTCTTGTGATTCTTTTTGGGATAAATCTGTAAGATTGCGATCATTAGATCTAGTTTCATTTTTTTCTCTAAACAATTGTAAGACATTTTTCATTTGCATGTTATTCTGCAGTTACAAAAACATAAAACAAATTGTGCTTATATTTCTGAAACAAGGCTGAAGGATTTTCTTTTAAATTAAATGGTTTACTGAGAACTTTCAATCAGAGAATAACTAAAGAAAAATTAATTTACACAATTAACTTTGTTTTTGCAGCTGCAAAAATATTCAATTATCTACTAGAATTCCTGAAAATGTTTTAGAGAACTTTTCTTAAAAATTATGTTTCAAAACATTTTAATCAGTTGAAAATCAACGTTTTTATTTCAAGTCTTGTTTAAAAATAAAGATCCATATTTTCCCTTTGAATTCTATATCAGGGCATAATAAATACAGCTTTTTTTCAGACTATTCTTATTGGAAGAGTTGTTAATTTATCATCCTTTATAACAAAATTTCAACACTTGATGAAATACATGTTTTCTTTGATCTTTAGCATTGATTGAAAATCTTTGAAATTTACAGGACTTACCTTATTTGAAAAACGAAACTGATCTCTTCCTTGTATATTTCTTTCTGTCAATCACACAGTAATTAATAGATTTCATCATTGGAGCTTTTATCACATCGTTAGATGTATGTACGGATTTCTGTCACTGTTGGACTATATCAATAGCGGATACAGCCTCACAAACGTTCAACTTTTTTTCCATTAATTGCACTACTAGTTACAATATTAGGTGGAGAGCTATGCGTATTGGTAATGAATTTCATAGGAAAGATCTCTGTTTTGATATCAAAGTATTCTATTAAGATGTAGTCCTGCCAAGACACAAATGAACAAGACATCAGTGGCTATGTTGTTGTGATTCTAAAAATAGCACAGGCAAAATTCCAAAAAAGTGAAACCTCTGCTTATTATTATACATAGGAAGTTATCTAAGTAGATTTACACATACTTACATCAATACAAATTGTATACCTTGTTCTATTTTATTGTTTTGGATTTGTGGTATGTGATTTCTTGAATAAGATATATATATATATATATATATATCTGTGTCTACTTATAGATATATACATACAGTGGAGTTATTGTACTTTTAAAGAATTAAATTTATTAGGATATTTAAATTAAAAGATTGGGAAGAATGATCTTGTTTACAATGGTGCATTGAACTATAGAAATATAAATGAAAGATATTGCAAAATTATAGTTTGTTTTATGACCTGTCATTTTACATGCTGTGAGATATATGATTGTTTACTTTTGATGGCATTCTACTGATATATTGTGGTACATTTGTTTGGGCATAGTACGAATTACTTGTAATGTAAACATTCTGCAGAACTGATCAAGGAGCTTAAAGTACGGTGGTACATTATCGATAAGGAGAATATATTGTATTTGTGACTATTAGGTATAAAATCATGAAGAAAATTGGAAGGAATCCGACTGATGCAAATATTCAGAATGAATTTGATATGTCGGAAAAACTAAGGAATTTGGAAGGGGACAATGCATACAAGTCTCGAGCTGGCCGTAAAAGACATAGCATACAATACGACAGACGTTTGTCGTTACAGCCGCTCAGCGATCGTAGATCAAGTAATGCTTCTTCTACAGGAGAAAGTGTTGATTCACTGTGTAAGTTGAAGGTGACCCACTGAAACAGTATGTATAGAAAGTTTAAACAATACATTGTTGATTTTATGGTTTTAAAGGTCACACTTTTTGTAAAGGTCAAGTTTTTCAAGGTCAACTTTATGTGACCTACCGTACATATATTGTAAATTGATAGATTTTTCTGCATTTTAGGAATTATCAGGGTCCTTAGAATTGGGATATAATGAGATTTTGAATCTTATCTTTTTGAGAAGTTGCCTAAAACTATTTCAGAAATTTGTTACTACAAGTGATACAAAATGAGTTAATATCATTTATGATGATTTTATTATCCAAACTAAAGACAAACCATTCCTTACAATTCTCATTTAAATATTTTTAAAGAATTGATTTTTTTTCAAAAAATTTCAAATACATTGTGTATTTAACTTATTATGATAAAAGAAACACAATAATCATGAGTTGATCAGTTGTTCAATATATCTATAGGGTGGGCTCTAAGTGGCCCATCTAGGGGTATGCCAGCTTTGTCACCCAGGCCTCTCCTTTAGTAATATGGTAGATTGGGACAATATCCATCTTCAGTTTCAGATTTAAGGGGGTTATTCATCGTTATCATGGGGTACCTATATGTTAATGGATATACTTTTAACAAGCAACAGTCCAAATGTTAGCTTACTATAGCCAACCCCCTATTTCAAAATCTAGGATCCGCACCTTACCTCATATTACTGTATAGTGTATATTGTAATTTTTTTATTTGTCTATGCTGTTTCAAAGTTTTAACAATTTATATATGGTTGCAGCAGTATCATTTATGGACACCCAATTATTAAGCTTCAGTGAATTGACAGTTTGAGTCAGTCTGCTGATGATTACTCAATTATCAAATGCAATATGTATTAAACTTCTTCATCAACAGCCTGTCAATTTACATGTAGCTCATAGACAATGCAAGAAAAGTTAAACTTAAGTTTGTGCTATAATAATTGAACTTATGCCATCTTTGACCTATAAAAATGGCAAAGTCAAAAGCTCAGAGCTTTTTCCGAACCATAAATTGACAAAGTACAAATTACCAAGCTAAAAAAAAACTAAGTACAATTCTCCTATTATGTAGGTAGGAACTCCAAGCTCAAAGCTCAGAATTCCGACCTTAGCTTGGAATCTCCTGCTAAAGGAAGATTGTTACATTGTGCTTCACTTTGTTCTGGTGACAAAATTTGTTTGTTAATTAATTAAGGTCTATATTTGGATAGTTCATATTTTGACTATAAGTGAAATTCTTGCGGCCCTATGAGGGTTTTTTTGCATTTTTTGTGTGTATTTTTAAAAGCCTTTGCATCTTGTATGTTGTTAACATTTTTAACTATGAAAAGTGTATAAAAGTATAAAAAGGACTTAATTTCATATGAAATTGAAAGTCAATGTACCTGCGTATCATAATCACAGTGTAAAACTTTTACCTGCACTTCCTAAATAGACTAGCCAAACAAAAAAGCAACAATTGTATTGTAAATTGGTAGAAATTCATGGGATATTGGTTTTACTGTATAATGCATATTAAAAAATAAATGAATATTGGGTAACTTTTGAAATATTTAATTACGAATTAATGTAATTTATATTGTCAAAATAATGCATTGTCACTAATTGTAAATTTAAACAGCATATTACTTGAATGTATAATTACATTTAAATTGTAATAATTGTACCGGTATATTATATGATAATCTGGGTGACTGACATAATATAAAGTTGTTATTTCCATGCTTCATTTGATTGGTTAAAAGGCAGCTAGTTGTATTTAGAAAAAAACACTTCAATGTAAAAAAAATTATTAAAATCAATTACAATTAATTTACCGAGAAAATTCCATTCAATTCATACTGTACAGTAGCTGGAAATTGATAAATCTGTTCTTAACTTAATTTTTCGGCTTATCATATACAATTGCTATGTTCACAAATTATCTCTTGAAGCTGTTTTTCATAAAATTTTCTTCAGTAAAAAGTACCACAGGCAAACTACAGTACTGTTACTATATTAATTAAACTTGTTAACAAGTAAATAAGGAGATCCCAGATCTAATATTAGCATAAGAATATCAGCTTCCATTTTCAGATACTGTCAAGTGTTATTTTATATATTCAATGAATATTAGTATCAAATTAAATATTCTACTAAGTACTAACTTTCTATGTTTTTAAAAATGCTTGAATGCAGACTTTGACATTAAACATCAAAATCTAATACCCACAAAAATGCTGTATTTTCCTCAATCCACAACATTTGGTATCTACGGAGATGAAAGAATCCTCAGTATCAGCCCTGTAATAGTTTTGTAGAAACATTGCTTGAAAGATGTATTTGTCAGCACAACCCATCAATTAATCCATCTATTTAGTTAAGCTAATGCTTTGGTATATATTTAAAGCATGACTCAAATGATTGCTATTTTACCGTAAATTTATAGTTGCAATTGTCTTTTATGCTACAGTTACAACATTGAGGCATTATGTTTGGACTTTGGAGCGTCTTTGATAATCTGTTGTAATAGATGGTTATTTTTTAAGCTGTCCAATGTTTTTGTTATATATAACATTAGGAATAATTAATTAGACAGCAACCCAATTACTGTATATAGCAGGTTATTTTTGCAGGTGTAAAATTATACGATTTTCAATTAATAAGGTATAGGAAATATTTGTTCATTTATTATTATTAGCGGATTAAAAACTTTTATCAATATCTTTGCATGTGCAATTTTAAATTGGCAGAATTTATTTTTACAATTTTTTTCTATCTGCGAGAATAAGAGAAAATTTACACCCTAAGAAAATAACCCTCTATACGGTATACAACATTAATTGTTCTAGTAATTATAACCAGTATTAATTGCATGTCCTTATAAGATCAGAATAAAACTAAAGCATTATTTGCTTACTAATTCTGAATCAATAAGAATATATATAATCTGCTTTGGTTGTACTTAAATACTCAAATGAACAAATTATAAACATTTTAGCTTTTTATCTATTATCTGCCAATATATTTATTTCATCAGTTCTGGTAACTGAGGCTTAACTATCATTCTTCCCTGCTTCATTATATAACATTGGTGATCAGTATGATAAAACAGTCTGGAATCGTTGTTAAAAAAAGCAAATGAGAGATAAGATGAAAGCAGTTAAAATGTTAGGAATGATTGATAAGCCTTCAACAATCATTTCAATCTGAAACAGTTTATAAAAATATTAATAGTTTGTGGTTGTTCCAGCTCATTACAAAAGAATTAATGTAGCAATTGTTAATGGTAAGAGTTGATGATTAATTTAAATGAAAGCATATAGTACAAACACCCATAAACATAAAAATATGTACTTAATGAGCTTTTCCTAACCATGTTTTCTTCGATGAACATAACTTTGTTTGTGTATTTTTGCTGTTGTTAATTTCTGTGATAAAAGCAGATCTGATAAGCCTTAGTCTTTGACCAAGTCACCATTGATTTTCACTATTTGTTCAAAAGTGCTGTTTTACTCTTGCTTTTAGTAATTGAAGAAAAAGGGGGGGGGTCAGAAGCCCTTAACATGTCTCATCCAGCTGCAACATCTTTGATGTGTTTGTTCCTAACAAGGAGCATGTACAGTAGTTGAGAGGAGATAAATCTTTACTTATTATTGATAACAGACGATGGTGCAGTTCCTTCGTAAAAGATGATGTTTGTTTCTTAAGCACAGATCTGCAAGAAAGCAAACAAACTATGTTTTATAAGGTCATGCAATCATGTTTCATAACAGAAAATAAAGATCTAACTAAGTTCAGATTCTAGAGTTTATGGCCATTGCTCCTGGGCTTCTTCTTGTAGTCTAATATTATTGGTCTGTTTATTACCAATTAAGACTTTTATAAGTTGATTTTATTTCTAATAATGAAGCTAATTCATACCATCCTGGAGCTTTATTGCTGTTAATTTGATTGATGGTGAGAAAATCTCATTATATAACTTTGATTGACAGATCAGACAATAAATGAACAAAATATGCACAATTGTTAATCTTCTATTGATAGAATTGATTAAAGTGATTCTGTTTGATAATTATTTCTTTACTGTCTGCAAGTAATGTTTACCTGATATCATGAAATTGAATGGATGTGTTACAAATTAACTTTTAAAAATATCAACTTCAAATTAAAAAAAAACAAACTTTACAACTGTTGTTAGTGCTAGAGGGTACCATCTGATGGAGGTTGGTATTCCAGAAACATGTGTTTTGCCTTTGGAAAACATATCAAATGTTTTTATGCACCATTTATTATGCTCTATTTATGGCAGGGGTGTAGCTAGGTATTCAGCCAACTGTAGGCACCAATCGGCAGGGGGTCTGGGGGCCGCTCAAGGGCCCCAGTAGGTCCAGGGCAGAGCCCTGGTAGGGGGTTCAGGGGGGCAAAGCCCCCCGACGGAAAACGGTTTTAAGCATTTTAGCTGTATAATTTTATGTTAAAAAATATTAAATTTACTGGTTATTTATTCATGATAATTATTAAATACATGATGAAAAGTTCGAAGAATTATGAGTAATCTGACTAGTGAATTAGGTAACGCAGTACAATCGGAAATATGGATAAAAAACTCACATTATGCACTGCCAATCGTAGATCAGCGTATCCATTTAATGAAGCAGTACACCCTGTTTGGTATTTTCATATCTATTCCGTTCTGATTGATATATACGTATAACTTAATTAATAGTAAATATTGTGACGATCCTTCATTAAAAAAAAATAGGAATCCATGTAAACACTAATATTTCTATATAATAAAACGATCCGTTTGGCTGGAAAATAATCATTAATCTTTTTTTTTATTCTTATAAACCTACACCCTAGCCACACAAACACATACACACAGTTCTGTTCTGTTCATACCATCGTAACAGAATCAAGAAATGCATATTTCTTTACTAGTATCCTCTACTGTAAAATCCCTACCGGGTTAGGAATTTGGACAATTTTTTTTTTACAATAAATACATACAACAGGGAGCTAGGTCCTGTAATAGGTATCGTCCAGAACGAAGGTCTGGAAATTTGAAAATGGGGGATTATTGGAAAAGAGCAGAAATTCTGCCTTTGAGTAGACCAACTACGAACTCCCCAAAGAGTGGCATTCTCTCTACAACTAGGCATCGGATTTAATGTCCCCATTTTGACCTAACGTGACTGCGTATTTATACATCCTGCACAGCCAAACGGACAACCAATATTGGCAAGTCGGGTGAGGGCAAAATGGAAAGCTAGTTGAAAACTAACAACTAATTAAAGTAAAACACTCATGTGTCTAAGTTGAGGTTCATTCAAGTTTTTGTTGATAGAAGTGAAATGATCTGAACCAACTAAGTTCTAGTTTATAGATTCTATATAAGGTAAAAACATAATAACATTCATTTCTTTCCAACATTCCATTCACTAAGAACGAGAGACTAGTGTGCACTTGACATTCGATAATCAAAGAGTTTTGAGAACTTAACTGGCGTTCATCTACAGATAACGTTGTTTATCATTTTTTATTTTCTTGGATAAAAAAAAAATATTTGTGAAAAATTATGTGTAGGCACGTGCCTAAAGTGCCTAACGGCAGCTACACCCCTGTATGGGCATTATGTTTTCGGGTCTGTGTGTCCGTCTGTTCGTTCGTCCGTCTGTCCTGCTTCAGGTTAAAGTTTTTGGTCAAGGTAGTTTTTGATGAAGTTGAAGTCCAATCAACTTGAAACTTAGAACACATGTTCCCTATGGTATGATCTTACTAATTTAAATGCCAAATTAGAGATTTTACTCCATTTTCATGGTCCACTGAACATAGAAAATGATAGTGCGGATGGGGCATTCATGTACCGTGGACACATTCTTGTTTTCTACTATTGCTGGGCTGCTGCATATGCTGGTAAACTACAAGTCTTGTGATTGTACAACCTAATCTGCATAGTATTCAGCAAGTGCTTTGTACTGGCTTGATCAAAAAATAAATTTGGGCATTTGACTGTTTATTACATTTAATGTTATTAAAAAACTTATGAGTGGTTTAAAATAACAAATAGTTGATACATGTACAAAACAAATTGCAAGCTGTAAACGAATTTTTGTGGTCTGCAGGAAATACTTGTCAAATAATTGTGTCAAGTAATCATTTATATATATATACACACATGTACTTAGAATACTATTTCACTTCCATGTTCTGTGAATAATGCATCATCAAAATATTTTTGACATTGATTTCAAGTGTTAAATTTGGATTTGTATAAAGATATTTTTCAAAAATAATGAATACAAAAATGTTGAAACAAATTTAAAAAAATCAAATTAAGATATCTGTCTCACTCATGTTGTGTTTGTCTGAGAATATGGGTTTAGTTACCAATATTTATTCTTTTAATGAACAAAAAAATGGACGTTACCTAAGGGTATCAGGAATAATTTACCCATATTGAACAAACATTAGTTATCCCTGCTATAACTCTTTTTTTTTTTTTTTTTAATTCTGAGAGAAATGCTTTATCACTAGACTGTTGTTTGTCTTTTCTTTTTGGTCTTTTAATGAAATTGATGTATGATTTATAATTGCCCACTTTTTAGCTCATGTGATGTGAAAGGTCAAGTGAGCTTTTCTCATCACTTGGCGCCATCATCCATCGTCGTCTGTTAACTTTTACAAAAATCTCCACTCTGAAACTACTGGGCCAAATTTATCTAAACTTGGCCACAATCATCACTATGGTACTGTATCTAGTTAAAAAAAATGTGTCCAATGACCCCGCCTTTCATCCAACATGGCTGACATGGCTAAAATAGAACATAGGGGTAAAATGCAGTATTTGGCTTATATCTCTGAAACTAAAGCATTAAGGTGGCTCGGGCCTATTCGAGGTTTCTATCAGAAGTGCCGTATTTTTGGTTATTTTATTCTTTAAAGAAAAAGAATCAAATTGGTCGCAAAAAAATAGGGGGTCACAGGCCATTAAAGCTAAAATTTTTACTTTTAAACAGTTATGTAAAAGGGACCATTTTTCAATGAAACTTTAATGATAGGGAAAATAGAGGTGTTGACATATTTTTATCGGAATATCAAAAAAACGTTCTATGACAATTGGTCCAAAGCTGTAATTTGAAATGCTTGAATATAGCTTCAAAGAATGAGTCAATAAAAAACATAGGTCACCAATAAGGAAAAAAAAAAAATTTGCCTTAAAACCCATATTTTTGCGCGAAAATGGTAAAAATGGGTGAAATGTCATTTTGACCCTTTAAAAAGTACGGATAATAACGAAAATATTCTATTAGTCACATAACTACAATGATTTAACATTTCTAATCAATCAAAATATTTTAAAAAAACTATATCGAATATACGACAAATACTTTTGTAATTCATGCGTGAAATTATGCGCAGTCGAATAGTCCCGAGCCACCTTAAGAGCAAATCTGATATACCCGTAGCCAGGGAGGGTTCAGGGGGTTCCAACAACCCTTGAAAACAAATAAGCACTGTTAAAGTCAATGTTCTTTTCGAATTGTGACTTTTAAAGTCGAGTTTGTGAGTCAAACGAACCCCCTCTTTGAAATTCCTGGCTACGGGCCTGCATGTGGTTAAAAAGTTCATCAGGTTATGATCTATCTGCTCTGAAATTTTCAGACGAATCCGAAAACATTTGTTGTGTTGCTGCCCTGAGTTGGAAATTTTACGGAAATTTTGCGTTTTTTTGTTTTTATCTTAGATATCATTATAGTATAATCTGATATATACTTAATATCAAATGCTATTAATTAATTTATGATTTTAACCTTGTTTTACATGATTTCCAAAGCAGCACTAAAACAGATGAGCGACACAGGCTCTTGAGAGCCTCTAGTTTATATATCTACATATTTTTACTTCAAACATTTTCTTAGTACAATCAAGTTTGTTTTTGTGATAAGGTTTAACATAAATCTTACTTTTAAAGTATTAATTTGTTGATATAAATCACTTAAATAGATAAATTATTGATTGGTTAAAACAGTTTTTATATTTGATAAATAGAATTTTAGCATGCCATGTCATTTTAACAACTTTGATTGATGTATTCTTTATTGCATTAGATATACACAATTTCTTTTTGAGGTTATTAAGAATTTTTTGTAACTTACAGCAATTTTACAGCAAAGACTATTAAAATGATTGATTTTCCAAGATGAGGTTAATTTTATTGTGAATCTCAGCCAAACTATTGCAAAAAAATGATGTTTTTCTTGCTTGTCTCGAAATCAAAATTACTGAAAGTGGAATTTGCAAATATGTTTGTTTTTACTTATTATCTGAATTTGTTATTTTAGCTTCATACACTGGAAGTTCTTCAGATGAAGATGATGTCAATCCTAGAGAAAAAGTACAGGTAATGTCTAGTTACAATACATTTCTGTAGAAGTGAACATATCATTTAACATGAGGATGAAGAAACGCAATACAACAATACAAGTGTTGTTCTTTAGATATATTTATTCAGCATGGTTGTTTCTCAACATTGTATATGAGATTCTGACATGACATCCCTTTTTTATCCTCATCAATTTGTCTCATAACTATAACTTATGCCTTTAAGAAGTACAAATATAAATGGTTATAATGAGCCACTATTAAACTTAATGCACTTCTGTATCTATAATACTAAAATTACGAAGTCCAATTTTTCAGCCGTCATCACGTAAAAACGACGAATCATAGAATTCAACTTTATATATCACTAATATAGTACAAAGGTGTAGATTGAAAATTACACCACTCCAGGCCCTTTTGTTTTCCACGTAATTAATATTGCCAATAATTAAGAAGTTCCGGGTCGAGTCCGATACCGATACCAATAGTATATTCACATGTTACCTATTACCTAATATGTACGTTCCGCATCTGACAGGCGCACCACCAAACGGTGTATTCAGGGTTAATATGATATATACAAGGGTCATAATCACAGGGTTGACACTACTAAATTTTCAAATAGCTACCTATTGTAGTATTTTAATCAGTAAGACTTTCTATGATAACAAGACTAAAAATGAGGAACAGTTTTCAATTTGTTAGTGGGCATACATGACGTAAAACAGCGAATCAAAGAATTCATCTTTATTTATAACTAATATAGAACAATATTGTTGATTAAAAAATACTCCATTCCAGGACCTTTTGTTTTCCAAATAATTAATATTACCAATAATTGATAAGTTCCAGTTCGACGGGTTCAAACAGAAAGATTTGAAAGCAGAGAAAAACTGTGTATCTTATAATCGGCACGCCTTTATCAGATGACAATACTAATACTAAAATAAGGCTTGCGCATAGTTATATACTTTAATTCAGTCACGGACCCGCGATATCACCGGTGTGTTCTAGTATTATTTATTGATGCGACCTTTTGAATGCAATGGAAGCCTCCAATTAATTTTAGTCTTTTAAAATTTGATACTGCCTGTTTCTTTTTTCTCCGAAGGCAAAGAAAATATGAATTTAATTCAATATAACAGGTTTAAAACTTCTAGTGACATTTCAAAGTCGATCATCAGGTTTACAGCATTAGCAGGTTTTTATTTGACATTTTAACTCCCTGGAGAACAATCTGAAGCAATTTTCAATCATAATATTCAGATAAAAAACACTCAAATTTGATTAGGAACGAAACTCATGAGTATATGACATTATCATTTGTTTTTAACAAACTTGCTCCCTTGGGAGCACCATTATATGAGAACTGATTTTTTTGTTGAAAATTCTCTGTTTGCATTTGTCCCATGGTGTATCGTTTTAATTTTTATCATGACAGTTATGTAATTGTTTAAGGTTTAAATTGTCTCTAGACAGTGTAAATGATGTATTACCTGTAAATCAAGACAATAATAATAATGCTTGAATGGTACTTGTAACACTTTTATCTTTTGCTATAAATTAAAGCATGATAAATATTTGAATTCAGGCTTTGTTGACAATATTCAGATTTAAAATGAAAAAGTGCATACTCAGGCCTGTCTGTCTCCTCTTAGTTTATTTCTACAGTTAAGAACAGAAGAATTTTAAATCAAAATCAATTAGATATTTATAAGGTCTTAAGCAATGATTTTCTTAAAATTTAGATTTGGTATAGGGTACTCAAAAATTTTCTGACCCTTTTGAATTATAGACCAAGATAGCCTGTACCTTATTAAGCAAAGCATTAAAACCCCAGAGTCCAAGGGAGAGAACTTTAGCCCAAATACTTTGTAACAGAAATAAAGATTTCTAGGTTTCAAACTCCTCTATTTTATGGACCCATTGACTGCTCTCTGCACATTAAACTGTATAAAAGCTCAAAAGTATTGCATAGATACGATGTAATACACTATCATTTATAATTTAAACAACAGTCAAATATCTGTAATACATTTATTCATTTCAATCTGTTTCTAAGAAATAGCAATGACCTTTTGGGAGAATATTTTCATTCTATGAGTTGAATCATCAGAAAGACAGTCTTATTATTATTATACCAGGAAATGTCAACAGCAGTTTCATAAGTAGCAATCTGAGAAGCAAACAATGCTTGGTATTTCTATCAGTATGTGTTCTACATGCAGGACTTCAAATCTGGAGTGCACTCGACTTAATTTTTAGTGAATCCCTCCCACTCGGGTGTTGTAGAATAATTGTTTTATTTCATCTCCAAAGGTGAGGAGAGAATAATAGGTTAAGAAACATGAGGTTTTTTCTTGGTAATGATTTTGTTCTTTTGCCAGAAAAAAACATAAGATGATGCTAAAAACATTGAAAAAACATACTATCCAGAATTTGAACAGTGATTAGAAATCCAGCACTTAAGCGCCTGTATTTGATTACTATCTGTTTTATTTTAATTCTTACTTTGTTAACTGCAGATCACTGCTGTAGTTAATTGTAGTATTACATCTGCTTTGGCATGTCTGTATCTTTATAAAATATAATTACCAATGAGACTAAATCTACCAGAGGTAAATTATGTAGAAGTTAGCACCTATAGGTATGTATGGCCTTCAACAGTGAGCAAAACCCATATTAAAGATATAACTGACACCACACTAAAAATGTAAAATAATTCAAACAGAAAACTAATGGCCTGAATTATATACAAAATAATAAACAAAAACCAAATATGAAACACACATTATCTGCTGGTTCTTTCTGTTGTTGCAAATTTTTATGCCCCACCTACAATAGTAGAGGGGCATTATGTTTTCTGGTCTGTGCGTCTGTTCGTCCGTCTGTCCCGCTTCAGGTTAAAGTTTTTGGTCAAGGTAGTTTTTGATGAAGTTGAAGTCCAATCAACTTGAAACATAGCATATATGTGACCTATGATATGATCTTTCTAATTTTAATGCCAAATTAGAGTTTTGACCCCAATTTTACGGTTCACTGAACATAGAAAATGATAGTGCACATTTCAGGTTAAAGTTTTGGTCAAGGTAGTTTTTGATAAAGTAGAAGTCCAATCAACTTGAAACTTAGTATACATGTTCCCTTTGATCAGATCATTCTAATTTTAATGCCAAATTAGAGAATTTATTCCAATTTCACAGTCCACTAAACATAGAAAATGATAGTGCGAGTGGGGCATCTGTGTACTGTGGACACATTCTTGTTTTAGCTTTGATTTTGTCTCTCTGACAATTCGGTCTATAAGTTTTTTGCTGTGTTCTAATTTTTCTTACCTAATATATTTTGTACCAATCTCTTTCATTTTGCAATTGTTTGATCAGAAAAGGAGGCCTTATTATATCATACAATGTATTTACCAACCTTTTATGAAGTTTGTGTTTATCTAAGAAGATGCATTTTGTAGAAACATGAAACAATCAAGAGATACAGCTGATTTGAATAGATTACATCAGAGATGTCAGTGCCTGATTTGTCATATTCTTCAAACTAACAAATTAATCAATGATTTTCTTACTTTATATATATAATGCTATAGACATAAGTCAATTGTAGATGATATACATTGTCTTCCAAGATAGATCTGCAAAATGATCTAAGCATTTATTTGACATATAACTTTTATGAACTGTATTTTTGGTTAGGAGTGTCATGTTCAGGAAGTGTTTATTTGTTGAGATAAATGTGAACTAAATTTCTGCTGCTTCCAGGGTTTTTAGCCTTTTATAGCTTATCTATTAAAGTTCTAAGTTCTCTCATTTTTTAAGGCAGTACAAATTTGCCTGTTATTAAATTTTGTACATATATTTGATTTTTTGTCCCTTTTTAGCTCACCTGGCCCGAAGGGCCAAGTGAGCTTTTCCCATCACTTTGCGTCCGTCGTCCGTCGTCGTTGTTAACTTTTACAAAAATCTTCTCCTCTGAAACTACTGGGCCAAATCAAACCAAACTTGGCCACAATCATCATTGGGGTATCTAGTTCAAAAAATGTGTGGCGTGACCCGGTCAACCAACCAAGATGGCCGCCAGGGCTAAAAATAGAACATAGGGGTAAAATGCAGTTTTTGGCTTATAACTCAAAAACCAAAGCATTTAGAGCAAATCTGACATGGGTAAATATGTTTATCAGGTCAAGATCTATCTGTCCTGAAATTTTCAGATGAATCAGTCAATTGGTTGTTGGGTTGCTGCTCCTGAATTGGTAATTTTAAGGAAATTTTGCTGTTTTTGGTTTTTATCTTGAATATTATTATAGATAGAGATAAACTGTAAACAGCAATAATGTTCAACAAAGTATTATCTACAAATAAGTCAACATGACCGAAAATACTGGGCCAAATTTATCCAAACTTGGCAACAATCATCTTTGGGGTATCTAGTTTAAAAAATGTGTGGCGTGACCAGGTCAACCAACCAAGATGGCCACAAAGGCTAAAAATAGAACATAGGGGTAAAATGCAGTTTTTGGCTTATAACTCAAAACCAAAGCATTTAGAGCAATCTGACTTGGGGTGAATTTGTTTATCAGATCAATATCTATCTGCCCTGTAATTGGAAGATGAATCTGACAACCTGTTGTTGGGTTGCTGCCCGTGAATCGGTAATTTTAAGGAAATTTTGCTGTTTTTGGTTATTATCTTGAATATTATTATAGATAAAGATAAACTGTAAACAGCAATAATGTTCAGCAAAGAAGGATCTATAAATAAGTCAACATGACCGAAATGGTCAATTGACCCCCTAAGGAGTTATTGTCCTTTATAGTCAATTTTTAACAATTTTCATAAAATTTGTAAATTTTTAATTAACATTTCCACTGATACTACTGGGCCAATTTCATTATAGATAGAGATAATTGTAAGCAGCAAGACTGTTTAGTAAAGTAAGATTTAAAAACACATCACCATCAACAAAACACAATTTTGTCATGAATTCATCTGCTTCCTTTGTTTAATATTCACATATACCAAGGTGAGCGACACAGGCTCTTAAGAGCCTCTAGTTTTAATAGATAGTTGTCTCTTTGGCCATCCTACTGAATCTTCTTATTTTTAATTCTATGATATATGACAGTATTATTCTTTCAATGTTTTACCTAGAGTTTATGGAGTTCTCTGCAGACAATAGAAGACCAGATTTACAATGCAATCTCTTTGTTATCATTCAGTCTGACCCGTCTTTACTTTTGAATCATGTCTACTGATTCTTTCTGTTCCTCTTTGTGTTCTGATTTTATTCAGCTGATCCCAAATTCCTATTTTGTAAGTTTTCTTTTTGTCGTGATTTTACTGATATGATACCAAGCCCATTACAAGATAAATCTCTGACATTTTGTTTGGACAGAAACAAAAGCCTTATCATTTACCAACCTTTCAAGAGGATGTAGCTTGTAGAAACATGACACAATGGAGAGATACAGCTGAAACCATAAAATAAGATAGCAGTGTCTAAATAAAGGTTTGGTATGGAATAGATTACATCACCAATGTCAGTACTTGATTTATCTTCAAACTAACAAATTAATCATTGATTTTCCTACTATATATACATATGAATAATAAGAGACATACAGTCAATCATGATATTTACTTTTGTCTATATACAAATATATATGATCTTTCAGAAACTCTGCAATATTTAACTCAGCTTGCAACTGGGCATGTATTGGACAGAAAATTTAAGCAAATTATAGTTTTAAACTGATGTATTGTTTTTAAGAGGGATATTTTTGAAAAATACAATTCAATAGAAGATAAAATTTAACCCCCTGCTAGATTTTAATCCTTTTATAATGCTAACTTATCAGTGTTCTCATTGTTATCAGTATGAGTTTTACTCATTGTTATCAGTTACACCATGTTTTGCTCATTGTTATCAGATGAGTTGCACTGAGTTTTATTCATTGTTATCAGTTACACAGAGTTTTGCTCATTGTTATCAGTTACACTGAGTTTTGCTAATTGTTAACAGTTGCACTGAGTTTTGCTCATTGTTATCAGTACGAGTTTTGCTCATTGTTATCAGTTACACTGAGTTTTGCTCATTGTTATCAGTACGAGTTTTGTTCATTGTTATCAGTTACTCTGAGTTTTGCTCATTGTTATCAGTACAAGTTTTGCTCATTGTTATCAGTTACTCTGAGTTTTGCTCATTGTTATCCGTTTACTGAGTTTTGCTCATTGTTATCAGTATGTGTTTTGCTCATTGTTATCAGTTACACTGAGTTTTGCTCATTGTTATCAGAATGTGTTTTGCTTATTGTTATCAACATAGGTTTTGCTCATTGTTATCAGTATGGGTTTGCTTATTGTTATCAACATAGGTTTTGCTCATTGTTATCAGTATGGGTTTGCTTATTGTTATCATTATGGGTTTTGCTGATTGTTTTCTCTATGTGTTTCGCTCGTTATTGAAATAAGTTTTGCATATTGATCATGTTGATATCAGTATGGATTTGCTCTTGATATCAATATGGGTTTTGCTAAGTTATCAGTATGAGTTTTTGCTCATTATTGGATGACATATATTCACTTCCAGTTATTTACATATTTTTCCTTTAAGTCAAAATGGATATTGTATGATATGATAGTTTTTCCCAAGAGTTTATTGTATTCTCAGGAGACCATATAAGAAGTTTCTGTGATAGGATTTAGTCTAATCTGTCTTTATTTCGTAATCCCATTTTCTAATTCTTTCTATTCTTTGTAAGTTTTCTCTAGCTGTGCTCTTAATATTTCTTATCTAATACCTAGCCTAGTTGTAACAGAATAAATCTCTGACATTTTGTTTGAACAGAATCAGAGGCCTTAGTATCATTTGATATCAACCTTTTGAGAAGTCTGTGATGTTTAAACAGATGTAGCTTGAAGAAACATGAAACTATCCAGAGATATGGCAACATGTAATATCATAAAATATGTAACATCGCTGAGATAGCAGTGTTTAGATAAAGGTTTGGTTTAGAATAGATTGCATCACAGATGTCAGTGCTTGATGTATTATAAATTTAAACAAACAAATTAATCATTGATTTTTTTTTACTAGATTCATATCATGCAAGAGACATGCAGTTACTTGTGTCTATGTATATGCAAATAGCTTTTTGTGCACCTCTATGTTCTAGATTTAGTTTCATTAGAAAAAAATCAAATCAAGAACAATTGCAGGTGGCCTTTAACATACAAACAAACAAAATAATATGAAGACAAAGCAAACCTATGTCTAGTCATAATTCACACTCAGTCAAAGCATTTCTATTAATAAATCTTATACAATTTATGAAAAGTGAATCTGGTTTCAGACATTAAAGATGCTTTTTTCCAATTCTTAAATCAAATTATATTGAAATTGGGAAACCAGTTAAAACAAATTACAATCAATGCATGGCTTCTCTAAAAATGTACACGCCTCCAGCATTGCACATCTGAATGAGGCAAATTTAACTTTGTAATTAACAACATGTGCTGAATGTTTATTTTAATTATTTCCCTCACTGTATATACTCAAAAATTATCAAGAGAAATAGAAAAGATTTTCATGGCATTTCTCATGGAAGAACTTACTTTAAAGAAAAGAGTTGCTTGGCATTTTTTCAAAGAAGAAACACTATTGTTTAAGCTATTTTATAGGTTTATAAACTCAGCAGTTAATTTTTCTCAAGACACCTGATATTTCCTAGACATTAGCCTTATTCAGGAAGTTAGAGCTTATATTACCAGTAGGATTTCTTCATTTTATAGTGCAATCTCTTGTTCTTTGTTTTATTGTCTTACTTAATAGTCTATAAATAAGATTTATAGATTCTTAACATTTGGAGAAAGCTTATTAAATCCATCAATTCAAACTTAAAACTTATGCAAGTCTCCTACTGATAATTGTGGAATTAACATTAGGACAAAACCTTTCCTGGTTGCTCTCTATTTGTTTTTCATTGATTGTTATGTACATAAAATCAAATTAGGCCTATGGTTTTCTGGTTTGATATGTCTTACATAAGTTGAAATATTTTTACAAGTTGTGGCCTTTTATTGCTTTCTATAGGGTATTGGTTTTGCTCATTGTTGAAGACCAAACATTGACCAATAGTTGCATACATCTATGTGATTTGTTCTCTTGTGTAGACAGTTGTTTAATTTGCATTAGTGATAGTCATTTGTTATTTGTCAAATCTTTGTATTTTTAATGTTTGTAGCACTCATAGTAAGTGCAGTTTATTTGAGGTTGTGTTGTACAATATTCACTAGTGACCATCTGAAAGGCATTTTGATTATAACACTAGAGTTCTCTTACAGTTGACCATCTGTTCATTTAATAAAACAAACATGCATTTGATATATATTTCACATATTCTTTGCATTGGCTGTAATAGAGAGACCTAATAAGGCTGTTTTTTGAAATTGCTTCCGTAACAATAAACATGATGTAATAGTCTTGGAAGCTATAAAAGACATTTGATATTGAAAGGCTTGTAATATTACAGCATATATGATTGATTTTATACCTTGTAATGTCTTTTTGTAGTGTGTAATTAGCTTTATTCTGTTACTAGTTTGTCAGCAAGTTATGAGACAGAGGAAATTTATAGCCTTTGATTTATGTTTTCAGACATATGTTTTTTGTTATGATTCCAATTGTTTCTTTTATTGCAATGATTATGGTATTCTGTGAATGTGTTTATTTCATGTCATCAAACTTTTACAATTGTCAAGGTCTGTCTGTCCTTTAAAAAGCTGTCCTTCATCCTTCTTGATTTGCCAAAGTCTGTGTCAGTGCTAATTTACTTTTTGCTATTACAGTATTTCAAGATTTTATTCTTTGTCAGAAAGAAATCCCATGCATTGCATTATTGGCTGGGACCTTATTGAAGTTGGTTTATTTTTGTGGATACTAGCAAAGCAGGCGCGGATCCAGAAGGGGGGGGGGGGGGTGTTTCGGGGTTGGAACCCCCCTTTTTTTGGACGATCAATGCATTTGAATGGGGACATGTAGTTGGAGCCCCCCTTTGTCCTGGGTTAGGAACCCCCCTTTTTATAATGGCTGGATCAGCCCCTGAAAAGACCCAAACTTAATTTTTATCAAAAAGGATAATTATGTATCATTTACTGCATAGAAACAGAGTCAAAAAATCTCAACAAAATCAGTTTTTGTGAGAAGACCATGAATTTTTAACCTCATGAAAATTAATGTTTCTACAGTAGTCTAGATAGAGATAAAATTTCAGACATATTGGCATAATTCTGTATCTATATATAACTTTTTATAACTTTCTTTTAGATTTGAATTATTTGAATTGGATAACAGAATCTTATTTAATGATGTTTTGTCATGAGACAATTAAATTTCTTGAATAGATAGCATTTCTAGACAAATTGGAGATATCTTTTTGTAGAGGGAAAGTAATTGATATCTTGCATTGTTAATGGGACAATCTTGCCTTACAAATCTTTTGTGCTTTGATTAAGTTAATTTTGTCATTATTAATGGCAAACAGGAAATTATCTCCATTTATCAAAAGACTTATGTAATAGATAAGGATGAAATATTTAGGAAGTTCATTTAGAAATTAAATTACTTTTATAACTTTCTCTGAAAGAGATTTTTTATTTTCCTTCTTTAAAGTGAGTCATTTTTATGTTTATGAAAGAGTTCCAATATCTCTAAGGAAATTGTTAAATATTTGTGCTGTTATTTTGGTAACTCAGAAACCTGAATGTATCCATCCCCATAGTTTACTTAAACCTGTAATTTAAAAGCAGTTATAAAGATATTTTGAATCTGTATGCTATAATGTTTGTCAGAACTATAATGATAAGAGATTGACTTATTCAGATTTTATTGGGATTGAAGGAAAAAACTAAGTCAAGATTATGTAAGCATCTTGCAATAAAACATAGCCAAGTAATTGATGTCAGTTTTTTCAATTGATAAAGTTTTATTACAAGATACTTTGCAAATGTTTATTGAATAGATAGAAAGAGATTTGTTTATGCTTATACAGGCTGGTTTATAGGGTACAATTTCTATCAGATTTTTTTCACTTTTAAAGATGTTGTTTGGTTAATCAAATAGAAAATAATAACATTTGAACATATTACTATACCATATATCTTGGCAATGGTATCACCTCAGATTGGATATTTGATGAAAAATCATACTGTCAGTGTCTGTGTGTAAAGGCACATTAAACACTCACTGGAACAACTGGGATTACATATGTTAAATTTATATGCTGGGTCACTGTTCATTTCCTTTTATTCTTTCAAATAGGGTTGAATATTTAAGGGGAGCAAACTCCTAGAAAAAGTAATCAAAGCTCTTTGACCCATTGCATCAAGTGAAGTTGTAACTTACAATTTGATAAAAACCTTATATAAATTACAATAACTTTTTCAAAGTTAAAAATGTGACAGATGATCTTGTCCTCCTTTTCCTGCGTATATAATCCAAGGACATAATATAAGAATCTAGGTCGATTTGACTTATGGTTTATGAGAAATGAATAAACAAACATAATGTAGCAGGGCTAGTTAAGATGGTCCCCTATATTTAATTTGTTTGAATAAATGCATTACCGTTAAAAATTAGTTTATTCTAAATATGTTTATTCAAAGGACTTATAATAAAATTGAGAATGGAAATGGGGAATATGTCAAAGAGACAACAACCCGACCATAAAAAAAAAAACAGCAGAAGGTCACCAACAGGTCTTCAAAGTAGCGAGAAATTCCCGCACACGGAGGCGTCCTTCAGCTGGCCCCTTATCAAATATATACTAGTTCAGTGAATATGTTTATCTGTATCCTAACAAACTCAATTAATGAGTTCATTAAACTACATCAGTGAAACTTGTCATATTGTACAGACACTTGCCCATTGTTTAAAACCTTATTTTGACTTCTAGACAACTTATTTCATATCAATAATTTTATCTTTTATAGAAAAATTCCAAAGGAAGTGCAGATTTCTGTGTCAGGAATATTGACCATGCTGCATTTGGAAGAAGAGAGATTGAAATTGCTGAGCAAGGTATGATAAAACTAAATAGCAGCCGGAGTCTATAATGCTTGCTAGCTGACCTGAATTTTGAAAAGCATAATGACAATTTCTTAGTTATAGATCGTACATTAATCAATATCCTTTGAAGAAATGTAACATTGTGAGATCACAACTCAAATTGCTTTTTTAAACCAGAATTGATTTTTATTCGCTCGAAAGCTCATCCCTTAAAAGATTTTAGTGAATGTAACCTGAACCATAGGCAAGGCTAATCATATTTAGTTGGGTGAATGGCAAAGGGCTTACGATGGATATAGGAAGATGTGGTGTGAGTGCCAATGAGACAACTCTCCATCCAAATAACAATTTAAAAATTAAACCATTATAGGTTAAAGTACGGCCTTCAACACGGAGCCTTGGCTCACACCGAACAACAAGCTATAAAGGGCCCCAAAATTACTAGTGTAAAACCATTCAAACGGGAAAACATATGCCTCCCAAAAAAATGATAAGGAATTAATGGAAAATTACTCCTGCACCATCTGTGCTGACCTATTGAAATGGTTGCTAACTTGCTCTTCTATCTATAATTTATTCTTTTTAGAAATGCCTGGAGTGATAGCATTAAGAAGAAGAGCAGAAGCTGACAAGCCTCTTTCTGGTGCAAAAATTATTGGTTGTACTCACATCACAGCTCAGACTGCTGTAAGTAGTTAAAGGTTATGTAATTAGGTTTATGCTAATTATCAATGGTGATGGAAACAGATAAAGACACCAATAAGAGCTTTTTCCTGACAGTTTTACTGAGATTTTATTACAATGGCTTAGATACATATTTGCAGACTGAAGTACCCAAACTTAGTTTATTGGATAAATCAAGATGGTTCTGCTTCTGAGTCTACCATTTTGATTTGCTATTTATTTGCAATACCTACTTTATTGCTTCAACTTTAATATACAACTGTAGACAGATAAAAAATTGCTCTCCGCCTAAAACAATCACAAATGTTATAATCATCCTACTTCCAGAATGGCAAGTTTTGAACTACAAAATGTAGATCTATTTTATTTTGGTTTACTATGGAATCAAACCAGTTCAGACTTTTTTACTTGCATAATAAAAACTGAACAATAGCAATTCTGAAAGAGATTAGGTTTGGAATGGTTTGTTTCTAAATTCAGTGTGGATGTTGCTGAATTCGAAATGAGTATTTGAAATGGGAATGTTCTGTTTTCTCCTTCCATGAATATATTACTGAACTTGACATTAATAACTCAGCTTTCTAAAATTGTTGTCAATTTTATAGATTTAATTATAAAATAAGGGAGATAATTCAGGGCGTTTTCTGTAAATGATTGTAAAAACAGTATGATTTATTCTTTGTCCACGGTTATAAAGACTCATTAGATTGAATCAGATGGATGTTTTTACAGTTTATAGATTTATTACATCAGCACGCTCGTTTTAACCCTTGGAAAACAGTAGCAAATTTCTCCTGGGGAACTATTTCACGGCTGTTATTTGACTGCATTGTATAAGGTTGTCTGTGATAGTATTGAAAAAAACATCTTAGCGTGAGAAAATAGGAGGAAAAGTAGGAAAATTATGTCGGGATAGGTTGATTAAACAGCCGGAAAACTTTAACGCAACTGAATTAAATGAAACACGCTTCTCTTTTGAGATTATTATTGATTTCAACGTGTTTTAATATTGCTTTGGGTGAGAAAAATTCTGCTTGAAAATAATTAGTGTACTATGTCATTATCTCTCTTTGGTGATGACTTATTATTATTAAAAAGAAGAGCTAATCACATGTTTGTCAGATAAGAAGTCAAGAAAATTGTGTAATGATAAAGTGTTAGTACCTAACACAAAGCAAAATGTATCTTACACAAAATATGCAATTACATGCTTCATTCTTTCCTGTCACTTGTTATACAAATATAACCGATCACAGTAAATGTATTAGGATAGTTAACATTAGATTCTGTAACAGTACAGAATATTGAACACAAGTCTGGAGAGTTCATGCATTATATATAAGCTTAAGTCAAGAACCGGTAATTCTTTAGTTTAAACAATATTTACTCAGATAAATCAACATTAAACGATATTATACAAATGAAATAAATATTAAAGATTCAGAAACAAACAAATTTTCCTTTACAAATGTGTCTCCTTATTTTGGAACAAGGTAATTCTTTGGTTGGTGTTTGTTGCTGTATATCATAGTTGTTTTTTCTCTTGTTGTTTTATACATTAATCAGGCCATTGGTTTTCAAGTTTGAATTGTATTACATTTGTCATTTAAGGGCCTTTTATAGCTTGCTATGTGGTATGACTTTTGCTCATTGTTCAAGGAAGTACAGTAACCTATATATTAGTATCTACCTCATTTTGTATCTAGTTGGTAGGTGTCTCATTTTCAATCAATTTTGTCTGCAAAATATGAATAAAAGGAGGTTTGGGTTCATTTGAACTGATATCGAAACCTTACAACTCTACAACCAAAAATTTGTTTTGAACTAATAAAGGTAAAAAAAAATGGTTATGAGTGATAGACAAGAAAGTACACAAGATGTCAAGTTCTATATCTCCTCGAGTCTAGATAAGATGTAAGAATACCAAAGATCTGTCATTGATGCCAGTATGTATAGAAATAAGGACATGTGGTATGATTGCCAATGACACCACTATGAAATAATATCCTGAAACATTGTGAAATTAGGTCTAGAAACCTCTGGCCTCCTTCCATCATTCTGTCTGTATTTCCTTCCATACAAAAGACCTTTGACAAAAAAATTTGCAGTAAAATTTTCATGACTTTTTAATTTTAATACTTGGTCTGAAGCTTGAAAATGTTAAGTTGAAAGTTGGTGAGAAATTATTTACATCTGTCCTTCTGTGCATGCTACTATTGGTCTTGTTAAGATTTAAAATGCAGTAACTGTTACTAAAATAATTGCTTCTTATTTATAGCATTGTTCAACTGTCCTTTGTCCTTTTGACTTGTTGTCTTGACGTCATTTTTGTTGTTACTCAACTTCATAAAATCTCGTAATTTGATCAATTTTTCAGGAAGCACATTTTGTTGATTTCTAATAAGCTAACAGAATACTGTATATATTGTAACTTTGTAATTACTAGTTAATGGAAGAGAAAATGTAATTATAAATGAAGCCTTATGAATTGATTTTTCCAAATTAATTTCTTGTCTATGACTGATCGTCAATATAAGTTGTGATGATTATGATATTGATAATGATCTGTAATGTTTTTAGGTAAGTAATTGCCTATATCAAGGTGGAGAAAATGCATGGAATGAAATATTGATACAAATGTACTGTGTGGGAGAGTACTTGTACCTATCAGTGTAAAAATGGAAGCTGAAATTCATTCAGGAGGGGTGTGATTTAAATTTGCTCTCCTCCCCTCTCATTAAAAGTTGAAGGATATTTCTTTGATTTAGGTACTTACAAAAGTCAATTAAGTCTGCTTCATTGATTGTTGCATGCTTAATGTCCACTGGCAAATATTTCATGTTAATTCAGAACAGCAATTATGTTTGAATATCATATCAATTTAGTTTGAAGAACATATTCATTTTGTTTTTTAATCACATAGTTTTCCATCAGTGTAATGTTTATTCTATTTATTAATTTTGAACTGAATTGTACCTACTTGTTATTTTTTGCAGGTTCTGATAGAAACATTGGCAGCACTAGGAGCATCTGTTAGATGGGCAGCTTGTAATATCTACTCTACACAGGTTTGTAAAGAGAAAATCTTTTGCCAAAAGTAGTATTTGGAATGTTTTATGTTTTCTTTTTTGGGGAACCAATAAAGATATTATGTAAAAAAAATCTGAGTAAATGGCAGTAGATGTTTGAATAGTTATTCTCAATTTTAATTTATAATCTTTTGTTGTTTGTTGTCTCATATGCACTCATACCACATCCCTCTATTCTTAAAGTACAGATGCATGGTTAAATTTGAACAATGATACATTGAAACATATTTATTACAAACAGTGGTGATGGATGGCATATATACATATGAATGCTCCTTATAAGTTTATTGAGTAATGACATGGAAAGTCATTATCTGTAACCGTTTATGAGACGGAGGAAGATTTACAGCACATAATCAAATATACTGTATCTTTAAGTAGAGATTCGTCCACTTCTATTTGTATTGTTGTCAGAAAGCTTTATATAATTGCAATTTGTATAGAGAAATCCATTCAACACTAATCAGCCTTGATTCTCTTGTGAGTTTATGTATGAATACGAAATTGTGAAAGTATTGGTCTTCATTTGGTATCACTAGGTACTTCAAGATTGATACTTTAAATGGGAGGAGGATAAAATGGTTTTTAGGAAATTAGGAAAGGAGGGGGGGTCTTGATATATTTCGTGTACAATGATGATTGGTAATGGTTTTTACTGAAATTCTACCATAAGATAAAAGAAGACATAATAGTATTTAAATATTTTCAAAAGTGCATACCAAAATGTTATTATTTGGCTATTATTGTCCCAACTAACAGATTTTTAATCAATGACATGGCATTACTTAAGTTTTTGGGATAGGAACAATTAAATTACCCATAGTATGTTTAGAAACTGATGTATGAATTCTAAGAAATTTTCTGGAAATATTCAGTTTTACATTGGTCCAATTACCTCAAATTTTATATTTTTCCAGACAAGAACTTCTGATTCTATTTCTTCTGCTTTTGTTTATATTTTTTTTTGTTATATAAAATGATGATAGATAGAATAAAATATTGAATGCTCCTTATCAGTTTTGTGAGAAGTCATTATTGTGGCCCTATAAGTCTGAAGAAATTTACCGGGTATAATCTAATATATTATATAGTATCGGTGAGATTCCTCAGCTATTATCGGCAATCGTTGTCAGAAGCTTTATATAATTGGTGAGTGTAGACCAATTCATTCTGCAGTAATCAGCCATGATACACCAGGGGATTTACTCATAAATGCCACTTTGGTAAATCATCAGTCTTGATTTAGTATTGTAAAATATCGTCCAACAAATGAAGTGTTAGCTGCGGACAGTTTCAGAATAAATGATCATTTGGCAATTGACCTGGTACGGGAATTTCTTTGTAGTTCTCTTATATGACTTTTTAAAACCAGCATTTCCTATATGCAAGGCATATCTTTAGACAAAATAAATTTCTCCTATTGCACTATTTTCTTTTAGTTGAGACATTTTAGAAAAAATATCAGATGAAAAAAATTGTTATCCTGCAGTGAGCTTTTCTCAGGATAGAAAAAGTGGGTAATGATAAACTTTAAGATTGTTTATTCTGCTCATCATTACAATGAAGACACAAGGCATAAGAGCCATGCTTTTCAAACTCCATATCTAATTGTTTGCTGCTACCTGCACAAATTATAAGCAGCTGTTTTTTGCTGTTCTCATCAAAGGTTCTCTGATTAAAGTAGTGCTATTCATTTTGCTTTAAAAAAAAAAATAGCTTCGTTTCCGTTTATGTTCCTTAAGCTTCTATCTATTTATTTAATATTCTATTCAAAGTTGTTGCATTTGACTGATGAGTTTGATTCAAGATTTTGTCCTACAGCACCTAGAGCACAGTTTTTTTTAATAAAAGACGTGATTTTTTTGCAATTATATACTGGTAGATCTGTAACCTTTTTAAACCATATTAAATGTCTATGTTACAACTTACAATTAATTGTCTTGATGCTTGTAAATCTTTATTTATTCAATTATTAATCAAAACAGATTTTTTTTACGTTAATGAAAACGTCTATTTTATTTCTATTTAACAATTCTCATTTTAAGCCAGTTTAAAATCAATCTGTCTTGTTTCACTGCTACTGTCAAGTTAGTGACAAGCAAATAGTCAACACGACACTAAATGATTAGTGTAGAGCAAAAACTTGAATTGGATTGAAGCTAACTGAATCTCTTTTTATTTTTATGTGTTGCAAAGAAATTGGATTTTTTCATAAGTCATATGAAAGAAAATTGGATTTTGTCTTATTGAGTTTTATGCTGAGTTTTACGATGAAAGCAAAGTAAATATAGAAGTTTTAGAAGGTTGTATGTCATGTTTATATGAAAGCAAAAAATGAAGGATTAGTAGTTTTACTTTGTATTAGTTTGAATAGATTCAAAGATTTGAGCTAAAGCATCAGAAAAAGAAATCAATAATGTGTATAACAACATAAATGCTAATCCTAATTAGCTCATCTTTACTTATTGAAGAAGAAAAAAATCCAGATTTAGGCATTATTGACATTGAAACAAAGATTGTCTTTTTGTAAATTATTTGTCAAAATTTTTAAATTCAAATCTTACATGTATATAAATGTCTATTGGTTTAAGGTGTTACTGTTAGTAAAGAGGCATAGCAAATTTGATTTTCTCCTCAAGTTTATAATGTAATACTGAATAAGGGGAAATACCACATTACCATATATTCCATGTCTGTTCTCATGGAAATTGATGGGAAGATTATGTAAATGATAGACTCTCTGTGGACAAACTTAATTGTTTTGAAATCTTGCTTTAGCAAGTAGAACTATAACGATAAAAATATATATATATTTCATTAAATATATCCCCCTATTTGTATCCCTTGAGCAATGATGTGTATAGATTTTTGACGTAGCTGTTAATTTGCAACACCAAACAGGAAATTCATTTTCTGGTTTTTGGCTCAAGGTTACAACTCTTTATATGATTGGGTTAGAGCTGATCTGTCAGATATAACAATGGACTAATATTTTCATTAGTGACCTGTCTTCATGATTAGATAAAGATCACGGCTGCGATCCAATGTCAATATTTGTATCATCAACTTTTTTCAACTTTTCATTAGCAACTTGTTTTGAGGTATAAGATATTATCATTTTGGGTTGAATGAAAATTGAAGATGTTAAAGATATTTTGAATTGTAATAAAATGTCACAGTTTTGATGGATAAATATGGATAAAATGTTTTGACAAATCAAAATCAAGTGGCAAGTTATTCTGCCAGTTCAATAAAGCTGACCTGTTTTCGACTTAATGGCTTTTGGCACATAAGTTTTGGGATTCAGATTATTTCAATAAGATTTCTTTATCTTCTGAGTTTATTTCCTTTACATATAAATAATAATACGATTTAACTTCAAAAACAGTTTCAGCACATATGAAATACTTGCTGTCTAGAACTTGTAAATTAAGAAATTGATATAAATAATATTTTGAAATAATTGTCTATATTTAGAATGAAGTTGCTGCAGCCCTTGCAGAAGCAGGATATTCCATCTTTGCTTGGAAAGGTGAATCAGAGGAAGATTTCTGGTGGTGTATAGATAAATGTATTAACTGTGAAGGATGGCAGCCAAACATGGTAAAAATCTAAAAAATATTGTTCACAAAACAAAAAATGAAAAGAAATAAAAAGTACATGTACAACAGTTTATATAAAATATATTGACCAAACCATGTCTATCATACAAAAAGTTAAGAAAAAGAAAAGGCAAAATATACCAAAAAAGCACACTAAAATCACAAAATAAAGAATTAAATATACCAAACAGGCTCACTCAAATCACAAAAAAAAATACAGACAGTACCAGGGCAATATGACAAACAAATCATTCTAATAAAAATTGGTTTTGCAACATGCACTAAGCCAACCCAAAAAATCAGGGATGAAGTGAGTAAAACCAAACATGGCTCTGTGTTGAAGGTTGCTTTTTGACCTAGAATGGTTTTAAACCTTTACAAATTGTGACTGATGCAGAGTTGTCCCATCGGCACTCATACCACATCTTCTCATATCCTAGTTTATTATAAGTTCTTGTATGAAAGTCAGGATTGCAGTTTATGCATAAACCGTATTTACATCATACTGTATTTTGTAGATTTTGGATGATGGAGGAGATGCCACACATTTGATGTTAAAACGTTATCCAGCCATGTTTAACATGATTAAAGGAATTGTAGAGGAAAGTGTGACAGGAGTTCATAGGTTATATCAGCTCTCAAAAGGAGGAAAATTAACTGTTCCAGCAATGAATGTCAATGATTCTGTTACAAAGGTAAGGGGAGATTACTTTGGTTATGTCTGCTCTTTTAAAGAAGAAAATAGAAAAGAATTTAGACAAATCAATTATCTGTTGAAGAAACTAGTAACAAGACATAAAGTCATGGTAGAAGCAATAAATATGAAGGATAAGAACAAAGTAAAGGGTAGGATTCTTTTGTATCCTTTTCTGTAAAAAGAAAGAAACGTTGACAAATCTGAATTAGTTAAAAAAAGGAAGCTTATTAACAAGTTTGAAAATGTTAAAACCAACCAACTTAAAAATGATTAACACATAGTTTTGATTTGACCCAATTTAATTTATGTATAGTATGTTATTTTACCATAGTTTAGTATACTATGAAAGATTATATTTAATCAAATTGTTTTTCAGACAAAGTTTGATAACCTGTATAGTTGTAGAGAGTCAGTTTTAGATGCGTAAGTAGAATATGAAGAAATTTGGTGATACTTATGCAGTTAAAATGGCAAAGAACCTCTCATTGTTGTGTTGTTATGAAGGTTCCATTGAATAAGACAGAAAAAACATATTTTGATCATTGCTATGAAATACTTTATTTCCAAGTTAAACTCAAGTTCATGGGAATAACATATTGTTCTTCATTAAAATTATTTTTTGTTAAACTAATGACTCTCTGAGACAATTAATTCTTTATTCCATTGGTCAATTAAAACTTCCATGCAATGATGAAATTGAGATCTGTTAATAAGATTTTGCATTTTGTGCTTAATAGATAGCAAACATGACATAATGGTTTAATTTTTAAATTGTTATTTGGATGGAGAGTTGTCTCATTGGCACTCACACCACATCTTCCTATATCTATGACAGCACGTAAGCCAAATAAATTCCAATGAATCTAAATGAAATCATATTCTCTTTTAAGCGTACTTGCCAAGAAGGTTTGATATGAAATGATAGGACATTCTACTAAAATATTTAATTGGATGCCTTTTCCAATGTATGTCAATTAATTTTATACGTTGTGAAAGTCCAGGCTGTGATAGATTATGCATTTACATCCTTGTCTTTGTAGTAGTCAGCTTGTCTGTTTTGGTATTGTTTTCATTGGCATATGTATGTTTTTAATTGTAGATTAAAGAGAACAACTGATGTGATGTTTGGTGGGAAACAGATCCTTATATGTGGATATGGTGAGGTAAGAAATAGATTACTCATAAATAAAATTGTTTTAAGGATCAAACTTTATAATCTAGAAACAGCATCATTGAGAGAAATAATATTCGTTTACTGAAAAATATACACTTGATATTTATTGAAATGTAAATTTAGAAGTTGAATGTGATCTTTTAGTTATGGTATAGAATAATTCCTAACTATAGGTGTAATACCACCAAATCATGGTACTTCACATCCGGTTGCATACGAAAGTAGGTCTAAAAAAATATTTCCTTGAATTTGACCATTGTAGGTAATTAATCCTACATTTTATTGCAGTAAAACTATTTCTGTGTCATAAACATATGTCTTGGGTATTTCAAAACACCATTATTTTTTATTTGTGATTTCTATAGAAAATTTTGTAATCTTGAGGTTACATGGTGACTAAACCTTGTACACAGATAGAATAAGGGGAGAAATTTGATTGGTTAACTTCCAATGATGGTTATTTTCTTATATGCAATGAAATGTTATGTGAAACTTTTTCTATAGAACTGGACAGGATAAAACTTTACTCATGCCAAGTATTTCTTTATTTGAAACAAATATAAATTCTGCACAATTTTTTGAAAAGTGCAAATTTAACAAAGACTAATAGGGGAAAATCAATGGTGACATTACACCTATACTTATATTTTATATTATTTTCTTTTTACTAGGTAGGAAAAGGTTGTTCTGCAGCATTGAAAGGTTTAGGATGTAGTGTAATGGTCACAGAAATTGACCCAATATGTGCTCTACAAGCTTGGTAAGTCTTAAGTACTACATATAATTATTTATAGAAATACTATGGACTCATTACTTTTAGTTTGATACTAGTTTTATTGGGTTTTGTGGATACAGGGGAACCCCAAATTCAAATGTTCAACAAATTACAAATTTTATATAGACTTTGTTTGCAGAGTTTGGCAAAACCAAGAAATGAATTATCCACAAAAATTCACGTTTTCCTCATATCCAGGCAAATTGGTATCCAAGAAAATAAATGAATCCACAGTAAACATGTACAATAATGAATGGTCTTATTGGAAGAACTATGGTTTGAAGTCTTCCATTGAAACTTATAATTTTATAGTAACATACATTTTAAAAAAAAATTTACTTATGAAGATGAAGATCTGATTTAGAAAGTTTTCCTGTTCTCTTTTGCAATGTGGAACAACATTTTACAGTGTTTATGAGATTCTTCTTTAGAAATTGTGTTTTTGTGTGCTTAAGCTTTGACTTATCTATATATTGTACCGGTAACTTTTGTCTATTTTTAGTATGGATGGTTTCAGAGTTGTCCGACTTGAGGAGGCCATAAAGAGTATAGATATTTTAATAACATGTTCAGGTAAATATGTATTTGGATTGATTAATTTTATCTATATATGAATAGTTTTATTAATGGGAAATGATATCATAGTAAGACAACATTTAAAGCAAACCATTATTACCGCCTTCATCTTTACCAATTGTGTCCTTAATGTCAAAGTGATATTTATTACTTTTCAGTGTATACTAAGTGTTTCTAAATTTATCCCTTATCATTGAAACTCATCGTTGATCAATATATTTATATGCATGATGTGCTTTACTAAAAAGGGTAACTAAACCAGCATACTCAAGAACTTGATTTTTTCCGTCGCCAGTAGTTACAAAGAAGGATAACTTCATTTTTTCAGGTAATAAGAATGTAGTGACCAGATCCCACATGGATAGACTGAAGACTGGTTGTATTGTATGCAATATGGGCCACTCCAACACAGAAATAGATGTTGTAAGTTTTGAAATATTTTGTCCATTTTTTCTCCTTATGAAGATAACCATTAAATGAGGAGTGATAGTGTTTTTAAATATATGTAATTATGGTTTGTCCTACACCTAACCATATTTTAAACTAAGATTTGTACTATATCAGGAAAAAAATAATTTAAATATTATTTTGCTGTTTTGGAGTGAGGACTAATATCAGCAATGAATTTTGAAAGGAAAGTTAGGCTTACAGAGACATTTGTCTTGGCTTAAATGCCTTTAACTTTTGATTGCAGTAAAATACATATTTTGGATCCTGTTACATGCATATATATATAGAAGTGGGTTTTTTTTTATATGTAACACAAACAGACGTAAACTTTTTCTTGTCATAGATATCATATTGCATATTTAAAAGTTTATGAATCAAACTGGGAAAATGAACTGCATATTATAGAAGTTAATGAATCTCAAACTTCTTACTGAACAAATAAACTTCCTTGCCTATAAGTGATTGTTAATGCATCAAGGTTAATTGCAAACAATAACTCTCACATGTTTATGTTTCAGGGTAGTTTACGAACCCCAGACCTCACATGGGAGCAAGTTAGATCTCAAGTTCACCATATCATATGGCCAGATGGCAAACGTATTATATTATTAGCAGAGGTAACAATTTTTTTTAAACAAAAACACTGTATATCTGACATTCTACAGTCTTTTCTTAACCAATATCTATTATATGTTTATGATTGAAAATTGAGTTAAATATATTCAATTTATTGTCATGTGCATCATATCATAGCACAACAATTGCAATATGCTTTAACATTCATTTTATACTACAACATAAAATTGAGAATGGAAATTAGGAAACAACTGTTCCAAAGAGCAGAAAACAATCAATACTGTTTCTCATTTATAAATTGTTAAGAATTAAGTTTTATGATCATGATTATTTCCAAAATAAAAAAATATGTACCTAATCAACTTTAAAAATCATGAATTATCAAGTGGGTGAAATAAAAGGAAGTCAATAGGTATAATTTGTATTGCCTGATATAAATATTTTTTCAATATATTACAAAATACAATATATCATAAATAATTAAATACACAAATGAAAATACATAAACATAGATATATAACCAAATTTTTTGGCAAACATCCGCCACTATGAATTTATAAACGGAAAAAAAAAAAAAAAAATTAACAAGGGAGGGAGGGTGGGTAATTTCAACGTAATATCAAATTCAAAAATGTAAAGAAAACACTTTGCAATAGTATAAATAAACAATTAACAACAAAGGAAAAGTTTATATCCAATAAAAAGAGCGAAATAATATAGTGAGTAAATTTAATGCAAGAGTTTATACTAATGAAAATCTAGTTTGAACCAGTGTGATTACTGAGGTGTAAAATATAAATTTCACTGTTTTGCTAATTAAATAATTTAAATCTTAAATTAAACCCTTTAAAAGTTGAGAATATAGATACAATTTGAGAAATATTTATTGGAGAAAATGCCTCTATTATTTACTATCTTAATATTTCAGGGTCGTCTAGTAAATTTGAGTTGTTCTAGTGTCCCTTCATTTGTTGTCTCCATCACAGCTGCTACTCAGGTAAAGATTGAACATTGTTTCATGCCACTGTGTTATATTTATACATTTGAATGCTAATGATTAGCCTCTAAGATTTATACATTTCCTACTTCACTAATATTGCCTGAATTGAATGGTTTAAATAGTAACATTATAGGACATAAAAAAGAAGGATGATCCAGATTTGTGTTTTCAATTATTATGTAAGTTCCTTGTTTTTTTATGGCTGACTGAGGAAAAAGTGTTTTTTTTAGGATAACTTATTTGATTGTTTTAACAATTTTGCATACAAACTGATGAAAATTTGATTTTTTTTTAACATTTCACTTCAACCAATGAATCCACACAAATAAGTACATTACAAATAAAGATGAATGGTAATGGTTGTAATTAGTACTAGATTTTGACAAGTTATTTTATATATGGTTTTATCATTTTAGGCATTAGCATTGATAGAACTATACAATGCACCTCCAGGCAGATATAAACAAGATGTCTACCTCTTACCAAAGAAAATGGGTATGTAAAGCATAATTTTGTAATGAAAACGTACTGAAACTTATATCTACATTGTAACTGAAGAAATTTTTGAAGATAAACTACATTGAATATCCCAGAAAAAAAATCGAAAACAGGCAACAGTAATATACTGTTGTCCAAAAGTCATGAATTGATTAAGAGAAAACAAATCTGGGTTAAAAACACATGCACTGTTAGAGGAAATCAAGCGAATAACAGACACACTTAACTGCAACAAAAAAAACCTTTAAATTGTCCACAAGCAAAACTAATTTCATTTATAATATCAGTTTGTACATTTGAAATAAGAATGTCTTATGATTCCAATATTTGGCCAAATATGTAACATACAATAATGCAAATTATTTTTTCAGAAAGTCGATTACAGACAAGAGTAAAGCTTGCAAACCCCTCGTATAATTATTTCTGGATAAGCCCTTAAAGAAAATAAAATATTGCATACAAGGGGAGACAACAACAATCAAAATGGAGATCAGTTCTTTTTTATTCATGTAGAATACAAATTTTAATTAAATAATTTCTATGTATTTCAGATGAATATGTAGCAAGTTTACATTTACCAAACTTTGATGCACATCTGACAGAACTATCAGATGAACAAGCAAAATACTTAGGATTAAATAAAACAGGACCCTTCAAGCCAAATTATTATAGGTAAGTCAAGAGATGTGTTATTGAGAGGGAACAGTATTATTCACTATGAATTTATGTAAGCATAATTGATAGCCTTCTTGTTTTTTTGATATTTTGGCTTACTGTGGATCTCTTCCAGCAAAGTTATATTTGTTCTTCATTCCTTTTATTTTTATTATGTTAGATATAATTTTTATGCATATTCTGTGATTGCCAATCTAACCAAATTAACTGAGGCTAGATGGAATAGAAGAAGTAGAAGAATACTTATAATAAAATTAAACTCCGTTTGGTGAACCAATGCCTGTGTGAATGCTTTTGGTAGAGCCTATGAATAATTAAATTGTAAATTTAGAAAAATAGTTATGGTTTTATTATTGTAGAAAGTGTGGCAGGATACATTTTTCAAAAATAAAAACTGGCATTTTAAATTTGAAGTTCATTATTTATAAGCTACATTTCCTAATTTTGTTTTAGAAATTTCATTTTTAAAAGTTCCCAATCAACATTATTTTTGTTTAAATTTTTTTTGTGTACTTTGTAAAATTACTCTACACATATTGATTGGAGTGTAACAACATTTTTTTTTTAAATCTATCTGAAGATCAGTCTCCAAGTTTAAGCTTAAACAATTATATATGATAAATGGATTTTTTTTTTTTTTTAATTGGATAACATTTAAAAAAAAAAAAAAAAAAAAAGAATGAAATGTGTCAAATTTCATTGGGAAAATAATCCTCTGAGGGAAATCTCCCACTTTGGAGGTTTTTATTTGGCATTTATGAGGAAGGCAGAAGGGATATCTGTATGTTTTGGTCAATCTTTGTTTTTACCAAATTTCTAAATTTTGTAATCTTCAAAATTTATATCAAAAAGCCTAAAGTTATATGAGGCAAAAGGTGTATAAAAATAGTGTAAATCCAGTAATTATGGTGTGCCTTTATTATTGTGTTTCAATATGACAGACTAAAATGTGTGAAAAATAATTGAGATTGCACAAAAAGCTGCATACTAATGTCAGATTTCAGAAAGCAAGCTCATATTATGAACAAGTCACATTATTCACATGTACAATAATAAAAAAACATTTACAATAATTTCTGAATTTACATTATAAATTTTAATCACACAAATCTATTCATGGTACATCCTGAAATCACTTTATATCTTCATTGGTTTGAGATATGTTTGCATTTTAATAACTTTAAAACCACTGATTGATTTTAAAAACATTTCAGTTATCTCTTTCATACTGCTGGGAACAGTCTAAGTCTGATAAAAATAAATTTGTTTCTCCTGTTAGTAAGATATTTTATGTTTAGATTTTTTCCCCATTTTACAGATTAAAGTGTTCAACCTAAAATAGTTTGTCACATTATGAAAACCATAAACATTATTGTTGTTTAAGCTACCTAAAGCACATTTTTATTTTTACAGAATAAAGATAGTCTTAAGCTCCATATACTCTGGACTATTTCTTTATGTTAAAAGACAGAGAGATTTTTTTTTTCAATAATAGCTATTGAGATTAGAACTATGCCTTGAATAAAAACAGTGTATGAAAAATAATATTTGATTTTTTTTCAAATGCATTCTAATACAGTTAAATGCAATTTTAATTTGACAGATCGATTTCGTGTCCAGAATGCAATGACCATCAGCATTTATGTAAATGTAATTCCAAAGGTTCGACCAGCTAGTTTATGTGATTAACATGTGGCATTGTCTAAACTCATGACATCACCATGTTAATTTCAACTAAATTTATATAAAGTTTTGTTGCAATAATAAATCAATCAGTGGTTTTTTACTCCATATATATATTTGTGTGTATGTTTTAATAATGCTCTGTGTGATGTTGTTGGTAACCCTTCCATCCATATTAGTAATCTGTGATACAGAAAGGAAAATAAACAAATGAATATTGGTAGATAAAACAAAAAACAAAAATATGGTCTTCTGAGAAACTTAATAAACAAAAAATTGCCAAAGGACTACCATTTTAAGCTTGTAAAAGTTTGATCAGACCTGTAAGAACTTCCTCTATAAAGAATTTCCAGAAATGAACATAAGTTTATTGGTAAATTTTGTTGAGTTCTATTGATTAAATCGAGCTGTTGATATAATTTTGTTAAGGATTCCTATGTTTTCTTTTTCAATTTTTAAAAAGATCCACAAACATGTGTTCATCCTCATCATACATCATGTATATATAACAGTGTGAAAAAAATGTGTAATTTGTGTAAATTCAGAAAGTGTTGCTATGTTTTATCACTACAAAAAAAGTGTGACACAATTAAAATTGCATATATTAATTATCTACAACCTGCAATTCCTGAAGTTTCCTTTTATAATTAGCATTGTATCTCTTTTCCTTCTAAATAAAGCACAATAATAAACTCAAGCAATACTTTCTGAATATACAGTGGCATTTTAACATGTCAATTACATTTTGAATCAAAGATTAAAAGCTGTGTTATAATATATTGGCTATGTTGATGAAAGAAAGAATCGATCAAAATATTCCAGATCTGAGAATAGCTGTCACACTAGCATAGCTGATTTTAAGTTTGATATTACAAGTGCATTAGTTTAATCTCATGATAGTCAATTTTACACTTGATAAAACCTTTAACTGTTAATGCAAAACTGTAAGGTATGGATTCATTCTGACACATTTTGATTTTTTTTAATTGAAACTGACATTGTGGTCATATTGATCATAATAACAAGTAAACAGTAATTTAAAAGGTGGCAGAAAAAAATATTTCTAACTTGTATAAGGACTGACCATATGTACTGCATATACTTTTAAGTAATAAATTAGGAGTAACTCTCAATAAAAATGAAAAATTCTCAAACCCTGCAGCAGAAATATGATTAAGAGTATTGAAACTTAAGACAATGAAAGCGGGAATTAATTACTGTGATTGACAGTCTCAAGAATTTATTGAATGCAATGTAATCATAGTGAGTCTAATGATCGAGTAATTTTCTATAGTGCCTTAAACTAGAAAATCATATATTAAGTACAACAAAAAAAAGGCAAAACTATTATATTTCATTGCGGGTATATTAAATATATTCATAGGTAATATTAAGTTTTTGACGAGTTTTATATTTTATTTTTCAGATATTAAAGAGAACAGAATCGTTGGAGATTACCCACCATTCCACAATATGCCACGACAATAAACATATCATGTGATTTGATCATGTGACAGACAACTTTATTTCCTGCATTTTTTCTTTGAAATTGAACAGAACATGATTTTATTTGATTAAAGACAAAGCGTATTACTTTTTCATTATATACATTTTATTTGGTTGGAAAGGAAGCTCTTGTATGTTTTTAAAAAAAAATTGAATGCAGTTTAACTTTTGTATATTCAATTTCATTTCACAAAAGGAATTCAGAAAACTTTGATCACGCCAAAATTATAAAAAATATGTATTGCAAAAACAAGCACACAGACCCATTTTTGTTTCATAATAGTTTTGATTGGTGTGTTACGTGCATATTAATTTAGATATGGAAAAAAATAAGAAAAAGTAGTTTCAATTTTCCTAAAGTACCACATAGGATAGAATATTCAGTTGAACTATTTTGAATTCAAAACAAAACAATTAAGTAAGAAATGCAAATGATGTCATATTTTGGACTATTTGTTATGTGCCTGCATGTTTTTAAATTTTCATATATTCTGAAAGAAACTGTGATAGTATGTTTAAACAGTGATAAATAAACGTTTAAAAGTATATATTGTTCATATACTATCAAGATATATAGACAAACTTCTAATCTGTCAGATGTTACTGTCTTTCTATTACAATTAATCAACTAAATGATTGTTTTTGTTTTTCATATTATCGTGTAAAGATAGTTTGATCAGCTGGTAACAATGCACATAGGGTTTTATTATATGCAGTTTGAAGAATTGAATTCATATAACTTACTGAAATCATTTTAATATACCAAAGATTCATAGGTTATGGTATATGTGTGCAATAATGAAATCCTGATACAAATAACAAAAATGTATGAAATAACTTAAAACATGACCCTACAAAATCTGAAAACTTCATTCTGATTTGTTGGATTAAAATTCATAATGGCCAGTTTCAACTTTACTTAAGCTTTTCTGAACAAAGGTCTTGTGTGTCATTTCCAATGTAACATTGATTCTAGTTTATTGGATTATTGAATCAAACACTTAACATTCTTTTTGTATCAATTCAATTCAAAGAGGTAAATAATAAAAATAAAATTAGAACGGGAAAAAAAATCTGGGTATCATTTGTCTATTCTGTAATTATTTCAAATTTGAATAAAAAAAAATCTAGAGTTGAATTTCGTTTGAATTGTTTGTGCATAGTCACTGTAAGAAATTTTTTTTCCATTCCTGTTTTCTTTTTCATCTTTTTTAGTATGTATATAATGTAGTTTACACTTTTGTTCATTCTTTTGAATCTCAGATTTTTTTCAAACTGACTGTAGATGTAACTCATAACATCTCCTCATTGTTCTTTTATTGAAAATTAAGATGCATTGATTACGAATAAGTCTTAAAATGTATGTATAAATTTCCATGTTTTTTATTTTAATTTTCATAATTTTCTGTGATTTGTTCAGTTGCATATCTGTATATACTCAAATGTAATGTATAAACAGAGGTCTGGAATGTATTTGAGTTTTATTTGATTTTAATTGATTTTGATTTTAATTGAATTAACACTTCATATAATAAAAGGTAAAGAAAAAAAATCAGATCTAGACATACTTAGCCTTTGCATTAGTTTGTATATAAAATATTATTGTTTGATAATATTGCCTTAAAAAGAAATGCATTTATGAGGTTAAAAAAATGTTTTTGAGGAATTTTTCCATTTAAATAAACCCCCAAAACAACTGTTTTAAAAAGGCATTAGAAAATTTAAAGTAGACATCAAGCACACTAAAATGCACTTTCTAAGATGACGTTGTGCATTGTTGAAATGCAAAGTATAAACATATTTTTTGTAAATATGAAAATATAGTAATAATAAACTAGAGCGACTTTTTTTTTATCTTGGTTAAATAATTTTCAGGTCATTATTCCTGTGTCAATTTATGCATATAAATATCTGTGGTAAATCAAAAGTATTCATGAACCAGATGAAATATTGTACAAGTAAACAAAAAATAGTATAATTTTAAGGGTGGTGAAAAAGGAATAATGGCCAAAAACAAGGGGATTGGTTGTAATGTACTTGTAATAAATTATATGAAGCATCTTTATTTGAAAAAAGACTAAATTGGAAGAAAAAAAATTTGGAAAAAAGATATTTGATTTAGAAAAATATGTGACAAAACAGAAAATAATGCTACAGGTCCATGGCAAGGCAAACAATAATTTATTGGTATGAATTTATCCATTTTGCCAATATGTTTTGTGAAATTACAAAATTGTGTTCATGAAATAGTCTAAAATGATGATAAAAAAATTTGTAATCAAGAAGTTACCAAAATGGATGGACAAACTTAAAACATTTAAAGCCAAGAGTTAATTAATTTTCTGTCTTGCATGCAATTGTAGCTGAATTTTCTGTATTGTCTAAGGATATCAATATGGTGGTGTGTAACGGGTTTTGGTAATATAAAGATCATAATGGAAAGAAGATAATAGATATATAATGTATGATTAAATGTAATTCAGTTTCTGTGATATGAGTTATAAATATTGTATTGCACATTTAGATTTACACATTTCCTTAGAAAGGAGTTTTAAGTAACAGTTTTGGGCTTTTTCATAGGATACTCTCTTGGAAGCTTCTCTAAGTTCATAAGCTAAATGTTTTAATATTCAGTGGTAATATAAATATTGATTTTCAAACAAATATATATGAAAATGTTGATGAAAAATTCTAGTCTTAAACTATTTTGCTAAATTTTCAAAATTGTTCATTATCCAATACCATAAGTTACTATGCAGTGGTTTTCATATAGTCTTAGCATTCAGGGACAGTTGTAAATAGTATTATCTCCTCTTAATTACTTCATTTAAACTGCACTGCATTATGGTTACATTCCAGTGCCAAAAAAGTTTTATATATTTCTTGGTTAGAAAAGACTGGTGAATAATACATACATTTGCATATTTATTAGAAAAATTTAGTGATTCATGTTTTTTGAGACCCCTTTAAAATTCAACAGACATCAACACTTCCTTTATTAAGTTCAATAGTAAACATTTCTTTAATTCCATACAAGATACTTTTTAAGCAGTGCAGTTTCTATGTTGCCTCAATTTTTATGATTAAATAAAAGCTATTTAAAAGCTAAAAATTTAATTAAAATGTGTTATTTGTTAAACTAAATATGGATATGTAACTACACATAGTCACATTACAACAGTCACTATTTATATTACATGTCACTTTATATAGAATAAATGTATTATTATATAAAGACAAATTCATGAAAGGTCAGTGTTTAATTGATTGTTAGTTAGAATAAGAGATTTCAAATGATTTAGTGTGATTACCATGGTAACAATGCTGTTACTCTAGAGTCCATTATGTTATAAGTCAGAAATTGTTAGAAATAAAAGCAGTTTATTAATGATATGAGTGATTCGTTTGTGTCATTGCACTAAACTCTTACACAAATGGTAAAAGAGGTCCAAAATCCTGTGACATCTGCAAAATTCAGTGGTGTTGATACAAACATAAACTTGATCTAAAATGCATTATAATAGTCTCACATACTACAATTCAGATCCATATGTGAAGGCCCTTTGAAAAAGGTCAGTATAACTATTCACTGTGGAATGATGGACAGGTTTTACACTATATATATAGGACCTACATCTGTAGGGCCATGAAAACTACACCAATGGAGCAATGTTTTATGCGAGTCCAGAGTACTATAAAGCCTATTGCATTTGCTAAAACCAAAACACAAAATCTTACATTGACAAAGGAACCACGGAAATGAAGTTAAATTTGGATTATACCTACATGACAAGACTTGTACACCTTACAATTATTCCAAATATAGTTGACCTATTGATTAATATAGTGCTTAAAAAACAAACCAACACACAAAAAACATAACATTGACTAAAATGCAATGACACAAGATAATGTGGTCAATGTCCAATGTCAGATGAAACCTGCTAGACTGACATACAATCATTACAATCATTTTATACACCAAATATAGTTTTTATATTTGAGAAACTGAGCAAATCATGTAACTTCAACCTTGATCACTAAACTATGAATTAAGGTCGAGGCCAGGTGAATTCTATATGAAATACCTGTATAGACGTTGCATGGAACCAATATAACAAATATAGTTATCTCATTACTCATAATGCTTGAGAGTTGTAAGTAGTTGCTCAACCATGAAAATATGATCAAGAACAATGACATATGATTGACGAAAATTTTCTTACATGATGTGTCTGCATACAAGGTATGAAAAAATCCACAAAACAAAAATACCGAACACTGAGGAAACATCAAATGGAAAAATTTAAAGCGCAAACGATTGAAAAAAAACTCATATCCTAATTTTGTACAGGCATTTTCTTATGTAGACAGGTAACATGTCAAAAATAGGGGTATATCAGTCAGCATTGTGTAACATTCTTACTCATTATAAAAACAAAGAAATATTTCACCAAAGAAAAACAAACGATATATAGACAAAGCACATAAGCAAAACATAAGAAACAAGAAAACAAACATGTACCATAGCACAATCACACAACTAGGGAATGTAAAAATTACTGAGTCGCGCAAAGGATATTAACAAAATTCGACTTAATTGTAAAGGTAATAAAATAAAAAATTTAAAAAAGAACACTGTAAAACAATATTAAGATGATAACCAACGTTAGTACATAGAATCTATAATTCAAGACCGTCGTGTATAATTTGTGAAGTTGATCTGGAATAATTGAGGTATTTAGGTAATTTAAACTCGTTAACTAAGCGACTTTTTCAACATTCGCCGCTCCACTATTATGATTCACCATACTATCATCCTTGTCAAATTATATGTTTTGATATGTGGGATTACCTCCTTTACTGTGTCTCTGAAAACAGATCCTAACTGTTTTTCAACTTATGAATTCGACGTTTTATCATCAACCTCATTGTTATGGCCAATTCTGACAAAGTGTCTAGTTCTAATTCTTCTCGTTTAGCTCATGTTCTGGCGTAGTCATCAATGGAATCCTTAATTATTTTGAAGTTAAGGTTCAAATTGATGTGTAAGGGTTCTTTAAATTTAGGACCATTAGATATCACCTGTCAGATATTTTCCATGTTGAATAATGTTTAGATCTCAAGAAATAACATTGCTCAAGGATTTTGTGATTTTATTTCTTGAAATTATGAATAGAAGATTTGCCATCATGACAACTATAAGGATGTTCGATTGTCATGTTTTAGATTTTTTTGTTAGATTTTCGAAATCCTCTGGTTTTATCCATTTGAATGCATTACACAAATTTGCCCATTGACCCCCATTTTTTTTTTATAAATCTTTTGCATGTATAATTATAAGCCATTTGTATAAGTCATATAAAATCTTTTTTATTTTTAATAGTTTTTTGAGAACATGAACTTGCCAATGATAAAGCTATAAAAAAATCAAGATAAGAACATTTTCCCGCCCAAATTTCAATGGCTAATATCTCGAAAACAAGCACATTGACCTCTATATTTTTTTTGGCTTTTTTAATTAATCCCCTAATAAATAAACCCATCATATATACCAGGACTAAATTTTGTATATACGCCAGACGCGCGTTTCGTCTATAAAAGACTCATCATAATATATACTAGTGTTATAGAAAGCTATTTATTTTGAAACTGAGTAGCGAATTTCCTCAATCTTTCACATGTATAATTATAAGCCATTTTTAAAAGTCATATACAATCTTATTAATTTTTTAATAGTTTTTGAGAACATTAACTTGTCAATGATAAAGGTAGAACAAATCAAGATAAGAACATTTTCCCGCTCAAACTTCAATGGCTAATATCTCGAAAACAAGCACATTGACCTCTATATTTTTTTGGCTTTTTGGCTTTTTTAATTTATCCCCTAATAAATAAACTCATCATAGATACCAGGACTTAATTTTGTATATACGCCAGACGCGCGTTTCGTCTACAAAAGACTCATCATAATATATACTAGTGTTATGGAAAGCTATTTATTTTGAAACTGAGTAGCGAGTTTCCTCAACAAAATGTACAAAATGTTAACATTGATAAAATATTTTTCCCAAATGTTTTCTTGGCATGAGAAGTTTATTATGTTGAAAATTAATGACTTAATGTCTATTTGAGGCAACTTAATTTTATTTTTCATTTGATTTCGAAATTGTTAGTGATTTATTATTAAAATAAAGTGTTCTAAAATCAAATATCAATTACCCCTGGAAGTTTCTTTTAAAAAAAACTTATAAAGTTCATTACTTCCATAAACATAAATATTATAATCTAGCAGGCTGAACAGAGACCAACAATTCATTTATACTCTATTTATTTACACAAGAGTATAATAAAAAAAACTGTATTTTTTCTACTCTCAATTTTAAATTTCAACAAACAGGTATATATATATATACAACTCGTCTAAATATCAACCCAACAATCTGTAAATTTGTTTTCGCAAATTTTTTGTTCTTCCCTCGGCGGGATTCGAACCCATGCTACTGCGAAATCGTGACACAAAATCGCCTGCACTGTAGCCGTCCCGCTAGACCACACGACCACATGGGCTTCATAAAAATGTAGCTTTCGCTGGCCATGTGTTACCTTTCCACGTCAGTTTTAATCTAGCGGCGTACTACAGAACATGATATATAAGGCATGGAGATGTTATTTTTACAGATCAGCTAAATTATCTATCGTAAAGGATCCTAAAAATTAATGTAAGATACAATCACAGAAAATAATTATATTTATAAGAACGTCTGAGCCAGTGACAACTCTACAACAGATTTATCCATCGGATCACCAAGCAATGATGGTGATACATGGCTGTGTACATTAGGTATATACTGTCGAGGATAAATAGAGACAATCACATTACGCGGGATTCATACATGTACCTATACGCGTTAGCGCTCTCTGTATGTAACGTCATGGTTGCTATGTATTAACGTCATTGTATATTCCAGCATTAAATCATCCATTTGTATGGACGTCTTTTTCTCTATTCAAAACACAACGCAAACTACAACTTATACAATCACGAGATTGGTACCGAGACCAGGAGAAAATATGGATTCGTCGAGAATCAAGTCTATTCGAGCTTGAAATAGAGCCGCTGTCACGAAATTCTTCAAGAAACTAGGTGAGCTGAACACTGATTCGGAGATGGACATTGCAGGTCCAATTATTGACGCTATAGTGAAAAAACAAAGTGTAATTCTTAAACTTGATGAACAGATTTTGGAAAATACATCGGATGAAGAGATAGAAGTTGCAATCACAGATGCAGATGAGTATTATTTAGATCTTGAAACAAATTTACGCCGTTATAAGAAATTAGCACAAACAGTTACACCTACATGTTCAGAATTATCTCATGAAAGCATTCCAAACACACGCCCTGTCATGAACATGAATGAAGTCAATTCCGAAACCCGTCCTGTAATGAACACAGAATTCTTCCCAAGATATTCATCACAAACTACTAATAGTTCACTGTCTAGTCAAAATCATCGCTTGCCGAAGCTAACCCTATCTACTTTTTCTGGGGATATTCTTGAGTGGCAATACTTTTGGGAGTCGTTTGAAAACACCATTCATAGCAATCATACACTTACTGATGTCCATAAATTCACGTGCCTACAGTCACTTCTTGATGCAGACGCTATGAATGCCATAAATGGTTTAAACTTGTCCTGCGCAAACTATCACAAAGCCGTGGAGTTATTAGTAAATCGCTTTGGGAAAACACACAAAATTGCAAACGCTTATATGAAAGCTCTTTTAGTTTGCCAGCACCCTCATACACATTAGATAGTATCCGTAATTTTTCGGACAAGTCAGAGGTTTATATCCGTGGATTATAATCTTTAGGACAGTGCCAAGATACGTATGGTTCCCTGTTAACTCCAGTTATGCTTGGTAAGCTCACTATGGCCGTAAAAAGCAATATAACAAGAGAAAACGGAAACGACGACTGGACCCTTGGAAATCTAAGAAAGGCAATACAACGTGAAATATCTATTCAAGAAGCCAGCACTAATGGGAGCGAGTCTTATTATGATATACCTACCGCAAGTTTCCATGCCGGAATTGGTATGAAAAATGGGAATTCCGTAAATAAATCAAAATCTATAAACTATTCTCAAAGTAAAATGTGCACTTATTGCAATGATCAACATTTCCCTGCAGACTGTGAAAAGTTCACCGACAGCAAATCAAGAATGGAGATTGTTAAGAAGAGAAACCTATGTTTCAATTGTTTAGGTAACCATAAAACATCCGAATGCAGGTCGAAAAACACATGCCGTAGATGTCAACGTAAGCATCATACAAGTTTATGCAATGAGTCTTCAATTCAAAAATCACAGAGTCAGAATATTACAAGTAATACAGAAAACGGCACGCCAATCATGCATAAATCTGCTAAACAGGGAAAATCTACCGTCTTCTTAAAAACAGCAATCGCTCCAATATGGTCACAGAATTAGTGCGCCAACGCTTACATCCTTTTCGACGAAGGAGTGCAACGATCATTTATGACACAGAAAATAGCCGACAAGTTGAACGTCAAGCCAGACGGACAGGAAACCCTCAACATATCCGCCTTCGGAAATTCTGACAAGAATGTTCGTCACATGAATAAAGCCACAGTTTATTTAGAAGCAGACTCAGGTGAGAAAATACCTTTACAAGTATTGATTGTACCTACCATAGCAGCGCCGATTCAGAATAACCGCAGGTACATTTCGCAACATCTACATTATTTGAAAGGACTAAAACTAGCCCACCCGTTATCAGAGGATAATAGCTTTGATATTTCTTTACTCATTGGAGCAGACCACTACTGGGATGTAATCAAGGATGATATCGTTCGAGGCGACGGACCGACAGCGATGAACTCCAAAATAGGATATTTGTTATCTTGACCACGTACGCGTACAAGTGGACAACGCAATTCACATATGATGCACATATTATCTAGTCACACAAAAAAGGACTATGATATTGAGAGATTTTGGAAATTGGAGTCCCTTGGTATACAAGAAAACGACAAACTTAACACAGAAAAACAGAACATCAAAGAATTTTCATCAACATCGATAACATATGAGGATGGAAAGTACGTTGCAAAACTTCCATGGATTGAAGAATGTTATGAATTACCGACAAAAGAGATGATTGCAAGAGCAAGGACCCATAGAGTCGTTAACCGTTTAAACCAGGAACCAAACTTATTTAAAATATATGGATACATAATTAAAGAGAAGAAAAAACGTGGTTTCATCGAAAAGGTAGAAGAGACGGAGGACGAGCCACAGCGCATACACTATATACCTCATCATCCCGTTAAAAAAAATCTACCCACTAGAGATAAATTTAAATGACAATGATGAATCGCAAATACTTAGAAGGAGTGTTCGTTTACAAAACCGTAATCAGAGACTGTAATACTAATTGAGAACAATTTTCAATCGCAATTTGATTCAGAGATAGTTTTATATGTGAATTCATAGACTTTTTTTTTCATTTCTTTTCATTTATAGATAATTTTCTTAATTTGGATAAATTACTCACTGAACAATTGAACAATTTCGCGGCCCCGAGTATGTCGAGGATAAATAGAGACAATCACATTACGCGGGATTCATACATGTACCTATACGCGTTAGCGCTCTCTATATGTAACGTCATGGTTGCTATGTATCAACGTCATTGTATATTCCATCATTAAATCATCCATTTGTATAGACGTCTTTTTTCTCTATTCAAAACACAACGCAAGCTACAACTTATACGATCACGAGAATACAACTCGTCTATATATATATATAAGTACGTCTGAGTCAGTGACACTCTACATCAGATGTATCCATCGGATCGCCAGCAATGATGGTGATACATGGCTGAGTACATAATGTATATACAACTCGTCTAAACATCAACCCAATAATGTTAGATCTGTAAAATTGCTTTCGCAAATTTTTTGTTCTTCCCTCGCCGGGATTCGAACCCATGCTACTGAGATATCGTGACACCAAATCGCCTGCACTGCAGCCGTCCCGCTAGACCACACGACCACCTGGGCTCTACAATAATAACGCTTTCAGTGGCTGTGTGTTACCTTTCCTCGTCAGTTTTAATCTAGCGGCGTACTACAGTACATGATATATAAGGCATGAAGATGTTATTGTTACAGATATATATACACAGTTTAAATCTAAAGATAAAATCAAAAGTAGATCCGTTAAAAGGTAAAGACAAAATGTATCTGTTAAAATATATTACCAAGATATATATAAAGACCATAAATGTAGAAAAATAAACATCTTTCAAATAGAACAAATAACAACATAAAAAGGAGTTCGCAAACGAATACTCAAAAACGTTAAGATTGCGAACAATAATCCTACCAAAGAGAGATGCATTGTTTTCTTTAAACCTTATTTTTATAAAACAAAATCAAGATAGTCATTGACTATTGTAAATTTTATATACAAACACTGATACATGCATTTAAGACATTTGTTTATATTTGGATTCTACAACAATCAGGATTTAAGATCATTTCAAAAAAACATGTTGTATATCTGATTATGGTTCTCAGGTTTTGGATGCTAAGCATTTATTAATCTATGATTCCCACTGATAATACTACATGTACAACTCCCACATCTGACTTACAAGTTATGATGTTCTTTTTGTATTTCTAATTAATTGTAAAGTTTATTTTTGTACTTCTATTTAGTTTTGATGATTCACGAAACATCATGAAATACCTTTACCTTTTTAGTTTATGGGTGTTTTATTAAAGAGTTTACACACCATTAATTTAAAACTTTTGATTTTACCACATCCAAAGGGTGACATTCAAGGATAAATTTTGAAAGTCATTATAGAATTAGAGTACATGATTATGTTAAAAGTACTTAATACAACACAATTTTTAATAAATGCAGAAAAAGAAAAATGAGTTTACATATTCAAGCTTAACAAATTTTAAATTTTAGATTGTATCAATCTTCAAATCTTTTTCAATTAAGATAAGTTTCCCTCATAAAATGATGTATCGGAAATAAAATGATGGATTATGCCATGTTTAAAAGAATAATTGACAAAATGTATTTTTCTCTTTACCTTTTCAATCTATTAAATGGGAACATAGTCAATTATTCAAATTTCATTTTTACAGAGCCATTAATAAACTTTAATTTGTTAATAAAATATCAGTTATATCCTGCTTTTTCTCCCCCAAAATAATTGATTTACCCTTTAAATGTTTGTTGATATTTATATTGCGTAGCTACACTTGTTATATAAATTAAAACGGATTCTTGCTTTGCAATGCCATTATATTCAATCTTTTCTGTGAAATACTGAAACAGCTGTTGGATTAGTTGTTAAAAATTAATCATTTTGAAACAATATGTCAAATTCACTACGTCCACAATCGGCCAGAAGAGCTCAAGTACAGAAGAAATGTGACCTTTGTGAGACTGGCACTAACATTCAGTATAGATGTGTGCAGTGTCAAAAATTCATGTGTGAAAAGTGCAATACAATTCATCTAATTGAACAAACATCTGTCAAACATGAGATTATAAATATACGGTCTAATACGGATCTTCCAGATATCCCAACTTTTGTGGTAACAAACAACATTCCTTGTGACAGACATAAGAAGAAGGAATATAGAAAGTACTGCTATGAATGTATTGAACTAGTCTGTGAAGAGTGTATAGATAAGACTCACAGAGAGCATCTATTAGGGGAAATAAATGAAGGCTGCGTTTATGATATATTGACCACTAAAGCAAGACTTTCCAAGGATTTGTGGTTCTGTGAAAATGAGTCAAATCAATTAAAAAAATCAATTCAAATGTGTGCCTCGTTATATAACAATGTGAGAAAGAAAATACAGTTGAGAGAAAAAGAGATGAAGGATGCAATTGAAAAATATGCAAACCAATTATGTGCTGAAATCATGACTGAAAAGTACCAGTTCGAGAAATAAAGAAAAACATATGAAAAGAAAATCTTAGAAATTAAAGAAATCTTGAAAGACAAACAATCGCATCTGAAAAAAGCAACGGAAAGTAACAGAGCAGATACAATCATAAAAGCCATAAGTGAAATTAACAATAATCTTCCTAATCTAGACTTCCATCCATTACCACAGAAGTTGATCGATTTAATGCCAGGGGACCGTAATGTGACAGAAGTATTTGGATCATTTCAGTGGAAACCAATACCAAAGGAACAATCCAATATAAATTTGCAAGTTATCAAGAGTTATACAACTGAGTTTAATTTTGTGCATAGACTTTTGACAGTGGACAACAAACCAGGATGGATTTCCAACTATGAAATGCCTACTCTAAGTAAAGTAAACGTTGATTACAATATAAAAACTGTAAAAAAAACTTTCCGGTAAAGGTCTATGACATGTCACTGACAGCAAGTAAAGATATTCTCCTATCTTTATTGGACGGTACTGATGTCAGCCTGTTAACCACAAAGAAAAGGAGAAATTAAAAAAATCCTGTCTATGTCACCACTGTTAACATGTGGTATACATGTCAATAAAGACAATGAGATTATATTAGGTGTAAAAGAAAAGGGTGATTCTTACGAACTCAGAGATAAAAGTTGTAGGAAAGTTATAATATTTGGAATGAATGGGAAACAAAAACAATCATTTGAGTATGATAGACATAAACATAGATTATTTATTGTCCCTTATAGAATTACATCAAATGTTAACATACTGGTTATAGATAGTACATCTAGCTACAATGGGAGGGTGGTGGTCTTTGATAGGGAGGGACAAGTTAAATGGTTTTATCAGGGGTGTTCTCCGGTTAATTCAGGAAACAATCTATTCAACCCTATAGATATAGTGACAACATCAGTAGGACATGTTATAGTGAGTGATCTTGACCGACATGCCTGACATGTTCTGTCAGAGTTGGGGGATGTATTGACAAGTATGGTTATGGAAGATCAGGGGATTATATATCCGTGGTCACTGGACATTGATACTGAGGGACAATTGTGGGTGGGATGTGAATCAGATGATGCTAAGTCGTGTGATGCAAAACTTCACCTTGTAAAATTTTCTTGATCATTCATTCTTTGCTACATTCATGTAACAAAATCTGCATCCGAATACAATCGTCAATTGAACAATATAGTATAATGCTAGCACATGTAATATCGAAAGCACGCGATATAAACTCTTTTGCTCTTGATCTGATCATTTTCATTTTTATGTAAATATTGCGTATTGCTCACATCTTTATCATGTAGATGTTCTGTTATTAATGTTTTAATGTATTGTTCATGATTATATAATTCATGTAATCATAAAGATATGAATGAATAAAAGTTAATCAAATATGTCCCTCTTGGAATGACGAGCACAAGAAAGTAAGTAAATAAGACATCTCAAGGTTACTACTTGACTTTCATGAAAGGATACAAGTCTATATCTTGTAACCAAAACTTCAAAAGTTTGGAATAGTTGGAAAGAAATTCAAAACCTGAAAATCTGATAGAAAATCAGAGAATATCTTATCCACTGACAATGATTCTTGTATTTTGATAAGCACCTGAAAATCCTGATTACTGACACATTTTTTTTTGTACTGACCCTTCCCCTGTTTTACCTCAATCACTGGAAGATCAGAATTGTTTTAAATTTTAATAAAATAATAATATAGGTGAGTTGATACTCTGATAAAAAAAACGATTTTTGATATAAGTTACTGTAGAACCTCTATTGCATTCTGATTTATATCAAATGTCAACGGTTGACACTTATTAAACCTATTCAACCACTTTAATTTCAGGAAAAAAGGATCTTGGTTTTCACAGAATTTCCATATATAGAAGTTCATTGCATTTAAAGTTCTATCCAACCTGATTAAAATACAGATCCTGTGTAGACGTTTTAGTAAGGGACAAGAATAAAGTTCCTATTGATTACAATACAGATCCTGTGTAGACGTTTTAGTAAGGGACAAGAATTAAGTTCCTATTGATTACAATACAGATCCTGTGTAGACGTTTTAGTAAGGGACAAGAATTAAGTTCCTATTGATTACGATACAGATCCTGTGTAGACGTTTTAGTAAGGGACAAGAATTAAGTTCCTATTGATTACAATACAGATCCTGTGTAGACGTTTTAGTAAGGGACAAGAATTAAGTTCCTAATGATTACAATACAGATCCTGTGTAGACGTTTAAGTAAGTGACAAGAATTAAGTTCCTACTGATTACAATACAGATCCTGTGTAGACGTTTTAGTAAGGGAAAAGAATTAAGTTCCTATTGATTAAAATACAGATCCTATGTAGACGTTTTAGTAAGGGACACGAATTAAGTTCCTATTGATTGCAATACAGATCCTGTGTAGACGTTTTAGTAAGGGATAAGAATTAAGTTTCTATTGATTACAATACAGATCCTGTGTAGACGTTTTAGTAAGGGACAAGAATTAAGTTCCTATTTTTTAAAATACAGATCCTGTGTAGACGTTTTAGTAAGGGACAATAATTAAGTTCTTATGGATAACAATACAGATCCTGTGTAGACGTTTTAGTAAGGGACAAGAATTAAGTTCCTATTGATTAAAATACAGATCCTGTGTAGACGTTTTAGTAAGGGACAAGAATTAAATTCCTATTGATTAAAATACAGATCCTGTGTAGACGTTTTAGTAAGCGACAAGAATTAATTTCCTATTGATTAAAATACAGATCCTGTGTAGACGTTTCAGTAAGGGACAAGAATTAAGTTCCTTTTGATTAAAATACAGATCCTGTGTAGACGTTTTAGTAAGGGACAAGAATTAATTTTCTATTGATTAAAATACAGATCCTGTGTAGACGTTTTAGTTAGGGACAAGAATTAAGTTCCTATTGATTAAAATACAGATCCTGTGTAGACGTTTTAGTCAGGGACAAGAATTAAGTTCCTATTGATTACAATACAGATCCTGTGTAGACGTTTTAGTAAGTAACAAGAATTAAGTTCCTATTGATTAAAATACAGATCCTGTGTAGACGTTTTAGTAAGGGACAAGAATTAAGTTCCTATTGATAAAAATACAGATCCTATGTAGACGTTTTAGTAAGGGATAAGAATTAAGTTCCTATTGATTAAAATACAGATCCTGTGTAGACGTTTTAGTAAGGGACAAGAATTAAGTTCATATTGATTACAATACAGATCCTGTGTAGACGTTTTAGTAAGGGACAAGAATTAAGTTCCTATTGATTAAAATACAGATCCTGTGTAGACGTTTTAGTAAGGGACAAGAATTAATATCCTTTTTTTTAAATACAGATCCTGTGTAGACGTTTTAGTAAGGGACAATAATTAAGTTCCTATTGATTAAAATACAGATCCTGTGTAGACGTTTTAGTAAGGGACAAGAATTAAGTTCCTATTGATTAAAATACAGATCCTGTGTAGACGTTTTAGTAAGGGACAAGAATTAAGTTCTGATTGATGACAATACAGATCCTGTGTAGACGTTTTAGTAAGGGACAAGAATTAATTTCCTAATTTATACAATACAGATCCTGTGTACACGTTTTAGTAAGCGACAAGAATTAAGTTCCTATTTATTAAAATACAGATCCCGTGTAGACGTTTTAGTAAGGGACAAGAATTAATATCCTATTGATTACAATACAGATCCTGTGTAGACGTTTTAGTAAGGGACAATAATTAATTTCCTATTGATTAAAATACAGATCCTGTGTAGACGTTTTAGTAAGGGACAAGAATTAAGTTCCTATTGATTAAAATACAGATCCTGTGTAGACGTTTTAGTAAGGGACAAGAATTAAGTTCCTATTGATTACAATACAGATCCTGTGTAGACGTTGTAGTAAGGGACAAGAATTAAGTTCCTTTTTTTTTAAATACAGATCCTGTGTAGACGTTTTAGTAAGGGACAAGAATTAAGTTCCTTTTGATTAAAATACAGATCCTGTGTAGACGTTTTAGTAAGGGACAAGAATTAAGTTCCTATTGATTAAAATACAGATCCTGTGTAGACGTTTTAGTAAGGGACAAGAATTAATTTCCTATTGATTAAAATACAGATCCTGTGTAGACGTTTTAGTAAGGGACAAGAATTAAGTTCTTATTGATAAAAATACAGATTCTGTGTAGACGTTTTAGTAAGGGACAAGAATTAAGTTCCTATTGATGACAATACAGATCCTGTGTAGACGTTTCAGAAAGGGACAAGAATTAAGTCCCTATTGATTACAATACAGATCCTGTGTAGACGTTTTAGTAAGGGACAAGAATTAAGTTCCTATTGATTAAAATACAGATCCTGTGTAGACGTTTTAGTAAGGGACAAGAATTAATATCCTTTTTTTTAAATACAGATCCTGTGTAGACGTTTTAGTAAGGGGCAATAATTAAGTTCCTATTGATTAAAATACAGATCCTGTGTAGACGTTTTAGTAAGGGACAAGAATTAAGTTCCTATTGATTAAAATACAGATCCTGTGTAGACGTTTTAGTAAGGGACAAGAATTAAGTTCTGATTGATGACAATACAGATCCTGTGTAGACGTTTTAGTAAGGGACAAGAATTAATTTCCTAATTTATACAATACAGATCCTGTGTACACGTTTTAGTAAGCGACAAGAATTAAGTTCCTATTTATTAAAATACAGATCCCGTGTAGACGTTTTAGTTAGGGACAAGAATTAATATCCTATTGATTACAATACAGATCCTGTGTAGACGTTTTAGTAAGGGACAATAATTAATTTCCTATTGATTAAAATACAGATCCTGTGTAGACGTTTTAGTAAGGGACAAGAATTAAGTTCCTATTGATTAAAATACAGATCCTGTGTAGACGTTTTAGTAAGGGACAAGAATTAAGTTCCTATTGATTACAATACAGATCCTGTGTAGACGTTGTAGTAAGGGACAAGAATTAAGTTCCTTTTTTTTTAAATACAGATCCTGTGTAGACGTTTTAGTAAGGGACAAGAATTAAGTTCCTATTGATTAAAATACAGATCCTGTGTAGACGTTTTAGTAAGGGACAAGAATTAAATTCCTATTGATTAAAATACAGATCCTGTGTAGACGTTTTAGTAAGGGACAAGAATTAATTTCCTATTGATTAAAATACAGATCCTGTGTAGACGTTTTAGTAAGGGACAAGAATTAAGTTCTTATTGATAAAAATACAGATTCTGTGTAGACGTTTTAGTAAGGGACAAGAATTAAGTTCCTATTGATGACAATACAGATCCTGTGTAGACGTTTCAGAAAGGGACAAGAATTAAGTCCCTATTGATTACGATACAGATCCTGTGTAGACGTTTTAGTAAGGGACAAGAATTAAGTTCCTATTGATTACAATACAGATCCTGTGTAGACGTTTTAGTAAGGGACAAGAATTAAGTTCCTAATGATTACAATACAGATCCTGTGTAGACGTTAAGTAAGTGACAAGAATTAAGTTTCTATTGATTACAATACAGATCCTGTGTAGATGTTTTAGTAAGGGACAATAATTAAGTACCGATTGATTGCAATACAGATCCTATGTAGACGTTTTAGTAAGGGACAAGAATTAAGTTCCTGTTGATTACAATACAGATCCTGTGTAGACGTTTTAGTAAGGGACAATAATTAAGTTCCTATTTTTTAAAATACAGATCCTGTGTAGACGTTTTAGTAAGGGACAATAATTAAGTTCTTATTGATTAAAATACAGATCCTGTGAAAACATTTTAGTAAGGGATTAGAATTAAGTTCCTATTTTTTAAAAATACAAATCCTGTGTAGACGTTTAAGTAAGGGACAAGAATTAAGTTCCTATTGGTAAAAATACAGATCCTGTGTAGACGTTTTAGTAAGGGACAAGAATTAAGTTCCTATTGATTAAAATACAGATCCTGTGTAGACGTTTTAGTAAGGGACACGAATTAAGTTCCTATTGATTGCAATACAGATCCTGTGTAGAAGTTTTAGTAAAGGACAAGAATTAAGTGTCTATTGATTACAATACAGATCCTGTGTAGACTTTTTAGTAAGGGACAAGAATTAAGTTCCTATTTTTTAAAATACAGATCCTGTGTAGACGTTTTAGTAAGGGACAATAATTAAGTTCCTATTGATAACAATACAGATCCTGTGTAGACGTTTTAGTAAGGGACAAGAATTAAGTTCCTATTGAATAAAATACAGATCCTGTGTAGACGTTTTAGTAAGGGACACGAATTAAATTCCTATTGATTAAAATACATATCCTGTGTAGACGTTTTAGTAAGCGACAAGAATTAAATTCCTATTGATTAAAATACATATCCTGTGTAGACGTTTCAGTAAGGGACAAGAATTAAGTTCCTATTGATTAAAATACAGATCCTGTGTAGACGTTTTAGTAAGGGACAATGATTAATTTCCTATTGATTAAAATACAGATCCTGTGTAGACGTTTTAGTAAGGGAAAAGAATTAAGTTCCTATTGATTACAATACAGATCCTGTGTAGACGTTTTAGTCAGGGACAAGAATTAAGTTCCTATTGATTACAATACAGATCCTGTGTAGACGTTTTAGTAAGGGACAAGAATTAAGTTCCTATTGATTACAATACAGATCCTGTGTAGACGTTTTAGTCAGGGACAAGAATTAAGTTCCTATTGATTACAATACAGATCCTGTGTAGACGTTTGAGTAAGGGACAAGAATTAAGTTCCTATTTTTTAAAATACAGATCCTGTGTAGACGTTTTAGTAAGGGACAAGAATTAAGTTCCTATTGATAAAAATACAGATCCTGTGTAGACGTTTTAGTAAGGGATAAGAATTAAGTTCCTATTGATTACAATACAGATCCTGTGTAGACGTTTTAGTAAGGGACAATAATTAAGTTCCTATTTTTTAAAATACAGATCCTGTGTAGACGTTTAAGTAAGGGACAAGAATTAAGTTCTTATTGATTAAAATACAGATCCTGTGTAGACGTTTTAGTAAGGGACAAGAATTAAGTTCCTATTGATAAAAATACAGATCCTGTTTAGACGTTTTAGTCAGGGACAAGAATTAAGTTCCTATTGATTACAATACAGATCCTGTGTAGACGTTTTAGTAAGGGACAAGAATTAAGTTCCTATTTTTTAAAATACAGATCCTGTGTAGACGTTTTAGTAAGGGACAAGAATTAAGTTCCTATTGATAAAAATACAGATCCTGTGTAGACGTTTTAGTAAGGGATAAGAATTAAGTTCCTATTGATTACAATACAGATCCTGTGTAGACGTTTTAGTAAGGGACAATAATTAAGTTCCTATTTTTTAAAATACAGATCCTGTGTAGACGTTTTAGTAAGGGACAAGAATTAAGTTATTATTGATTAAAATACAGATCCTGTGTAGACGTTTTAGTAAGGGACAAGAATTAAGTTCCTATTGATAAAAATACAGATCCTGTGTAGACGTTTTAGTAAGGGATAAGAATTAAGTTCCTATTGATTAAAATACAGATCCTGTGTAGACGTTTTAGTAAGGGACAAGAATTAAGTTCATATTGATTACAATACAGATCCTGTGTAGACGTTTCAGTAAGGGACAATAATTAAGTTCCTATTGATTAAAATACAGATCCTGTGTAGACGTTTTAGTAAGGGACAAGAATTAAGTTCCTTTTTTTTAAATACAGATCCTGTGTAGACGTTTTAGTAAGGGACAATAATTAAGTTCCTATTGATTAAAATACAGATCCTGTGTAGACGTTTTAGTAAGGGACAAGAATTAAGTTCCTATTGATTAAAATACAGATCCTGTGTAGACGTTTTAGTAAGGGACAAGAATTAAGTTCCTATTGATTACAATACAGATCCTGTGTAGACGTTTTAGTAAGGGACAAGAATTAATTTCCTAATTAATACAAAACAGATCTTGTGTAGACGCTTTAGTAAGGGACAAGAATTAAGTTCCTATTGATTAAAATACAGATCCTGTGTAGACGTTTTAGTAAGGGACAAGAATTAAGTTCCTATTGATTAAAATACAGATCCTGTGTACACGTTTTAGTAAGCGACAAGAATTAAGTTCCTATTGATTACAATACAGATCCTGTGTAGACGTTTTAGTCAGGGACAAGAATTAAGTTCCTATTGATTACAATACAGATCCTGTGTAGACGTTTTAGTAAGTAACAAGAATTAAGTTCCTATTGATTAAAATACAGATCCTGTGTAGACGTTTTAGTAAGGGACAAGAATTAAGTTCCTATTGATAAAAATACAGATCCTATGTAGACGTTTTAGTAAGGGATAAGAATTAAGTTCCTATTGATTAAAATACAGATCCTGTGTAGACGTTTTAGTAAGGGACAAGAATTAAGTTCATATTGATTACAATACAGATCCTGTGTAGACGTTTTAGTAAGGGACAAGAATTAAGTTCCTATTGATTAAAATACAGATCCTGTGTAGACGTTTTAGTAAGGGACAAGAATTAATATCCTTTTTTTTAAATACAGATCCTGTGTAGACGTTTTAGTAAGGGACAATAATTAAGTTCCTATTGATTAAAATACAGATCCTGTGTAGACGTTTTAGTAAGGGACAAGAATTAAGTTCCTATTGATTAAAATACAGATCCTGTGTAGACGTTTTAGTAAGGGACAAGAATTAAGTTCTGATTGATGACAATACAGATCCTGTGTAGACGTTTTAGTAAGGGACAAGAATTAATTTCCTAATTTATACAATACAGATCCTGTGTACACGTTTTAGTAAGCGACAAGAATTAAGTTCCTATTTATTAAAATACAGATCCCGTGTAGACGTTTTAGTAAGGGACAAGAATTAATATCCTATTGATTACAATACAGATCCTGTGTAGACGTTTTAGTAAGGGACAATAATTAATTTCCTATTGATTAAAATACAGATCCTGTGTAGACGTTTTAGTAAGGGACAAGAATTAAGTTCCTATTGATTAAAATACAGATCCTGTGTAGACGTTTTAGTAAGGGACAAGAATTAAGTTCCTATTGATTACAATACAGATCCTGTGTAGACGTTGTAGTAAGGGACAAGAATTAAGTTCCTTTTTTTTTAAATACAGATCCTGTGTAGACGTTTTAGTAAGGGACAAGAATTAAGTTCCTTTTGATTAAAATACAGATCCTGTGTAGACGTTTTAGTAAGGGACAAGAATTAAGTTCCTATTGATTAAAATACAGATCCTGTGTAGACGTTTTAGTAAGGGACAAGAATTAATTTCCTATTGATTAAAATACAGATCCTGTGTAGACGTTTTAGTAAGGGACAAGAATTAAGTTCTTATTGATAAAAATACAGATTCTGTGTAGACGTTTTAGTAAGGGACAAGAATTAAGTTCCTATTGATGACAATACAGATCCTGTGTAGACGTTTCAGAAAGGGACAAGAATTAAGTCCCTATTGATTACAATACAGATCCTGTGTAGACGTTTTAGTAAGGGACAAGAATTAAGTTCCTATTGATTAAAATACAGATCCTGTGTAGACGTTTTAGTAAGGGACAAGAATTAATATCCTTTTTTTTAAATACAGATCCTGTGTAGACGTTTTAGTAAGGGGCAATAATTAAGTTCCTATTGATTAAAATACAGATCCTGTGTAGACGTTTTAGTAAGGGACAAGAATTAAGTTCCTATTGATTAAAATACAGATCCTGTGTAGACGTTTTAGTAAGGGACAAGAATTAAGTTCTGATTGATGACAATACAGATCCTGTGTAGACGTTTTAGTAAGGGACAAGAATTAATTTCCTAATTTATACAATACAGATCCTGTGTACACGTTTTAGTAAGCGACAAGAATTAAGTTCCTATTTATTAAAATACAGATCCCGTGTAGACGTTTTAGTTAGGGACAAGAATTAATATCCTATTGATTACAATACAGATCCTGTGTAGACGTTTTAGTAAGGGACAATAATTAATTTCCTATTGATTAAAATACAGATCCTGTGTAGACGTTTTAGTAAGGGACAAGAATTAAGTTCCTATTGATTAAAATACAGATCCTGTGTAGACGTTTTAGTAAGGGACAAGAATTAAGTTCCTATTGATTACAATACAGATCCTGTGTAGACGTTGTAGTAAGGGACAAGAATTAAGTTCCTTTTTTTTAAAATACAGATCCTGTGTAGACGTTTTAGTAAGGGACAAGAATTAAGTTCCTATTGATTAAAATACAGATCCTGTGTAGACGTTTTAGTAAGGGACAAGAATTAAATTCCTATTGATTAAAATACAGATCCTGTGTAGACGTTTTAGTAAGGGACAAGAATTAATTTCCTATTGATTAAAATACAGATCCTGTGTAGACGTTTTAGTAAGGGACAAGAATTAAGTTCTTATTGATAAAAATACAGATTCTGTGTAGACGTTTTAGTAAGGGACAAGAATTAAGTTCCTATTGATGACAATACAGATCCTGTGTAGACGTTTCAGAAAGGGACAAGAATTAAGTCCCTATTGATTACGATACAGATCCTGTGTAGACGTTTTAGTAAGGGACAAGAATTAAGTTCCTATTGATTACAATACAGATCCTGTGTAGACGTTTTAGTAAGGGACAAGAATTAAGTTCCTAATGATTACAATACAGATCCTGTGTAGACGTTAAGTAAGTGACAAGAATTAAGTTTCTATTGATTACAATACAGATCCTGTGTAGATGTTTTAGTAAGGGACAATAATTAAGTACCGATTGATTGCAATACAGATCCTATGTAGACGTTTTAGTAAGGGACAAGAATTAAGTTCCTGTTGATTACAATACAGATCCTGTGTAGACGTTTTAGTAAGGGACAATAATTAAGTTCCTATTTTTTAAAATACAGATCCTGTGTAGACGTTTTAGTAAGGGACAATAATTAAGTTCTTATTGATTAAAATACAGATCCTGTGAAAACATTTTAGTAAGGGATTAGAATTAAGTTCCTATTTTTTAAAAATACAAATCCTGTGTAGACGTTTAAGTAAGGGACAAGAATTAAGTTCCTATTGGTAAAAATACAGATCCTGTGTAGACGTTTTAGTAAGGGACAAGAATTAAGTTCCTATTGATTAAAATACAGATCCTGTGTAGACGTTTTAGTAAGGGACACGAATTAAGTTCCTATTGATTGCAATACAGATCCTGTGTAGAAGTTTTAGTAAAGGACAAGAATTAAGTGTCTATTGATTACAATACAGATCCTGTGTAGACTTTTTAGTAAGGGACAAGAATTAAGTTCCTATTTTTTAAAATACAGATCCTGTGTAGACGTTTTAGTAAGGGACAATAATTAAGTTCCTATTGATAACAATACAGATCCTGTGTAGACGTTTTAGTAAGGGACAAGAATTAAGTTCCTATTGAATAAAATACAGATCCTGTGTAGACGTTTTAGTAAGGGACACGAATTAAATTCCTATTGATTAAAATACATATCCTGTGTAGACGTTTTAGTAAGCGACAAGAATTAAATTCCTATTGATTAAAATACATATCCTGTGTAGACGTTTCAGTAAGGGACAAGAATTAAGTTCCTATTGATTAAAATACAGATCCTGTGTAGACGTTTTAGTAAGGGACAATGATTAATTTCCTATTGATTAAAATACAGATCCTGTGTAGACGTTTTAGTAAGGGAAAAGAATTAAGTTCCTATTGATTACAATACAGATCCTGTGTAGACGTTTTAGTCAGGGACAAGAATTAAGTTCCTATTGATTACAATACAGATCCTGTGTAGACGTTTTAGTAAGGGACAAGAATTAAGTTCCTATTGATTACAATACAGATCCTGTGTAGACGTTTTAGTCAGGGACAAGAATTAAGTTCCTATTGATTACAATACAGATCCTGTGTAGACGTTTGAGTAAGGGACAAGAATTAAGTTCCTATTTTTTAAAATACAGATCCTGTGTAGACGTTTTAGTAAGGGACAAGAATTAAGTTCCTATTGATTAAAATACATATCCTGTGTAGACGTTTTAGTAAGCGACAAGAATTAAATTCCTATTGATTAAAATACATATCCTGTGTAGACGTTTCAGTAAGGGACAATGATTAATTTCCTATTGATTAAAATACAGATCCTGTGTAGACGTTTTAGTAAGGGACAAGAATTAAGTTCCTATTGATTAAAATACAGATCCTGTGTAGACGTTTTAGTAAGGGACACGAATTAAGTTCCTATTGATTGCAATACAGATCCTGTGTAGAAGTTTTAGTAAAGGACAAGAATTAAGTGTCTATTGATTACAATACAGATCCTGTGTAGACTTTTTAGTAAGGGACAAGAATTAAGTTCCTATTTTTTAAAATACAGATCCTGTGTAGACGTTTTAGTAAGGGACAATAATTAAGTTCCTATTGATAACAATACAGATCCTGTGTAGACGTTTTAGTAAGGGACAAGAATTAAGTTCCTATTGAATAAAATACAGATCCTGTGTAGACGTTTTAGTAAGGGACACGAATTAAATTCCTATTGATTAAAATACATATCCTGTGTAGACGTTTTAGTAAGCGACAAGAATTAAATTCCTATTGATTAAAATACATATCCTGTGTAGACGTTTCAGTAAGGGACAAGAATTAAGTTCCTATTGATTAAAATACAGATCCTGTGTAGACGTTTTAGTAAGGGACAATGATTAATTTCCTATTGATTAAAATACAGATCCTGTGTAGACGTTTTAGTAAGGGAAAAGAATTAAGTTCCTATTGATTACAATACAGATCCTGTGTAGACGTTTTAGTCAGGGACAAGAATTAAGTTCCTATTGATTACAATACAGATCCTGTGTAGACGTTTTAGTAAGGGACAAGAATTAAGTTCCTATTGATTACAATACAGATCCTGTGTAGACGTTTTAGTCAGGGACAAGAATTAAGTTCCTATTGATTACAATACAGATCCTGTGTAGACGTTTGAGTAAGGGACAAGAATTAAGTTCCTATTTTTTAAAATACAGATCCTGTGTAGACGTTTTAGTAAGGGACAAGAATTAAGTTCCTATTGATAAAAATACAGATCCTGTGTAGACGTTTTAGTAAGGGATAAGAATTAAGTTCCTATTGATTACAATACAGATCCTGTGTAGACGTTTTAGTAAGGGACAATAATTAAGTTCCTATTTTTTAAAATACAGATCCTGTGTAGACGTTTAAGTAAGGGACAAGAATTAAGTTCTTATTGATTAAAATACAGATCCTGTGTAGACGTTTTAGTAAGGGACAAGAATTAAGTTCCTATTGATAAAAATACAGATCCTGTGTAGACGTTTTAGTCAGGGACAAGAATTAAGTTCCTATTGATTACAATACAGATCCTGTGTAGACGTTTTAGTAAGGGACAAGAATTAAGTTCCTATTTTTTAAAATACAGATCCTGTGTAGACGTTTTAGTAAGGGACAAGAATTAAGTTCCTATTGATAAAAATACAGATCCTGTGTAGACGTTTTAGTAAGGGATAAGAATTAAGTTCCTATTGATTACAATACAGATCCTGTGTAGACGTTTTAGTAAGGGACAATAATTAAGTTCCTATTTTTTAAAATACAGATCCTGTGTAGACGTTTTAGTAAGGGACAAGAATTAAGTTATTATTGATTAAAATACAGATCCTGTGTAGACGTTTTAGTAAGGGACAAGAATTAAGTTCCTATTGATAAAAATACAGATCCTGTGTAGACGTTTTAGTAAGGGATAAGAATTAAGTTCCTATTGATTAAAATACAGATCCTGTGTAGACGTTTTAGTAAGGGACAAGAATTAAGTTCATATTGATTACAATACAGATCCTGTGTAGACGTTTCAGTAAGGGACAATAATTAAGTTCCTATTGATTAAAATACAGATCCTGTGTAGACGTTTTAGTAAGGGACAAGAATTAAGTTCCTTTTTTTTAAATACAGATCCTGTGTAGACGTTTTAGTAAGGGACAATAATTAAGTTCCTATTGATTAAAATACAGATCCTGTGTAGACGTTTTAGTAAGGGACAAGAATTAAGTTCCTATTGATTAAAATACAGATCCTGTGTAGACGTTTTAGTAAGGGACAAGAATTAAGTTCCTATTGATTACAATACAGATCCTGTGTAGACGTTTTAGTAAGGGACAAGAATTAATTTCCTAATTAATACAAAACAGATCTTGTGTAGACGCTTTAGTAAGGGACAAGAATTAAGTTCCTATTGATTAAAATACAGATCCTGTGTAGACGTTTTAGTAAGGGACAAGAATTAAGTTCCTATTGATTAAAATACAGATCCTGTGTACACGTTTTAGTAAGCGACAAGAATTAAGTTCCTATTGATTACAATACAGATCCTGTGTAGACGTTTTAGTAAGGGACAAGAATTAATATCCTATTGATTACAATAAAGATCCTGTGTAGACGTTTTAGTAAGGGACAAGAATTAATTTCCTATTGATTAAAATACAGATCCTGTGTAGACGTTTTAGAAAGGGACAAGAATTAAGTTCCTATTGATTAAAATACAGATCCTGTGTAGACGTTTTAGTAAGGGACAAGAATTAAGTTCCTATTGATTACAATACAGATCCTGTGTAGACGTTTTAGTAAGGGACAAGAATTAAGTTCCTATTGATTACAATACAGATCCTGTGTAGACGTTTTAGTAAGGGACAAGAATTAATTTCCTAATTAATACAATACAGATCCTGTGTAGACGTTTTAGTAAGCGACAAGAATTAAGTTCCTGTTGATTAAAATACAGATCCTGTGTAGACGTTTTAGTAAGGGACAAGAATTAAGTTTCTATTGATTAAAATACAGATCCTGTGTAGAAGTTTTAGTAAGGGACAAGAATTACGTTCCTATTGATTAAAATACAAATCCTGTGTAGACGTTTTAGTAAGGGACAAGAATTAAGTTCCTGTTGATTAAAATACAGATCCTGTGTAGACGTTTTAGTAAGGGACCAGAATTAAGTTCCTGTTGATTAAAATACAGATCCTGTGTAGACGTTTTAGTAAGGGACAAGAATTAAGTTTCTATTGATTAAAATACAGATCCTGTGTAGAAGTTTTAGTAAGGGACAAGAATTACGTTCCTATTGATTAAAATACAGATCCTGTGTAGACGTTTTAGTAAGGGACAAGAATTAAGTTCCTATTGATAAAAATACAGATCCTGTGTAGACGTTTTAGTAAGGGACAAGCATTAAGTTCCTGTTGATTTAGTTTAAAAATGTCTTCTTTTTATTAATTTTGTCAGAATATTTATTCAAAGATGCCAATATTTTTTATATATACTAGACAAGCCCCATGTTTTTATTTCTCTCAAAACTTAAACTGTTAAATACAGTTTTCTCATACATAGACCAAATATCTAAAGCCCTCAACAAGAACGAAATAGTACTGTACCTCTTTTGATAGAAATGTACACAAAAAAAAGCAAATCAACTGATTCAGCCATTACAGAAATAAATGCAGAAAACTGATATTTTCAAATAAAAAAGTTTTTCATTTAATTATGTTTATGTTACAAATTGTATGTGTCAATTTAACCAGTCGATATCCCATATTTAACTATTAAAGCGATAACGGTATTTTCATTCAGGAATGCGACAGCATCAAAGGTTCCAATTTTACTTGAAACGATGTGCATTTCGACAATACGTGTACTAATTTACTGTGGAGACATCAATCTATTATAATTATTGAACTCTGTGTGATTCTCTTTACATGTTTATATGATTCTTTAATTTGTTTGCTGTCTCATTTATGTATAACCAACATTTCCTTTCGATCATGTGCCACTTGGTCACATTAAATCATACGTACTTCTTGAACTATAGTGCACTCAAAATCAGCAAAATAAATTGAGACAGTAGCTAACAAAGAACAATCTTAACTCTGTTCGCAAATTTTTCTGTTTATAGAAAGAATATGCATGGTATATGTTTTGTCTTATGATCAGATATGCTAATTTAAAAAGCACAATTAAAATGTTAATGGAAAAGTGTTTTGTCCCATTTTCACCTGAGCAGAATATGCTTAGATTGCAACAGTGCATGCAACATATATGGAATATAACTCACTTTACACGAATTAACAATTTGGAAAAATGAAGTTGACCTCAGATATAAACCTTCAACATTAACAAATATTGAAACTAATAGAAACTCAGTTTTCAACTCCCTACGACAGAGTAGACTTTGAATAGATTTGGCTATATTTTTGGTCCTTTTTTGAAATATAGCTCTTCAACTTGTTCGGTTTTTGTATGTAATCGACTTTCAAATTTCCTGCTTTGAACGATTCTGATAAAGGTTAATTTAGAAAGTGCTTCGGACGTATCAAATTTATAATCTTAATCTTTAATTTTTCTAATTTCTTTTTTCACATTTTTCTTAAAAAATTAATATCATTTACTTTATGTTCTGTCATGGTAATATTGTAGCGTTTTTGTTTTTTGTATGCATTCGTGTTTGTCGATGTGTTATTTTTGTAGCGTAAATTACGTAAAATCCATACTCAAATGGCACAAAGAAAACAAACCACAACACAAAGTTTCAATTCAAATCACTATGTACTCTGTTAAATGTATATCAGTTTGACATAATAAAAATGATAATCCTAATTCACTAACACAATATTACTCTCAACACTTATAACTAACAATCTCAATTCTCTCACTCTATCTATATATTCTCTCTCGGTAACATGACATTTTAAAAGATGGGGTACCGGGCGGTACCTCGACGGTTCTAACGATGGGCTACCGGGCGGTACCTCGACGGTTCTAACGATGGGCTACCGGGCGGTACCTGACAGCTTCAAAGATGGGGTACCGGACGTTCTTAAGATACCTGGCGGTGAATTTAAATGAATTATAAATACCGTTCAAATAATTAAAAATACCGTGTGGTACCCTATAGAAAGGCAATTTAACCCAAACGTATTCTTACATAATAATAAATGATACAGTCAAACTAAAATCGATCCAATATATTGTAAACTTTGATTCCAAGCAATATTGATGTTATTAAAACAGAGATTAGCCATTAATATTGTAGTGATAAATGCATTAAAAATTGCCTCACCAGATATACAATAAATACATATAAAGCTAATAACTTTTATTTTTTATTATGTTTAAAAGTTAATTAAAACAAATGCTTGTTTTTTAAATTGATATTGGTGGGGTTTTTTTTTTTTACTTTCGATAAATGTGTAAACTAATGGTGCATATAAAATACAATTAAAGAGATTTAAATCTGTTGTTTGTTAAATAATTTGTAAATTCTGTTTTATATAAAGGTTCTTCACATTTGTGCATTTTGTTTTTGCAAACAACTCCTATTAATCAAATATTCATCAAAGTAGAAAAAAACATCATTTTTTGCATGTATAATTATCATATTAAAAAAAAATGCACTATATACGTGGAAATTTGCACACATTATCCTCTTACTTAATTAAATCAAATAACATCTAAATCAGTTTGAATGATGAAACTCAGTCGAAAACTGCACTTTTTCACGATAAATCATAGTTTGACGTCGCGAAAAAAACAATTTACGTTAGCAACGTCATGACCTCCCCTGTAACTGTATCGTATGCCTTTAATACCTATAAAGTTCATAGCTTTCATTTACATTAATTTATAACTGAGTGCACATGTCTTAATGTTAATTTAAGCACATATCGAACTTCTTTCAGCTGTTGGCACAATCTTGAGTAGTTTCCAACAAAATGGTTAAATTTAAAATACCCATATATTGATCTGGGGCCGTGTCAACGAAGCTGTCCTAGGACTAAGACATGTCTTAGGATGGTCTTAGGACACGTCTTAGTCCTAAGTCGGGTTAACGAAAGTCTCATAAAATAAGATATGTCCTAAATTTGGTCCTAAAGTTAGGATATTCAATTAGGTGTCTTAGGATAGTCCTAAAGGTTACATCGGCCTAAAACGTAATAAAAACAACAAATATGGCATAAACTCAATACTAAAAATACTAATACAATATATAACTATCATTTAATTTAGATAAAATTAATTTAAAAAATATATTGTTTAATGTTTGTTAAAGATTTAATCGTATTATTATATTAAATTATTTTGTGTTGCCTTTTTTAAAGCCTAAACAATTATAAATTATCATAAGCAACATATTTTAAATAATTCAAATAGGGTAAAAAGTTTTCTTTTTTACCTAATCCTGATTCGATACATGTAATACATGAAAAGAAATCGAGTGGACCTAAGGACACAACTAGTTTATGTACTAAAATTGCAGCACGAATATCACTAAAGTATTGTGACCATTTACGTTTGTTTTCGTATTAAATTCATGTATATCTTTTATAATATTAATAACGTATTTATTAGTATTCCGTAAAAACTTTAACTTTTATTTGGCATTAATTGTTATCTATATAAGAGTCATCCTCCCTCTCTTTGCATATAGGTTCTAAAATACAATTCAATCTGTGTCATACAAATCTCTACATATATTTTCAATTAAATAAATGTGTTAGGGTGGTCCTAAGACCATCGTAGTTAGGACTGTCCTAAGACAGCTTTGTTTTACATCCTAAGACATGTCTCAGACACGTCCTAAGACCATCCTAAATAATGTCCTAAGACCTATCTTAGGACATATCCTAGGATACTTTCATTGACACGGCCCCTGGCTGGTTGGACAGAAAACATAAATATTTATTTACAGCATTTTATTTAAAATAAATTGCATTTCCATTAAAAATTGTGACATTATACCATAGCAAACATAAATTCCCAGTATAATACAATTAAGGCAAAGTAAAAAGTGATGTGCTTCAAGTTAGATATTCATATTAATCTTATTTATTATTTAATAGTTTTTGAGAAATTTGATTGGTCAATGATAAAGCTATGAAAAAGTAAGAGAGAACATTTTTCCGTCAAAGTTCCAATGGCTAATATCTCGAAAACAAGCTCATTGACCCATAGATTATTTTTTCTTTTTTGATTCCTCAATTAATCCTCTATCAATTTATACTATTTTTTATGGAAAGCTCTGGGGGCCGTGTCAATGAAAGTATCCTAGGATATGTCCTAAGATAGGTCTTAGGACATTATTTAGGATGGTCTTAGGACGTGTCTACGACATGTCTTAGGATGTAAAACTGTCGTAGGACAGTCCTAACTACGATGGTCCTAGGACCATCCTAACATATTATTTAATTGAAAATATATGTAGAGATTTGTAACACATAGATTAAATTGTATTTTAGAACCTATATGTAAAGAGAGGGAGGATGAAAACAATTAACGCAAAATAAAAGTTAGTTTTTACGGAATACTAATAAATACATTTTTAAATATGATAAAAGATAAAAATGAATTTAATACGAAAACAAAAGTAAATGGTCACAAAAATTTGTGATATTCGTGCTGCAATTTTAGTACATAAACTAGTTTTGTCCTTAGGTCCACTCGATTTCATTACATATATCGAATCAGAATTAGGTATTAAAAAAAGAAGTAAACTTTTCCCCATATTTACATTATTTAAAATATCAGTGTTGCTCATGCTGATAGTAATGTTTAGGCTTCAAAAAAGGCAGCACGAAACAATTTATTATAATACAATTAAATCTTTAACAAACCTTAAACAATATTTTTTGTTATTAATTTTATCTAATGATAGTTTAATATTATATTAGTATTTTTAGTATTGAGTTTATGCCATATTTGTTGTTTTTATTACGTTTTAGGACGATGTAACCCTTATGACTATCCTAAGACACCTAATTGTATATCCTAACTTTAGGAACAAACTTAGGACGTATCTTATTTTAGGAGACTTTCGTTAACCCGACTTAGGACTAAGATGTGTCCTAAGACCATCCTAAGACTTGTCTTAGTCCTAGGACAGCTTCGTTGACACTGGCCCTGGTCGTTTGTTTTGATTTTTTTCTGCCAAAAAGGAGGATTCTTTCAAATTATGTATGAGTAGAAAGATACAAAAAGTGGGGTTTCCTTGAAAATAACTTTTTAAAGTAAATCAAGTTCTTTTAAACTTACCAATAATGCTATGATCTGTGATGAATAAAATGATTCAAAATTTATAAAAAAAAAAAATTTTGTAAAAAAATGTACTGTTCATGCTCCTTTATATTTAGAGATAATTTTAACTCATACAAGCAGGCGTAGGATTTCCAATAACATCATTACAGAGCCAATTATCATTTTTGTCACAAAAACTATCAGGTACTGGATATTATTATACAAACTTCCATACACAAAAACAATTTCTGACATAAATTTTGTGAAGTCTGTAAAAAATAGTTTATATTAATTTGTTTTTTATTACCTCCAATCTGTCCATAATTGGTAAATACAATTTGACCATTCTGGGTGATTGGAAGAGCTGCCATTTGTGAAGGATTATCTCCACCCATATCTAGATGGAGAGTTGTCTCATTGGCACTCACACCACATCTTCCTATATCTATTTACAGTACCAATCTGACTGTTAAATGACTGGGACATATCTGAATTTTTATTGGATGATGATCCAGACAATGTCTGTACTGCTTGTGTTGCCTGATGCTGGGTGTGGTTTTGGGCTTTTTTTCAGGGTGGTTCTGGTGCCTGAAACGGGAGAAGTGTTTTCCAGCATTACCATCTATCAGAAGAAATTAAAAAATATAACAGAAATGCGTTTTTTTATTAACTAGCCTAGAAAGTAACAAATCAAGTTTCAATATTAAAGTTAATCTCTGTTGGTCAACTAAAACTTTCCGATTCTCCTGTGACCTGTACTATCGAAAAGCTTCAACACACGTTCTGATGTATATATATATATATATCTGACTCAGACGTACTTATGAATATAATTATTTTCTGTGACTGTATATTACATTAATTTGTAGGATCCTTTACTATGGATAATTTAGCTGATCTGTAACAATAACATCTTCATGCCTTATATTATCATGTACTGTAGTACGCCGCTAGATTAAAACTGACGTGGAAAGGTAACACATGCCCACCGGAAGCTCTTTTTTTGAGAGCCCAGGTGGTCGTGTGGTCTAGCGGGACGGCTGCAGTGCAGGCGATTTGGTGTCACGATATCACAGTAGCATGGGTTCAAATCCCGGCGAGGGAAGAACCAAAAATTTGCGAAAGCAAATTTACAGATCTAACATTGTTGGGTTGATGTTTAGACGAGTTGTATATACATTATGTACACAGCCATGTATCACCATCATTGATGGCGATCCGATGGATACATCTGTTGTAGGGTTGTCACTGACTCAGACGTACTAATATACTTTCATCGTGCAATTACCGAAGAAGGATATCTGTTATCCGAAATATCTAACATATTGTTCGTTTTATTGTGTTTTTGGTGATGTTGTATTCTTTTAGACTTGTTATATATATATATATATATATATATATATATATATATATACAACTCGTCTAAACATCAATCCAACAATGTTAGATCTGTAAATTTGCTTTCGCAAATTTTTGGTTCTTCCCTCGCCGGGATTCGAACCCATGCTACTGTGATATCGTGACACCAAATCGCCTGCACTGCAGCCGTCCCGCTAGACCACACGACCACCTGGGCTCTCAAAAAAAGAGCTTTCGCTGGCCATGTGTTACCTTTCCACGTCAGTTTTAATCTAGCGGCGTACTACAGTACATGATATATAAGGCATGAAGATGTATATATATATATGTCCAACAGCAAGTTATAAGCTTTTAAAAGACGAGCATCAATAAGAATATATTTATTATACATAATCGTTAACCATAAGAATAGGTGTTACTTAGCCGGATTTTTGACGTTCTAGAAAATGTCACAAGTGATCACAAGTTATCTGTAAACTTTCCGCTGGAAGACCTACCTGGACACATTATTCTGCTGGAAGACCTACACCTGGACACATTATTCTATCAATTTTTAAGTCATTGGTTTGACCTACGGGGGTTCGAACCCACGACCTACAGCACTAGAATCAATGGATCACGCTTGCATACATCCAGACAATGCTGATCATTAACAGAAAAAGAAACACGAAAAAAAATATATTTAAACAACACCAAAAATATAGTTCATACTTTTATTAAAGATAAATAAAAATCAAGAATTGCCTTATACATTAAAGACTTCCATAGAAAAGGCGCTTCATGATTTTGTTTAAATTAATTATGAATAATTATTATACTTTTGGCCAATGAATTATTTAAGTGTAAAGATTAATAACTATAGCGTTATCGATTTAAAAATAAACCAAGGAAAGTAATAAGCCAGCATACTTATAGGGGGTTATACTCATGAGTTATCTGTTTCATATTTTTTCTCTTTAAAGAGCCCATCTTCAACCAGTTTTGTAACGACATTAAGATTTGTTTTAATTTTTTATTTTGATTTGTATTCGGAACACTTATTTTTTTACCGTCATCGCTATGGCAAAAGTTGCAATCGATGCTGCAGATTGGACATATTGTATGTAGTAGTGTGCTGGTAGATAATTTGAAACGCGAAACTCGCATATTGATAATGTAAAATATATAATTAAAAAAAATGACACTTTAAAATTTTGGTCGTCGTTTCAAAAGTGAGGCATTTATCTCATTTGCTTCCATTACGCTACGGCCCTGGTTGCACTTTGTAAATACAGCTGTTTCTCAAAACACGCCTCTTTTGGGTAGATCTTGAATACTCATAGAAAATTAATTTTGTTTACATACTGGTTCGCATTATGCTCTCTGTGTTCCGTGTCACAGAGACATAACTTGGGAATGTTACCAGTAAATAAACATGTGAATATTGTTTACATTGAAACCTGTGGTAACCTTTCATTCGAGGTAGGGGTAGTTAAGAAAATTAGTGTAAGTTTAAACTTTGAGGAGTTCAGGGCATATAAACGTTGAAAATATGCCGCACAGCACTATATTTTGACCTTTTAAAAAAATTGTGGTGCATATGAACTTTCAATTCTAGGATAAGATTTCAAAACTTCATAGTAAAAGTGGTACAGTTTGAGCCGTAAAAGGAGTTCCTATGGGAAATTGCATTGTCAGTATTTACAGAAATTCAACCTATATTAATGCAAAACAACCATATTTGCATTAATATATACATATATATTAATGCAAATATGGTAAATATATATATTTGACTTATTTATGGAAGAGAGCAAACAACATGCAATATTTAAACAGCACATGTTATCTTTTTTTTCTATATAAAATTATCTATAGATATTTCTGTATAGACAAATCGTGAAAGGAGTGCACTCATTTCTGAATTTACAGGGTAATAAGATTGATAGCTTGCTGTTTCTTTAGCAAAACTTGACACTTCGAATAAAAAACAGGTAATCAAGTAGCATACAGAATTCAGGTAGGAAGACATTATACTGCATTGGTAAACTGTTACCTTGTGAGTTAACACAATAAAATAAAATGATTTTGGTCTCCAATAAAGCAGGGTTTTAGATTATTTCTCACAACTCCCACATCTGACTTACATGTTGATATGATCTTTTTGTATTTCTTATTTATTGTACAGTTTATTTTTGTACTACTGTCTTGTTTTGATGATTTACAAAACATCATGATATTCCTTTACCTTTTTAGTTAATGAGCTGTTTATTAAAGAGTCTACACACAATGAATTTAAAACTTTGGATTTAACCACATGCAAAGAATACCATTCAAGGATAAATTTGGAAAGTCATTATGAAAGATTTGCACCTGAGATCACCCCAAGTTTTTGGTGGGGTTCGAATTCGTGTTACTTATTCTTTGGTTTTTATGTTGTGTTATGTGTACTATTGTTTGTCTGTTTTTTTTTCATTTTTAGCCATGGCGTTGTAAGTTATTTTTTTGATTTATGAGTATGACTGACTCTTTGGTATCTACCGTCCCTCTTGTATACATAATTATGATAAAATTATTTTTTATTACAACACACGTTTTACTGAATAAAGAAAAAAGAAAATTGGTTTACCTAATCAAGCTTGGCAAATTTTCAATTTTCAATTGTATTAATCTAATGAAATTACATTCAATTTGATGAAAATTATGGATACCAAATTTGATGATGGGTAATGCCGTATTTTGAAAGAAGAATTTACAAAATGTATTTTTTTATTTTTATCTTTTTTAATCTTTTGTATTAGAGCATGTATTATTCTTTAAATAATAAGTATATGACACAAAGAGAAAATTATAGCATAAACATCAATTATTAGATTTAGTTGATACATAATAACTATTTCTCCCCAAAAATAATTGACTTACCCTTTAAATGTTTGTTGACATTTATATCGCTAAGCTACCCTTGTTATATAAACTATAATGTCTACTTGCTTTGCAATGCAATCGTATTATATCTACGCTGTGACATACTAAAACAACATTTGGATTAGTCGTAATGAATTATTCATGATGTATATACTTTAGAACTAGACCTCTTTACAATATGGCCTATGCACTACGTCCACAATCGTCTAGAGGAGCTCAAGTACAAAAGAGATGTGACCTTTGTGAGACTGACACAAACATTCAATACAGGTGTGTGCAGTGTCAAAAATACATGTGTGAAAAGTGTAAGAAAAATCATTTAAAGTTGCAAACTTATGTCAAACATGAGATAATAAGTATACGGTCTATTAATAATGTTCAGGATACTTCAAGTAATATAGTAACAGACAAAATTTCTTGTGGCAGACATAAAAGCAAGGAATGTATAAAGTACTGCTTTGATTGTATAGAACTTGTGTGTGAAAATTGTATTGATAAGACTCACAGAAAGCATAATCTAAAAGAAATCAACGACGGCTGTTATTATGAAATATTTAACACTCAAGGACGACTTTCAAAGGATTTATGGTTCTGTGAATACGAGTCAAAACAATTACAAAATCCAGCTCAATTGTGTAACTCGTCATATGACAATGTGAAACGGAAAATAGACGTAAGAGAAAAAGAGATGAAAGAAGAAATTGAAATGTATGCAAATCAATTGCGTGCTCAAATTGAAACCAAAAAAGACAATTTTGAGAAACAAAGAAAAACATTTGAAAAGAAAACTAAAGACATAAGAGATATTTTAAGTGACAAAGATTCGGATTTGAATATAGCACTGAATAGGAACAGAGCAGACAAAATAATAAATGCCATAAGAGAAATTAACAATAATCTTCCCAATTTAGACTTCCATCCATTACCACAGGAATTTAGTGATTTCATGTCAGGGGACATATCTGTGTCCGAAATATTTGGATCAGTCCAGTCAAAACCAATAACAAATGAACAACAACAATATTGACTTCCAAGTTGTTAAGAGCTATACCACTGAGTTAAACAGTGTGCATAGAATGTTATCATTGGACAACAAAACAGCTTGGATTTCTAGCTATGACATCAATACGCTAAGTAAAATAAACTTTGATGACAAGATAAGAACTGTAAAGGACATATCAGCTGATGTTTATGACATGTCACTTACAGCAAGGGAAGATATGCTCCTGTCTTTGTATGGCAGTACTGATGTCAGTACTGATGTCAGTCTGTTAACAACAAAGACAGGAGAAATCAAACCTTTCCTGTCTCTGTCACCACTGTATCCAGGTAGCATACATATCACTAAACACAATGAGATTATACTGGGTGTAATGGAGGAGGGTAGTACTTACGACAGAACAGACAAAGGTGGTAGTAAATTAATAGTTTTTGGGATGAATGGGAAACCAAAAACATCTTTTGAATATGATAAACATAAACAGAGAATGTTTACTCTCCCTGATAGAATTGCATCTAATGTAAACGATGACATAGTGGTTATAGATAACATATCACAATACTATGGGAGGGTGGTGGTACTAAATCAGGAGGGACAGATTAAATGGACTTACCAGGGAAATCCTCAGGTTAATTCAGGGGTAAATCTATTCTACCCTTCGGATATAGTTACAACATCAGTAGGACATGTTATAGTGAGTGATATAAACCGACATGCCTTACATGTTCTATCCCATCAGGGAGCTCTACTGATATGTAAAGTTATGGCGGATCAGGGGATTATATATCCAATGTCATTGGATTTTGATACAAATGGACAATTATGGGTGGGATGTAGATCCGAAGATGGTGAATCATGTGATGCTAAACTTCACATTGTAAATATGTCTTCATAAGTCTATATATTCCTTATCTAAAACATTTTTTGGTGATTCTATGTTTCTAATGTGATATCTAAAAACAAAGTCATTTAGTACATTTAATAGCCACATGCATGTGTTTCATTTAAAATCTCTGTTGATGGATTTGGTGATTTTGAAGAAAAACTAAACAATGAGTATGTGTTCATAAACAAACTGATATTTTAACAAAATCAAAGCATCTAAGAAAACTGCATGTTTTCTTAATGTATATAAATAAATTGTAATTGTTTATCATAATTGAACCCAATTTATCACTATGGAAGATCAGTCAATTATTCACATTATAAACAGAATACTAGTATGTTGGGTAAAAGTCAATAATAGAGCAATCAAACAATACCAGTTAACTAAATAAGAAATTTCAAAGTAATCACATTGGTGTTTAAAAATGAAAACAAATATATACACCCAATGATCAGCCCTAGAATTAAACGAAGTCTACACAAATTTTGGATATCTGAAAAAAGAAAGACCAAAACATGGTTGTCTGATAGAAAATAAAAGAAAATTCTATCTACTGACAAGATACGTGTGTTATGATAGGAACATCAACGTAATGTTAGAGTTTTGTTTGCACTGATGTGGAATAAAGTATAATTCATGATTAAAGTCTGTTATATCTTATGCTTCTTATATAAAACAAAATCTGTGTATAAAGATTCTTTTATCTACTGTACAGTTTTTAACAAATTGCAAAAAATGGGTTAAGATCTTCATATGAAGTAAACAAAGTTCTCTTACAAGGGGAAAACTGACACTTACAACATATTGACATTTTTTCCTCTAGAACTGATCTTGTTGAATGTTGAAGTTGAGGCAAATCCACACAAAAATACTTCATAACGTTGCTCTCACTGAACCAGGTAACATGATCATGCGTCAGGATGATCTACCCAAGAGTATGCAACCTGTCGAAAAACCTCAGGAGTCCAAATATACAAAAGAAGATGTTGTATGATTTCAAATGAGACAACTCTCAACAAGAGACCAAAAGGACACAGAAATAATAGGAAAATCTTCCTTTTTTTGGTATGGAACCTAGTGGTAAAATATCATAAAGATCCATACATTATACTTTTTAAATAGTGCCGTTTCTATGTAGGCTTTTATGATTAGATAACAGATATAAATGAGCTAAGAATGAAATTGAAAGGCGTTTTTTGTTAAACGATATATGTATATGTAATTACACATAGCAGTCACTGTGTATATAACCTGTCACTTTATATCGAACAGATGTATTATTAAATAAAAACAAATTCATGAAAGGTCAGAGTTTCATTTGATTGTTAGTTAGAATAAGATATTTTAAATTATTTAGTGTGATTACTCTCGAGTCCATTTTGTTATAAGTCTGAAATTGTTCAAAATAAAAGCAGGTTATTAATGATTTGAGTTATTTTTTTGTGTCATTGCACCTAACTCTTAAGGGCATACGATACAGTTTTGATCCTGTATTTACAAGTTCATGAACATTTGCATATAGGCTATTTTTCACCTGATTAAATCAAATATGTAATAAAAAATATACCTTCATTTGCTACTTTTTGAGTAAAATGAGGTTGAAATTTTGTTTATTAGCTCTAAATTCAGATTTGTGGCCGTAATTTCTTTTTCGAAAGAAAAACATGACTTTTTTGTTATAAAAGATAAACACAAATTTTTTTGTTGTCAAATAATCGGTAACTTCTGTATTTTATAAATATTCTAAAAAAATATGCCATTTTTTAGTCAGAAATAACTCATATTTATCAAATGATCATGAATTGAGGAAAAAACGTCATTTTTTACTGCATGTTTATGAAAATTAAAAAAAAATCCTCTATTTACAGTTTCATAAAATTTGGGTCACATAATCTCCCTGCAAAATGAAACAAAATGCCATTTTAAAAAATAGGGGTCCATGAACTCGTTTTCAAATTAAATCAGTTTGAATGATAAAAATCAGTCGAATAATGCATCTTTTCCCGATATGTATAGTCCGGCGGCTACAAGCATGTTTCAGACGAATTGTGCACATCCTGTTACAAGCATGAAATTTGGCATAGACCTACCTCAACTATTACTCTTTTATTTCAGATAGGGAGGCATTCGAAAAAAATGTCTCACTTCCGGTAAAATCCAAAATGGCGGACGTCATACTTAAATCAGCCCAATATCGAAGGCTAGCGTGTAAAAATGTGTTATTATCATGCTACTATCATAATATTTGGTACAGACCTTTGTTTTTTACTACTTTTGGATAAATTAAAATAGATTAGATGTCTTCAGAAACCCAACTTCCGGTTTAAATCCAATATGACTGACATTGTACTTAAATAAGCTTATTTTTTAGGGAGGGTAACTGAAATGTTTTTTAACGTATTGCTACTATCATAACATTGTGTATGAACCTTTCTTTGGTGTTTCTGATGGATACAATGCATAAGACATATGTCTTAAAAACCCTTTCTTCCGGTAATATCCAAAATGGCGGACATAGAAATATCATTTTTTTATTCAAATTTTCATTTTTTTCAAAATGTAAAGAAAATGATTTTTTTTTGTGCTGGTCATTAAACTTTTGGCTTAAAGTTATCCCCAAAATCACTTATTCTAGCATGTTGTAATATTTAGATATAAAGTTGACACTTCCGGTTAAAAATATGATGTAAATTTCAAAGATGAGTCCTCAATCTACTTCTTCGATATAGAGTTTTGGATAGATTGATTAAAACAAAATAAAATCACTATAGTACTAAAAATATTTTATAATTATTACTATTTGACTTACTGTGAATTCATTAATATTCGTGGGATACCAATTTTCGTTGATTTCATGGCTAGATGTGAACCACGAATTTAAATGTTCAACGAAGTACAATATTTCTATTGGCTTGTACGCAGCTTTTAAAAAAAAAGGAAATCAAATATCCACGAGCATACAATTTTTCGTCAAACCACGAAAATTGGTATCCACGAAAAAAATGAATCCACAGTATTCACAGTCACCATGACATGCACACATCGCAGTACACGGGATACCCGATTTTCCACATTAAAAATTACTGCGGTATCCTTTCTTACATCCACAATGTATAAGCTTTTGACAGAATGAGGAGGCCCAAAAAGAGTTTTTCAAAAGGTATCCTCTTTGTCCCCGCCTGGAGTGGGTAGCATAAGAGCCAATCCCAAGCTCGTCTCCCTAAACACCTACCTAAGTATATTGCATGATTTACATGCTGGAAAAGACTAGACCAAGTTGAGGGAATAGCCTCAAAAAGCCGTCCCTGTTGCGCAAATAGTTATTGTCTTGCTTCGTTAACCATGTTATACCCATCTATTAAGTTTGGGCGATCTTACAGTAAAACCCCGGTGATTTACGCTGATTAATCATATTTCTGTTTGTTAAAGTCACATCTTCAAATGCAATCAATGTCTCCCACATAGTCTTTTTCCCCCTTTCAAGCAAAGAGAGAACCATATCAAAACAGGTAAAGACATGGATAACAATAAGTGTTTCATATCACTCAGATCACTCATTGCCTAGTGCATTTGAAAGGCCATTGATAGATATTAATCCAAAGTCTTTTGCCCTCCCAAACACAATCCATAGTTCGTCTACCCCTATGTCACGGAATAGCGAAACAGTAGTGACAGCATCATCATTAACGACCGTTCGAATCATGACTCGTTTAAGTGCATGTTTCACTGCATCAGACACATGCACCATGATTTTAGTGTCCGCCTCTAAATGTGAACTTGGTGCTGAACTTGAATAACTTTACGTGGTGGATAAGATAGAATATCATGACCATTTGTTGCTATAACTACCATACGCATCCAAGACTTCATCCACTCGTATTTCAGTTTCAAGGTATTTTTTTAAGGTAAGGACATAATACACAATCAGCATACTCAGAAGGCCGCAATTCACAATCGGAGAGCTGATTTCCAAAATTTACAAAGACTGTGGTATTGTTTCTCACATCCATAAATTCTGCAAAAACACATATTTTCTTGCCTTGTTAACCTAATCTGTTTCTTTTTTTTTTCGGTCTTCCAACAAAACCACGTATCGTTTTCAATGACATTAAACATCAAATCCATATGGTGATGTTGGCTGGTCAATCATCATTCTAAATGCTATAGTCACATCTTCAAACTCCATTAATGTCACCAACACAGTTCCTTTTCCGGCAAACGTGTTATCTTTTAATGTCTAGTGCATTTGAAAGGTCATTGATTGATATATATCTCATACTTTTCCCCTTCCAAATGCAAACCTAAGTTTGTCTGCCCCTATGTCACGGAATAGCGAAACAGCAATGACATCAGTATCGACTGTTTGAGTCATGACTCAGTTAAGTCTATGTTTCACTGCATCATACACATCTATCTTGATTCTAGTGTCAGTCTCTTCGTGTAAACATGGTGCTAAACTTGAAACATCATCAAGTGGTGGATAACACTGAACATCCTGAGCATTTGTTGCTTCAACTACCTTGTACTCAAAATTGTATTGAGCAAGCTCCTGTGAATGAAAACTTAAAAGTTTTTTCTTACTGTCGTCATCTCTCAGGAAACTTTCCCAACTTTGAGGATTTTTTTAATCCTGGGTTCGTCTGTGTATTCCCTTTCCCCTAAATGTTGCCCTTGCTTCTTTTAGCAGCTTTCAAACCACCAGTACTGTCTATGTTCACATCCAACACTACATCCACTGTTGTTACAGTTTCAAGGTGTTTCCTAACGAGTATGATGATTGGGTATAATGTCCTTACCTTTATAAAATACCTTGAGACTGTAACAAGAGTGGATGAAGTCTTTGATGAGTATGGTAGTTGTAGCAACAAATGCTCAGGATATTCTATCTTATTCACCACGTGATGTATTTTAAGTGTAGCACCATGTTCACATAAAGAGACTGACACTTAAATCATGGTGCATGTGTCTGATGCAGTGAAACACGCACTTAAACGAGTCATGATCAACAGTCACGGATGATGCTGTCAATACTATTTCGCTATTCCGTGACATAGGGGCAGACGAACTATGGATTGTATTTGGGAAGGCAAAAATCTTTGGATTAATATCTATCAATGGCTTTCAAATGCACTAGGCAATGAGTGATCACACACTTTTATTTCTGACCCATACCTTATGACGGGTTGTGATACTGTTCTCTCTTTGCTTGAAAAGGAAAAAAAAGACTGCGTGGGAGACATTGATGGTATTTGAAGATGTGATTTAACATAAAGAATGATGATTGATCAGCCTAAATCACCGGGGTTGAACTGTAAGATCGCACAAACTTATCAGATCTAACATGATTAACGAAGCAAGAAAGTCAATTTTAGCTCAAAAGGGAAACTCATTTTAAGTGAGGCTATTCCCACGACTTGTTCTAGTCTTTTCAAGCATGTAAAACGTGTAATATACTAATGCAGGTGTTTAGTGAGACGAGCTTTGGATTGACTCTTATGCTACCTAATCTTGTCACTAATGGATTGCGAAGGGACAAAGAGTGTCCCTTTTAATAAAAACTCTTTCTGAGACCTCATCATTTTTTCAGAAGCTTGACATTATGGATGTAAGAAAGGATGCCACGGTTATTTTTAATGTGTAAAATTGGGTCTCCCGAGCACTGCCTTGTGTGCATGTGGTGGTGACTGTGAATAAGCATGTATTTTTGGCCAAATAGTAGTAATTTAAAATATGTTTTAGTACTATAGTGATTTTGTTATGTTTAAATCAATCTATCCAAAACTCTACATCGAAGAAATAGATTGAGGACTCATCTTTGAAATATTACGTCATATTTTTACCGGAAGTGTCAACTTTATATCTTAGCATTTACAACATGCTAGAATAAGTGGTTTTGGGGATAACTTAAAGCCAAAAATTTAATGACCAGCACAAAATAAAATCATTTTCTTTACATTTTGAAAAAAGTTGTAAATTTGAATAAAAAACTGATTTTTTCTGTCCGCCATTTTGGATACTTCCGGAAGTAAGGGTTTTTAAGACATATGTCTTATACATTGTCTCCATCATAAGCACCAAAGAAAGGTTCATACACAATGTTATTATAGTAGCAATACGTTAAAACGCATTTCAATTACCCTCCCTAAAAAATAAGCTTATTTAAGTACAATGTCCGCCATATTGGATTTTATCCGGAAATAAGGTTTCTGAAGACATCTCATCTATTTAATTTATCCAAAAGTAGTAAAACACAAAGGTCTGTTCCAAATATTATGATAGTAGCATGATAATAGGACATTTTTACACGCTAGCCTTTGATATTGGGCTGATTTAAGTATGACGTCCGCCATTTTGGATTTTACCGGAAGTGAGACATTTTTTTCAAATGCCTCCCTATCTGAAATAAAAGAGTAATAGTTGAGGAAGGTCTATGCCAAATTTCATGCTTGTAACAGGATGTGCACAATTTTTCACAAAGCCGCCGGACTAGTAACAGTTTGACGTCGTGAAAATAACAAATAACGTTAGCAACGTCATTACCTTCCCTGTAACTGTATCGTATGCCCTTAAAGAATATTGTATAAAACTAGATGTGTTAGAATAACACAAATGGTAAAAAAAGCCAAAATCCTGTTATATCGGCCAAATTTGGTGGTGCTGAGATAATCGTAAATTTGATCTGGAACGCATAATGATAGTCTTAAAATCAAAACTTCAGATCAATAGGTGAAGGCGAATAGCAAAAAGTCGGTATAACTGTTTTATGTGGAATGATGGACAAGGGTGACAGTATATTCTTGTTCCATACTTATTCCATAAACTTTCTTCATAACATCCCCTGAAATGGGTAATAACACAAAACATGCTATAATGATCTCTTCACTTTATAGTAATGGTATCATGGCTGATTTACACGTGAGAAGTTAAGCTAGATATATAACTAGATGTTATCCACCATTTTCTACATAAGGAATTGCCTGTACTGAGTCTGGAATTTAAAAATAGTTTTCCATTCGTTTAATGTGTTTGCCACTGCTGGTGGACGTTTCGTCCCCGAGGGTATTTCGGCAACGTACGAAACATATATTAGAACGAGCAAAAACAGATTTACCAAACATAACAAGTTTTCTGTATGAAATGATTTGAAATTTTGAAAAGCATGATTTGACATGGAAAGAACTGAAAATATATAAAAGTGCTAACTTTATAAATATCAAAATGAAAAGGCATACTGAACTGACTTTTAACACTGTATAATAAAGCAACATATAATTCTTAGTTTGATGTGACTACAAAATAAAATCTGAAGGACATCATGCTTCTAGTTTGGACATGTTACAAACAGCGAGTAATGATATTTTTCTGTCTTTGTCTTGCTGTAGTATAGTCACTCTGTTGACAAGAAAAACAGCAGGGCTGAAAACTGTCACCACTGTATCCAACTGACTCACTTGTTACTCAAAACAAAAATATTATACTTTGGTATCATGGAAGAGGGTTGTACGCAAAACCTTACTGACAAAAGTTATAGGAAAAATATCATCTTTGTGATTGATGGGAAACAAATAAAGTCTAACTATTATAGAGTTTCTCGGAAACAACACAGCTATGCAACCAAAATATACCAAAAACTCGTGGGCGTGGTAGTAGGGGTAGAGGTAAAGGCAGAGAGATCTGATAGTAAAGAATCATAACCCGGTAGAGATAGGTCGACCCAAACAATCCAACCTGAATCACAACTTATTGTGGGTCCGTCAAGATCAAATGACGATGTTTAAGTGAACGATAGCAGGGATGAAACAGATGTTTCAAGCATGATTCAGGTGTAAAAGGTCAAGAGGTCAAATATACAGACAAACAAAACCTGGAGTGCTTTTATATATTTTATATGACAATGCCAATGAGCATGATGGTCGTAGTATGAACGTAATCAGAAGGTTTGAAGATCATAATGAGGACGGCATGTGCGTGCTTAAATTGTACTACGGTCTTGAACAGCGTGGTATAAACGTAATATAGTCGTATTGGTAGCGTGGTTGGGTCGCGGTTAGAACGTGATGGTCATAGTAATGTCGCTATTAGATAGTATCGATGCCTCCTCCACAAGAATCACGCTTTCGCTCTGATGGCACAGCGACCTTTGTGATCTTACCATGACCTTGCTGCGCTTTCAGTACGCTTCCACTACTGTCGGGAGTACATGAATTAAGTAAGAACATGTTGCTTGTTCTAATATGTGTAATCAATCTATAGAAGCCCAAGTATACAAGTGACACGTCACAAAGTCTTTACGTTACAATATAAGAAATAAGTGACATTCCCGCGTTGTGTTCGCGCCGTTTTTGCAACATTGTGGGGGCCGCAAAAAGATAAAATTCTATATACAATATAATCTCAAAGGTGAATAAAACATTTCAAATTAAAAATATTTACGTCAGAAAATTAAAGTTACAATGTATAGAAAATAATTACTGTCTCTGTATAGTGGTATATAAATTTGACACTTTTTAACACTTAATATCGATTCACAGTTCATATCGAAAGGGGTAGTTAACAGCTCACATCTGTCCTTTATCATCTCGAAGGCAGATTCAACCAATAACGGATTATTTCACCAGCCTTTAAACTTGCTTGATGTCTTAGACGAAAGTCTTGTGCGGCACTTTGTTCACATGTATCATCTTTTTCCGTATTACATGAAATTTCGAGCGGATATAGTTTCATTATCGGCCTTGTAGTTTCGGTATTCTTCGTCTTTATTTTTAGCGGCACGCAGAAATCCATCGTTTCAGTTAAAATGGCCATTTTTCAATTGATTCTCGTTGACTCATTGTGCACAAGAATTACGTCGCCAACTTTAGTTTTTTCATTCTTAATTCCATATGCTTTGTTGTATATTCCCTCAATGGGGTTATATAATCATTTTTCATCGTGTCCAAAAGTGTCTTAATAATTCTCTTTGTCGTTCATTTTGTTTGGTAAGTGATGACTAGTCCATAAACACGGATTAATTGTTGTCTTTTTCTGAATTTGGATAAGATAACAATCTTTGTCTTCTACCACATAAGAGTTGCGATGGAGTAAGTGGTTCGCTGTCGTTGATATTCCCTGAGGTGTATGTTAGAGGTATGTCGTTCATTACACTTTCTACTTCTGTAACAATAGTGAACAAGATTTGAAAATCGACCAATGGTTTTCCGAGGACTTTTTTTAACGTAGATTTTGTTCTGCTATAATTCGCTCCCAAAATCCACCATACAAGGGAGATCGATTTGAAATAAATCTCTACTGTACACCTAAATCTGCGATTTTACTTTGTACCATTTGCGATTCAAAATTTTTCAAAATTTTTTCAAAAAAACTAAGGATTTTCTTATTCCAGGGATAGTTTACCTTAGCCGTATTTTGCACACCTTTTTGGAATTTTGGGTCCTCAATGCTCTGCAACTTTTTACTTGTTTGGCTTTATAACTATTTTGATCCGAGCGTCACTGATGAGTCTTATGTAGACGAAACGCGCGTCTGGCGTATGAAATCATTCTCCTGGAACCTTTGATAACTATTTACACCACTGGGTCGATGCAACTGCTGGTGGACGTTTCGTCCCCGAGGATATCACTAGCCCAGTAGTCAGCACTTCGTTGTTGACATCAATATCAATTATATGGTCATTGTTATTAGTATGCTGTTACAAAACTTTGAATTTTTAGAAAAACTAAGGATTTTCTATGGAAAGATGCATGTGGCGGGCGTCTGGCATGTTAAATTTTTAACCAGGTACCTGTTGTTGGCTATTAATCATTTGTTTCTCTGTCCTATATTTTCTCCCATTTATTTGAATTTTAGTCCTGTCGTGTATATTGTCATTTTAATGTTATAATTAACATTGTCATTAAAGCGGAAGGTTTTGCATGCCACAAAACCAGGTTCAAGCCACCTTTTTTTTTCTCTTAAAATCTTTGAATGCCCTGTTCCAAGTCAGGAAAATAACCATTGTTATATTAAAGTTCGTTTCTGTGTGTGTTACATTCTAATGTTGTGTTTCTGTAGTGTCGTAGTTCTCTTATATTTGATGCGTTTGCCTCAGTTCTAGTTTGCAACTCGGATTTGTTTTTTCTCTATAGATTTATGAATTTCGAACAACGGTATACTTCTGTTGCCTTTATTAACCTTATCCGTATTTGGCACAACTTTGGGGAATTTTGGTAACTCTGATTACTATATATGGTCATATTTCTAAATTAACTGTTTACAAAACTTTTGAAATTTTAAAATACTAAGGATTTTCTGCATCAGGAATAGATTACCTTATTCTAAAACTTCTAGGAATTTTGGTCTTCAATGCACTTCAACTTCGTACTTAATTTGGTCCTTTCACTTTTTCAGCGTCTCTGGTAAGTCTTTTGTAGAAGAAACGCGCGTCTGGCGTAAATACAAAATTTTATCCTGGTATCTATGATAATTATTTTCTGTATTGAAAATGTTCAAGGATTTTGTGATTTATTGAAATGCAAATATGAATAGAAGATTTGCTATCATTTCAACTATGTGACTATTAAAATTATATTTTTTCATTTTAAAAACTGCAAAACAAACAATTAACAATATATAATTACATTAGATGTATGTTTCATCATAATACATTACTCTGGTTGGCTAACATCACTTGTAATTCCTGAAGCAATTCATACGCAACTATTATCAGCATCCGCAGTGCGCATGCGCTAAATTTGATCGCAATCGATATCGATAAATTTACTATAGATTGTTAAAGGAAATATTGAATTTTGGTTAGCTGAAAGTAAACAAAAATAAATATCTTTTTCATTGGCATCACAATTAAAAAATATATTTTCTTAGCTTTCTAATGACATAATTTATAATTGAATCGGGATTGCAGAAGTTACGGCCATTTTCATTTTAAAAAAAAGTGGTTCATTCCCTATTACTTCATACAATTCGAAACCAAAAACGTATGCAAAGGAGTTTTCATTCATGAATACATCTTTCACCATTCTTAGAAATAAATTCATTGGCATAAATATATGTTCTTTGCTTTATAATCTTTCCAATGGTATATATTTGGTATTTTAGAAAATTTAATGAATCGGGGCCTTTTTTACAGTCCGGAATGTGGTTCGATAAAATTGCTCCCCTTGTTTATTTCGCTCTCCTGTCAAATCATGTAATTTCGTTACCTCCAATGGTAGACGCTACAACGATGGGTGTCGTCAAGAAAGGTACGATTAAAGGAATCAGCTATGAATAAGACGATCACCATTAGTATAGGTGAGTTGTTTAATAGTTGTTGCTTTGGGATAAATGCATGTTTTGGATTTATTCATAATCAGGAATAGCTGGAAAGGAAAGAAACGTGTTGCTACGTGAACCCGGAAAGGCCGGGACGAATTTAAAAAAAAAATCTAGAGACGATCGTTCTGAGTGTGCCACCTACACATTCAAACGTGTACACAAACACAGTATTCCCTATCTATGTAATGTGTTTTCATAATTATGTGATATAGGGCAAAAAAAGGTAGCAGCTTTTGGTATCTTGTTGTTAAGCATTTCCAGGGGAGATAATGTTATTTTTCACGGTGTGTTCGATAGGTTTGTTACATTGTAACATTATATGAATAACACATAGCTGAGAGGGTGATAGAGCAGATTGGTACCCCGAGAAAACATTGTCAACCGCGGCGAAGCCAAGGTTGACAATGCCTTTCCAAGGGGTTCCAATCTGCTCTATCACCCTCTCAGCTATGTGTTATTTAATTTATTATACTGAATGTCTTAATATTATTGGCTTTTACAGATTAATTTTATTTTAAAGGTATTTTCTATGACGTCACGTTCATAACAACGTTACGGGTATTAGAAAAAAACAACTTCATTGTTCTTTGAATAATCGATTTCTGATTGGTCTAGACGAGAGGGTAACATTAAAAAAAATTATCACCCGCTCAGCCATGTGATATAGTAAATTGACACCCTCGTCTCAGCCAATCAAAATATGGCATTTTAACGTGATAATAATATATAATACAAACTCATAAAGTGGATTAAAATAGCCTCCCACACTCAATTAACTGAATTTCAAGTATTCTATTTACCGTAGTGCTATTATATAAGACCTCGGAGGTTCATGTCACTTATATTTAACGTTTTTATATCGGATTTTTTGTTACTATTGATGTTGAACGGTTCATAGTAAAAAAAAAAATCCGATAAAGCAATGATATGATTCTCAGAAGTCTTATATATTGTCCTTTAATATAAAACTGGAGGTTCATATCATTTACATTCAACATTTGTTATTGTTTACTAGCAATGTTGAACGGTTTAACGGTTCGACATTGGTAGTTAAAAAAAAATCCGATAAAAAATAACGGTTCAACATTGATAGTAAAAAAAATCCGATAAACATGTTGAATGTAAATGAAATGAAACCCAGAAGCCTTACATTATAGGACTATCGTTTATTAGTTCTTTATCCTAACTAAATGTTTTTGTGGTGTATATTACCAAAAAAAAGGGGGGGGGCGGTTAAAAACACCAAAATACCTTAACAATCCTACAATATCTGTTTACAGAATGAGAGAGATATTTCGTATTCTAAAACTAATTTTTCTCACATGTTTGTTAGATATGTTGAAAATACAGACAAATATTTAGTACGTATATCCATCCCCTCTTTTCCAATTCATTAGTTCAAGATACAGCTCTGAAGAATATGCAATAACCTACATTTTTCTAACCTGTGAAGACCAATGAAAACTTTTGATATGATTTGAAAACATGGCCAATTAAGTAGGAACTTTGGGTTTCGTAGACATAAATTATAATTCAACATTTTCGATTTATATTTTTCTTTATTTCATATTCTAGTATATTTAAGAAATAATTCATGGGGGATGGAATATATCGTGATTTTACCACGGGTTGGCCCTTTATGACAAATATTTTACCCTGAGCGATAGCGACAAATACGGCAACTGTTCTGGATCGAAGCGCTCTAGGTGAAGGCATTATTTGCCGTTCCCATAAATAAACGCACTATTAAGTTGACGTAAAAGAACGGAGAAAAAACGAGTAAGCAACATGCTAAAACTATTTACTATAACATATTGATATAGATTTATATGAATCTAAATGATCATTGTACTTATATATATATACGTTTTAGGATAGTTTGATTACGTTTCCTTGTTGTGATGATTTTCGGGTTCAAAAACGTGTATTTCCCCGTAAAATGCTTATATTCAGACGTCATCGTTCTATGACGTCGGGTAGCTCATTCATAAAAAAGCATATGACGTGGGAGTACGATCGGAACAGCCCAAACAATATATTCATATTTTACCACGGGTGTGTACTCAAAGCTTTTGAAGGACGTCATGTTAGAATTAATAACATGTTTATATTTTGTGATGCATCTGATGTATAAATCCAGTGGCAGATCCGGGAAAGAACTCTTAGTTCCGATCCGTTTGTACGGGGAACATGTGGTTGCAACCCCCTCTTTAATGGCCTGTTCGATTTTTATGTTTGCAGTGTCGAAAAGGGAGATAGACAGCAGTTTTATCAAGAAGTTATGTGAAAGTTCTGCTATACATCTGACAGTCAGGAATTATTCTGAAGTACACATGTCGACCAGAGGCATGAAACAGAGAGGAGAGGTTTTAAAGTAACAGATGCTTATCTGAGATTCCAATTTGAATCAAAGAAAACAATATATACAGATATGTAGGAGAAATAATCTATATGAATAAAGTTATGCCAAAAAAGGAACTTGTTTTTTTATATACAGAATTTGTCAAACGTATCCATAACAGAAGAGATGTGAATGCATCCTTTATAGTCTTGTAATACTGATAGTAATAATTTATATAATTTCTGAGATGATATAGCAGTGCCATTGGTTTCCCCTTTCTCCTTCTTCAAAGAACTTGATCATCATTGGAGTACACATCTTTTTTTTTTAAATTGGAGCCCTGTTCAAGAACAGTTTAAAGAGCATATGCTTAATTTTCGTTATCTTTTAGAATCATCATTTTTTTTTATAAATAAAACAGGTTGTACATTCTACATAAATATGCTAGTCAACCGTAAATGTTAACACCCAAAAAAGGTCTTAAAATTAGTATATTCATTTTTTAACTTACAAAATATATCAAAGGTTTAAGCATCCCAAACATTACCATGTGACTTGAATTTTTGATTTGTCAATATCAAGCAAACTCGATTTTTCCAATCACATCATAATAGTTCCGTTTTTATTATTAAAACAACAAAGGACTAACTCTTGTACAAAACTGTAACAGATTATCAAAAACTGTATAGTAAGTACAATTTTAACCCAAGCCAGTGCTCTTTTAAGCACTGTCTTAGCAACGACTTGGTTGATTGTAAGTGTTTGGTGCAAAGAATGAAAACTTGATTTTTTTTTTTTTGGGGGGGGGGGGGGGGGGAGTTTCGTCGGGAAAATATGTTTGATTAAACATAGGAAATCACTGAAGCATGACTGGAGCGAGCTCCCCTTAGCTCAGTCAGCCCCCCTCCCCTTTTAATGTAAAATTCTGGATCCGCCTCTGAATATTGGTTTGAACAGTGCGATGGAAGTCTTCAAATGTATAAAAAAAAAAATGAAAGTCTTTGTGCTGGTTATTTACATACGGGAATGAAAATTTAACATCTAATGGTGAAAAAGAGTGGGGGGTTAGATTCATTCAAAAAAAATATCGTCTGATCCAAAATTCGTTCGAAAAAATATTGTTGTCAGGCAAAATTTAAAACCAGAAAAAATATTATAAATTCTGATCTTCTAAAACCTTATAGTGTTAAGTTTTGAAAGAAAAAAAATATTTGATTGGTGGAGGCGGAAAATAAATGGTCGCGCTCAGACAAGAAAACCATACCCCCTTTAAAGTTAAATGAATAACTTATTTCCTGTTGATGGATTGTTTCCTGGCTTGCTTTGGTAGAGTATTGTAAAATGTTGCATGTTTCACATTCGAGTCATATATATACGCATGTGTAGTACATGAAATATGAAGACACCGGTGTACTACTATAGTACTTGACTTGTAATAGTGAGCATGTATGAGAAAAATAGAGTGAGCCAATTGTTAGATGCTATAAGATAGACTAACAAGAATGTGTCCATAGTACACGGATGCCCCACTCGCATTATCATTTTACATGTTCAGTGGACCGTGAAATTGGGGTCAATACTTTAATTTGGCGTTAAAATTAGAAACATCATATCATAGGGAACATGTGTACTAAGTTTCAAGTTGATTGGACTTCAACTTCATCAAAAACTACCTTGACCAACAACTTTAACCTGAAGCGGGACGAACGGACGCACAGACGAACGAGCTAACGGACGCACAGACCAGAAAACATAATGTCTCTCTACTATCGTAGGTGGGGCAATAAAAATGTATCGAAAATATAGCACAAAAGAAATCATGAAATAACTCAGCGCAATCCCCATCTAAGATGCAAACACATCCAAAGAAAAACAAAATCACACCATATCTCCACATGACACAAAACAAAAACCAACTGCAATCAACAAATAAGACTCAAAGAGTCACAAGAAATCAAAAAAAAATCCATTCGCGGGCAACTACCGACTTATTATACTGTATGATCGAACACAAACATAGCAAAAATATGAAACCAAAGAAATAAGACGCAAACTAAATTACAAGAAATTGCAAGATCAATAAATGATGCATAAAAAATAATTCCGAACGACAATTGGTTAACACAAACAAAAGGAATACAACGATATAAATATATGCAACTTCACAATGACCAACCAATCCGGGTTACTGTATAACTAAGATGTAACAAAATGTGTAACAAAACTTTTTTAAATAATACAGAAATTATGACTGTCGGTGTAAATGTAATTGTTCAATAAAAAAAACATGTCAAACATGCAAACAGTGTATGTAAAGTGCGGATCCTAAAATATCATTTTACTGTATATGCCATAAATGTCTAATGTAGAATGATAAATAAACAGATGAACTTTTTTTAATTTTTGAAGAAAATGAAGAAAATTAGTTAAAATGTATATGTTCCGAAATACATAATACTAATAAAACATAGTAAGAGATGCGAGCGGGGTTTTATCGCGCCTAAAGCCATCCAGCTGTGAAATATATACCAAAATAAGTGAATATTTAGGACATTTCACGAACAGATCGTGCAGGTGCTTTATAACTAATAAGTAAGATGTTGTTGCAGTAAAAAATATTCATTTTAATACAATTATTAAAGTTGTATAACGTAGAATATGTTTTGTCATTCAGTTTCTTCATATTTAACTAAATTCCACTATGATGATTTCGTAATGCTAGTCATGTTTACTGTCGAATAATGATACTAATCTTTCATTTTCACTGTGGAGCGAATCATTAGTATTGTATATGCGGTGCATTTTCACTGTATAATTATTTATTTTTTTATCTATTACAGCTCTTTTCTTTAAGCATGTAGAGCAAGACTTTAGTTAATTTGCTTGCTTTTTTTTGTTGGATAATCATTATGATAACACCCAATTTAATTCAAATATTAAAAATACAGGTTAAAATTATGCCTATTCATATTATTTAAAAATGTCAATCTTATTTACAAAGTTTGTATAAACAATTATACAAACAAAGCAAGCAAGCCAGCCAAAGTTTTGCTTTACATGCATTAGGAAATTAGCTGTAAAGCCTTAATTTAGCCGACTTGCTCAAACAATAGATAAAGTAAGAGAAAGATTTGATAAAATTTAACTTACGGAGGAAAGTTTGGTTTTAAAACACTCTAATAAATTCAATAGAAATAACATTTATTTCAAATGTATTCCATTTAGTTTCTTATAAAGCGTATAGGAATCTTTATCCTTATTTTTTTTTTATCCATTTCCATGACACTTCACCACTAATCACGTACATCTTGATATAGATTGCACCTTTGTTTTCCCGTTTAAAAGGTTTTACACTGGAGCCCTTTATAACTTGCTGTTCGGTGTGAACCAAGACTCCATGTTGACGACCGTATTTTGACGTAAAATGGTCTACTTTTATAAATTGTGACTTGGATGGAGAGTTGTCTCATTGTCACATACGACATCTATATATGGCTCAAAAACGAAACGAGACGGGATAAAAAGGGATAAAAAAATCCACGCTACTTTTTTGATATATTTATAATGGGCTTAATATGAGTCAAAATAAAGTAAAATAATGGGTCGCATTTGGGTATAAGCGTCACGCCGGATTGCCGTTTTTTTGCAAGCGTGACAGGTGAAAGTCAAATGATTGTGTAGTGAAAAACGGAAAATGAAGTCTAGCGGGACACGGATAATTACAAACAATTAGAACTGCATAGTATAAGCGGGATACGGGAATCTGACAAAACAATAAGCGGAATACGGGAATCTGCCAAAACAGTAAGCGGGATCCGGGATCAGAACCCCCCAATGAGACCCCAGAATAAGATATTTTTGTATATTCATCCTATTGTTGCAGTCATGCCTTCAATAACAAATGTATCCGATGCATGCATTTTCTTATATTTTTGGTCCCTTTTTCAATTTTGTGGGGTCCAAATTTATAGACAAAAGTCCTTTAATATAGATATTTGGAATTCGTTGACATGCTGAATCTAACCGTGTATCTAGTTTGGGGATTTTTTGCCTTGTTGCTGAAATAGCCCACATAGAGTTCCAAAGGGTCTAAAATCAACAAAAATGAATTGTAGCATGCATTTCGTGTACAATAACCCAAATGTGCATGGTTTTACCTCTGCGGTAGTATCCATTCGCGGATCTAGATTTTTTCATAAGTAGGGGCCCACTGACTGCCTTAGAGGACCCGCTGCTGTCACGCTCCAGTGATTCCCTATATAAGTTAAAATCAAGGAGAAACGTAATCTGAAGAATACAATATGACATTTTAAGAATCGCTTTTGTTACAAGTTTGAAAAACTATATATTTGATGAAGAATGAATGAGGAGTTTGTATTTCAATTTGAAAATACATGTATCATAAATCCTAAAGTCATCAACTAAGTTTTTTTTCATTTGTTGCAAGTGCATTTATCACATAATTCTACAATAAAAATTCCTCGCATCTTTGAAAATTCTACATAAATAATGACTGCACTAACAGTGATAATTCATCGCATCTATAGTTAAAATGGATCGCTTTCAATAATCGATATGCTATATTATGATGCTTTTATAACACTTATTTGAACTTTAATGCTATGTTTGTATATTATAAAGACATATCACAATGAAAATTTGTTAAAACTTAACTTAAAATCCTTTTACTTGATATTTTCAAAACGTAAACAAATACAGTTTTCCCATGATCCTTTATTCTACAATAGACATACCCGCATATAACAGTAAAAATGAACTAGTTGGATTCGCACTTTATATACACTGGCAAATATTATTTAAAAAAAAATAGTTTTAATCACTTAAAAGTCATGTGATGTTACATATACAGGACGGGTGTGTTCGATGCGTAAATTAATTAACAAAACCCCGTCATATAACATCCAACTTTGAAATTGCGTCCAAATGTTAATTTTAGGTGTGCCACTTTGGGAATGGTCTTAAACGATTGACAATTCATTTTTGAATTTTTGTAATTTTCCCCAGATTTTTTCTATGTCGGGCAAAAAAAAGGTAGCAGCTTTTAAGAGACCCCCTAAATGACGTAACAGCTTGACTTATGATCGTTTTAAAAACGATTGTTTGCAAGTTGTATTGTTAACAATTGTACAATATGAAAATTAAATAACGTGAATGCAAATATTTATAATGACTTTACGGAAAGTAACTTTTGTGACATCTTGACAACAGTATACAAAGTTTATTTCACTTTTCTACCTTCTAAACACAAGAGGTCGAATTCTTTTGTTCTATTTAAACCGCATATCGGACTGTTTATCCAAAACTGGAGTTGTTGTCATTATTTGAAGATTGCGAGAAAAATTCTAAGTCCATGGAAGTATCATATTGATATATATAGTACTTCCATGGTCCGACCAAGTAAATCGTTCGCAGGTCACAAAACAAAGCTAAATCTATTTGTACATAAAATATTTATACATTTAATCAAATGTTTTACATCATGAGTTTAAAAATTCAGTAAAGGAAAAGGAGTGTAACTTTTATTTAAAATAATATTTTTGTCCAGCTGTCATTTTTCATTATTTTTGATAATATGAAATCTTTCACTATTACATTAACTCAGACTTTTGGATGTTTTTCGTGAAGCGTATTCAAAAAATTTGAAATCCCATCTAAAATGGAATTTTGTTTGCAATTTTCTTACATATCTTTTAAAAAGTTTTTTTTTAATAATAAGGCGGCCGTAACTAAACAATTTTGATACTTAAACATGTTCATCTGATTTACATAGAAGACATAGATACATATTTTATAAATATTATTCTCATGTTTTAAAAAAAACAATTAGTTTTGATGAAACAGGAAAAGTGTCATTATCTTAAATTTTCCAGATGCAGAAGATCTTTTGTAGTAGATGGATTTGGAATGAAATCTTATACGTCAAATTTTCTTTCATCAATTTGATACCTTTTCACTGCTTTGATTGGTAATATGAATCTCTATACTATCTTACGTGTACATGTGATATATACTAGTCTATTGCTTGTTTGATGCACATTCTCCTTTTATCCACTTAACTTTTAGAAAAATAAATCGCGTAGAACAAAATAAATATTATTTTTTATTTGTCTCCGTCCTTTCAGAAGTTTCTATCTTGAAATATATTTATTTTTTTTATACTTGTACGTTCAGGTAAAATTTGTATTAAAAAGGAAACTTATTTTAATTATTGTTCTGTTAATGTAAAGTTTACGGAGAGCTGTCTCATTGGCACTTATACCAAATCTTCTTGCATTTATATTGTACATGTATTTGCAGAATTTTTATTTATCGAATGAATGAGATAATTTGAATCGTTAAAACATGAAAACAGATGCCTGCGACCCCTGTTGTTTCAATTAGCATGTTCTAAAGATATCTGCGTGAAGTTCACAAATTTCATCAAGTATTTGATCACCTGTTGTGAATTTCAGATAACACTGTATCCGTGATTAAGACTTTCCTTTACATATCAGTAATATTATTTCCCCCCCCCCCCCTTTTTTATATAATATTCGGAACATTATTGTATACACTTTTCTGTGGGACTTTCTTTGCGGTTTTTGGCGGCATGCAATTAAATTTTAGGAAAATTGCTGATTAGTTTGAGAATATCAGTCCATAAAGTTCTTCATTAGTATCATAAGTAAGTGCTTCGATTGGCTTATATCTATAAAAATAAAACAAGTAATCTAAGACTATATCATTTTTGTTAGTGAGAGACCTATCCTTCCATCAACGAACATGTGAAGCGTGTATAAATATTGTTGAAAATGAGAAACATGTATCGATAGAGTTTCCATTATAAGATGACCTGCAAACTGATCTTTTTTAGAAAAAACTTTGTCACTTCGGAACATCCAAACTTAAAAGAAAACCAATCTAATTTGAGAAATTGTCTATTGTTCTATAGGTAGCCAGTGAATGTAATAGAAATGTCAAAATTTCGTATTTATTTTACGTAGAACACAGGGGCTTGTTACAATTGCCGGGTTTACTATCCATACGAACCCCTAAAAAAACACAAGGCCGGAGGAAGCTAATTTGCGACAATGCTTCAAATTATTGTTGTAATTTTTTTCTAAGACTATTGTAATCCTTAAAACAAACTCGACATTTCTGAAATAGAAGGAATCGAGGCCCTAAATTTGAAAATGAAAGTACTAAAGCGACATCTACCGGAAAATATATTTTCGGCTGTCTCGGGAGTTTACTTTAATATGAGGATGAAAGACGGTGTATACCGAAAAATTCCCGCCAATTTTTACATTATTGAAATCAAAAATACCGTAGACTTCCGAAAAGCATAATATTTATGGTAAACACCGGAGAGTGCCGAAAATATATTTTCCGATAGGTGTCGTTTTAGTACTTTCATTTTCAAATTTAGGGCCTCGATTCCTTCTATTTCAGAAATGTCGAGTTTGTTTTAAGGATTACAATAGTTATATAGGTTACTTAAGGTAACAAATATATGTCATTGGAGAGATAATTCAAGTGGGAACATATTTATCCAGGTCACAAAGTAAGTGAAAGTCTTAGAAAAAATTTACAACAATAATTTGAAGCATTGTCGCAAATTAGCTTCCTCCCTTGTGTTTTTTTAGGGGTTCGTATGGATAGTAAACCCGGCAATTGTAACAAGCCCCTGTGCGTAGAAGACGCTTTTCACATCGTTAACTTTTTGTCAAATGAAAGCATTTTTAAAGAAATTTGGATATTTTTTTAGCTCTACATTTATACTTATTCACTATTAATATGACATTTCTCTTTTTTGCACATAGCAAAATTTTTTTTGATTTTGCCATGTGATTATGGACTTTCCAAATTGATTTTCCTCTGAGTTCAGTATTTTTGTGATTTTACTTTTTTTTAAAGCTATTTAAAGGACAATACGTTTATGTACTGTAGCGTGTTTTCCATTGTGATTTATAAACAAGCTGCATCATCGCGGGCAAAAGTACTATAAAAGCATTTAGTGTTGAAGGCCAATTTTAAAATATCTCTCAGAAATCATGGCTGAAAAGTTAGAGAAAATATTAATGAACATACAATTCTGGGAGGTAAAACAAGAGTAAAAGCAGAGACTGAATTTATTCTTTTAATAAAAAATCAAAATGTTGCAATGAGTTTGTGTATGTGTATTCAAACTCTACGTTGTCTCATATTCGTATATGTTTGGTAATCATGATCTCATATTTGTCCTTTTTCGACTTTTTATTTTGTATGTGCGGTTTGATATTCGGTAAAATCGAATTTTATCTTTTGGAAATAAAGTCAGTTTATACAACTCGTATTCATGCGGAACCTAGCATGCTACAATGTCATATATATAATATTTTTTACTTAGGGTTGTCAAATTATTTACAAGTGCTTTACAAACTCAGCATGTTGTCTTGATAAGATATCACACAAAGAAAAGACTGATCAGACGGATAAAAAATCATGCGCGATAACCCTGTATGCGTACATTGCCTATGTAAATTTTAAAATTGTTTGTATGCACATTAAACGACAAATTTATGTGACGTATATAATTTTTCTGACGTCAGACACTCAAATCAATCCATGCGTTCGTAGAAAGTAGATGTTTTTGTGTCCTGTTAAATTGTTCCTTTTAAAAGTTTTGGATTCTCATAACTTCTATGTATAACTTTTGGACTAGTTTGAATCTCGGTCTATTTCTGTAATTTATTCTTACATACTTTTGATTTTTTAACCCTGTATGCGTACATTGCCTATGCAAATTTTAAAATTGTTGGTATGCACATTGAACGACAAATTTATGTGACGTATATAATTTTTCTGACGTCAGACACTCAAATCAATCCATGTGTTCGTAGATAGTAGATGTTTTTGTGTCCTGTTAAATTGTTCCTTTTAAAATTGTTATACGATGATGACTGATGTATCCATATTTTGACTATTTTATTAATTGTGACTGTTTATTTAACGCATCATGTAAATGTAGCGGAATTTGATGAGACTGTTATTAAAGTGAGAGGGTTAGCGCTATAGAACCAGGTTTAATCCACCATTTTCTACATTTGAAAGTGCCTGTACCAAGTCAGGAATACGACAATTCTTGTCCATTCGTTTTGGATGCGTTTTGTTTTTTGATTTTGCCATGTGATTATGGACTTTCCAAATTGATTTTCCTCTGAGTTCAGTATTTTTGTGATTTTACTTCGTACGTACTGGCTTACACTGAGGAAAATAGTTGGCCATGTGCATCATACAATAAAACTGATTATTCGTGAGAGCACTAGGTCCGACAATAAAGTGCACAGGTGAATTAGATTTTTTAAAATGATAAAAATCGTGTTTTCGTGATCCTAGCTAAAAAAATGTAATAATAAGTATTGAATGCTACTTTTTGTAACTTCATAGGGTTGTAAAAGCGTTGACCGTGCGCACATTTTAAGAATGAATTCAAACAAAATGTACTTCGGTCAACGCTTTTACACCCCAATGAAGTTACAAAAAGAATCATTCAATTCTTAAGTACAAAATGTTAACATTGATAAAAATATTTTGATTAATATTTTTCCAAAACGGGAGTCATTCCCAAAAAAATTCTAAAGTATTTAATTTTTTTCCGTAAGAAGTCTATTAAGTTGAATATTAATTATTTAGAGAGTTGAGGCAAATGAATTAAATTTTTATTTTTATTTCGAATTTAATAGTTATTTATTATTAAATTTAAGTGTTATAAAATCAAATAATAATTACCTAAGTTACTTTTAAATAAATACATATTAGTTCATTACGTTCATAAACATACATCTAATGATCTACTTGGTTGAACAGAGACCATGAATACATTTAAATTATATTTATTTACTATTTTTAATAAAAATTAATAGCATTTACAATATAATTTGTAACATTATATCATATAACTTCATTTTGCACTTAACCAAAAAAAAGTTATGTATTTCCAGAAACAGTTTTATAGCAATATCTGGTCATTATAATTTGGCTATTATAGTTTTGCTTGCACATTGTGTCCATACGGGATATAACATAGTTCGTTGGACCCTCAGGAAAAGCTACCAGTTCTATACCTACTATAATACAAAAAGAATGATAAAAAAAACTCTAAATTTGAAACTACAACATATAAATTTAAAGTTTAAATCTTAAGATAAAATCAAAACTAAATCGTTTATAATTGGTTAAAACACGCTAAACACAAAACACAAAATTTGTCTGTCAAAATATATTACCGAGATTACGGCAAGGTATATCTTCAAAATCGAAAACGAAGAAAAATACACATCTTCAGACAGTAAAAATAGCCACATAAAAAGATAGAGAAACATTAACGCTATCCGTGACTGATTCAATTTTTACTTTCAACCTTATTGTTATAAGACAAAATCAAGATAACCTTTATCTCATATAAATCTTAAATGACGATGTATATAAAACAATAACAAAATCTATAAAACAGTTATATATATACAGACATTGATACATGCATTTAAAATATTTTATTGGGTTCTCCAATGGGCAGGACTTTATATCATTTCCAAACAACATGTTATATACTTTGTAAAAGAGGGACGAAAGATACCAAAGGGACAGTCAAACTCGTAAATCTAAAACAAACTGACAACGCCATGGCTAAAAATGAAAAAGACAAAAACAGAAAAAACAATAGTACACATGACACAACATAGAAAACTAAAGAATAAACAACACGAACCCCACCAAAAACTAGGGGTGATCTCAGGTGCTCCGGAAGGGCAGATCCTGCTCCACATGCGGCACCCGTCGTGTTGCTTATGTGATTACAAATCCGGTAAATAGTCTAATTCGGTAGGTCTACTGACTATGGTTCTCATGCTCGGCTATTAAGCGTCTATCAATCTACATGTATACTTCCCACTGATAGTACTACATGGATAACTCCACATCTGACACATTTTAGACTTATTGACTGGGTATGAGTTTAATGTCCCCCGAGGTGCAACTATTGTCCTTGGTCGTGGCCAAGGGCAATATTTGAATCCGAGGGGACAATAAACTTCAACGAATTTCCATTCAGTAAGTGTTTTATTATATTGAAAAAGACAACAGACAATAAATGACGGTGATATATGAACTAACGATATACTAGTATATAAAACAAAAACCCAATTTCATAAATATTCTGAAATGCTAAGAAAATATGTATGTCTCACACTGATGTCAATCCAAAATACAACTGGTAATCAAAGTACTGAAGTACTGAACATCGGAGGACCGCAGATTCTTGTGAATGGTCAAAAGCACATGTCACAGAAACAGATCACATCTCTATACCTGAAACTGAGGTTAAATTAAAGAGATTTTTTTTTTAATACAAATTCGTGCTTGAATGATGAATAAATGACAGAAAATTCAACCTCACCGTAATAACTTTTACATGGCAGCAATTGCTTTTACAGCCTTTAAGACTTTGGTGGGTTTTTTTTACAGAAGCGTGTCCACCATGCACTTGCTATGCACTATAAAAATAGCTTCAAAAGTTCACACAATTATTGACTTTATACAAGAAATTCGTCCTTGTATAACCTTTAATAGTTCACAAATGCTACGTGATTTTTAAGTAAAATTATTTCTAAAAACACTGCAAAAAAATAATTCATATTGATGAAGTGGTACCGTCATAAAGTGCGTTGAAATGAACATGTTGGTATAGCAAACATCGAATTCCCTCACAAAATGTTATCACACACTATAGTAAGGGGAGTCAGTTAAGTTTGTCTATTTTTAGATTACAGGTAATCATTTGACACTAGGTATTTATAACCTGTCACCTGTGTAGTGATTTTGAAGATAAATTTATAAACCAACAATAATTTTATGATTGAACATGAGCACCTGAACTCTTTCTTAAACACCATTTAAACATACAAACCCGTATTTAATTAGGAGATAATTCAGTCAAATTTTCATTACTAAATCAACAACTGAAATGATTCCATATTTTGTTGAAACACCGTACGAACGGAGGACGAAATCGTAGGTATAAAACAGCACATGTAATGAGCGCGGATCTATGATTTTTAGAAATCGATTGAAATCCCAAAACTATTTTGCATATGGAAATTTCTCGGGAAATTTAGGCGATAGCAATACATCGGAATGACCTCAAGGTCATCCTCTGTAAAAAGGATTATCGCTTCTCCCGGGGTATTTCCAAAATCCTCCTATCCCGTAGCTGTATTCCACGAAATATAATGTCTATTGCGGTGAAATAGTTTCACCGAGGTCCAATAGTTCAACGCTTGTAATTTAAAAGAAATATAAGCCAAAATATTGTGTTCTTATTTTATATAGAAATTGATAACCATGATAACTAAGGTATAATAAAAGTGATTATGATCTATTTGCATATCTAATTAATTTTACAGTTTATTTTTGCACTAACGTCTGGTTTTGATGATTTACAAAATCAACATTAATTTCTTTACCTTTTTAGTTGATTGGCTGTTTATCAAATAGCTTGCACAAAATGAATTTAAACCTAAGATTTTACCACATGCAGAGGACAACATTGAAAGAAGAAATTTGAGAGAGTCATAATGAAAAGATCTGTACATAATCATTGATAATTATGTTAAAGTTATAGAGTATAACACAATTATTATTCAGTATAGAAAAAAGAAAATGGGTTTTAATATACAAGCTTGTCAAATTTTAATTTTTAATAGTATTAAGTGTTATTGTCAATTCAAATAAAGTTTTTAAATAGAAATTCCCGTGTATAAACTATGAAAAGAACATTTAGATTATGGGTTATGCCATGTATGAAAGAAGACTGGAAAGAGGTTTTTCTCTTTTTTCTTTTATTAAATCAGAAAATATCTAAATATTCAAATAAAAGATATTTGACTCATTTTCTTTACAAAAGAATTAACAAGTGAAAATTATAGCATAAATTTCAATTATCAGATTTAGTTAAGGAAAAATCACTTACAACATGTTTGTTCCCCCCCCCCCCCCCCAAACATTGACTTACCCTTTGAATGTTTGTTGACATGGTTGTCATTTAAATTCTTAGCTACCTTTGTTATGTAAACTAAAACAACTTCTCGTTTTGCATTGCAATACTGTTTGATCTTTTCTGTGAGCCCTAAAACAGCAGTTGGGTAAGGTAATATATTATTTATATTTTGGAACTAGGTCACGGAACAATATGGCATATGCACTACGTCCACAATCAGCAAGAAGAGCTCAAGTGCAGAAGAAATGTGACCTTTGTGAGACTGACACAAACATTCAGTATAGATGTGTGCAGTGTCAAAAATACATGTGTGAAAAGTGTAATAGAATTCATCTAAATGTGCAGACTTCGATCAAACATGAGATTATAAGTATACGGCCTAATAAGGATTTTCAAGAAAATCTAACTAATGTGGTAACAAACAACATTCCCTGTGACAAACATAAAAAGAAGGAATATATAAAATATTGCATTGATTGCATTGAACTAGTATGTGAAGATTGTATACATAAGACTCACAGAGAGCATGAATTAGAGGAAATAAACAAAGGCTGTGATGATCCCATAGGGATCACTAAAGCTAGACTTTCAAAGGATTTATGGTTCTGTGAAAACGAGTCAAACCAATTACAAAAATCAACTCAAATGTGTCTTTCATCATATGACAATGCGAGAAAGAAAATAGATATTAGAGAAAAAGAGATGAAAGGTGAAATTGAAAAATATGCAAACCAATTACGTGCTAAAATTAAAACAAAAAAAGACAATATAGAGAACCGCAGAAAAACGTCTGAAAAGAAAATCAAGGACATAAGAGATATTTTAAATGACATAGAATCAGAATTGAAAAAAGCACAGAAAAGTTGCAGAGCAGACAAAATTATCAAAGCCATTAGAGAAATTAACAATATTTTTCCTAATTTAGACTTTCATCCATTACCACAGGAGTTAAGTGATTTTATGTCAGGGGGCATAACTGTGTCCGAGATATTTGGATCACTCCAGTCAACACCAATAACAAATGAACAACACAATATTGACTTCCAAGTTATTAAGAGCTATACCACTGAGTTAAACAGTGTGCATAGAATGTTAACACTGGACAACAAAGCAGCTTGGATTTCTAGCTATGAAATGACTACTCTGAGTAAAGTTAGCGTTGATAACAAGATTAGAACTGTAAAGAACATATCAGCTGATGTTAATGATATGTCACTTACAGCAAGTAAAAATATCCTCCTGTCTTTGTCTTGTAGTACTGATGTCAGTCTGTTAACAACAAAGACAGGAGAAATCAAACCTTTCCTGTCTCTGTCACCACTGTATCCAGGTAGCATACATATCACTAAACACAATGAGATTATACTGGGTGTAATGGAAGAGGGTGGTACTAACGACTTAACAGACAAAAGTTTTAAGTTAATAGTTTTTGGGATGAATGGGAAACAAAAACAATCTTTTGAATATGATAAACATAAACAGAGAATGTTTACACTCCCTGATAGAATTACATCTAATGTAAACGATGACATAGTGGTAATAGATCATTCAACAAATTACAATGGGAGGGTGGTGGTATTAGATCAGGAGGGACAGGTGAAATGGACTTATCAGGGAAATCTTCAGGTTAATTTGGGAAAAGATCTATTCTACCCTTCGGATATAGTGACAACATCAGTAGGACATGTTATAGTGAGTGATATAAACGGACATGCCTTACATGTTCTGTCCCAGCAGGGAGCTCTACTGATATGTAAAGTTATGACGGATCAGGGGATTATACATCCAATGTCATTGGATATTGATATAAAGGGACAATTATGGGTGGGATGTATTTCCGAAGATGGTGAGTCATGTGATGCTAAACTTCACATTGTAAAGTTTTCTTCATAATTCTATATGTACCTTATTTAAAACATTTTTCTGTGATTCGATGTTTCTAATGTGATATCTGAAAACAAAGTCATTCAGTACATGTAATAGCCACATGCATGTGATGCATTTAAAATTTCTGTTGATGGATTGGGTGATTTTTAAGAAAAACTAAACAATGAGTATGTGTTCATAAACAAACTGATTTTTTAAAAATATCAAAGTATCTAAGAAAAATGCATGTATTTATTAATGTATATAAATAAATTGTAATTGTTTATCATAATTGAACCCAATTTATCACTATGGAAGATCAGTCATTTATTCACATTATAAACAGAATACTAGTATGTTGGGTAAAAGTCAATAATAGAGCAATCAAACAATACCAGTTAACTAAATAAGAAATTTCAAAGTAATCACATTGGTGTTTAAAAATGAAAACAAATATATACACCCAATGATCAGCCCTAGAATTAAAAATAGACTTAAAAAATTATGGTACTGAAAAAGAAAGACTAAAACATGGTTGTCTGATAGAAAATAAAAGAAAATCCTATCTACTGACAAGATACGTGTGGGATAGGCACATGAACGTTATGTTAGGGTTTTGTTTGCACTGACGTGGAATAAAGTATAATTAATGATTAAAATCTGTTTTATCTTATGCTTCTTATATAAAAAAAAAATCTGTGTATAAAAATTATATTATCTACTTTATAGTTTTTAACAAATAGTAAAAAAAAATGGGTTCAGATCTACAAGGGGGAAACTGACAATTACAACATATTGATATTTTTTTCTTCTGGAACTTATCTTGTGGTATGTTGAAGTTGAGGCAAATCCACACAAAAATTACTTCATAACGTTGCTCTCACTGAACCAAGTACAAGGATCATGAGCCAGGATGACCTACTCAAGAGTATGTAACCAGTCGAAAAACCTCAGGAGTCCAAATTAACAAAAGGAGATGTTGTATGATTTCAAATGAGACAACTCTCAACAAGAGACCAAAATGACACAGAAATAATAGGAAAACCTTCCTCTTTTGGTATGGAACCTTGTGGTCAAAGTTTATAAACATCCATAGGCCTATTACTTATTGTAAATTAATTGTCAGTAGACAAATGCTTGTTTTTGTGTTTGGCCCCCAATTCAATAGCAGATAGTACAGTAACCAACAAAATCAATGCCAACCTTTTTTTGTAGTATGGAACCTTGTGATAAAATTTCATAGAGATCCATGAACTTATTGTCTGAAAAACAAACGCTTCGGATGAATACTACAACTACGATATAACATTTCGATTTAAAAGCCGCACTGTTTGCTGTCGTTAAACCTTTCAGAAAGCTCGCGGACATCTGTTTGCTGTCGTTTAACCTTTCAGAAAGCTCGCGGACATATGGTCTTTTACAAGGTTTATCTATGATACAACATGCCATAAATTGTCAAAGTCCAAAACTTTAGAAAATTGTAATAAGTCTAATTGAATACACTTTATTACTAACATCTTATATTGAGCAGGACATAATTTGATGGTTTCTGGGGGATATTATTCACAAGGTGCCATTATACTACAATATGCTTTAAACCGTCAAAATGAAATGGCAATATAAGAGAGCTAGTTACACATGACCTGACACACATCTATTGTCTTACAGGGTATAAAAAAGCATTCTAGCAAATGGTATGAGAGCAGTATTGTTTATTATGTGTATTAAAAATTGCATAACTAAAGAACTACAAGGGAAAATTGCTGATCGGTAAGGGAAAATGTGGCGCAAATTGAAAAAAGTTATTCTGTAAATTTACAAATTATCGCGTGCATTATAATTGCAATTTTGTGAAGAATAAACAAAATGAGAGTTTAATTATTACAATTAAAAGAAAAGATACACATATGCAAAATGCAAGTTCTTGTTATTTCAATACACAAGAAGTCGTTTTTATATTCACATTAATATGAACATCATTTCTTGTAACATTCCAATTCCAAAAAGTGTTATATATTTCTTGGATGGAAAAAACTGATGAACAAAACATACATTTGCATATTTATTGGTAAAATTGAAGGATGCTTTTCAGGACCTGTTTATAAATTGCACACATCAACACTTTCTTTATTAAGTTCGATAGTAAACATTTCTATAATTTAGTACATTATACTTTTTTTTAAATAGTTCTGTTTCTATATTGGCAAAACTTTTATGATTAGATAACAGGTATAAATGAGCTAAGAATGAAATTGAAAGGTATTATTTGATAAACGATGTATGGATATATAAATACACATAGCAGTCGCTATTTATATTACATGTCACTTTTTATCGAATAAATGTATTATTAAATTATGACAAATTCATGAAAGTGTAATTACCCTAGAGTCCATTTTTTAATAAGTCAGAAATTGTTAGAAATAAAAGCGGCTTATTAATGATTTGAGTGATTTGTTTGTGGCATTGCACTTAACTCTTAAAGAATGTTATATAAAACTAGATGTCTTGGAATAACACAGATATTAAAAAAGGCGAAAATCCTGGTATTTCGGCAAATTTCGGTGGTCTGAAACGCACTATACTAATCTCATAAACTAGATCAGATCAATAGGTGAAGGCGCATAGCAAAAAGTCGGTATAACTGTTTTATGTGGAATAATGGACAAAGGTAACAGTATATACTTGTTTCATACTTATTCCATAAACTTTCACATCATCTCCTGAAAATGATAATGACATAAAACATGCTAAATTGACCTCTTCACTTTATAGTAATGGTATCATGGCTGATTTACACGTGAGAAGTTTAGCTAGATATATAACTAGATATTATCCACCATTTGAAAATAGTTTTCCATTCGTTTAATGTGTTTAAGCATTTGATAAGGGACTTTGCTATTTGAATTTTCCTTTGAGTTCGGTATGAATCTTTTTGAATATCTAGGCATATTTCTATCTGATTTATTTAAGGTAATTTCAAAGAATTAATTTTACCTAGCAACCTAAGACTATGAAATGTATGAGAACATTTACTGGTATAACAGCAAAATAGAAATATACATTTCATGTTCCTCCAGTTTTTACAGTCTCCATTGTGCTCATAATTGATCGGATTGACATATACTAGTCAACAAAAGAAACGATACACGACTTTGAAATAAAATTTATCAAAAAGTATTAAATATAAAAAAAAAACGAAATACACTATTTTAAAAAGCGTTCATTTGCAATGTATTCACATGTGATAATGAAAATCAAAACTTGTCGGAAAGCATCTAAATTCAGTGTAAACGATCGTAGGGTGCAAATTAGTTTTGCGGAAAGTTGAATAAAAAATCGACACATAATTTTCTAAGTTCTAAATAAAATTTCAAATTTGTTTAAAAATATTCAATATGCTAATCAAGTAATGTTCATGTTGTAAGTAATGGGTTGAAATATTGTTTTTTTCAAATTTTTGGGAAAAAAAGTGTTTTTTGAAATCTCAAAAAATGCAAAAATATTTTTTTTTATTTTCGTCTCAAATCAATGCTTTAGATATGAAAACAACACACAGTAAATTTGGAACCTTTCAGATAAGTTTTAAGATTGTTACCGCTTTTTGAATATCACTTTACACATACTGTCTATGGTAAATCAGTTGATAATGTATACATTTTAACGATTTCTCGTGGGGACAAACTTTGCTTAACAAATAAACGAAGAAACTGTATGATTTTTAAAAACAACTTGATGACAAACACTGTCTTTACCTTTAAATAAGAGGTTGGCATCATTATTTGGAACTTCTTTTTTTTAAATCGTTTTATGTAAAAGAGGGACGAAAGATACCAAAGGGACAGTCAAACTCGTAAATCTAAAACAAACTGACAACGCCATGGCTAAAAATGAAAAAGACAAACAGAAAAACAATAGTACACATGACACAACATAGAAAACTAAAGAATAAACAACACGAACCCCACCAAAAACTAGGGGTGATCTCAGGTGCTCCGGAAGGGTAAGTAGATCCTGCTCCACATGCGGCACCCGTCGTGTTGCTTATGTGATTACAAATCCGGTAAATAGTCTAATTCGGTAGGTAATTTCATGAAAGGGAAGGGGATTGTAGTTACGACGTAAGGAACATATCTGATATCATTTGTGAAAGGGTTATTCCATAACGGTCAACCAACTCGTGATGGCGTCCGTAAAATTTACGAAGGGATGATTTCAACTTCACCATTTGGAACTCTTGGTTTAATAGCTTCCTTGTGAGCAGTAACCCTCTATCAAGAAAATCATGATAGGAAACGCAAGCACGGGAATATCGTATCAATTGGGAGATATATACCCCGTATGCAGGTGCTGCTGGAATGTTGCTACTTAGAAATGGAAAGTTCACAATTGGAAAGCTGAAATCATCTCTTTTGTCGTAAAGTTTTGTCTTCAACCGACCCTCATTGTCAATTTCTAGATGTAAGTCAAGATATGAAGCCGACTTAACTGTATCTGTAGTATCCTTTATCTCCAACTCTATGGGATAAATTTTGTAAAAAACAAAAAAATCGCGAAAAAAACGTCACGAAAGGGAAAAAAAATGTTTTAACGGATTTATATTTCCATAATGATTAAGTATTACTACCATCAATATTGGTTCATTGAATGGAAAACTTTATCTTTAATTTGAAAAAAAGTCTTGTGTCGTTTCTTTTGTTGACCAGTATATATAGTTCGAGTTAATTTAAGTAACCATAAAAAATCTACCTTCACTTTGGTAGAACGTTAATTTAAAAATAATAAGCGTTGTAGATAAGCAGAATCAGCTTTATTTTCATCTAGCTCATTTGCTACTAGTCCTTCCTCTGTGATCGTCAGATGCAATGCAAAGAAGGTTTATTTCTCTAGCAGCTTATATTCAGCTTAAACAGAGACATTTCAACTGGAACTTACCTTAATTTCTGCAACGTACAAAACATATATGAAAACGAGCAAAAACAGATTTATCTAACATCAGAATAAGTTCTCTTTGAAAAGTATTGAATTTTTGTAAAAGAATGATTTGGCATGGAAAGAACTAAAAATGAATAAAAGTGTTAACCTTATAAATGTGAAAATAAATAGGCATTTGAAGGCCGTACTTTAACCTATAATGGTTTACTTTTTAAATTGTTATTTGGATGGAGAGTTGTCTCATTGGCACTCACACCACATCTTCCTATATCTATTTGAACTGACTTTTAACACTCGATAATAAAACAGCATATAATTTATCAAGAAACACGCCATTACAGACATATTATTTACATTGTTTTGACATTGTGTCATAGAACAAATTCATTCGTTCAGTTTATGTTCACTTGTATTAATATGCCTTTTGCTTGAGTTAAGTCATTATATTGATATTTTATACATGTTATAGTGGGTCTTTCTATGTTGTGATGTTACACTATTGTTTTAGGTAAGAGTGAAAGTTGGTACATACTAAAACGTTTAAAAACCCATCATTTGTTTGCCCCTGTCCCAAGTCAGGAACCTGATATTTAGTAGTTTTCGTTTGTTGTTACGGTTCATAAGTGTTTCTAGTTTCTCGTTTTTTTTTATATATATATATATATATATATAGGGACGGCTGCAGTGCAGGTGATTTGGTGTCACGATATCACAGTAGCATGGGTTCGAATCCCGGCGAGGGAAGAACCAAAAATTTGCGAAAGCAAATTTACAGATCTAACATTGTTGGGTTGATGTTTAGACGAGTTGTATATACATTATGTACACAGCCATGTATCACCATCATTGATGGCGATCCGATGGATACATCTGTTGTAGGGTTGTCACTGACTCAGACGTACTTATGAATATAATTATTTTCTGTGACTGTATCTTACATTAATTTGTAGGATCCTTTACTATAGATAATTTAGCTGATCTGTAACAATAACATCTTCATGCCTTATATATCATGTACTGTAGTACGCCGCTAGATTAAAACTGACGTGGAAAGGTAACACACGGCCAGCGAAATCTCTTTTTTTGAGAGCCCAGGTGGTCGTGTGGTCTAGCGGGACGGCTGCAGTGCAGGCGATTTGGTGTCACGATATCACAGTAGCATGGGTTCGAATCCCAGCGAGGGAAGAACCAAAAATTTGCGAAAGCAAATTTACAGATCTAACATTGTTGGGTTGATGTTTAGACGAGTTGTATATACATTATGTACACAGCCATGTATCACCATCATTGATGGCGATCCGATGGATACATCTGTTGTAGGGTTGTCACTGACTCAGACGTACTTATATATATATATATATATATATATATAATGGTTTTACACTAGTAACTTTAGGTGCCCTTTGTAGCTTCCTGTTCGTTGTGAGCATAGGCTTTGTACTTTGACCTATAATGGTTTACTTTTACAAATTGTGACTTGGATGGAGAGTTGGCACTCATAGTCCAGTTTAAATGTATTTTTCCACAATTGGTGATTTTCCAACTTGAAGAAACTACCGGTTAACAATACAGAAAATTCATTTTGTATTCATGGCGGATGTCCAAAATGTTTAAAAGATTGAACAGATATCAGCTGTTTCTAAATAACATGCTGTAAATTGTAAATTGATTAAAAGATTATTTCATTAAATAAGACTGTTCTATGATCAGCTTTACAAAAGAATTGCTTAAGAACATTTAGATATTACTTTATCATTCATTTAAAGTCATATGAAACGAGTGACTGGTGAAAAATGATGTTTATCCAATTCTTAAACCAATGCATGTATATATCAGAAATGTGCCGGATTTTATCATTTTATATGAATTTGGTTAAATATACTTACCATGAAATTACATTTATATTATTTAGAATATGTTTGCTTTCATAACATGTTCTCATCGCAATTAACTAGGTGATTAAAAATTACATCCATGAGATGTACTCACCTACGTCATAGTTCACTTGTGTAACATACACTAGCTTTAGTTTTAATTTTTGCGTTCAAGAGAACGCATGTTTCTCGTCGGCAAGGATTTTTATCAGTTTACTGTTGAAAATCCTTATGTTTTATAAAAGACATTATTTGATTTCGGAATATCGGTATACGATTAATTTAATGTGAATCAGATTATACAGCGCTTCTGCCAAGTTTCTGATATGCACGTTTTCGTCATTTTTACAGCTTACGAGTCTGAAAATACGACGACATAGAAAATGACCTTTGGTTAACCGCCATTTTCAAACATTAAATCGGGTCCGAGGAAAGGCAGAATTTAGCTGTCAAAATCGGACACATTACGTGAGTGCTACGTTTTTAAAAAGATATATATTTAAACGGATGTTTATTTTCTTTTTTCACGCTCAGCTGACCGGATTTTTCGCTGCATTAGAGCAATGCTACGAAACGGGTCGAGTGTAAAGTTTGGATAAAGTCGATTGTTTACAATTTGCAGTCTGTACACGAGACTGTGTAAACACATCACTATATCAAAATCAGAATAGGTATTTTGACCAGATCTGATTGTTTTTCATGTGGAAAACGTCCGTATGGGAGCGTATACCACTATTGTCACTAGAACCTCAATTGGTTCGATTGTTTACAATTTGCAGTCTGTTACGTGTACACCTAGTACACGAGACTGTGTAAACACATAACTATTAAATCAGAATAGGTATTTTGACCAGATCTGATTATTTTAATGTGGATAACGTCCGTATGGGAGCGTATACCACTATTGTGACTAGAACCTCAATTGGTTCAATAAATTTCAATCAGAAAAGGGAATCTGCCCATTTCTGATTGTTTTATTTGGGAAAACGTTCCATACAGGGAGCGTAGACCAACAGTGATACTGTTTTAACAGTTGATAGATACATCACAATCAGAATAGGGATTTTGCCCACAACTGATGATGTTTATTTTGTTAACCTTCCAATTAAGGGAACATAAACCATATTTATTGAAAATAAAACGTGCTCAATGGATCACTATAGAATTAAAATAGAATAGGGATTTTGCCCAAGTCTATTTGATTAATGTTATCATGTTTCATACAGGAAACAAAGGAACTAGAACAACATGCATGATTTAGAATATGTAAGTTGCATTCATTCTAATAAAATACAGATTTGACATCTTACATAAAATTAAATCATAACTATTTATTGATTGCACATTGATATTAATGGAGCATAGAATTGCACGTGGATGATTGTTGCAAATAAAATAAATTAGAATCAGACTGGTGAATTTAAGTCCAGGTCTATCTGACTTTTCTAGACATCCTTCCACCCAGGGAACATTATGTCTACTTTTATTATATTTTAAAACAACACAAGCATAGCTAATATTTGGTTGCACATTGTTTTTTGTGATGAACCAACAGTTTAGTCAATTAACATATTTGCTCATATTGATAATATATTGAACAAGTGTCTGGAAATAGTCAAGACAGATATTAAAGACACTAAAATAATACATTGTTATCTAGTACAATACAAATGTGATTGCAGTTTAAGCATACCAATACATACTTCTTTTAAATATGTCCAGTTTAAATCAGGACAGTAATTCTTAGAAGCCTGAAATATTTTTCCAGAACAGCAAATTGCTGTAAATATTTTTTTTTTCTTTTTTCTGATAAATAATTCTCGAATGCTCTAACAGACATGGAGACAGTAAGAATGGAACACTGTTCTAAATACAGTTGATAGCTTGTGACAACTCTTTTTACTAATATTAAATTTCATGGTCAGTTTACTTATGACAAGAAGAACATGAATATTATAAGTATGAACTGCTATAACCAATTGTTTGTTGTTGTGGGCAGTAAGGAAACAAAGACTTTTATATGTTTTTATGTAAACATTAGATTGTCTATTGAATAAAGAGTTTAGGGGATGCCATGATGCATTTCACAAAGACTCATTCAAGGTAATAGCTTATATATTGATTACATAATTCAGAGTGTACATTGCCAATGCTTTTAATATAATATGTACTAATTCTGTTTTGTTTCGAGTACACAAAAAAGAGGTGATAACGTAAGACTTAAGAGAATATCTTACCCTCACTATATGGGAATCATTGTCAAATTATACATATATCTTCCAATCATGAAAGCAAAAGGAGTTTGGATGCTCTTTTAAAGATAGAAAATTATGCCTTAATTTACATCTTAAGTTTTCTAAGCAATGCCAACAGATGGGCAAGTTTCTGCTATAAGGATTCATTCATAGATTGGTAGAACCCAACAGTTTATGCAATGGCTACACATTGTTTTTCCTAGAGTTAAATATTGATTCAGAATTCTGAAGTATAGAGGACTCAAATATGCTGATTTATACAAACAAGATTATCATTAATTTAGATCTTGTAAAAAAAATAGTAAAATATTGGTAAATAAATAAAAAAGATTTAAAGCATTGTGGATGCAGGATTTATTAAAAATGCTAGACATGGTCTAGGAAATTGAAGTAGTTCTCAAGATTTGAAACTATCTATTATACAGCTCTTTATATAAACCTTTTATTTAGTCAGTCTTTACGAGATGCCGAAAAAAAAAGAAGAGGTTTTTTTTGGAGTAACACATGATGTACCAATATAAACATATAATATATATACATTTCAATTGGTTCTCAAATTTTAGCACCAGTGTAGAAGCAGTTAATCTAACAGCAAAATGTAGGAAAAGCAATTTATTTAAAAAACTGATTAATAGTTAGCAAATAGCTTTCAATAGTCTAAAAATAATACATGGAAGTAAAATATAGTATGATAATTCCATGATTATATCAAATCAAATGCCAGACATTTTCTTAATATTATACCTAAATATTAAAATGTCATTGTTTATTTTTATTTTTGCTCATTATAAGCATAAAGTTACAAAAATCTAGTCTGGTCAAAGTCAAGTTGTGTATTATCTACATGCAGGAAGGTTTTCCGAATGCATGTGATTTTTAACCTGGGAATTTATGGTAATTATTCACTTTTCAATTTCCCTATTACCAGCCAGAATAATATAAATATATAGCATAGAGTTAGTATCTTATGCAAGAATATGCTACACAAAATTGAAATGTGTTTATTTTAAACAATTACTTTGAATTTTGATTCAATATTGTTTTGAAAGATATGATTATTTAAATCACATTAATTTTGTTTTTGCCAAATCTGGGGACAAATGCAAAATTCTTCTGAGTGACTAAGTTAACCAAATGATTGGGTTGAAGTCACAAAATACTACCAAAAGCTGTTTGGTTTAATATATTGAATCATATCAGAATGTATAGGATTCAGATGAGGTGAACTAAGACAGAAATAAAATGAGCATTTTTGATAGTGAAACCATTTCTGAAATAACTAAGAACACTTAAGGATACTGCAAGTTAGTACAAGTGTTTTCCATATTGCCAAACAAGTGTTTTTCTTTAAATACAACTATATTTGATAAGTTGCATTTTAGTATTTCTGATAGCGAAATAATTTCTGAAATTAATATAAACAATTGTCAAGAGCAACATACAAGAGTTGTTCATTATTTCAAATTTTTGTTTCTTTAAATTTGGAACTGTACATGGCAAGATATTCTAGAAAGTTAACCGTTGTGAAATGTTAATTAGAAATATCAAAACATTTTATTTTAGACAGATTTTTCATAGCTGGAGAAAATCATCTGTTAGCATTCTTTTTGAATTTATAAGGACAACAATCATGGCTTTAATTCAGCTCAACATCCAAATGTTCTGTGGAAGCAGTATATCAATGGAAACATGTATACTGAAACTTTTCCACTGATTTGTCCTTTTCTGCATTTTTACACTTGAGTAGTCCAATACAAAACAAAAATATTGTTCATGGTTGAAATGGTAGACATTGTATTCAAAGGTTCTACCACTCATAGAAATTTTATCAGATTTTAAAATTTAGTCAGTTTAGAGAATTGTCATTATACAATAGTACAAGACTTCTCTTGATGAAAATATTTTATTCTAAATCTATAAAATATTAAAAGTAGTATATCTAGCAGAGAAGCAAATTCTCAGGGACTATAACTTTAAAAAAAAGTTTAAAGATTAATCCAGATTTAGCATAATCATGAGTCTTTGATAAACTTTGATTGTATTAAGGACACCTATTTACAAAGTATTTTTTAATTGATTATAATTCTTTAATTAAGTAGAAAAGAATTTATTTCAAAAGATGTGATATTGATCAGGTTATCAAAAGACGACAGCAATCATATATTACGTAGTATCTGTTATTATATTAATATAGAGAAAACAATGGAAAGTTAAAGAAAAGTAATAATGTTTCCAAATAAACTTAAGTTTCAAAGTGGAAAGTAATGAGATTAAGGTTGGGTTAGTTCTTGTCGATTTGTACAAGCAACAAGAACAACCTATTCAGAAATAAATGCGTATTTACTGTTGCATAAATATTACAACACATTTAGCTCATAATGAAGGAGCTTTAATATAATTATTTCTATACTGACCTGCAGATTTTTTATTCATCAGATATAGAAAGATGGGGTATATAATATACATGTGAGTGCCAATTTGAGACAACTCTACATCAAGTCTATTAATTTTGCATACTTGTATTTATACAATCTGCAAAGTTTGCCATTGATACATATAGTTATGCAGCATAGCTTCATTGTATAATAAATTCAGTAATTTCGGTTTTTACTAATATCCGTATTTACAAAATTTAATGGAGTTACTTTTTTTTTAAATTTCACATAATTTTTTATATGTTGAAATTGTATGTGTGTGAGAGAATTTATCCTCCACCAAATGAAATACTGCTTGTTAATCAGTAAATATTCTATATAATATAAATGTAATTTCATGGTAAGTATATTTAACCAAATTCATATAAAATGGTAATTTTTGAAATCTCAAGAAGAGATTTTATATGAATTTATAGGGTTAAATATACTTACCACAATCCACCACCACCCCTGGAATAAATTCAGTTTTTTGTTCACTTAATTGAAATTATTCAATTAAACGACAAATTAAAACTAAAGCTAGTGTATGTTACACAGGTGAACTATGACGTAGGTGAGTACATCTCATGGATGTAATTTTTAATCACCTAGTTAATTGCGATAAGAACATATTGTGAAAGCAAACATATTCTATATAATATAAATGTAATTTCATGGTAAGTATATTTAACCCTATAAATTCATATAAAATCTCTTCTTGAGATTTCAAAAATTACCATTTTTTAGTCAAAAATATCGTATAATCGTCATTTTTTTCTCTGTCTGTCTGTTATGAAGGGACAATATTGCAGCTCATTATTTGTCGTGTTTTGAAGCCGTAGTTTACCGATTGTCACCTTATAGAAAATAATCAACAAAGAAGCATGGATATTGAGCATGTGTATAACATGTATATTTACATAAGTTTAATTATAATAACTATCCATTTTGTTATAAAAAAAAACATATGCATTTTTTTCTAAATTAGGGTATCAACTGTAACCTCTCGTCAAAATATAAAGCCAAATTGACAAATGGCTTTGAGATTGATAATTTCTTTAACTACAATTTCAATATATTTTATTAAATAATTTGAGTATTCCCTTTGTAACGCAATTAATATTCAAGCATAACATTTTTGTAAGGAAGTAAACAAAAAAGATGTCCATGTCATAATTAAAGAAAAGTTAATTTTAGTTTAGCAGACGATACTAAATTTATTTAACTGATTTAATGCTTAACGATAATTTCATATTTTATTTACCTAATGTGTGTACGCATGGAAATACCTGCTTAAGAAGTTAAAATTCAAACATTTTAAATTATCAGATTGACAGACTAAATATAGTATGTTATTTTTATTGAGGATAAGATTCGCAATACAAAATGGCTTATGCACTGCGTCTACAATCAGCCCGAAGAGCTCAAGTACAGAAGAAATGTGACCTAAGTGAGACCGACACAGACACTCAGTGTCAATAGTACATGTGTGAAAAGTGCAATAAAATCCATCTAAATGTGCAAACTTCTGTCAAACATGAGATTATAAGTATTAGGTCTTTTATGAATTTTCAAGATTCTCCAACTAATATAGTAACAGACAACATTTCTTGTGACAAACATAAAAAGAAGTTGTGTGTGAAGTACTACTATAGTTGTATTGAACTTGTCTGTGAAGATTGTATAGATAAGACTCACAGAGAGCATGAACTAGAAGAAATAAATGTCGGCTGCGATAAGTATGTGTTGACCACATACATATAGCAAGACTGTCCAAGGATGTATGGTTCTGTGAAAACGAGTCAACACACTTAAAAACGTCAACTGGTATGTGTCACTCGTCATATGACAATGTGAGAAAGAAAATAGATGTTAGAGAAATAGAGATGAAAGACGCTTTTGAAAAATATGCAAACCAATTACGTGCTCAAATTGAAACAAAAAAGACTATGTTGAGAAATAAGGAAAAACGTCTGAAAAAAAATCAAGGACATCAGAGATAGTTTAAATCTCAAAGAATCGGAATTGAAAAAAGCAAAGAAATCTAGCAGAGCAGACAAAATTATGCAAGCCAGTTGAGAATTCACTATAATCTTCCTAATCTAGACTTCCATTCATTTCCACAGGAGGTTAGTGTTTTTTTTGTCAGGAGACATATCTGTGTCCCAAATATTTGGATCACTCCAGTCAAAACAAATAACAAATGAACAACACAATATTGACTTGCAAGTTATTCAGAGTTATACCACTGAGTCAAACATTGTGCATAGGCTGTTTTAAAACACTGGACAATAAAATAGCTTGGATTTCTAGCTATGAAATGACTACTCTGAGTAACGTTAACGTAAGGGACAAGATAAGAACTGTTAAGAACAATTCAGTGCAGATTTATGCCATGTCACTTACAGCAGGTAAAGATATCCTCCTTTCTTTGTCTCGTAGTACTGATGTCAGTCTGTTAACAACAAAGTCAGGAGAAATAAAACCTTTACTGTCTGTGTCACTTGGATTTTGAAGAAAACTAAAAAATTAATTTTTGTAACAGAAACAAACAGATCTTTTAACAAAATCAAAGTACTAGTATCTAAGAAAACTGTATGTTTTTCCTAAGTGTATATAAATGAATTGCCAGTGTTTATATTAAGATGTTGACATAATAAAATCCTAGTTATCACTTTATGGTAGATCAGTGAATTATTCACATTATAAACAGAATATGTCGAGTAAAAGTCGAAAGAAGAGCAATTAAATAAAAATTAACCTAATTAGACATCTCAAAGTACCAACTTCGTGTTTAAAAATGGAAAAAAATGTCCACATCCTATTAGCCCTAAAATCGAACAGTCTATAAAAATTAATGAAAAAGAGAGACTAAAACATGGCTGTTTGATAGAAAATAAAATCCTATCTACTGACAAGATACGTGTGTTAAGATAGGCACATGAACGTGATGTTAGGGTTGGAGTGATATTTTTTTCTGTTTAAGAAGTTATATATATAATCTCTATCTTCTATATAGTTTTTTTTATCAAATCTATTCAAACCCTAATCCTCTAATCTCTAACGTTAATTATAAAACAGAGGCAACCGAAAGATCTTTAAAAAACCCGCAATTTATACTTTGTTTAATGAACAAAAATAAAATATAACTTAAGTCAGGTTTCCAGACTTAATTTATTAGGTTTGTTCAGCATCATTAGAAGAGATAACAGTAGTATTGGCTAATTTTTAGGTCATTGATGACTTTCAAAGGAGTAAGACTATATTCATTTCATTCATGACAACGGACACATGTGATTTATTCAATAACATACATAACTCTCACACTTTTTCTTGTCAAATTGCATTACATTCTAACTGTTCTAACTGTTCTAATGATTAATATTAACCTTAAAACATCTCCTTCTAAATAACCTTCCTTTCTCTACCTCCGACTCTACTAATTTTAAAACGTGTGCTCGTTGACATAACGCTGGTCTTATAATAAGTTGTGTACTCAATAGAATTAGATGGTAATGATAGAAAACCTTAACTTAACCAGAAACTGGTTGATTTCAAAATTCCTTATGTGGATGATTTTCTTATTCGAGAACCAAATTACTAATCACATTAGGTGTTAAACTTTGGGAGACTTGATCGTTTATATTTTTCTCTGGATATTGGACCCGATTTTGTGGGTTACTAGTGCCTCGTTTTTTTGAACTCATACAGACTGTTTCATGATGTCCTCCATAACAACCTAGACAAATATGTACATTTCTACAATGAGTTCTAAAACAACCTGTTTTCCCATTGAAATTATTACAAACTTCCTTTCCTTGATAGTATCAAAGAACGCTTCCTGTCGTGTATGTCTTGATGTGTTTGACACCGGAAAAGTAACGTATGACCCGATGACGCCATACTTGCATGTGCAAAAAGACAAGATGGACAATTCACAGATTTTCTTTAATTTAACACGAGTGTTGACAATAGGAAAAATAGGTTTCAAAACTTATGAGAATTGGATATCACGTGACAATTTAGATAGTAATAATAAAGGCTATTTTTGATAATGTGCTTTGTCTATATTCCTTTGTTTGTTTATTTGATGACGTATGACGTGATGTGTACTTATACATCTCTTCATGGTGTTAATGTGCTATGGGGATTTTTTGTATTCCAGTCTTTAATGTTTGCTAAAGTCCTTCGACTATATGCCTTTTTTGTTTTATAGGGATTAAGATTATATCACGGTGTTGACTGTCGTTCGTCTATTTTGGACATTTTTACCTATTATGTCGGTTTGTTTTGTTCACACATCGTAATGGAATCTGATGCGACTGTCATACAAGTGGGTAGTTTAGCTCGCTATAAAACCAGGTCTAATTCCCCATTTTCTACATAAGAAAATGCCTGTACCGTCAGGAATAAGACATTTTGTATCCTTTCGTTTGATGTGTTTGAGCTTTTAATTTTGCCATTTGATTAGAGACTTTCTTTTTTGAATTTTCGTAGGAGTTCAGTATTGTGATTTTACTTTTTACTATCATATCGAAATTAAATTACTCAAGTTGACATCAACTATATACCATTCTCACTCGTTACGAAACATACTAGTCTCATTTAAGTTCAATTGTTAACTTCCTTACTTCAAAAAAAAATTGTAAACATATTGCGTGTTTTTGTGGTTTAATATTGGTCCATCTCTGCATTGACCTGTTCCTCTCAGCCCACTGTTCTTGTAAAAACGTATTGATGAAGGAACTGAAAATCCATTGTGCACTCATGAAGTTTATGTCAAACCAAATACATAATCATATAAATAAATTGTGTCGCTCACCTTGGTCTATGTGCATATTAAACAATGGACACAGATAAACTCATGACAAAATTGTGTTTTGGTGATGGTGATGTGTTTGAAGATCTTACTTTACTTAACATATTTGTTGGTACAATTATCTCTATCGATAATGAACTTGGTTCAGTAATTACAGGGGAAAATATTTTCTAAAAATTTACAAACATTTACAAAAATTTATGAAAATTGTTAATATTTACTATAAAGGAAAATAACTCCTTAAGGGGTCGATAAACAATTTTGGTCATGTTCACTTATTTGTAGATCTTTTTTTGCTGAACATTGTTGCTGTTTACAGTTTATCTCTATCTATAATCGTATTCAAGATAATAACCAAAATCTGCAAAATTTCCTTAAATTACTAACATGAGGGCAGCAACCCAACAGATCTTTTAACAAAATCAAAGTACTAGTATCTAAGAAAACTGTATGTTTTTCCTAAGTGTATATAAATGAATTGCCAGTGTTTATATTAAGATGTTGACATAATAAAATCCTAGTTATCACTTTATGGTAGATCAGTGAATTATTCACATTATAAACAGAATATGTCGAGTAAAAGTCGAAAGAAGAGCAATTAAATAAAAATTAACCTAATTAGACATCTCAAAGTACCAACTTCGTGTTTAAAAATGGAAAAAAATGTCCACATCCTATTAGCCCTAAAATCGAACAGTCTACAAAAATTAATGAAAAAGAGAGACTAAAACATGGCTGTTTGATAGAAAATAAAATCCTATCTACTGACAAGATACGTGTGTTAAGATAGGCACATGAACGTGATGTTAGGGTTGGAGTGATATTTTTTTCTGTTTAAGAAGTTATATATATAATCTCTATCTTCTATATAGTTTTTTTTATCAAATCTATTCAAACCCTAATCCTCTAATCTCTAACGTTAATTATAAAACAGAGGCAACCGAAAGATCTTTAAAAAACCCGCAATTTATACTTTGTTTAATGAACAAAAATAAAATATAACTTAAGTCAGGTTTCCAGACTTAATTTATTAGGTTTGTTCAGCATCATTAGAAGAGATAACAGTAGTATTGGCTAATTTTTAGGTCATTGATGACTTTCAAAGGAGTAAGACTATATTCATTTCATTCATGACAACGGACACATGTGATTTATTCAATAACATACATAACTCTCACACTTTTTCTTGTCAAATTGCATTACATTCTAACTGTTCTAACTGTTCTAATGATTAATATTAACCTTAAAACATCTCCTTCTAAATAACCTTCCTTTCTCTACCTCCGACTCTACTAATTTTAAAACGTGTGCTCGTTGACATAACGCTGGTCTTATAATAAGTTGTGTACTCAATAGAATTAGATGGTAATGATAGAAAACCTTAACTTAACCAGAAACTGGTTGATTTCAAAATTCCTTATGTGGATGATTTTCTTATTCGAGAACCAAATTACTAATCACATTAGGTGTTAAACTTTGGGAGACTTGATCGTTTATATTTTTCTCTGGATATTGGACCCGATTTTGTGGGTTACTAGTGCCTCGTTTTTTTGAACTCATACAGACTGTTTCATGATGTCCTCCATAACAACCTAGACAAATATGTACATTTCTACAATGAGTTCTAAAACAACCTGTTTTCCCATTGAAATTATTACAAACTTCCTTTCCTTGATAGTATCAAAGAACGCTTCCTGTCGTGTATGTCTTGATGTGTTTGACACCGGAAAAGTAACGTATGACCCGATGACGCCATACTTGCATGTGCAAAAAGACAAGATGGACAATTCACAGATTTTCTTTAATTTAACACGAGTGTTGACAATAGGAAAAATAGGTTTCAAAACTTATGAGAATTGGATATCACGTGACAATTTAGATAGTAATAATAAAGGCTATTTTTGATAATGTGCTTTGTCTATATTCCTTTGTTTGTTTATTTGATGACGTATGACGTGATGTGTACTTATACATCTCTTCATGGTGTTAATGTGCTATGGGGATTTTTTGTATTCCAGTCTTTAATGTTTGCTAAAGTCCTTCGACTATATGCCTTTTTTGTTTTATAGGGATTAAGATTATATCACGGTGTTGACTGTCGTTCGTCTATTTTGGACATTTTTACCTATTATGTCGGTTTGTTTTGTTCACACATCGTAATGGAATCTGATGCGACTGTCATACAAGTGGGTAGTTTAGCTCGCTATAAAACCAGGTCTAATTCCCCATTTTCTACATAAGAAAATGCCTGTACCGTCAGGAATAAGACATTTTGTATCCTTTCGTTTGATGTGTTTGAGCTTTTAATTTTGCCATTTGATTAGAGACTTTCTTTTTTGAATTTTCGTAGGAGTTCAGTATTGTGATTTTACTTTTTACTATCATATCGAAATTAAATTACTCAAGTTGACATCAACTATATACCATTCTCACTCGTTACGAAACATACTAGTCTCATTTAAGTTCAATTGTTAACTTCCTTACTTCAAAAAAAAATTGTAAACATATTGCGTGTTTTTGTGGTTTAATATTGGTCCATCTCTGCATTGACCTGTTCCTCTCAGCCCACTGTTCTTGTAAAAACGTATTGATGAAGGAACTGAAAATCCATTGTGCACTCATGAAGTTTATGTCAAACCAAATACATAATCATATAAATAAATTGTGTCGCTCACCTTGGTCTATGTGCATATTAAACAATGGACACAGATAAACTCATGACAAAATTGTGTTTTGGTGATGGTGATGTGTTTGAAGATCTTACTTTACTTAACATATTTGTTGGTACAATTATCTCTATCGATAATGAACTTGGTTCAGTAATTACAGGGGAAAATATTTTCTAAAAATTTACAAACATTTACAAAAATTTATGAAAATTGTTAATATTTACTATAAAGGAAAATAACTCCTTAAGGGGTCGATAAACAATTTTGGTCATGTTCACTTATTTGTAGATCTTTTTTTGCTGAACATTGTTGCTGTTTACAGTTTATCTCTATCTATAATCGTATTCAAGATAATAACCAAAATCTGCAAAATTTCCTTAAATTACTAACATGAGGGCAGCAACCCAACAGATCTTTTAACAAAATCAAAGTACTAGTATCTAAGAAAACTGTATGTTTTTCCTAAGTGTATATAAATGAATTGCCAGTGTTTATATTAAGATGTTGACATAATAAAATCCTAGTTATCACTTTATGGTAGATCAGTGAATTATTCACATTATAAACAGAATATGTCGAGTAAAAGTCGAAAGAAGAGCAATTAAATAAAAATTAACCTAATTAGACATCTCAAAGTACCAACTTCGTGTTTAAAAATGGAAAAAAATGTCCACATCCTATTAGCCCTAAAATCGAACAGTCTACAAAAATTAATGAAAAAGAGAGACTAAAACATGGCTGTTTGATAGAAAATAAAATCCTATCTACTGACAAGATACGTGTGTTAAGATAGGCACATGAACGTGATGTTAGGGTTGGAGTGATATTTTTTTCTGTTTAAGAAGTTATATATATAATCTCTATCTTCTATATAGTTTTTTTTATCAAATCTATTCAAACCCTAATCCTCTAATCTCTAACGTTAATTATAAAACAGAGGCAACCGAAAGATCTTTAAAAAACCCGCAATTTATACTTTGTTTAATGAACAAAAATAAAATATAACTTAAGTCAGGTTTCCAGACTTAATTTATTAGGTTTGTTCAGCATCATTAGAAGAGATAACAGTAGTATTGGCTAATTTTTAGGTCATTGATGACTTTCAAAGGAGTAAGACTATATTCATTTCATTCATGACAACGGACACATGTGATTTATTCAATAACATACATAACTCTCACACTTTTTCTTGTCAAATTGCATTACATTCTAACTGTTCTAACTGTTCTAATGATTAATATTAACCTTAAAACATCTCCTTCTAAATAACCTTCCTTTCTCTACCTCCGACTCTACTAATTTTAAAACGTGTGCTCGTTGACATAACGCTGGTCTTATAATAAGTTGTGTACTCAATAGAATTAGATGGTAATGATAGAAAACCTTAACTTAACCAGAAACTGGTTGATTTCAAAATTCCTTATGTGGATGATTTTCTTATTCGAGAACCAAATTACTAATCACATTAGGTGTTAAACTTTGGGAGACTTGATCGTTTATATTTTTCTCTGGATATTGGACCCGATTTTGTGGGTTACTAGTGCCTCGTTTTTTTGAACTCATACAGACTGTTTCATGATGTCCTCCATAACAACCTAGACAAATATGTACATTTCTACAATGAGTTCTAAAACAACCTGTTTTCCCATTGAAATTATTACAAACTTCCTTTCCTTGATAGTATCAAAGAACGCTTCCTGTCGTGTATGTCTTGATGTGTTTGACACCGGAAAAGTAACGTATGACCCGATGACGCCATACTTGCATGTGCAAAAAGACAAGATGGACAATTCACAGATTTTCTTTAATTTAACACGAGTGTTGACAATAGGAAAAATAGGTTTCAAAACTTATGAGAATTGGATATCACGTGACAATTTAGATAGTAATAATAAAGGCTATTTTTGATAATGTGCTTTGTCTATATTCCTTTGTTTGTTTATTTGATGACGTATGACGTGATGTGTACTTATACATCTCTTCATGGTGTTAATGTGCTATGGGGATTTTTTGTATTCCAGTCTTTAATGTTTGCTAAAGTCCTTCGACTATATGCCTTTTTTGTTTTATAGGGATTAAGATTATATCACGGTGTTGACTGTCGTTCGTCTATTTTGGACATTTTTACCTATTATGTCGGTTTGTTTTGTTCACACATCGTAATGGAATCTGATGCGACTGTCATACAAGTGGGTAGTTTAGCTCGCTATAAAACCAGGTCTAATTCCCCATTTTCTACATAAGAAAATGCCTGTACCGTCAGGAATAAGACATTTTGTATCCTTTCGTTTGATGTGTTTGAGCTTTTAATTTTGCCATTTGATTAGAGACTTTCTTTTTTGAATTTTCGTAGGAGTTCAGTATTGTGATTTTACTTTTTACTATCATATCGAAATTAAATTACTCAAGTTGACATCAACTATATCCCATTCTCACTCGTTACGAAACATACTAGTCTCATTTAAGTTCAATTGTTAACTTCCTTACTTCAAAAAAAAATTGCAAACATATTGCGTGTTTTTGTGGTTTAATATTGGTCCATCTCTGCATTGACCTGTTCCTCTCAGCCCACTGTTCTTGTAAAAACGTATTGATGAAGGAACTGAAAATCCATTGTGCACTCATGAAGTTTATGTCAAACCAAATACATAATCATATAAATAAATTGTGTCGCTCACCTTGGTCTATGTGCATATTAAACAATGGACACAGATAAACTCATGACAAAATTGTGTTTTGGTGATGGTGATGTGTTTGAAGATCTTACTTTACTTAACATATTTGTTGGTACAATTATCTCTATCGATAATGAACTTGGTTCAGTAATTACAGGGGAAAATATTTTCTAAAAATTTACAAACATTTACAAAAATTTATGAAAATTGTTAATATTTACTATAAAGGAAAATAACTCCTTAAGGGGTCGATAAACAATTTTGGTCATGTTCACTTATTTGTAGATCTTTTTTTGCTGAACATTGTTGCTGTTTACAGTTTATCTCTATCTATAATCGTATTCAAGATAATAACCAAAATCTGCAAAATTTCCTTAAATTACTAACATGAGGGCAGCAACCCAACAGATCTTTTAACAAAATCAAAGTACTAGTATCTAAGA